>NC_051314.1:10112076-10737076 GCF_015220235.1 Choloepus didactylus | reverse complement strand
GCCAGAGACCCCATGGTCACTGGGCTGGGGCTGCCCAGCAGGCACCAAGAAGCTGAAGTGCTGCAGGAGGCAGGTGAAGACAAGGAAGAGCTCCATGTGGGCCAGGGGCTCCCTGAGGCATGCGCAGTGGCCTGTGGGTGGGCACGGGGGCTTGGTGAGGAGGGATGGCCAGGGACTTTCCCATCCCAGACCCCTTAGGAAGAGGGCAGGACCCAGCACCCCACAGGAACCTGTTGAGAAAGGTATAAAGGCCTCCGGCTTCACAAAGCAGCCCTGGGCGTCCAGGAAGTGTTCCGGGTGGAAGCAGAAGGGCTTCTCCCAGGCGGTCTCATCCTTCAGCACCGATGACAGGTTGAGGATGAGTTGCGTCCCCTGTGCAGGACATGCCAGGCCAGGGATGAGAGTCCATGTTAGAGGGATGTTGTGCCCTCTGCACTGCAGGTGCACAGGTACACACAGCATCTGCCTGGCAAACACCTGGACTCATTCAAGACACGCTCCACCCAGGAAGCTTCCCTGAACTCTGTCCCCAGGCTGGGCAGTGGGAGCATGGCTGGGCCTTACCTTGTGGATGAGAAAGCACTGGATCCAGGTGTCGCGAGAGGTCATATGAGGCACGCCCAGGGGGATGATGTCCCTGAAGCGCTGCACTTCATGGATCATGGCTGTGGTGAAGGGCATGCGACCCTGGTCCACCGTCTCGGGCCTCCACTCCCACCCTATCACCTCGTCGATCCCACTGCGGATGTGACCTGGGCAGACAAGCGACCTAAAGTGAGTCAGAGCCCAGGAGGCTGGGAGCTGACCCTGCCCTGACCACAGCATATCCTCCCTCTGCTGGGAGCAGTGTCCACATGGAGGAGGCACCACTGCTACAGGAGCCTGGGCCCAGCTCTCTGCAGTGTCCCTGGTGTCCAGAGGAAGCTTAGGAACCCCTGCTTGACACTGTCCACCGGAGCACTCCCAGTCCCCACCCTCCACATCCCAGGAGGGGCTCACGCTGCACGTCCGGGTGCAGGGTCATGAGCAGGAGGGCCCAGGCCGTGTGGTCGAGGTGGTCACCATCCCTGCTGTGAACAGGTCGGCCACCACCAGGCGCAGGTTGGCATCATTGAAGCTGCTCTCGGGGTTCCCCTTGGCCTGGGCCGGGCAGAGAGAGCAGACTCAGAGGCAGAGAGAGGGCTCTCCCCGACAGGCCCCCACCCTGTGCCACTCAGCCGGTGGCCTGTCCACTGGGCAATGCCCCGGCCCTCCATCCTGGCCCCTCTGGACCCTCTTGCCCACCCCCACGTGCTCCCAGGTAGCCTATTCTCACCTTCTCCACTTCACCCAGGAAGGCATCAGTCAGGTTGCACAGGGGTTGGACCGCGTCCCAGCCTTCCCTGTGCTCAGTGACCAGCTCATTCAGCAGGTCCGTGAAGGTCTTCTGTGTGGTGAAGACCTCACAGGCCAGCCCCGGGATGCCCAGGAGCACTGGGATTCCCTTCACCAATTGTGCAGGCCGCGGAGTGGGGACTTGGGTCCTCACCTCCTAGGCCGGCTCCTTTGCCCAGCCCCATCCCAGGGCCCTGTCTCCTGCCCTGAGCTCTGGGCCTGTACTCTCTGCTTCCCCCAGACACGCCCTTCCTCCCCTCACCCCCAGGCACAAATCTCCCACCTCGGAGTGCCAAGCGCAGAGCGGCCTCAACCAGCCCCAGGAGCTTGCGGAAGGACGGGTCGCTGTACTCGAAGCGGCGCGCATGGGTGAGGGAGGCGATCGCGTCGCACACCGCTTGGTTCAGGTGGCGGCTGGGACTAAAGGGGCGTCCTGGAGAGGGAGGGTGCGGGTCAGGGAGGGTCGCCCCGCGTGTCCCCGCGCCCTCGGTCCTGCACTCACCGTCACGGTCGGCAAAGGCAGCGCAGAGACAGGCGGCCTCCGCGGTCACCCACTGCTCCAGCGACTTCCTCCCCAGGCCGAAGTTGCGCATGGTGGACACGGAGAAGCGCCGCTGCTCGCGCCACGCGGGTCCGTAGCGCGCGGTGATCGCACCTGCGGCGGGGCGGGGCCAGTGCATGGGCGTGGCCGGGGAAGGTCGTGGCTCCGCCCTTCACCCCCACCCAACCTGATACTTCTCCTTCTCGCTCAGGGAGACCCCAACTTCCCCCTCTGTTCCCTGGTCATCCTGCCTCGACCTCCCCAACCAGCCCTGTCAGACCCCGTCCAGTGCCCCGCCCTCGCTGAAGTCCCCCACGCCCGGACGCTCTGAGTCCTCCAGCTGCCTCCCTGCATGGGTGGGCCTTTTCCTGTGCCCCATGCCTGGCCATCCGCGTCCTCTCCGCCCTGACGGCCCCGAGGTCACTGCCCACCCAGCTCCCGCTGGGACTCGGCCACTGTCTCTGCCACCCCCTGCCTTCTGCCTGGGGCCCCAAGCCCAGCTGCTCCTTGAGGACAGGGGCGGGCGCTCTGAGGTGTCCTCTCCATGTGGAGCACCGCCTGCCGCACGGCCGTCAGCCCGTTGAGCACAACCACGGGCGTCCAGCCCAGCTGAACTCCGAACAAGTCCCCGAAGCGGCACCGCATCTGCAGGCCCAGGGCAGAAGGCAGCGTCAAGCCCGGCACCTGGCAGGCTGATGGCCCAGTCTAAACACACCAGCCTAGAGGACTCCAAGGACACCTGCCTCCTGACTCGAGGTCACACCCTTCCCAGCACTAGAACTTCACCTTGGAGCCCACTGTCCAGTCAACTACAAGTGTCACCAAAACTGTCAATAGGCCTGAGTCAGCATCTCAGTTTACTGATGAGGAAACAGGTTCAGCAATGGGAGCAGGGAGGCCACAGGTCCCTCAGCGGAGACGGATTTGAGATCGGTCATGGTACCCCTCCCCACCATAATTTCTCAAATAAATGGTGCCCTCATCTCCAGCTCCGCCTCGCTCCCCATCTCCCCAAGGCCTTTCTTTGTTTGTCATCAGGGGGGACTGACTCAGTTGGGTCTTCTGTAAACTGTGCCGTCCAACTGGGTCCCAAACCTGCTGCTGAGTCCCAACCACCTCCAGGCTTTACTTTCCCAGCAAAGGTCCCTCCCCAGGCAGCCTCTGGGCAGCTGCTGCTTCTGGTCCAGCTTCTTGTCCAGCCTGTGACTTCACCTTCCACCTCCTATCTGGTGCTAGGAGGGCTGCCCAGGACCCCAGCTGTCCCTAGCCTGCCACCTCCCTCACCTTGCCGTAGCTGCATGGCATGTCTTGGAGGTCCACCTGCAGGAGGTTGCCCATTCCGGGCAGTGGCAGAGGGCCTGGCGGGGAGTGTGGTGCCCAGTGTACATGCCGGTGCATCAGGTCCACCAGGAGCAGGAAGATGGCCATGGCGATGGCCAGGGGCACCAGGACCTCCCCGGTCAGCAGCCCCATGGCTGCCTCACTGCCCACCAGGAAGGGGAGCAGGTGGGCACACAGAGAGCCATCCACACCTGGGACCCCATCACACCAAGCACCTGGGGATCAGAGCAGTAACTTGCAGCACACAGACGGTTTCCCGAGACTGCTCTGCCTTCAAAGAGGACCCAGGACCTATGCCCTCTGCCCTTACCCAGCCTGTTGGGATCAATGATTGTATAAGCAGGGAGGAGACATCCACGTCAGTGGGAGGGAGCTCAAGGTAGTTGCTCCTTCTGTTCTTCTCCAGGTACCTGCCCAGGTTGGGTAGCAGCAGGGAACCTGGAAGGTGACCCCACCCCACCTCACCCCACCTCACCCTTGGTTTGTGCAGGCTGCTTGGAGGTCTCCAGCTAATAAAAACCAGTAGAGACGAGGCAGGGCAAGATGGCAGACTGGTGAGCTGTATGTTTTAGTTACTCCTCCAGGAAAGTAGGTAAAAAGCCAGGAACTGTGTGGACTGGACACCACAGAGCAATCTGACTTTGGGCATACATCATACAACACTCATGAAAACGTGGAACTGCTGAGATCAGCGAAATCTGTAAGTTTTTCTGGCCAGGGGACCCGCACCCCTCCCTGCCAGGCTCAGTCCCGTGGGAGGAGGGGCTGTCAGCTCCGGGAAGGAGAAGGGAGAACTGCAGTGGCAGCCCTTATCAGAAACTCATTCTACTGATCCAAACTCCAACCATAGATAGACTGAGACCAGACACCAGAGAATCTGAGAGCAGCCAGCCCAGCAGAGAGGAAACAGGCATAGAAAAAAACAACACGAAAAACTCCAAAATAAAAGCGGAGGATTTTTGGAGTTCTGGTGAACAGAGAAAGGGTAAGGGCAGAGCTCAGGCCCTGAGGCTCATATGCAAATCCGAAACAAAAGCTGATCTCTCTGCCCTGTGGAACTTTCCTTAATGGCCCTAATTGCTTTGTCTCTTAGCATTTCAATAACCCATTAGATCTCTGAGGAGGGCCCTTTTTTTTTTTTTAATCCTTTTTTCTTGCTCTAAAACAATTACTCTAAGAAGCCCAATACAGAAAGCTTCAAAGAATTGCAATTTGGGCAGGTCAAGACAAGAGCAGAACTAAGAGAGCTCTGAGACAAAAGGCAATAATCCAGTGGCTGAGAAAATTCACTAAACACCACAACTTCCCAAGAAAAGGGGGGTGTCCGCTCACAGCCATCATCCTGGTGGACAGGAAACACTCCTGCCTGTCGCCAGCCCCATAGCCCAGAGCTGCCCCAGACAACCCAGTGTGACGGAAGTGCTTCAAATAACAGACACACACCACAAAACTGGGCATGGACATTAGCCTTCCCTGCAACCTCAGCTGATTGTCCCAGAGTTAGGAAGGTGGAGCAGTGTGAATTAACAAAGCCCCATTCAGCCATCATTTCAGCAGACTGGGAGCCTCCCTACACAGCCTAGCAGCCCAGAACTGCCCTGGAGGGATGGTACTCACCTGTGACATAGCACAGTCATCCCTCAACAGAGGACTGGGGGTACACAGCCTGGAAGAGGGGCCCACTTGCAAGTCTCAGGAGCCATACGCCAATACCAAGGACTTCTGGGTCAGTGGCAGAGACAAACTGTGGCAGGACAGAACTGAAGGATTAGACTATTGCAGCAGCTTTAAAACTCCTGGATCACCAGGGAGATATGATTGTTAGAGCCACCCCCCCTCCCTGACTGCCCAGAAACACGCCCCATATACAGGGCGGGCAACACCAACTACACACGCAAGCTTGGTACACCAATTGGACCCCACAAGACTCACTCCCCCACTCACCACAAAGGCTAAGCAGGGGAGAACTGGCTTGTGACGAATAGGTGGCTAGTAGACGCCACCTGCTGGTTAGTTAGAGAAAGTGTACTCCACGAAGCTGTAGATCTGATAAATTAGAGATAAGGACTTCAATTGGTCTACAAATCCTAAAAGAACCCTATCAAGTTCAGCAAATGCCAAGAGGCCAAAAACAACAGAAAATTATAAAGCATATGAAAAAACCAGACGATATAGACAACCCAAGCCCAAGCACCCAAATCAAAAGATCAGAAGAGACACAGCACCTACAGCAGCTACTCAAAGAACTAAAGATGAACAATGAGACCATAGTAGGGGATACAAAGGATATCAAGAAGACCCTAGAAGAGCATAAAGAAGACATTGCAAGACTAAATAAAAAAATGGATAATCTTATGGAAATTAAAGAAACTGTTGACCAAATTAAAAAGATTCTGGACACTCATAGTACAAGACTAGAGGAAGTTGAACAACGAATCAGTGACCTGGAAGATGACAGAATGGAAAATGAAAGCATAAAAGAAAGAATGGGGAAAAAAATTGAAAAAATCGAAACGGACCTCAGGGATATGATAGATAATATAAAACGTCCGAATATAAGACTCATTGGTGTTCCAGAAGGGGAAGAAAAGGGTAAAGCTCTAGGAACAGTATTCAAAGAAATTGTTGGGGAAAACTTCCCAAACCTTCTAAACAACATAAATACACAAATCATAAATGCTCAGTGAACTCCAAATAGAATAAATCCAAATAAACCCACTCCGAGACATATTCTGATCACACTGTCAAACACGGAAGAGAAGGAGCAAATTCTGAAAGCAGCAAGAGAAAAGCAATTCACCACATACAAAGGAAACAGCATAAGACTAAGTAGTGACTACTCAGCAGCCACCATGGAGGCAAGAAGGCAGTGGCACGATATATTTAAAATTCTGAGTGAGAAAAATTTCCAACCAAGAATACTTTATCCAGCAAAGCTCTCCTTCAAATTTGAGGGAGAGCTTAAATTTTTCACAGACAAACAAATGCTGAGAGAATTTGCTAACAAGAGACCTGCCCTACTGGAGATACTAAAGGGAGCCCTACAGACAGAGAAACAAAGAAAGGACAGAGAGACTTGGAGAATGGTTCAGTACTAAAGAGATTCGGTATGGGTACAATTAAGGATATTAATAGAGAGAGGGGAAAAATATGACAAACATAAACCAAAGGATAAGATGGCTGATTCAAGAAATGCCTTCACGGTTATAACGTTGAATGTAAATGGATTAAACTCACCTATTAAAAGATATAGATTCTCAGAATGGATCCAAAAAAATGAACCATCAATATGTTGCATACAAGAGACTCATCTTAGACACAGGGACACAAAGAAATTGAAAGTGAAAGGAAGGAAAAAAATATTTCATGCAAGCTTCAGCCAAAAGAAAGCAGGTGTAGCAATATTAATCTCAGATAAAATAGACTTTAAATGCAGGGATGTTTTGAGAGACAAAGAAGGCCACTACATACTAATAAAAAGGGCAAGTCAACAAGAAGAAATAACAATCGTAAATGTCTATGCACCCAATCAAGGTGCCACAAAATACATGAGAGAAACACTGGCAAAACTAAAGGAAGCAATTGATGTTTCCACAATAATTGTGGGAGACTTCAACACATCACTCTCTCCTATAGATAGATCAACCAGACACAAGACCAATAAGGAAACTAAAAACCTAAACAATCTGATAACAGACATATACAGGACATTACATCCCAAATCACCAGGACACACATACTTTTCTAGTGCTCACGGAACTTTCTCCAGAATAGATCATATGCTGGGACATAAAACAAGCCTCGATAAAATTAAAAAGATTGAAATTATTTAAAGCACATTCTCTGACCATAATGGAATACAATTAGAAGTCAATAACCATCAGAGACTTAGAAAATTCACAAATAACTGGAGGTTAAACAACGCACTCCTAAACAAACAGTGGCTTAAAGAAGAAATAGCAAGAGAAATTGCTAAATATATAGAGATGAATGAAAATGAGAACACAACATACCAAAACCTACGGGATGCAGCAAAAGCAGTGCTAAGGGGGAAATTTATAGCACTAAACGCATATTTTAAAAAGGAAGAAAGAGCCAAAATCAAAGAACTAATGGATCAACTGAAGAAGCTAGAAAATGAACAGCAAACCAATCCTAAACCAAGCAGAAGAAAAGAAATAACAAGGATTAAAGCAGAAATAAATGACATAGAGAACAAAAAAACAATAGAGAGGATAAATATCACCAAAAGTTGGTTCTTTGAGAAGATCAACAAGATTGACAAGCCCCTAGCTACACTGACAAAATCAAAAAGAGAGAAGACCCATAGAAACAAAATAATGGATAAAAAAGGTGACATAACTGCAGATCCTGAAGAAATTAAAAAAATTATAAGAGGATACTATGAACAACTGTATGGCAACAAACTGGATAATGTAGAGGAAATGGACAATTTCCTGGAAACATATGAACAACCTAGACTGACCAGAGAAGAAACAGAAGACCTCAACCAACCCATCACAAGCAAAGAGATCCAATCAGTCATCAAAAATCTTCCCACAAATAAATGCCCAGGGCCAGATGGCTTCACAGGGGAATTCCACCAAACTTTCCAGGAAGAACTGACACCAATCTTACTCAAACTCTTTCAAAACACTGAAGAAAATGGAACACTACCTAACTCATTTTATGAAGCTAACATCAATCTAATACCAAAACCAGGCAAAGATGCTACAAAAAAGGAAAACTACCGGCCAATCTCCCTAATGAATATAGATGCAAAAATCCTCAACAAAATACTTGCAAATCGAATCCAAAGACACATTAAAAAAATCATACACCATGACCAAGTGGGGTTCATTCCAGGCATGCAAGGATGGTTCAACATAAGAAAATCAATCAATGTATTACAACACATTAAAAATTCGAAAGGGAAAAATCAAATGATCATCTCAATAGATGCTGAAAAAGCATTTGACAAAATCCAACATCCGTTTTTGATAAAAACACTTCAAAAGGTAGGCATTGAAGGAAACTTCCTCAATATGATAAAGAGCATAAATGAAAAACCCACAGCCAGCATAGTACTCAATGGTGAGAGACTGAAAGCCTTCCCTCTAAGATCAGGAACAAGACAAGGATGCCCGCTGTCACCACTGTTATTCAGCATTGTGCTGGAAGTGCTAGCCAGGGCAATCTGGCAAGACAAAGAAATAAAAGGCATCCAAATTGGAAAAGAAGAAGTAAAACTGTCATTGTTTGCAGATGATATGATCTTATATCTGGAAAACCCTGAGAAATCAACGATACAGCTACTAGAGCTAATAAACAAATTTAGCAAAGTAGCGGGATACAAGATTAATGCAGATAAGTCAGTAATGTTTCTATATGCTAGAAATGAACAAACTGAAGAGACACTCAAGAAAAAGATACCATTCTCAATAGCAACTAAAAAAATCAAGTACCTAGGAATAAACCTAATCAAAGATGTAGAAGACCTATACAAAGAAAACTACACAACGCTACTAAAAGAAATACAAGGGGATCTTAAAAGATGGAAAAATATTCCATGTTCATGGATAGGAAGGCTAAATGTCATTAAGATGTCAATTCTACCCAAACTCATCTACAGATTCAATGCAATCCCAATCAAAATTCCAACAAACTACTTTGCAGACTTGGAAAAGCTAGTTATCAAATTTATTTGGAAAGGGAAGATGCCTCGAATTGCTAAAGACACTCTAAAAAAGAAAAACGAAGTGGGAGGACTTACACTCCCTGACTTTGAAGCTTATTATAAAGCCACAGTTGTCAAAACAGCATGGTACTGGCACAAAGACAGACATATAGATCAATGGAATCGAATTGAGAATTCAGAGATAGACCCTTAGATCTATGGCCGACTGATCTTTGATAAGGCCCCCAAAGTCACTGAACTGAGTCATAATGGTCTTTTCAACAAATGGGGCTGGGAGAGTTGGATATCCATATCCAAAAGAATGAAGGAGGACCCCTACCTCACACCCTACACAAAAATTAACTCAAAATGGACCAAAGATCTCAATATAAAAGAAAGTACCATAAAACTCCTAGAAGATAATGTAGGAAAACATCTTCAAGACCTTGTATTAGGCGGCCACTTCCTAGACTTTACACCCAAAGCACAAGCAACAAAAGAAAAAATAGATAAATGGGAACTCCTCAAGCTTAGAAGTTTCTGCACCTCAAAGGAATTTCTCAAAAAGGTAAAGAGGCAGCCAACTCAATGGGAAAAAATTTTTGGAAACCATGTATCTGACAAAAGACTGATATCTTGCATATATAAAGAAATCCTACAACTGAATGACAATAGTACAGACAGCCCAATTATAAAATGGGCGAAAGATATGAAAAGACAGTTCTCTGAAGAGGAAATACAAATGGCCAAGAAACACATGAAAAAATGTTCAGCTTCACTAGCTATTAGAGAGATGCAAATTAAGAACACAATGAGATACCATCTAACACCGATTAGAATGGCTGCCATTAAACAAACAGGAAACTACAAATGCTGGAGGGGATGTGGAGAAATTGGAACTCTTATTCATTGTTGGTGGTACTGTATAATGGTTCAGCCACTCTGGAAGTCAGTCTGGCAGTTCCTTAGAAAACTAGATAAAGAGTTACCATTCGATCCAGCGATTGCACTTCTCGGTATATACCCGGAAGATCGGAAAGCAGTGACACGAACAGATATGTGCACGCCAATGTTCATAGCAGCATTATTCATAATTGCCAAGAGATGGAAACAACCCAAATGTCCTTCAACAGATGAGTGGATAAATAAAATGGTGGTATATACACACGATGGAATACTACACGGCAGTAAGAAGGAACGATCTCGTGAAACATATGACAACATGGATGAACCTTGAAGACATAATGCTAAGCGAAATAAGCCAGGCACAAAAAGAGAAATATTATATGCTACCACTAATGTGAACTTTGAAAAATGTAAAACAAATGGTTTCTAATGTAGAATGTACGGGAACTAGCAATAGAGAGCAACTAAGGAAGGGGGAACAATAATCCAAGAAGAACAGATAAGCTATTTAACGTTCTGGGGATGCCCAGGAATGACTATGGTCTGTTAATTTCTGATGGATATAGTAGGAACAAGTTCACAGAAATGTTGCTATATTAGGTAACTTTCTTGGGGTAAAGTAGGAACATGTTGGAAGTAAAGCAGTTATCTTAGGTTAGTTGTCTTTTTCTTACTCCGTTGGTATGGTCTCTTTGAAATGTTCTTTTATTGTATGTTTTTTTTTTTTAATTTTTTTTCATACAGTTGATTTAAAAAAGAAAGGAAAGTTAAAAAAAAAAAAAAAGAAAAGAAAAACAAGGAAAAAAATATGTAGTGCCCCCTTGAGGAGCCTGTGGAGAATGCAGGGGTATTGGCCTACCCCACCTTGACGGTTGCTAACATGACCACAGACATAGGGAACTGGTGGTTTGATGGGTTGAGCCCTCTACCATAGGTTTTACCCTTGGAAAGACGGTTGCTACAAAGGAGAGGCTAGGCCTCCCTGTAATTGTGCCTAAGAGTCTCCTCCTGAATGCCTCTTTGTTGCTCAGATGTGGCCCTCTCTCTCTAGCTAAGCCAACTTGAAAGGTGACATCGCTGCCCTCCCCATGGGATCAGACACCCAGGGGAGTGAATCTCCCTGGCAACGTGGAATATGACTCCCGGGGAGGAATGTAGACCTGGCATCGTGGGACGGAGAACATCTTCTTGACCAACAGGGGGATGTGAAAGGAAATGAAATAAGCTTCAGTGGCAGAGAGATTCCAAAAGGAGCCGAGAGGTCACTCTGGTGGGCACTCTTACGCACACTTTAGACAACCCTTTTTAGGTTCTAAAGAATTGGGGTAGCTGGTGGTGGATACCTGAAACTATCAAACTACAACCCGGAACCCATGAATCTCGAAGACAATTGTATAAAAATGTAGCTTATGAGGGGTGACAATGGGATTGGGAAAGCCATAAGGACCACACTCCACTTTGTCTAGTTTATGGATGGATGAGTAGAAAAATAGGGGAAGGAAACAAACAAACAAACAGACAAAGGTACCCAGTGTTCTTTTTTACTTCAATTGCTCTTTTTCACTTTAATTATTATTCTTGTTATTTTTGTGTGTGTGCTAATGAAGGTGTCAGGGATTGATTTAGGTGATGAATGTACAACTATGTAATGGTACTGTGAACAATCAAATGTACGATTTGTTTTGTACGACTGCATGGTATGTGAATATATCTCAATAAAATGAAGATTAAACAAACAAACAAACAAAAAAACCAGTAGAGCCTGATTTGACCCTGTCACCCCATGATGTGTTTACAACCTGACCCTCAGAACACGCCCTCACCCTTCCCACCCCCTCATCTGCTCCTCCTGGAGCAACCTCCACCACCAACGTGTGTCACCCACACTTGGGGCATTAAGGAGGTAGTCATGGGCAGCAGTGCCCTGAGTAGCAAGGGGACAGAGGAGAATGAGGCTCTCCACCTGCCCCCCACCTCACACATGCACACTCAACGTGCACAGACACCGACACACAGAACCACCCACCACACACCCATCCCTCATACGTTCACTGCTCAGCTGGGTGCCCGGGCACTGGGGGAGGCCCAGGCGCATCTGTCCTGGCATCTCTGCCCCTTGCTCTGAGTGCCACCTCCCTGCCGGTGGGGGGGGGAGGGGGCCTTGGCCTCCTTCTTCCACAGCAAAAGGGCTGGGATTTGGGCCGAGTGTTAAAATCAGTTAAGCTGATTAAAACCCAGAGGCTGTGACCCAGTGAACGAGAAAGCTTGGGGAGCCCAGAGGCAGGGCAGAGACATTTGCCAGAGCAGGGAGGCAGGGAGGGCCTGGCATGGCTGCTCCACCACGGGCCCCCTTGTATGAGGCAAACTCACTCTCTCTTCCAGAAAGAACAGGAGTATTCAACATCCTGGGGATTTGGAAGTGCTCTCCCCTAACTGAGGCAGGGCCTGCAGCAGCTCCCCCGACCCATTCCCCAACAGTAGTGGACCAGACCTTTCTCAAGGTGCCCGAACAGCTAGTAGGTGGGTTACAGGGATTTACCATTTCAGAAAATCATCAAATCTCAGCCTGCTCTCCATGGGGCTTCTGCTCTGATGAAGCTGCTGGGGATTCAGGGGTGAGCAGGATCTTTTGGCAGCACAGGGATGACCTGTGTCAGGGTAAACTGCCCCATGCAGCAAAGGGGCTTCTGCTCATTGCTGAGTGGGCAGAGCAAGTAAAAGCGTGTCAAACTCAAAGGCCGCAGGTGATGAAATGCAGAGTAGTTGTGTACCGCAGAAACTGGTGTCGGGAGGGAGATGTAGGGCATGAGCCACTCCCTGGTTAAAGGGCATTTCAGAAGCCAGTTTAAGGAAAGTCCTAGAATGATCACGAGTGCCCAGCTTGGGCACTGGTAGGTTGAAAGGGGATGAAAGAGCCTCAAGACACCCAATACTCAGACAGGAGCCTGGGGTTGTGTGCCCTTTGGCATTGGCTTCCAACATTTGTGACAATCCTTGATTTGGGAAGGCAGTGTGGAAGCTCTCCCGCCTCTCCCGAGTTCCCACAAGTCTGGGGACAGATGGTGCAGCTTGCTGGGGATGAGCTCTGCTCTAGGTCCTTCCCTGCACCTTGCCTTGTGTGGGCTTGGGTTCTGTCACACCCATGATTGTTGGCACCAGCTGTGCTGGGTGCTGGGCTGGAGGAAAGAGAAGTGGTGGGTGCCATGCTCCAAGGGCTCATGATGGAGGGAGGACAGGAAGGGCTGCAGAGAGCTGGCATGCAAGCCACAGCACAGGGACTGCTTGAGGGTCATAGGGAATTTGCCAAGACTGGAGCAGGACTTCCTGAAATGCTTCATGGAGGCGGATCTCACACTGCAGGTGAAAACATCCTAGCAGTGAGACCTAGGTGCCACTGAATATCCTGTGCGGCGACAGGGGTGAGGTGGGGTAAGGGCATAGGTGGGGAGGCAGCTCAACACTGGGGCTTTGTGAATCTGGCTGGGGCATGGACCATGGGGACTGAGGTCCCAGGGCTTCTAGGAAACAGAGACCAGTTTCGAAGCCACTCAACAGACCAGGAGCTCAAGACCCATGGATACCCTAGGTACTTCTTGGGTCTGGCCTGCGGCCTCCCATCTGGCCTCAGCTGAAAACTCATTTCTTCCTTGGCAGCAACTTTCTTCCAGGGACTGTCAGGGAAAGAGGTGGTACTGGTGGGGCTGGCTGGACAGTCCATGCGTCTGTCCTACTACCATGGACACAAGGTGCCTCAGTACACTGCCTTCATTTACCTTTGCCTCTGACAGGTCATGCCCTTCTCAAGCAGGCACCCTAATGGTATGAAAAGCAATGGCAGGCTGGGTGGGGCTGGGACAGACTCAGCCCCACAACCTCTGGGGCCTGAAGTCCAAGACAGGGCACCCATGAGGAAAACCTGCACTTATGAGGCCTGTCTCCTTTCCAAGGTATCATCCGATCCCAGCCCGCTTACTGGGCGCTATTGGGACCCAGCATGCTTCAACTTATCTACTCCTCCCCACAACATGCAGAGGCAGGAGCTTTAGGTCCCACTGCAGAGAGGCAGCCGAGGCTCGTGGTCATGTAATGACATCAAGGTCACAGAACAGCAGCAGAGCGCATCTCCAAAATGTATGCTCTCAGCTGCTGCTCTGTTTGGACATAAAATCCCCAAACAGCTAGTAGGCAAGTTATTATAAGTTACTGGGAATTATCACTTAAGAAAATCAACAAATCTCAGCCTGCCCTCCATGGGGCTTCTGCTCTGGCAAAGCTGATGGGGTTTAAGGGATGAGCAGGATCCTCTGGCAGCCCATGGACGACCCGTGTCAGGGTAAACTGCCCCGTGCAGTGAGGGGACCTCTGCTCACTGCTGAGTGGGCACAGCACTCACAGGCACATCAAACGCAAAGGCCGTCGGCACTGAAATGCAGAGTTGTTTGGGGCAGATGCTGGAGTTAGGAGGGAGATGTGGGACATGAGCCACTGCCTGGTTAAAGGTCATTTCAGAAGCCAGTTAAGGAAAGTCCTAGAATGATCAAGAGTGCCCAGCTCAAGTGCTGGCAAGCTGAAAGGAGACAAAAGAATAAAATGCAAAATGACGAAGCATCCATTGTCAGGAAAATGTTTTCCTCAAAACACATTTTTCAAATTGTATGACTTAGCCTTCAACACTCGAAATCTACTCATTTAATTTTAACTGTGTTAAAGCCAAATGAGGATGGGTACAGGAACCCAAGCAGCTCAAAGAGCCATCATGTCTATGCACGCCCTGCTCAGCTGCTGCACGTGATCCCACAGCCAACACCACATAGCCACACCTCCCTCCTGGCTGAGCAAGATGAGAAATGGATGTCACTGCTGACGGAGCTTTTAAAATGAAATTAATCTACCATTTGTGCAGCCCCAAATTGATGTACACACAAGATCTCATTTACAATTGCTTATTTCTACTTCCCAACATCCCTCCCAGTATTTGTTCTCTAAAAATGTCTATTAACGTTGCACTGTTTTTTACAACCTTTAAAATTAATGTTTGGAAACATGTCCTCATATCAGCTGAAGTCAATCTGACCGTCCCCATGCATGGACTCCCACCCGCCTCTCCTGGAGGCTGAGCAGCGGCTCTGAGCTGTCGGCTTGTTTCAGTCCAGGCTCGGCTCTAAGGGCTGCTTGGCCTGCAGGAGGCTGGAAAGGGGGAGAGGAAGAGACGCGTTCACTTTAGATGAAGCAGAAAAGGAAACAAGGTTAAAATGAAGTTTATTATTTTTTTCATTTTTTGATTTTTTTTAAATAAAACTGTTTGTGAAACAGCTATTTTATCCCCATGGCAGAGTGACCCCTGAAAGATGCACTAACCCCTTCTTAAGGCCTTAACAAGATTTTTTTGTACTTTTTCTTTTTTGTAAAACTCAGATATTTAAAAATTATACAATTTACAAAACAAAACAACACAACATAAAGAATCAGGTAGCATGGGGCTGCTCGACTGACAGGCCCCCTTTTCCTTTATAAAAGTGAAACCAAAGAGAAAAAAAGGGTTATAGCGTGTTCCTGGCCCGCTGAGTCCACACTGACCACACAGGGACGAGGCCCCTCCCGCGAGTCAGCCCCTGTCCCCTCACCCTCCTGTCCCGCCCCAGAGGTGGGGCCTCCTCCCCGCCCAGGTCTGGCCCAGCTGCCTGGAGGGTGCTCAGGAGGCCGGTTGTCCCTCAGACCCTGCTGGCCACAGCCACTCTGACCCCCAACACAGCTCTGACCTCCAGGGCACTCACCAACCTCACCCAAGAAAAGAGAAAAAATTTAAAAATAATAAATAAGTAGTGTTTCTGGAAATGAAAAAAATTTATTTTTGTGTTTAAACAACATTCTCCACTCTTGAAAACATGGACCTTCCCCACTTCCCTCCCCCTATAACCTTCCCACATTGAGACAAATTAATGACAAAAGGATGGTTTTGGTGTGGTTTGCCTGCTCTTTCAATCCTGGGTCTAGTGTTCTCTGCATCGGTGTGAAACAAGCTAAAGATCAAAGCCACACACACCCCGTCCTTTATAAGAAGAGTTTGTTCAGTTCAATTTCACATTTAAATTTCACTGTCACTGGAACAAATTTGGAGTCAACTTGTAATTTTAAAATAGAATCAAAGGGATAGCGCACCTTTCATTTAAACAAAGTCTTTCCAGACTAAAAATAGATTTATATATATATATTTTTATCCCTCCCTTTAATTCCCCCCACCCTTCCCCATCACCCCTCCCCTCCCCCTCCCCCCACACTGTCACTATGGAGATTGTGTCCATGGAAACAGCCATTCCAACTTCTTAAGTCTTTCTTTCCTGTGATGTCACCGGACTGAGTGTGATGTAAGAATTTAGGAAGGAAGTGCTGGCATGGGCAGGCACATCGGGGCAGGGCGGGGCGGGGCGGAGTGGTGGCTGCACAGGAGGATTTCCATGCCATCACGAGTGTCCACCACCTTCTCATCTCCACAGTCTCACCTGGAAGACAAGAGAACAGACCTAAGTGCTGAGACCCTCCAAAGGCTTTGCAGCCACAGCCCCTCCTCCATGATAGGGAAGGGACAGGGCTTTCTGCAGGCTCCCCACCCAGCACAGCAGCCCCGGAACTCTGTAAAGGTCCTACTGATATGGGAAACATCTGCACCAATGTTGGAGCTACTGCTGAGTGGCTGTGGTCTGCAACGTGCTTAAATGCAGCAATGACCCAGCCAGTTCTGCAGGACCTGACTCCAAGGGCCCTGCCATGGCAGGTCCTCCTGCTAGTACAGGTAAAGGGAACTGGGACTAGGAAAGAATTCCCTGACCCTCCAGCACTGGGGGCTGCTCTGGAGCTTTTCCAGAACTGCTCAGTACTTTGATAGCAGAACTGGGTCCCCACAAAAGTGGAGGAGAGGTGACTCAGGAGCCCCAAGAGGGCACCCAGAGTGTAGATGTCGACCAGGGCAGAGCAGCTGTGCCCGAAACCACGAACACCAAGCCCATCTGCGGAGGTGCCTCCAGCTGATATCACTGACACAACAAAGCAGGCCTTGGCTCCACCAAGGGGGAGGGCAGTCCTTGGACCCATCTCTGCTGAGAAGAGAGGCTCTCACAGGGCTGGAGCATGATCTTCCTGGCTCCTAAGGGACCCACAGGCCTATGTGACCTCAGAGCTTCTTCCCTCTTCTAGCTCACACTAAGGAGGGTGAGTCAGAGCACCCACGGGGTAGGTGGGGTTCCTTGGAAGGCTTTACGGGTCATTATATGTGCAAAGGTCTCAGGGCAGGCACAGCAGTTTAGCAGTTCCCAAAGAATCCAGAAGGGAAAAATTAAACCAGAAGCCAGGAGCTGTGGCAGCCTCGCCTCCTGCCTGCAGCCGGGGGTGGGGGGGTGGCAGACCTATTATGCTTCTTTCTCAAGCCTTCTTTGTGGACCCCCACCCCCTTCAAAATCTTTAGTAAACACCTAGACATTGCTATCCCCTTTCTGTTTAAAGAAAGCGTACCAACATGCAAGAGTTAGGAAGGCTGATGTTTGTTCACAGAGTGTGTGCAACTAAAAATGTGTTATTTAAAAGCACATTTACATATACCTGCCTTGCAAAAAAGTGATTCCTGGGTGCTTGGCAAAAACGGGAATAAATGGAAATTTGCTCTGCAGAGAAGGCACTATAGTGCCTCCAGGCTCAGGTGAAAGCAAACCTCCGGCCCTTCTCAGGACGCATGTGGTGACAGTGTAGCTCCTTGGTCCTGCAGGTGGCCCTGCAGATTGCCCACCCCTCACGTCCACGCTGCCCTGCCCCCACCCCACGCAAGGAGTCCCCACAGGCCTCACTCTGGGTTTCCTGAGAAGCATGTTAAAAGTTGCTCCTTGCACCTTCCCTGCCACCCCCAGGAACCAAAGGCCCTTTATAAATGTGACAACAGCACATCAATTAACAGCCAGAGAGGTTATAATCTTGCCAGGGATCACGCATACCTACAAGGCCCTCCATGTGAGGGAGGGACAGGACAGGGTTTGTTCTCCTCTTCAGCGCCGGGCAGTTTTGAAATATATGTCCTCCCTTGCCATCCCTAACCTCAGAATGACACACATCTCAGTGCCCAGAGTCTGCCGCTGACCTCAGCCCTCCCTGGATAGCCATGAGGGGTGTCTGATGGTCCTAAAAGCCCAGGCCTTCCGCACCTTCTGCCTTGGGCTCCAACCTCCAGCCAGTCCCACAGGGACCTTTTCGCAGGGTCTGATGGTTAGATTGGCCCAAAAACAAGATACCCTGAATGCAATGGGACCCAAACTTTCCAAGGAGTTACTTCTATGAAATGGTTCCTGAATTTAGTAGGGAGAATAGGAAAAAGAGAATATTCTTCAAGCACCTTCTAGGTACTGCGCTAGGAGCTTTACATATGCCTTTGCACAGTAACCTCATCTTGGAGATGAGGAAGTTGAAGCTCAGGAAGGGGACAGGTGTGGCCCAAAGCCACAGGGCTGGTCAGAGGTGGGACTGGGTAAACATCCAGGCAAAGCTCCTCGGATGGGGCCCCAGGGCTTGTTTCTGAGCCATCACAGTTTCACTGCTTCATGGCCCTGTCCAACTGCAGGGGACATGGCTGAGAGGAGATGGTCGTGCCCCAGGGCAGCAAGCCAGGGAGCAGATGCTCTGCCAGCTGCAGCTGGCACAAGCTGAGTGAGCTAGCTGCCACTTCTGTGCTGAGGATTTTCAATATTCTCTTTTAAAAAGCATCTAGACCCTTAGTTGCTGGCACGCAAGCTCTGACCTGAGGCCAAAGCCTTCTGGTGGCTGCTCCCACTCTCCCTCCGGGCTTTACAGACATTCATACCCTTAGCTTCTCTCCTTTGGCTTCAACCCTGTTACTCAGCCAGAGGCTGCCCTTCCTACCCATCCACACCCAACTCTGAGCCGGCCCTATGCATCTGCAGCAGGAACCCATCATCTGGACACTGCCCAGAGTGCATCCTCCTAGCTGGAACAGATGCAGCAGTTCTTACTGTGTGGGGAGGGGAGGCTAATTCTGAATCTGTGCTGAACCATGGCTCAGTCAGCGATGAATCACCCCTTTAACAAGTGCTGTTCAGCACCACTAGGTGCCAGGCTCCTGTAATACCATGAAAAACAGATGCGGTGCCTGCCCTCACGGAGTTTACAGTCTAGTGGAGGATGCAGATAATAAATGAGTAAACAAATAGTTAGGAATTGTGGAGACACCAGGAACACTGCAAAGATGGGGGCCGTGATTTAGACAGGACCAACAGGGAGGGCCTCTTTGAGGGACTGACTGAAGCTGGGGCCTAGAGGACAGGATGGAGCCTGTCATGTGTTGAATGGGAGGCAAAAGGCATTGGTCATCGTGCTGGTTGGTATGTATCATGTCCCCCAGAAAAAGCCATATTCTTTAATGCAATCTTAAGGGGGCATATTTATTAGAGTTGATTAGGCTAGAACCTTTTGATTGTTTCCATGGAGATGTGACCCACCCGTGAGTGACATCTTTGGTTACATTGTGACCTCTGATTGAATGTTTCCATGGAGGTGTGGCCCTGGACATTCAGGGTGGGTCTTGATTAGTTCACTGGAGCCCTATAAAAGCTCAGACAGAAGGAGCTCATAGCTATGTGCAGCTGAGACACACATTTTGAAGATGGCGGTTGGAAGCTGACGCTGACATTTTGGAGAATGCCATTTTGAAACACAACCTGGGAGCAAGCAGATGCCAGCCACGTGCCTTCTCAGCTAACAGAGGTTTTCCGGATGCCAATAGCCTTTCTCCAGTGAAGGGACCCGTCTGTTGATGTCTTACCTTGGACACTTTATGGCCTTAAGACTGTAACTTTGTAATCAAATAAACCCCCTTTATAAAAGCTAATCTATTTCCTGTGTTTTGCAAAACAGCAGCATTAGCAAACCGGAACAGCCATCAACCGTTGAATGGACAAAATGTGGTATATACATACAATGGGATGTTTTTCAGCTGTAAAAAGGAATGGAGTCCTGACGCATGTGACAACATGGATGAACCCTGAGGACATTAGGCTGAGTGAAACAAGCCAGGCACAAAAGACTTTTCTGTAAACTACAATTTTTCTAATTTAAAAATCCCAAAACAAAACAAAACAAAACAAAAACCCACGCTAAGTGAAAGAAACCAGGCACAAAGTACCACATAGTATAAGATTCCATTTATGTAAAATGTAAGTATAAATAAATTTAAAGGCAGAGTTAGATTAATGGTTATGTAGGGCTGGGGAAGGATAGAGGGATTGAGAAGCGACTGCTTAGGGGTGTAGGGTTTTTCTTTTTGGAGTAATGAAAATGTTCTAAAATCAATCTTGGTGGTGAACGTACAACTCTCTGAATACATAAAAGCCACTGATTGCACATTTTGGATGGGCTGTATGGTGTGTGTGGCTTCTGAAGTGCTGAAGGGAGGCCCAGGAGTCCAGAGAGCCTCAAGGGACTTCCACAGCCTTGGACACTTGGTTAGGAGGCTGGGCTTTTCTCTAAATGCAACTAAAGCCACTGAAGCAGAGAAGAGACACATTTTTGTAAAGACCAGGTGCCACCACTGAGAGGAAAAGGGATCTGAGCAGGGCAGCAGTGCAGGGGAAGGCAGCAAGAGGGGCGCTGAGGACAAGCCTGGGCCAGGAGGCTGGTGGTGGAGCAGAGCAGAGAGCCTCAAGGATTCCTCAGAAGTATCATCCCAGGACCTGCTCCTGGACTGGTGCAGCGGGGCTCTAGGACACGACAGCAAGCATGGATGGGCCATGGGATGTTCTGATGTGTGACATCTAACCACAGAGGTTGCTTGGGAAGGCCCTGCTAGGGGTGAGGAGGCTGCTGTTCAGTTTCCATCCACGGTGGTTCACTGGATGAGGCGGCAGGTGGCATCCCCTTCCACCAAGTACAAAAGCATCAGCCCAAATAGATGTTCTTTCTTCCCACCCCGCAGATCAAAAGGGGTTGGCAGAGTTATCAGGGGCTCCTTGTTCACTGCCCAACAAGAACGGAAAGACAGGTACAGGGCTTTGGGTGTCAAAGCCCAGCCTCACCTACCTCACAGAAGCCAACGAGACAACAACCATCTTAGCTCACAGAGAGAGGGGGAAACTGAAAGGGGGAAAACTCAAAAAGGGCAGGAGGAGGCTGTGGGATGGCTGCCCAAGGGCCTTTCCTCTCTGGCATGTCTGGCCTGGCCAGGGACAAATGTCAGTTACCTCACATGCTGGGGGTAAGGGATGGGATTGGACAGCGCTTTCTCCTAGCCTCCAGTCCTGGGTATTTTCTTCTATTCAGGGCAGCCGCAGGGTCCGAGCCACAAGCCTTGAGACCTTCAGTTCCTACTGGGCAGAGAAACATACTGGCAGGCCCAGCCAAGCAGTTGGCTGGGAGAGCCGTGCACTCAGCACTCGCTGACGACTTTCCCTGTGCCAGGGCCATTTGGGCACTTTAGGAACACTTCTTAACTGAATCCTCATGAGGCTGGCATAGCTATTCCTATTTTTACAGAAGAAACTGAAACACAGAGATTAAGTGGCCTGATTCCTGGTCACACTGCACTTTCCATACCCGTCTTCCTTTGTGAGTAAGTGGGGTGCCAGGAAAGGGACACACACGTACATCCCCGGGCTTCCCTGCCTTCTCGGGGACCCGATGATGGCAGCTCTGGCCCAGCGTGGGTTCTGAGTGGAAAGCTCCTGAGGGCAGGACTTCCATCTCTCGGTGTCCCCAATCCAGAGCTGTCTGCACACACCACACAGGGCTTGACTGCGTCCCCTACCCCCGAATGATGGTGCTGGGCCTCAACATAGCTGGAAGACAGACCAGAAAAGGATCCTGCCTCTGGGACAGCACATATGATGGAAAATCATTTCCGATGGATGAGATGGGACAGATTATGTCAGTCCTTTCCCTCAAAGAGGTGAACAGTCCAATGTGAATGCATCTGAATTTGAAGCAACTGCAAGCTGCTGCCTCTCGAAGCACTAGGTCAGACCACTCCACCTCCCCTTGCTTCAGTTTATTCTGCTATAGGAACAGGGACAATAATGGCAACCTTGTGAGGAAGAAGTGATGACACCTATTGCTCCACTCGACAGGTGGCTCTGTCAGTTGGGAGAGCTCATACACAAAATTCTCAAGAAGCCCATCTACCCCACAGGCCCAGGGCCCAAACTTTCTTTCTTTCTTTTTTTGTAATCAAACATAGGCTGAATTTCCAGGGCAAAAACAAAAAGCATGGTTCTTTTTCTAACTGGGTCCTTCAGGACACATTTTGGGAATATTCAATGTGGTCCCCACAGAACATGTCTCTAAACTTCTGGGCCAAATGCAGAGGATTCAGCAGGAAGATGGGGGAGTCTGCCCGGGCACAGAGACACAACTCCAGTCTGGGAACGTGCAGAAGGCCATGAGAAACGGTTCTTTTAAACTACCCAAATTGCTACCCTGCCCTGAGAGCTGAGTGGGGGCAAAGGCACATGGGCCAATGGCGCTTGGCGGTGCCGGCAGCACTGCCTACAATCACTGACGACACACATCACGTCATCAGAGGCCATGGCACACTCACGTGGACTCAAGTCCACCAGGCTTCGTCTGCTCATTTGGTTCCTGTGACCCAAGAACTGGTGAGATGGCCTCTAACCCTCCACTCAGCTCTGATCCCTCCATTACTACACTTCCGCCTGGAAGAGAAAGTGAAAAGCACTTCTGCCAGATACTCACAGATTTCTAGCTAGAAGTGGAAACACTCTCATCAAAAAAGTCCTTATGCCCACCTGGGCCTCAGACTCAACACCCTAGAAAGCAGGGCCCCCTAAACAAAGGGTCCCGCTCAGGGAAGTAATGCTGGGACCCACTGAATTAAATGAGTTCTCAGAGCTTGTTTCCTGGAGGAGGAAAATGGTCACATGCTGAGATCAATGATATCTTCCCCTCACACTGCTGTGGTTTTCCAGAAAAAGGCAGAAACCCCCCGAGTTGTGACAAGGAGGGGCACATTCCACAGGGACTTGTCAGGGACACGCTGCTGCCCGCAGGGACAGGCCTAGCACACCTGCGTGTGGGTCTCTGCCTGCTAAAGAAAACACTAAATCCTTCATGTAGACACAAATAATCCCTTAATGAACATTTCTAAGACAAGGCTGCCACCCCCTCCTGTAGTAGCAAGTTCCACATGTTACATTCTGGTTTCTTTTGTTTTCTTCACAACCTACTTGGCTGATCCAGCTCAGTGACTCAGCGAGGGCAGGGAGGCTGACGGGAGCAAGGGAGGTACGCAAAGCTGAAATCCACAGACGCCACCATGGCAGCCCTGGCCACCGCCTCCCAAGCACAAGAAGCATAATTCAATCTCAAGATTTTAGAGTGAAATGAAATCAGATGCTAAAGTCTACTAACTCTTTGAGGGGATTTTTCTTCCTCTGAACTTCTGCAAAAAGGAATGCCTCATGGTACTGGGGGAATAAAGATTTCAGATAACAAAACTTGGAGAACTTTGTGTTTTCCAAAGGAAAACACAGTATAAGCTTTACAGATATGGAGTAAATTAAAAAGACTAGAACAATGTAAAAGTTGAAAACTTTCCCTACAACACAAAAGACTCTGAAACCTCTGGCTAGAACCCCTTCTGAGATGGGAAAAAGTTGGGGCTGTGGGCAGAATTGTCACCCCACAGTGGGTCTGTCCTAGAAGTCAATCGTGTTCTGCCTTTAGGAACACCACAGAGAAGGTCCACTCTCTAGTTCTGCCCTGAAGGGCTGATTTCAGGAAGTCACCCTGAAACCCTGTGGGCAGTGGGCAGTTTTAAAGGGCATTTTCTCCATGAACCAGAAGATAGGTTAAACCTATCTAAGCGTCCCACAGATATTCTGGGGAACTAATAACAAATGGAAAAACATTTTATCCAACTGGTGTTCACAATCCAGGCTCTTACGTGGTTAAATCTGGCGGTGCAGCCTGGGGCAAGCAGGTGGCGGAGTCGGGTGGGGGTGGGGGGAGCCTTGGCGCCCCAACTCACCTGTGCTTGCCGTCCTTTCCATTCCCACGCGCACACTGCCCCCTCACCCCCGCTCCGACTGCTCTGTGCTGAGGCTGCCTTTCGCGGTCTTGTTCTGCAGCGGAGGGAGAGGGCAGGGAAGGGGAGGCTGATGCCGGCAGAGCCAAGAAGAGACAAGACACAGGAGGAAGGGAAGAAAGAGAGTAAGGGAAACAGGGAGGGCAGAGGTGAGGAGAAGAAAGATGCATGGAAAATGAAAGAAAAAGAAGAATCAGTATTGAATGACAAACGGGAGAAATTCAGGCAGGATTTTCTAAGGCAACATGTGACCATTAAAAAAGGGAAGTTTTAAATTAAAAACATGTAAATTAAATAGAAATTAAGTAGAATACTATAAGATTCTATGATCTACTTCTGGAAGTAATGTTTAAAGAATAGGTAAACATTTTTCAGGAGCCACGTGAGGGCAGACCTCCAGGGAGGACAGACGAACACCAGTGTGTTTCTAGCACTTTCTGGCCCTACTTGGAGATTTTGAACACTGTGAGTGGCCAGTGACCACCAGGTGTCAGTGTGACCTTAGCGGGAGGAGCTGGTGCCACCACTGAAGGAAACTTCCAGGTGGCAACTCGATCCCATTCCAATCCTTTCCTGGGGCTTTCTCCTTCTCTCTCTTTCCCACACATGGTATCTCAAAAACTGGCCATTCGCCCCCATATCTTCCACCCTTTCCTAGATGAGGCAACTGAGAGACCACCTCTCAAGATCGCTGGGAAATGGGGTGGCGCTGACCGATCAATCGTGCTCTGGGTCACTTCTACTGAAACTAGAAGAGAGTGTGGGTTTCTCCAAGCCCTAGAATCAGCTCTGGGAAAATGCCCGTGCTTATGTATCGAGGCCTAGAAGCAACCTTACCACATGTCCACTCGTAAACAAACGGAAATGAGTAGTTTTGTAGAGCTGAATCTTCTAATTTCCCTTCATGAATAGACAACTCCCCGCCCTCAACATGCACGGGCCTCCTGCCGGCACTGCACCCTCTCCCCTCCAGGCCAGGAGGTGGCTGAGGCGCTGAAGGGAAGGGTGCCGTGGGGCTGTAGCCTGGCCTCTGCTTCTGGTCTCGTTAGGTCTCTTAGGAGGAGCCAGGACCCTCAACCCCACTGGGAGCACAGGCTCTCTGTGCCTCTGACTCACCTTGTGCTTGGGGCACCTCACGGAGAAGTTCTCCTCGTGTAGCCAACAATCTGCAAGACAGAAGGGGACAGTGAGACAGAGCCTGTGTGCACTGGCAAAGCCAGAGGAGAGGGCCACACCGGCCAGGCTGACAGGGTCAGACCTGAGGTAAGAGGGACCCCATGCTGGGATTTCCAACAGGACAAATTTAGAGATGTCCCAAAGAAATTATTGTCCCTCAACATGATGGAGCATCACTTAAAAAATTAACATTTTGAGATTAACAGTATGAGGAAACACTCATGTCACAAAACTACTTCAAAAAGCAGTATATACAGATGTCTATGTATAATCCTAATTTTATTAAAATGTTTTTATATGCATGAAAAAAAGCTGAAAGGAAATCTACTAAAATACAACTGTGGTTCTCTTTGGATAGTACGATTACAGGCGGTGTTAATTTTCTTCGTATTTTCATGACGACATTTAATTTTAACATCAGATATAATCTCCAATAAATGTTTTTAAACACCTTGATTCTAGGCTAAGCCTATTCCACACGACGAAGTCTAATTCTCCTTGCAAAAACCCTTCAAATCCAGAGGCACCTTGTCTCCTGTGCAGAGAGAAAGCCACGGGTGAGAGAAAGCAAGGAGGCAAGACAGAGACCTGCCGTTATCTTCGTCCACAACCCATGGGGACAGTTCCACAGGAGCAGCCCCTGAACTATCTTAATAATCTGCCCTAAATGCTTCAGAGAAAAGTGAAATCCCTGAGGGTACCATCAGTCCTTGAAAGAAAAATGATTCATCCCAACTTTTAACATAGCGATCAGCATCCTAGGCTGACAGCAAGGATGTGCATCTGTCTCCAGGTGAGCTGAACACCATGGCACAGGGCAGTGCATGGAAAAAGGTGAGCAAATCTAATTAGTGAGTCCACCGGCCCACCACATCCCTGGGAACCAA
This sequence comes from Choloepus didactylus, assembly GCF_015220235.1. Classification (NCBI taxonomy): domain Eukaryota; kingdom Metazoa; phylum Chordata; class Mammalia; order Pilosa; family Megalonychidae; genus Choloepus; species Choloepus didactylus. The sequence continues at coordinate 10,711,085 of NC_051314.1, read as the reverse complement.
CAGCCAGGCCTCTGATGCAGGTGGCAGAATGTTAGTAACTCTTGATTACACAACCTCAGAGAGCTTCCAGGTACCATGGTGGGATGGCAGACATGGTACTAACCGTTGGTAAATTTACAATTTAACTTGGGTTTAAACTGGGCTCCAGATTGGCAGCCCATTTACCCAGATTCTAATTGAAATAATAAGCAAGGGGATACACAAATCCGTACTCCCGAAGTCCTCTTTGATAATTTGGCTAAGCCTGTAGCATTAGCATCACTACTCCTCTCCCATGTCCTTGACAGTGGCCCCACATATCCAGGCGAGCCTCAGGGCTCAGGAAGTCATCAGAACTTCCGGGCCCTCCCTGGCAAGCAAATAGCATGAGAGTAAATGAAATGCGTTAATTTAAAACCCACAAGTACACAGCATGACAGGAACGCCTGCTGCTCCAATCCACCAGAAGCTTATGAACAGCAGGAGACACACAATTGGAGCTCAAGGGAAGCACTTTCTCCTTACCTGGGCTTTGGCAGCACCACTTGCTAGCAGGGTCTCTAGTTTATATTACAGTACTTATGGGACCTGGCCACCCTCATGCCACAGGACTTGACAGAAATGAGGCGGGGAGCATGTGAGTGGCAAAGGGCTCCATCAGTGCCACGAAACAGTGACCAGCTGTGATGGATCATTAGCAAACACCTCTAAAGTTGGGAAGTGCATTCCCCCTAAGTTAAAAGCAGAAAAGAGATAAAACAGTGCATGTACACACTAAAGGCAACTTCAAATGAATGATATACTTCTGGAAAAGGAGGCCTCCTAAACAAACCTGCCAGAGACTATCCACCTTCGGTATGCTCTTATCTGTTCTTGTAACACACCCACAGGCCATCCAGAACTGCAATTCTCTGCAGGTTAGACCACAGCTAGAAAGCTCAGAAACCTGGAAGGGAATGGGGAGGCTCTCGACCCCTACTGTCTCCCAATTTGCTTTCTTCAGCTCCTGGCAATACCCTACACTGTCCAGAGGAGGTGCCTCACCAACAAGATGGCATCCCAGAGGAGCACTCCACTTCCTTTCCTCTCTTTAAGCTTGAAGGCAAGGTGGGCTCTGTTGAATACCTCGTAACAAGTTGCATGGAGCCAAGAGCTTTAGATGCCCACATGCACCCCTATACCCACCAGGTGAGGACAGTGAACTTGAGGTGGGGGGAAGGAGGAAATGAGAAGAGTCTCCTCTCCACCGGATCTGCCTGCACCAGGCACTGTCTCCAGCTGACCTATAATCTACTTAAGACCTGCTGTTACCACCAACATTGGTAAAGCGCAGGGGAGGGGACACAGGGGCTGCCCAGCCCCACTCCACCTCGCGGGCCCACGGAGCAACAGCAGGAAAGGCAGGCTCAGGCCTCCCCTAGGGCCAAGGAGGGGAATAACAGGGGAGGACGACAGTGGAACTAATTTCTGTGTTGCAGATAGCAGTACATCCAGGGACTGCCAAATCACCAGTTGTTTTGTAATGACCCATCCAGGGCTCTGAACCCACCACTGCAAGATCAAAGTGTGCAGCAGAGAGTGCAGCTTTAAAATGCTGCTGCAAGGGTGGCTGTAGAAAGAATTCCCAGCTGTGTTTCTTCATGAAGGGTAACTAAGAAAAATCTCCCACTGGGCAAGATTCTTTGTGACCAGTGGAATTACTAATGAGCCACCACAGCCCCTTTACCCTTCTGTCTGAATTGTTGTGGCTCACTGCATTAAATACATTTAAAATTTTGTTTTTACCAGAGCACATATTCTTACTGCTGCATTTCCCACTTGGAGCCCAATCCTGTGCCTGTGACATCACAAAATAGCTACCTGTGACATCAGAAAGGCAGGATTAACATCAGGTTGTGAGGAAGCTGTATGAGTCACAGATCCTCATGGAACAAAGATCTTGTTTCCAGGAAGACGTCTCCAGTAATAAAAGTTTTCCCTGAGACATTAATAGCTCTTTAAATGTTTGGGTGGTTGACAATGAGGCAGAGATGAAAATGACAAACTGTTCCTCACACACAGAACTTGGATGCCAAAGATTAGGGACTCTTAAACCAGGGATTTATTTTTATTATAATTAGAAAGTCAATCAGTGAACACTTTCCTGGCTAAAAGAGCCATCAAATATAGGACATAATTCCAGAGAAGACAGTGTGGAATAAACACAAATGTCCAAACCCACAGAGCAGAGCAGACTGCTGGGTAGCTGTACTCAGGTCATCAAAAAGACCAATAAATGCCCAAGACTCAGTCACCTGGTGAAGCTGCTTCGTCAGTCCCAGCTCTCCCAAGGGCCTGGGGCAGCAAAGCCAGATGGCCAAGAGCCCCTTCTTCACCCCTGCTGACCCAGGCAGCCACCCTCTCGTTGGATGCACCAACTGTGTTAAATAGAGATACTGCCAACTTACCTGGGCAGGCTAGAAAAGACAGGCTCAAACATGGAAAATGACAAATCCTATGTACTTACTAACACTCATCTAATACACAGTAGCCTCTGCTTTCTCAGCCTGCAGTGGGGATGGGACGGTCTGGGCTAACTTTCACTTTAAAGGAGGTAACTTCAGGAAAGCCCTGCAGCCCTTTCCAAAAATCCCACAGACACTGCCCAAGCTGATCACAGTGGCTCTAAGCCTGTGCTGCCCAGTTAGTCCCTAGCCACAGGTGGCAATTTAAGGATAAATTACTTTGATATTTAAAAAAATAATAATAATTCAGTTCCTTAGTTGCACTAGCCACATTTCAAATGCCCAGTGGTCATGGAAGGCTTGTGCCTACTGTGTTGGAGAAAGGCAGATACAGAGCATTTCCATCCCTGCAAAAAGTCGTGTTCAAAGGCGCTGCTTATTCCCTTGAGAAACTGCACCAGGAATGCAGAAGGTTAGCTGGGAGCCTCTGAGGTGAACCCTCGCTGTTGAGAGTCTGGTCCAGGACATGGCGGGCACTCCACTGTTTACACAGGGGAGTGTACTCAGGGTGGCATGTGCTTACCCACCTGCCTGCTCACCCTGTTTCTGAGCACAGCCTCAATGCAGACCACACTGTGCCCAGCTGCTGACTGGGATGGCCAATTCTTGTGGGACTCTATATTAAACTAAGAACCACCAAAGACTTAATACTTAAAAGTCCTCATTGAAAAACCATGAAACCTAAACTAGAAAAAGAAAACAAAACATCCTGATACAACAAGGGCAACAGGTAATTGGTTGGCTCTTGAGAGAGGAGTTCACAGCCGCATTATAGAATATGCCAGACCACGACCCAGGGTGAATAACAGCTTAGACTCAGTGTGAAAACATTTAGGGGAAGAAAGAAAACGGAAAGGACAGACTAAAATCTCAACTCCCTGACCCAACATCTGAAAGCTTCCTACCCTCCCACCGAACCCTTACCCCCACTCCAGCCACCACCCCACCCTCAGGGCAACCCTCAGCACACGCGCACACTTTTATGAGAATCTAACCAGGATAAACATGATCCTTCTGTACCTTCCTTGTTCTCTTTAGCTATTATTCCTACAGAGGAGAAGAAAAGAAAGGAGGAGGAAGGAACAGGGGGCAAAGAGGACATTGCAAAGGGGGAAAGTACTTAAGCAAAAGTCAGGGGTGCCGGAATAGTTCCTGCACTGGAAGGAAGGTTGGGCGACATCAACCCTGAGATTCTTTCCAAGCTGGTGGGATTTGAGACGTGCTTTATGCCTCTACGCCTGCTTCCATCATCTAGGCAGCCACGTCTTCTCCCCTCTTCCCTGCCATGCTGTATCCAAACCAAGCCCCACCTCCTAGAGATGGCACTCCTGGCCGCCTCTATGTAAAGTTATGTTTCCCTTCTCAGAACCCATGAAGCACTCGGAGATAACACCATCTGCTCCATTCTCATTCATCTTTCTGTTTTCCTCTCTCTCCAACTTGATGGTAAGCATTATGAGGGCAGGCTAGATGAAGGTCTTAGACACATCTAATGCTCCAAAAAGTAAATGCTGAAAACATCCATCTCAGAGAACAGTCTAGAGGAAGAAAGATGATTTTTCTAGGTTGGTGAAGCTCTGAGTCAGAACTGAAGTCTTCTGAATCACTCACTGGACAGCACTCCTTGGTTAAAAGGTTTCCTTTCTAGCAACAGTTGTTGCAATGCAAAACATTTCCCTGATCATTGCGACAGACACAGAAAAAGCATATGACAAAATCCAACATCTTCATGATATAAAAACACTCAAGAAACTAGGTATGGAAGGGAACTTCCTTGACTTAATCAAAAACATCTACAAACCCACAGATCAAGAACAAGACAAGGATGTCACCTTTTTGCCATTTCTTTTCAAAATTGCACCAGAGGTTCTAGCAAGGGCAATTAGGCAAGAAAAATTAATAAAAGACATCTAGATTGGAAAGGAAAAGTAAAACTGGCTCTGTTTGCTGCTTACCTGATTTTTTTTACAGAGAATATCTAAAGTAATACACTAAAAAACTATTAGAGCTAATAAATGAGTACAGTAATGTTGCAGGATACAAGATCAGTATACAAAAATCAGTCGTATTTATATACTCTAGCAATGAACAATCCAAAAATAAAATTAAGAAAACAATTCCATTTATAACAGCATCAAAACTAATGAAATACTGAGGAATAAATTTAATAAAGAAAGTGCAAAACTTAGTACTCTGAAAACTACAAAACACTGTTGAAATAAATTAAAGAATGAAATAGAAAGACATCCTTCCCATGTTCATGGATGGAAGATATAATACTGTAGGTTGACGATACTCCCCAAAGAAATCTACAAATTCAATGCAACTGATTCCCCACCAAAATTCCAGCTGGCTTCTTTGAAGAAATTATCAAGTCAATTCTAAAAGTGATGTAGAAATTCAAAGGACCCCCAGATAGTCAAAATAATCTTGAAAAAAGAAAAAGTTGGAGGACTGACTTCCCAATTTCAAAGCTTGCTATAAAGGTGGTTTGGTACTGGCAAAAGGATAGACATACAGATCAATGGAAAAGAACTGAGAGTCTACAAATAAACTCACATTATGGTCATTCGATTTTTGACAAGGGTGTCAAGACAATTCAGTGGGGGAATAAATGGTCTTTTCAACACATAGTGCTGAGACAACTAGAGATCCACATGCAAAAGCATGAATTTGGACTCCCACCTCATACCATATGCAAAAATTCACTTAAAATGGATCAACAGATCAAAAACTTAAATGTAAGAACTAAAACTATAAACTCTTAGAAGAAAATAAATGCAAATATTCATGACCTTGGATTAGGCAACGGCTCAAAAGCAAAAGCAACAAAAGAAAATAGATAAAATGGACTTCATCAAAATTAAAAACCTATACATTATGATCAAGAATGTGGAGAAAACCCACAGAATGGGAGAAAATATTTGCAAATCATATATTTGATAAGGGCTTAATATGCAGAATATATAAAGAACTCTTAAAACTCAGTAACAAAAAGACAAACAACCCAAGTAAAAAATGAGCAAAGGGCTTGAATAGATATTTCTCCAAATGATTAACAAGCATATTAATAGATGCTTAACATCATTAGCCATAAGGAAAATGAAAATCAAAAAAAACATGAGATACCACCTCACACCCACTAGGATGGCTTTAATTAAAAAAAGAAAGAAAGAAAGAAAGAAAACTAACATATTGTTGAGGGTGTGGAGAAATGGCAACCCTTGTACAGCGCTGGTGGGAATGTAAAATGGTAGAACCACTTTAGAAAACAGTTTGGCAGTCCCTCAAAAGTTAAACATGGATTTCTCATATGATCCAGCAATTCTACTTCCAAGAGAAATGCAAACACATCCACACCAAGATTTGTATCCAGGTGTCCACAGTAGCATAATAGTCAAAAAGTGGAAACAATTTAAATGTCCATCAACCTATGAATGGATAAATAAAATGTGGTATATATTCATACAGTGGAATATTATGAGGGAATAAAAAGGAATGAAGTATTGATACATGCTGTGACATGGATGAACCTTAAAAACATGCTAAGTGAAAGAAGCCGGTCACAAAGACACATATTTTATGATTCAAATCATATGAAATATCCAGAATAGGCAAATCTATGGAGACAGAAAGTAGATTACAGGTTGCCAGGGGTGCGGTAAGGGAGGAATGGGGTGTGACTGCTAATGGGTAGGAGCTCTTTTTGGGGGTAACAAACATGTTCTAAAATTTATTGTGGTGATGGCTGTACAACTCGGAATATACTAGAAACCACTGAATTGTATACTTTAAATAGTAAATATATGTGAATTATAACTCAATAAAGCTGTTACTAAAAAATTGCCCCAATTCACTCCTCTCCTCATTTCGTCAGAAATTATAAACAGAACAGAACAGGAGAGAGAAAAATAACCATAAAGGGGAAAAAAATGGAGAGACTCAAGTTCTGTGTCCTAACCTTTAGGATGCTCTGGACAAGGATCTGTGGGCCCATCTTACCTGCATCAATGGCACACGGGTAATGGTATCGGAAGGAGCAGCCTTTGTTGTAGCAGCCCAAGGTGGCACCTGCCTCCTGGCAGTGGGAACATTTCTGAAAGGAAGGAAGAAGTCAGGCATGTCAGTATCCCAGACTCATCCCTTTCCTCTGGACCTTCTCCGAACCCCACTGGTTAGACCTCAGTATGTGTCTCTGTAGTTACAGAAGTCTGTGGGGACAGAATGGGCCGGTCAATTTCCAACCATCACCATTGACCACACCAGGGAAGGATTCCAGCAACAAGTTTTAGGTCAGACCTCACAGATGTTCACAAACAAATCACAGAGAACACCTCAGTGGGGTGAGATAAGCACCTCTCCAGGATGTGGCAGACACGCCAGAGGTCAGGGCACCTGTCCCTGTCCCCGTCCCCCACCCACGCCCTGCTTTGCGTAGCCTCCCTCACTTTTCACCACTATCTGAAGCTGCCTTACAGCTCTTGCCTGTTTATTTCTGGTGTGGAAGTCTGGGATTAGAGGAGAGGGTAAGCTAGAGGAGTTATTTTTAAACCTTTCAGAATTAAAAGTGGAATCTGGTTTCTAGTTCTTCTTACATTTGTAAGAAGATTTTATTTTTATTTCTGATTTAAGTACCTCAAATGCCCAATACAAGTATCTTTGCCTTTTTGGAAAACATGGGCTCTTGTGTGCAAACTGTATTTTTATACATTGAATACTATTTTAAATTTGCTAGGAAACATGCCATGAATTTCTGGCTAAGTGAAAAATTACTCTGTAATTGAGCTGCTCCTCCTTAAATGGTCAGGTTTTCTTAAAGTGGGCACTCTTCTACCATCCATGCCAGGCTGCTCTAAGTGCTTGCTCATCCTGCCAGCATCAGAAATGTGTCTTACCAGCATGATCGTATTTGTGAAACTCAACAACTTGTGGCCCTACGGAGGGAAGAATGCCAACTTGCCAGGGGGCCAAGGCTCACCTAAATGAAGCTAAATAGAGACCCAGACACTTACGTGCCTGAGTCTAAGGAGAAAAGCAGAGCAGTGCACAATAAGCAGCACACCTGTGGAAAAGAATGGCTCTTCACAGGCTCCTGTGCCGCTCCTGGGGCAAAGGGACGAATGGGTGCTCTTCTTCCCCTTTTCCCACCCAAAGGCAGGCCCAGAATGAGTACCTTAGAAAGGGTTTGTGTGGCTCGGTAGGCCCTGCAGCAGCTGGGGGCACTTCCCCTGTGAGACTGGACCCCAACCTGGACAGTGCCAAGGCCCAAACACCTCCAACCCACAGCAGCAGGAGCAGGAACTGGACAACAGAGACCTGCATCAAGTTCCGCCAACGCTGCTGGTGACAGCACAACTCCACCAATGCAAGTCCTCAACGAACCCCATGTGCTCACAGCGTATCAAGCTCTGATGCAAACGAGTGACATGGATTCACTCATTCAGTCCTCATAATCACCCCTTGGGCAGGTGCTCAGAACCTCTCCACTCTGCAGCTCAGATTCAGACTGACCAACGCTGACCAACTCCAAGACAAATGGGGCAGGAACAGGGCACTGTAAGACAAGTCCTTCAAGAGCTTTCCCTTTGTCTTAGAATACCACGATCCTTCTGGATATGAGATCAGTAAATGTTTACCATGTGCCACCACAATTTTCCAACCCCACCTCAATCTGTGCATAAAAATCCTCCAAGCAATTCTAATTTACTCTCCAGCTTAGGAAGCACTGGTCTGATTCAACACCTCAACTTTTTAGATGGAAAACAAATACCTGGAGAGATGCAATGAGTGGTTGAGATAGGGTTCCAGGTTTCCTGGGAGCTATGTAGTACTTTTTCCACTCTACTTCTGTCCCCTACAGACTTACCTATAGATTCTTGGGTGTGGTAGACAGAATCAGTCCCACCCCACCCCACCCCAGTGATAACCATTCTAATGCTCAGAACCTGTGACCTTACATGGCAAAAGGGGCTTTGCAGATGTAATTAAGGACCTTGAGATGGAGCTTATTCTGGATTATCTAGGCAGACCCAATCTAATCACATGGGTCCATAATAGCAACAAGCCTCTCCTGGGGTAGTAAAAGGGAGAGGGTGTGATGAGGGAAGCAGGGTAAGAAAGAAGCAACAATGATGGCTTTGAAGTTGAAGGAAGGCGCCATGGACCAAGGTATACGGACAGCTTCTAGAAGACGGAAAAAGCAAGAAAACAGACTTTTCCTTAGAGCCTCCAGAAGGAACACAACACTGCCAACACCTTGATTTCAGTCTATTAAGATCTGTGTCAGACCTACAGAACTGTAAGATACTAAATTTGTATTTGAAGCCACTATGTTTGTGGTAATTTGTTACAGCCGCAATAGAAAACACACACATGGGCATTTTCAGAAAATCTCACAATAAGAAAAGTGACTATTAATTTTCTTTTTATATTATTCAGTGTAACAAGTTTCTTTTTCATGGAAAACAACTACAGTTTCACTCACTTTTCATTACGGAAACTTTGGCTTCACACTATCACAGAACACTGAAACTAGAAGGGACTCTGGGTATGTTTTCAATTCTCTTTTTTCTAGTTGAAGAACAGAGGCTAGAAGCAAAGTTACCTGCCAAAGATCACATAGCTAGAAAGTAAGAGAACTAGGACTTCAATCCTTTTTCTTTCGAAGTTCAAAATTCTTTCTACCACACAATGCTGCCCTTCACTGACTCAACTAGCCAACAACTGAAAATACTTCCTATGGGCCAGGTGCTAAAGACAGAATATAAGAACTTATCTCTATACCATCTTTCATCTGTCTTCCCCTCCCCTAGCCCCCAAATCAATACTCAGGTTAGTACCATTTCCTACTAATTTTTATTCTTTACCCACTGCAAATAATAGAGCCACTGTCTGCACAGCCAAAGGTCCTTTGTTTCTCCCGATACTGCTGTTAAGAGTTTAATGACCGATGGCCCTAGGAAAGTCCAAGCAATGCTGCTCCCCACAAAAGGAGACACACAGTGGTGACTAAAGCTTGCTTTCTAAATCAGGATACGTGTACCAAACAAGCAACAGCCTAATCTTCTCATGATGAAATGATCTCTTAAAGGTGAATTTTTCATTTATTATGGAAGGGAATAAATGTTACTTTTAAACTGACAATCTTGTATTTCTTGATAAAGTAAACGTGGAAAACAAATTATTAGTTTTTTGGACATGTTTAAACCACAGGAAATGGCCAAACATTCACGTGACTCTTGCACCAGCCCCAGTCACTGTCTAAGAAGCAGGGCTGGCTGACTTGAGATGGCAAATTGCAGCGGCCGAATCACCTCAGAGCAGAAGGAAACTCTGAGTGAATTTCTCATGCCTCTTCATTCACAGAAAGGGCTCCTTCCTATGATATGCAACAGTGACCTGAATAACTACTCTGTTGAGCACGCACCCCACAGGAGCCGCAGAGCGCTGGAGCATGTGGGTCAGAGTGTGATTAGTGCGATTACAATGATGGGTTCTATTTGAGGCTTATACTTGGACCATTCACTTGGGCATTACTGTGTTGGGGGTGGCTTTTATCCAGCATTTCACACCGTTTTGCTCATGTTTACAGTATGTCCATGTTCTTACTTGCCTACCTCCCTAACCTGAGATTCATTCTTGTATCCCTAGGTCCAGTACACCAAAGAGGCTGTAAAATGGGAACTGATAGAATGAATGCAATGCCTGATAAACGTGAGAGCTTGGAGAAAACAAGAGGCTACTCTTCAATACAATTTTAAAAAATTGATGGTGGTAGACCTTAGAGAATGTGAAACAAGGTGTGTGAAGTTGTGGCCACCTTAGGTGTTTTTTATTTCTTTTAATTATGCCTCCTATATCTAGGACAGAAGCCTATGCCACCCGAGCTATCTACTTGAGCTACGGTGTGGCGATGTGGTCTACATCCAACGAGCTACCCTTAAAGGTCCTGAGCAACCTTCATTGATGGCAACTCTGCACCCCATCAAGTTTCTTTAAAGAGCCCTTCAAGGTGTTAGCTAAAGCATTACATATAAAACCCTGTATGTTTTGGGTCCTTGCTTCCTTAGAGTTGGACAACCTCCCTATTCTTTCTGATGAAAGCCCATGAGACTGGCTGAAGTGTTTTGCTGCTTTTTGTTCTCACAAAGACTCTGGAAAAGAACTCCAATGCCCATCTCTGGGATGTGTGCCACAGCCCAGGGCACCAGCAAGGGCTTCAAAGGCAACTGAAGAAAGTCAGAAGTGCCCAGTTATTTTCAGGTCCATTTAATCAATGCTACCAGATGTGTGTTCCATGTATTTAAAAGTTGCACTTATGCCCAACAGCTGTTTCAGCAAAAGCGTCAATTTCAGAAACTGAATCTGTTAAATATACGTCTTAAATGACTTTAGTGCAGGGCCCCCCCTGAAGAGCTGGGGGAGGATGCAGAGGTGTTGGACTTCCCCACCTGGATTGTTGCTGATGTTCTCAAAAACACTGGGGACTAACGGCTTGATGTGCTGAGCCCTGTCTTGGGGCTGGCCCCTATAAAACTTGGTGCTGCAAGGAGAGGCTAAATCTGCTTAAAATTGTGCCTAAGAGTGTCCCCCTGAGTGCCTCTTCGTTGCTCAGATGTGGTCCTCTCTCTCTAATTAAGCCACCTTGGCAGGTGATCTTGCTGCCCTCCCCTCTATGTGGGACCTGACTCCCAGGGGTGTAAATCTCCCCAGCAACGCAGGATATGACTCCCAGGGATGAATCTGGACCCTACATTGTGGGATTGAGAACATCTTCTTGGCGAAAAGGGGGATGCGAAATGAAACGAAATAAAGCTTCAGTGGCTGAGAGATTTCAAATGGAGTTGAGAGGTCACTCTGGTGGACAATCTTATGCACCATATGGATAACACTTTTTAGGTTTTAATATATTGGAATAGCTAGAAGTAAATACCTGAAATTACCAAACTCCAACCCAGCATCCTTGACTCTTGAAGATGATTGTATAACAATATTGCTTACAAGGAGTGACAGTGTGATTGTGAAAACCCTGTGGATCACACTCCCTTTATCCAGTATATAGATGGATGAGTAGAAAACTGGGGACAAAACCCAAATGAAAAATAGGGTGGGATGGGGGGAGTGATTTGGGTGTTCTTTTTTTATTTTTATTTTTTATTCTTATTCTGATTCTTTCTGGTGTAAGGAAAATGTTCAAAAATAGATTGGGGTGATGAATGCACAACTATAAGATGGTACTGTGAACAGATGATTGTACACCATGGATGACTGTATGGTATGTAAATATATTTCAATAAAACTGAATTTAAAAAAAAAAAAAAAAAAAAAAAAAAATGACTTTAGTGGCATTTGCTTTCTAAAGGCTAGTAGTATGTAAATTAAGACACAAGTTCCAGATTTGACTGCCTTTTGAGAATAGTAGTTGGCCTAATGTGATTATTATCCAGATCTGAAGAAGCACAGTGCCAGTGGAAAAAGAACCAGAGGTTACGGATGATCCACTCATGGGTGGAAACCAAAAATGTCACCACATCAAATTGATCTTCTGTAAGGTGTGGGAATAATGATATTTGCTTTGCATTCCTTCTAATGTTGTGTGAATTAAGTGTGAAAGTGTTTTATAAATTAGAGCTACATAGTTGCTAGGACTTATAAAAATAATATAAAACCTATCTTGGTCTATAATGTGCCATATTCTTGGCAGTTATCAATATCAAAAGCAGACATAATACAAAGAAGCCTATTAAAACCTGTAGAGCCTATTAAAACAAAGTTAAAAATTATTTTTGTGGAACTAAGTTTTTTCCCTTAGAATACTGTATAAAATAAGCAGACACTGGGTGAGCTCTGAAGGTTCACTGCCACACAGCCTTTCTGTAATTTTAGTTGCTGTGTGTATCTTGCAATAGGATCTCCCCTTTGAGGGTGTGGATGGTCAGCTCAAGGCCAAATCTCCCCACACGTCACCTCTTGCCTACCGTTCACTATTACTTTTATCTTATTTCCCCTCTCCTCTCCTCAATCATTTAGACCAACATGGCAGATGTACTGTGAATTGTTAATCTAAAGTCTTGTGAAGCATTTTTTGGTGCTCCTCGGAAGAAAGGTATTAAATAAAAAGGGAATAAAACCACAGACAATCACATACAAAACAAACACTACAAGAAGCTGAAAAGCATCAAAAACTTCCCTAAAAAAGTATTCTGAATACAACTAGAGTGGAGGAGAGAGCTTGCTGACTGTCCTGGGCAGACACCATCCCTCTGTGTGCTGGGCAGGGGGGCAGGCTCATGCCCCTATGACTTTTTGTTGTCTGCGCCAAGGTCCCTGCCACTTGCTCCTGGCTGAGGTTCTCCCAGCCCATCCCCACTCGTGTTACGCAACTCCACTTGCTCATGTTAGAATAATCTAAAATAATCTGCTCTGGCTGCTTCTGAATCCCAATGCCCTGTATGCCTGAGGCCCGGCAGACAGTACTGCTCCTCCCAACACACCAGGAGCCTAAGAGCTCATCTTCTCTGCCTCCAGGGAGAGTCACAGGCTTCCCACCAAAACCAGGAGAAGGAAACACACAAACACACACATGCACAAACTTTCTTTAATCTGATCATCACCCTTTGGAAATAAAAATAAATGGGAATAAAAGAAGAAGAAGATGGAGGCATAGAGAGGAGTGGAAGCTAGTTAGTCCCCCTGGCACAACTAATAAACAACCAGGAACAACTAGTAAATAATCTGGAATAACTGCAGGGGGACAAACATGATTGTCCACTCATCATACACCAACCTGAATTGGGAGGAATGCCCAATATCACAGTTTAAAATCTGTAAGTAAAAACTGCGGATCCAAGCCAAGAGCCCCCTTCCACCACAGCCTGAACTGCAAAGCCTTGCAGCGCTACAGATCTGCACTCTCCCAGCAAGCAAATATAGCTCAGCTGAGCACCAACTAGGTGCTCCGCTCAATACTAGCTATGAATCCCCAACAAGCAGACAGAGGCTTTTGGTGATGACTGACATTGGAGAGCCAGAGGGTGGCTGCAGACTGGCCTGAAGGGGGCTTTCTGTCCCTTTTTTGGCTCAGTGGAGAAAGCCTCAGCCATTTTCAGTTCCCAGCGCTCTGACCCAGACAAGGGTGGAGATAACACAGGCAGAGAGACTATTCTATTCAAATGTAAATGACCCCTCCCTAGCGGGTGTGTCTTCCATAAGAAGGAGAAGGTGGTGCCACGCTCTACTACCCGCCCTCCATTCAGAAGCAGACCCCAGAGCCTGGGGAAAACAGGCATGGGCCACACCTCTTACACCAGTCAGGAGCTACAGGCTGACAGGCGCCACCTACTGGACAGAAAAGCACAGTGACTTGAGGCCTGACAGGGTGTACCAATCTTCTAAGACACCCTCATGGAAACAGGATACTACTGCCTCCTTCTAAGACCTGAGCCCATTCTGGTCTGGGAAAACCTGATTGGGGTAACCAAAGAAAACAGATGCCTGGACAACAGAAAACTACAACCTACGCTAAGAAAAAAACGAAGTTATGGTCCAAAGGAACAAACTTACACTTCAACTGAGATACAGGAATTTAAACAACTAATGCTAAATCAATTCAAAAACTTTAGGGAAGATATGGCAGAAGAGATGACAAGTATAATGAAAACACTGGGCACACATAAGGTAGAAATCGAAGTTCAAAAAAACAACTGGCAGAATCTATGGAAATGAAAGGCACAACACAACAGATTAAAGACATAATGGAAACATACAACAGCAGATCTCAAGAGGCAGAAGAAAACACTCAGGAACTGGAGAACAAGGCACCTGAAAGCCTACACACAAAAGAACGGATAGAGAAAAGAATGGAAAAATAAGAGCAACATCTCCAGGAATTGAAGGACAAAATGAAATGCAGGAATATACGTGTCATTGGTGTCCCAGAGGGAAAAGAGAAGGGAAAAGGAGCAGAAGCAATACTAGAGGAAATAATCAACGAAAATTTCCCATCTTGTATGAAAGACATAAAATTACAGATCCAAGAAGCACAGCGTACCCCAAGCAGAATGGATCTGAATAGGCCTATGCCAAAGACACTTAATAATCAGATTATCAAACATCAAAGATAAAGAGAGAATCCTGAAAGCAGCAAGAGAAAAGTGATCCACCACATACAAAGGAAGCCTGATAAGACTATGTATGGATTTCTCAATAGAAACCACGGAGGCAAGAAGGAAGTGGGGTGATATATTTAAGATACTGAAAGAGAAAAACCACCAACCAAGAATCCTGTATCCGGTAAAACTGTCCTTCAAATATGAGGGAGAGCTTAAAATATTTTCTGACAGACAGATAATGACAGAGTTTGTGAACAAGATACCTGCAGACAGTAAGGAAAAGACAGGAGAGGTCTGGAACACAATTTTCGGAGATAGCAGCACAGCAATGTAAGTACACTGAACAAAGATGACTGTGAGCATGGTTCAAAGAGGAAGGATAGGACCATGTGGGACACCAGAACGAAAGATGAAAGATAAAAGACTGGGACTATATAACGCAGTGAAACCTAGGGTGCTCAACGACTAAAATAAGAGGTACGAATATGTTTTTACATGAGGTAGAACAAATGAATGTCAACATTGCAAGCTGTTAAAAATAGGGTGGGATTGGGGAGAAAATACAATCAATGCAAACTAGAGACTATAATTAACAGAAACATTGTATTGTGCTTCCTTTAATATAACAAAGGCAATATACAGAAGCTAAATGCATATGGGGGTAGGGGGAGGCATAGGGGAAGGGTATGGGACTCCCGGCACTGGTGATGCTGTCTGACTCTTTATTTTACTTTAGTTTAATAATATCTTTCCTTTTGTTGCTTTCTAGCTATCATGTTTCTTTTCTCCCTTTCTCTTCCTTTTTTTCTTTTTCTTTTGTACCTCTATCTTCTTTGACTCTTCCTCCTTCTTTGTGGAAGAAATGGAGATGTCCTTATATAGATAGTGGTGAAGTTGGTGAATACATAAATACATGACTATACAGGGAACCAACGATTGTTTACTTAGGAAGGAATGTATGGTGTGTGAACAAAACCTTCTTAAAAAAAATGGGTTGATGAAGAAAACTTGAAGGTACAATATTGAGCGAAATAAGAAAGACACATAAAGAGAAATACTGTGGGGTCTCACTGATGTGAACTAATTATAATATGTAAACTCATAGACATGAAATATAAGTTACCAGGATGTAGAACGAAGCTAAAGAATGGGGAGCCATTGCTTACTATGAGCAGAATGTTCAACTCAGGTGAACTTAAGCGTTTGGAGATGGACGGAAGTGACTGTAGCATGTTGTGAGAATAACTAACAGTGCTGAATGGTGTGTGAAGGTGGTGCAAAGGGTAAGCTCAGAGTCATGTATGTCACCAGAAGGAAAGTTAGAGGTTAAAAGATGGGAATATATAAAACAGTGAACCTTGTGGTGGACAATGTCTGTGATTAACTGTAAAAATATTAGAAATCTCTCTTATGAACTAGGACAAATATACAACACTATAGAAGTTAGTAATAGAGAGGCATATAGGAAAAAAAATGTATACCTATTGCTAACTATATACTACAGTTAGTAGTATTTTAACATTCTTTCATCAACAGTAACAAATGTACTATACCAAAACTATGAATCAACAATGGAAGGAGGTTGGTTAGGGGTATGGAAGGATGTGAGTTTCCTTTTCTTGTCTTCATTTCTTTTCCACGTAATGAAAATGTTATAAAAATTGAAAAAAAAAATTGCGGTGATAGATGCACAGTTGTATGATGGTACCACGGGCTATCGATAGTACACTTTGGATCTCTGGATAATTGTATGGTACGTGAAAATCTCAATAAAAACAAACAAACAAACAAACTGGAATAAAACTGTCCATTTAGATCCCTATTCCCTTCCCAATAAAACCCTAATCAAAGACGGGTTCTGCTGTTAACCCTGAAAAGTACTAGCTTCTTTTGGAAAGCTCTTCAAGCCACATTATAAACCTACAAGAAATGTCTCTGTGGCTAAGTGGGGTGGGAACTGGTCCCTCTACAAACAAAATGCAGACAGCACAACCAAGGCTGAAAGCTCCAAGTTCGGCAGTTGCTCTGGAAGCATTTTCCAGCTATATCCCTGGCCTCCAAGGAGAGCTGATTCCCTTAATTCCCTTTCTATTGTCTGTACCAGCAGGTGAGACCAGTTTGCCTGCAGATTACAGTGAAGTTATGATGCTTTGAACCAGGTTAGAAAGCTTAGATTTGAAGGGCTTTTTTCTTCATTAACAATGTCCTTCCTTGTCTTTCTCCACTTCATCTGCCAAATATTGCAGGCCAGAATTTAGCCATAACCTTGAAGAATATGTTTAAAGCACACATGGCTTTATGCAACAGATTTGTTCATTTTATCATTCAACGAATAATGAAAATTTACTAGGTACATCTGTTGTACCTCCATCCAATGTGAAATTAACCACTGGCTAACAGTTTGTAAAAAAGCCAGGCTGGCCTTCTTTACACAATAATGAAATGCAAGTTCTTGAACTGAATATGAAAAAAAGATTTTGAACTTCCTAATGTGCTATTCTTTGGGACTTTTTCTTCTTCTTCTCTTTGGTACTTTTAATTCGCCTTATTAATACGCCCCTTTTGACTGTACTGCATAAAACCACATCATCCAGAAACTGGAACCATGGGTTGAAAGGAAATTAATAAGAAACTTGTTCAGTTTAGTCTTTATCTGTTCAGTTTTCTCCATTCCTGATTGTTTCTCTGCTAGTTTCTCTAAAGGCTGTAAGAGATTGTGAACCAGGTGTCTTTTTTCTCAGTGATTTTTCCTTTATGGTATCAACTTCAAAAAATGTAATAATCTTGCCTTCTTATTCATTCAACAAATTTTCATTGTATGCATATGTGCCAGGAAAAGGTGCTGAAAAGGAAAGCAAAAGTTCACTTGATGCCTGCCCTCAAGGAGCTTACAGAATGGTCTGGGGGAAAAGCAAAACCAAAAACATGAGAAGTGCTATGAAGGTGCTTTAAGAGCCAGGGGTTATTGGCCTCAACCTAGTTAAGGAGGTCAGGAAAGCTCTTGGAGGGAGTGTTGTTTGAATTACCCATACAAAGGGGGAAGGGAGGATATCCAGGGCAGAGGGAAAAGGACTTCCAGGCTACGGGGGACTGAGACAGTGGAGCCTGATTCAGGTGGGGGGTGTGGGGAAAGGCAGAGAGCAGATGTGGGAGGACCATGAAGCCAACAATGGCGGCTGCTGCTGGGTGAGGGATGACTGGGAAGGGACTGGGGATGGAAGTGGCAGTGGAAATGCACAGAAGAGGCTGGATTTAAGGGACACTTTGGAGAGAAAATCGACAGGACTTGATGACCACACCCCGGCCATGATGAGCCCGGTGATCGCGGTGTCAGTGGTAGTGCACACAGAGGAAGGGGAGGCATCCTCCGGGCATCAGCGCAAAAAGAACTGGATGAGGACACACATGGCATCCATTCTAAATGCTACTTATTCTTAGAAACACCCCATTTACAGAATACAACTCTTTTTGATTTAGAGTAAAATCTCAACTGGAATGATCAAGAATGGATTGAATTTTCAATGCCATTTTCTGGAGAGCAAAAGGTAGAGCTGGAAACCCTTTCTGGAACATATAAGTCTACCTTCCTGTCTTAATAAATAAGCTCAGAGTTTTGAATTAAACTGATTATTCCCTATTACTTCAAAGTGATGATTCCATATCAAGAGTTAGCCCTTTTAAGACTCAAGGTAAAGACTGGACTTTTATCAAAGAAATCCCACGATACATTCTAGAAGTTGCTTTTGAAAATAAATTTCTGCTGGCAAGCTTTTTTCCCTGTATCATTTTCTTATTTTTCCTACAGTGGAGAGCACAAACAAAAAATCCAGTTAAAGAACTATTTCAGGTAGTTGACATTTACTGTATTGCCTTCCTTATATTCAGTGGGATTTGTTGTTGTTGTTGTTCCATTCTCAAACACAAGCAGTCTAAAAACAGACAAAAACATGAAATGAGAGAAATGGAAAGAAACCAGGGTAGAGGAGGTTCTAGGAATGCTTCACTTGACCTGAGCCAAGCTGTCCATCAAAGCTGCCGCGGGGGTGGAATAGCAGCAGAATCTCTCTCCAGGGGAGAAACAAAACTAATACCGGGCTCTGCCACTCATTAGCTATGTGAACTTATTGACCTGATCTCTTTAAGCCCTGACTTCTTCAACAGTAAAATGGGTGTAATACCCAGCAGGAAAAAAGGGGGGCGGGGGCAGGGTTTTTTAATCTTGTTTAAGAAAATTGGTAAGGGGAGGGAAAAAAGCCCCCAAACAACAACAAAAAATCTAACCCTAAACAAGCTTAACAACGAAGAAAAGATGTTTTTAAAATGACATTTAGGACATTCCTAAGCCCATCTGAATAAAAAACAGAAGAGAGGAAGAAAAGTATCAGCAGCCATACCCAGTCCTTTCCTGTTACCCTCTACTCCTGCAAGGAATGCATGGCTCCCCTGGGCTGCTCTGTTAAGTCAGGGGAACTGGGGACACAGGGGCAAGCCAGATATCCAGGAGGTGCCAGTTTTTAAAACAATATGCTACTAGTGATTAAACTAAACTTAGTACTGCCACTTACATATGCACTTATTTTGAACATTTATCTTGTCTATATTGGAACATTTTTTACAAGTCAGGCAGTGTTTAGTAACCCTTATTCCCCACCCTCAATTTATGTTTTAATACGGACACTTTATTGATGATAAAGTTCTGTGAATACGTAAGAATATCGTAAGTACTAGCAATTATTTCTACCAAGGTGCTCCCAAAGGGAAATCAGTTTATAAGTATCAAACACGGAATGACCTTCAATCATGAACATGGAAGACAGATACTGGCTACTCTCTGCAGTTTTAAATGTTCTTTAATTCCCTACCTACCTCCAATGATCCTGGGTTTGCAGCCTTCAGGTTCAGTAATAATAAATTTAGGGAGGCAAAACAAAGCAATATAAAGCAATTTCCCAAATGAAATGCATTCACTCACCACAATTTAAACAGCCTTTGTCTCCCCTTCTAGAATATTAAAGTGTTACTCAGGAAGGCTTAGTTTAATCTTTTTTCTTCCACAAACACATATTGTTTGTTATAATGTAAATACATACTCTTCATAATTCTGCTTATCAAAAAGTTAACACAAGTTTTATTAATGATGTTTCTTTGGGCTAACTAGACCTTACTTTTTTTCCTGAAACAGTTTGCATGTTACCTTATCCATTTGCATACGTACTCCATTAAAATAATTCTACTCAGAGGGTTACTTTCACAGCCAGAGAAGCCAGCTGTGGAACCTTGTTGAAAAGCACCATGTATTTTGTCTGGGGGAGTTTTACATGTTCGGAATAAATGAGATTTGCACCCTTTAAGAAGGTAGAAAGGAAGGGCTCAGAGTGCTGGCGTCCAGGAGAATTTTAAGGCCACAGTTAGCACCTTCACTCTGAACAGCAGCTAGGAACCAGAGAAAAGGCCGGACAGCAGGAGTGGGAGCCCTGCTGCGGCCCCATGACCAAGAAAGAGGACGGCTTTTCTTCTATGTGTAAAGAGAGATAAATGCTTATAAACAGATCTTAAAACATTTACACAGCATAAGACTACATACAAGATTATTTTTATTTTACTCTTTGCTGGAATAGATTGGCTTGTAAAGAGAAATGATTACCTTTCTGAATCTAAAAAGGCATCTTTTAAAAGAAGTTACCCACCAGGGAAGTGACTCTTGGTATAATCATCCTTCTCTCCGTGACCCACCCTATACCCATGAGTTGCGTCTCTGCTTCTGGAAAACCAATTATTGGAAGCCACTCATTCACAAGGCACCCCTATTTAACTATTTACTACTTTAGTAGCAGAAATGACATAAACTTGTTACTACAACAAACCTTTAATAAGATTTCAAATCTGTGAACATTATACTGGAACTTAAATCCCCAAGGTTCTCCAAACATTTGGCCTTGGGGTCTTTTCCCTTATTTTTACTAACATTTCTTCCTACTTGCATTTATATTTAAATTATGCTTTCTTGCCCAGATCTACTTCTGCCTCCCCAATCCTCTATCAGCTTATCTTCTCAAACTGAACTGAGCATGTACAAGTCAAGGTCATGTCAGGCAAAGACACCCTATTCCTGGGAGTGGCAGTTTTCCACGGGCAGGGGCAGCCTGAAGAGGGACAGGCAGCAGAAAGGCACTTAAATACAGGGGTAAAGTTCCAGCAGAAAAGAACTTAAAAAAAATAGGATGTCTTAGTGCATTTACGCTACCTGCTAAGGCAACTACTCCTAGATTCAGTGATGTCCAGGTCACAAAGAGGACCCTAGAATCCCGCAGACAGGCTTTGGTGAGGGTCAGTTAATGAGGTGATAATGGGTAAGAAGCCCTCACCTCCCACTTCAGGCCACTCCCACCAGATTCTGCTTACCCTGGCGCCTTTTCTTCCCGGATACCTTGCACCAGAAGGAAGAACTCTGCCCAAATCTAGAACGGAAATTCTGGCACCCAGACTGTGACTAGCTTATGGTCACTGAACTTTCAGACCTGATGGTGAAGTGTGTGTTAAAAATGCAGACTGTGGCCACCACACTCAGAAAGGCTTAATGTACAGCATCCCAGGTGCTTCTTATCCCAAGAGAGTTAATGCACCACTGGTTCAATCACCTTCATGGCCACGGACATTTTCCTCTTCAATTGTTTTAGATTAGTCCCAGAGTAGGAAGAGGCCAATCCTTACTTCAATAGATGAAAAAAAAATGGAGAGTAGAAAGTCAGATGACCAAGACCAGAAATCTTGACTAAATTCAAGAATTCTCACTTCCCCCACCTCCAATTTTTAAATGCCTGTTCAGGCTTATGTGTCAAGCATGATGCTAGGGTTTCCCCTAAATATCTCACTTACCCCTTATAACAACTCAACAAGGCAGTTATTACCCCCATTTAATTAAGAAATTGAGCTGATAGGCTGAATGACTTGCCTATCATTAAAAACCAGATCCTTTGAGTATTTGTGTGAACGATGAGATCCATATGATTCTGTAATCCTTACTCCTTGCCAGCAATCTCTTCTAGTGTCTTCACTAGAAGAGAAGCCTTTTGAGTAAATCCCAGAGACTCACATTCTCCTTCCTGGTCCTTGTTCTGCGAGCAGCATGGCCGATGCCCAGGATCATGCAATGAAAGGTGGTTCTCTCACATGGGTTTTCTTTCATGAGATTAGAAAGAAACCACAAACAGAGGAAGGTTTAGCCAAATTATCAGGACTGTATGAAAATATATGGATGACTAAAGATTTCAGAATTCCCAAGTCAAACTGACGAACTAAAGGTAATTGTTTTCAACTGGTGTTTTTGTTGTGGTTGTTGCTGTTTTCAACTTGTGTTTGACAGTGGTCTAGCAGCTTTAGGCCTCCTGGGAGTGTGTGTGTCTGGACCATTTCTTGGGTTTTCTAGAGCTAACTTAGAAGGTTTTGAACATAGGATCTTCTGGAACTGAACAACAAGATCTTGTAGGTATAAACACCTTAAATAAAAACCTCTTTTTTTCCAGAGGAAGGATCAGTGGGTCTGGGAGAATGCAATGCTGGGTCAGTAATCAATGAGCAATCAATGAGATTCCATTGCTGAAGAGGTAGTTTCCTTAAAGGTGATTTGCTTTAATGAGGAAAAGGTTCCTGTGGCACTGCTAAAGACCAGCCCTGTCAGCAGTAATTTATTTTTATACAATGTTCCTCAATTTCTTTGGTGGATGCTTAACCTACAATCCTGGCCTGACTTGTCACAGTAGAGGAGCAAGTCTTTTTTCAAGGGTATCTGGCCCACATCGTGCATGTTAAACACTAATGACTATTTGCTTCCACCTGTCAGGGATCTTTGAGGTGGTGACATCGAAAGTGCCAGGAAGGGGTTGCTGAGTTCAGAGCAGGAAATTAAGAGTGCACTCCTCATGGACTGTGAGTTTCAGATGGCATGGTGGAAGGGTGGAAGGGTTTGCAAGGGCAGGAAGGTGTGGGATATTGGTTAGATGAGGGGATCTTGACATGTGCCCTGCTGACTCCCCCCAGGAATGCTGCTCTGCTTGGCCCCATCCCTACTGATAACCTCTGGCCAGCCTGATATCTCCAGTTACACCTACAGGGCCTCTAAGTTTCTGGCTTGTCCAAGACTAAGTTCAGGACCCTCCAACTTCTCAGGGAGTCTGAACAGCTCTCATCTCGAAGGCATTCATTTTCTCGTGAAAATTCACTGGGCTCAACCCTTAACTGCTAGAGAATGTTTACAGCTTGGATAAACAGCAATGATGTCTCCCATAACCCCAAGTCAATAAAATACTAGTGTCAGAAAGTTGACAAATGTGTACTGATAATATTTAACAGAAAATGTAAAAAGAGTAACTAGGAAGGAGGATCTGAAAGAAGACGGCAGCACAGAGAGGAGTGGAAGCTCGTTTGTCCCCCTGGAACAACTCACAAACAACCAGGAACAACTAATAAATAATCTGGAACAACTGCAGGGGGACAAACGTGACTGTTCACTCATCATACACCAATCTGCATTGGGAGGCATGCCCAAGATCGCAGCATAAAATCTGCAAGTAAAAACTGCAGATC
Source organism: Choloepus didactylus (assembly GCF_015220235.1). Lineage (NCBI taxonomy): Eukaryota > Metazoa > Chordata > Mammalia > Pilosa > Megalonychidae > Choloepus > Choloepus didactylus. Next base: position 10,687,909 of record NC_051314.1, on the reverse strand, counting down.
CCAGCCAGGAGCCCCCTCCCCCCACAGCCCAAACTGCCAAGCCTTGCAGTGCTAGAGAGCAGCACTCTCCCAGCAAGCAAATATAGCTCAGCTGAGCTCCAGCTGGAGTTTCAGTTAACAAGGGTGGACTGCTCAATACTAGCTACGAATCCCCAACAAGCAGACACAGGCTTTTGGTGATGACTGACATTGGAGAGCCAGAGGGTGGCTGCAGACTGGCCTGAAGGGGGCTTTCTGTCCTTTTTTTGGCTCGGTGGAGAAAGCCTCAGCCATTTTCAGTTCCCAGCGCTCTGACCCAGACAAGGGTGGAGATAACACAGGCAGAGAGACTATTCTATTCAAATGTAAATGACCCCTCCCTAGCGGGTGTGTCTTCCATAAGAAGGAGAAGGTGGTGCCACGCTCTACTACCCGCCCTCCATTCAGAAGCAGACCCCAGAGCCTGGGGAAAACAGGCATGGGCCACACCTCTTACACCAGTCAGGAGCTACAGGCTGACAGGCGCCACCTACTGGACAGAAAAGCACAGTGACTTGAGGCCTGACAGGGTGTACCAATCTTCTAAGACACCCTCATGGAAACAGGATACTACTGCCTCCTTCTAAGACCTGAGCCCATTCTGGTCTGGGAAAACCTGATTGGGGTAACCAAAGAAAACAGATGCCTAGACAACAGAAAACTACAACCTACGCTAAGAAAAAATGAAGTTATAGCCCAAAGGAACAAACTTACACTTCAACTGAGATACAGGAATTTAAACAACTAATGCTAAATCAATTCAAAAACTTTAGGGAAGATACGGCAAAAGAGAAGAAGCGTATAATGAAAACACTGGGAGCACATAAGGTAGAAATCGAAGTTCAAAAAAACAACTGGCAGAATCTATGGAAATGAAAGGCACAACACAAGAGATGAAAGACATAATGGAAACATACAACAGCAGATCTCAAGAGGCAGAAGAAAACACTCAGGAACTGGAGAACAAGGCACCTGAAAGCCTACACACAAAAGAACGGATAGAGAAAAGAATGGAAAAATAAGAGCAACATCTCCAGGAATTGAAGGACAAGATGAAATGCAGGAATATACGTGTCATTGGTGTCCCAGAGAGAGAAGAGAAGGGAAAAGGGGCAGAAACAATACTAGAGGAAATAATCAACAAAAATTTCCCATCTTGTATGAAAGACATAAAATTACAGATCCAAGAAGCACAGCGTACCCCAAGCAGAATGGATCTGAATAGGCCTACGCCAAAGACACTTAATAATCAGATTATCAAACATCAAAGATAAAGAGAGAATCCTGAAAGCAGCAAGAGAAAAGCGATCTACCACATACAAAGGAAGCTTGATAAGACTATGTATGGATTTCTCAGTAGAAACCATGGAGGCAAGAAGGAAGTGGGGTGATATATTTAAGATACTGAAAGAGAAAAACCACCAACCAAGAATCCTGTATCCGGTAAAACTGTCCTTCAAATATGAGGGAGAGCTTAAAATATTCTCTGACAGACAGACAATGACAGAGTTTGTGCACAAGATATCTCCTCTACAGGAAACACTAAAGGAAACACTGCAGACAGAAAGGAAAAGACAGGAGTGAGAGGTTTGGAACACAGTTTTGGGAGGTAATAGCACAGCAATGTGGGTACACTAAACAAAGATGACTGTGAGCATGGTTCAAAGAGGAAGGTTAGGACCATGTGAGACACCAGAATGAAAGACGAAAGATAAAGACTGGGACTGTATAACTCAGTGAAACCTAGGGTGCTCAATGATTGTAATAAAAGGTACAAATATGTTTTTACATGAGGTAGAACAAATGAATGTCAACACTGCAAGCTGTTAAAAATAGGGTGGGATTGGGGGGAAAATACAATCAATGCAAACTAGAACTATAATTAACAAACATTTTACTATGCTTCCTTTAATATAACAAAGGCAATACACCAAAGCTAAATGCATATGGGGGGGGGGGGATTGGGGAAGGGTATGGGACTCCTGGCATTGACGATGTTGTCTGACAGTTTATTCTACTTTAGTTTAATTCTATCTTTCCTTTTGTTGCTTTCTGGCTGTCATGTTCCCTCTTTCTCTCTCCTGTCTCTCTACCTTCTTTGACTCTTCTTCTCTGTGGAAGAAATGCAGATGTCCTTATATAGATAGTGGCAATGGTGCTGAATACATAAATACGTGACTCTACAGGGAACCGATAGTTTACTTAGGGCAGAATGTATGGTGTGTGAACAAAAAATGAGTTGATGAAGAAACCTTGAGGGCACTATATTGAGTGACATAAGACAGACACAGAAGGACAAATTTGCAGGGTCTTACTGATATGAACTAGTTATAATATGTAAACTCATAGATATGAAATATGTTACTAGGATATGGAACGAGGCTAAAGAATGGGGAGCAGTTGCTTATTATAAGCAGAATGTTCAACTAGGGTGAACTTAAACATTTGGAAATGGACAGAGGTGATGGCAGCATGTTCTGAGAATAACTAATAGTACTGAATAGTGTGTGAAGGTGGTGAAAAGGGGAAGCTCAGAGTCACATATGTCACCAGAAGGAAAGTTGGAGGTTAAAAGATGGGAATGTGTAAGAAAATCAGTGAATCCTTGTGGTGGACAATGTCCATGATTAACTGTACAAATATTAGAAATCTCTCTCATGAACTACAGCAAATGTATGACCCTAAAACTAGAAGTTAATAATAGAAGGGCATATAGGGAGAAAAGTATACCTATTGCAAACTATATACTACAGTTAGTATTTTAACCTTCTTTCATCAACAGTAACAAATATACTATACCAAAACTATAAATCAATTATGGAGGGGGTGGTTAGGGGTATGGGAGGATTTGAGTTTCCTTTTTTTGTCTTTATTTTTTTTTCCAGAGTAATGAAAATGTTCTAAAAACTGAAAAAATAATTAATTGTGGTAATGGATGCACAACTGATTGTACATTTCAGATCTTTGGATAATTGTATAGTATGTGAACAATCTCAATAAAATAAAAAAAATAAAGAAATAAAAATAAAACGAGTAATTAGGAGGAACTGTCTAAGTGTCCAGCTTGTCCAGGTCACTGAACCGACAACAGGGCTGCCAGACCTGCAACCTCCCTTGTGTTGTGAATTTTCACAGGTCAAGCCAGGGACTTCTGAATCACTCCTTTTACAGTTTAGCTTAGAAAGGATCACGGGCACATCAAGATCCCAACGGTGGAAAGGAACAGAGTGTCCTGCAGGAAAGGCCACTGCCGCGGGGTGAACTCCAGGTACCATCTGCGCCAAAGGGGGCCTGAAAAAGTAGATCTGACTTTTTTTCTTTGATCCAGTTCACTCTGGGGAAACTCAGACACCAACAATGTTTTTTCCTTTGTACTTTAACATGCCCCCCTCACTGCCAAAACTGAAACCTGAGTCAACTCTCCTTGGACTTCTGCTCAGCCTGAAATAACCAGTTGTGAAAAAAAAATACCCAAAATGCAATCTTCAATGAAATTAAAACCCAAAAGCATATTCTTGGTAATTACTGTTTTTGCAGGAAGCCCAACTCTTCATTTAATTTTCTTACACTTTATTCTGAAAAAGACTGCGTCACATATGTATGCTTTCTAAAAGTGAAATAGGAACTGTATGGGGGAATCAGAATGGAGAGAAGAGGAAACAAATGAACTAAGCAGAAGGCTTAACAAGCTCGCTAAGATTGAGCAATACCATGGCTGAGCTTCCTGGCAGCTGAGGTAAAAGGGAAAATATGAAGACCTTAAGAAGTCTCCTGAACAAGAAGGCACTGCTCAGTGGAGACTTCTTTTTGCCACTAACCTCTGACTGATTTCATTGTTGGTATGAAATAGGATGTGATATAAAATGCTCTTAATTTACACCTGTTATCACCTTTTCACATCTTTTTAATTTGAAGTGTTGGGGGAGACCACAGAGAGTCAGCCCTTTCTATAACTTGACACACAGAGAGAACTCGGGACACAGGACAGCAGAGTGACCCTCCCCTAAGATCGACTTCCCTAAATATCACTTCCCGAAGCTGAGATTTGGAGTGGAGTGCTCATCTTAAATGCGGCTGAGATGGTGAATTAAGCAGAGGGGGCAGCACACTATGCCTTTTGGAAATAAGGAAGGCTGGAAAGCACACAATGTGAGCCACAGTAACATAGTCGAGCAAAACCCGAATTTTCCTCAGGAAGCAATTTTGGATTTGTTTAATTCCTTGTTTGAGATCCCAAAAGTTTCACATGACACATAGCGAGACCAGAAAAATTTCAGAGCAGTAAAATGCCCTAGACGCAGAAGCCTGCAGTAGTATTGGGGAGCACCTGACTCCTGACACAGACGGGTTAACTCTTGGTCCGCCTCTGACAACATAAGAAATTGTCAGCGATGCCTTTCCCCTTCCCTGGTAGTAAAACCATAATACAGGGACAGCTAAATGTGCACACTTTGATCAAGGACCATATCTATTTGGAGACATGCAGTCTGGCCTTCAGTTTACTCTATTTAAAAACTGGTATATTATACATATAAATCCAAATTCCTGGTTGCTCTGGAAAAATCAGAGCATCTGGCAGTCCTGGGACCCTGTCCTGCTTGACGGTGAATGGCAGCAGAGAGGAGGAGCAGCTGCCGACTTTAAAGGGCATGCTATTAGTGACACTGTACCGGGCTCACTTTACAGGTAACTGGTGTGCTTTGCCTCTGCAGGCAGCTGTGTTTGCAACCCATAGTGTAGGGTAGTGCTAATGCAAGTTGGAGGTTTGTGAGCTACTTGTTTACCAGACTTTTTTTTTTTTTTTTTTTTGTAGCAAGACTCCCCTAATGAAGAAAAAAGTGAAAGGATCTATGTTCTGGTGCAAACTCCTTATCTTGTTCTTGATCAGTAACAGACATTCTTGGACTAGCACTTTAAGCAACAGTGGGAAAAGGGGCACTTGTTTGCTCTGGCAAGAGTTTTGTTTGACTAGAAGCAGAATGAGATGAAAAGTAAGAAGAGTAATAATAGTGTTTCATGCCACTTCAAATAATCCTGCCCTCAGATGGTTCCCGCCAAGTCCCTCATGCTAAAGGATTTATATGCAAGCCTTCGTGTTACGCTTACACGGTTTGGCCCATAAAACTGCTCTCATCCAATGAATGAAAGGGCAATTAAAAAAAAAATCACTGAAAGTTCCATCAAAGAGTGGTCACTGATAGACGAGCCCAGTCAGAAATCAATCTGCTTTCCATGCTCAATAGTGGACTGAAATGCCAAGACCTGCTGTCTGAGGGGAAAGGAGGTACAAAGTTTTGTGCCAGTAAAGAAATCCATTTAGTTTTTGAGGGGCTGCCCTTTCAAAGTGTTAATTTATTATTTTTTACATTGTTTATTGTGAAATATAAAAAATATACAGAAAAATGGTAACATTCAAAGCACGATTTAACAAATAGCAAATTTCAAAAAATGTTATGGGTTCTAGTTCCACTATTTCAGTTATTTCCTTATTGTGAAACATAATATATATATATATAAATGTGATAACTTTCAAAGTACAATTTAACAAGTAGCTATAGAGCAAATTTCAAAGCATGTTATGAGTTACAGTTCCACCATGTCAGTTATTTCCTTCTAGCTATTCTAGTACCCTAGAAACTGAAAAATATATTTATATAAAGATTCAGTACTCGTAATCCTTTGTTAAATCCTATCTTGTTAGTTGCTCTCTCTTGTCTGATCAATCATTTGATCATTGTCTCAATCTTCAGGAATATCTGGGCAGTGACCACCCTAATTTGTTCACATTGCAAAGGAGTGTCTACATTATGGGGAAGCGGGCTGCATCTGGTTGATGTTCTTGGAGAGGCTGTTGCCTCAGGGTTTAGGGGGATTTAAGTTTCTGAAAAGTAAACTTAGTGAGTGAAACTTTTATAGAGTCTCAGATAGGGACCTAGGTACTCTTTAGTATTTTCGGGACTACGGTTGGTTAGGGCTTGGCATACTGTGGGCATTTGGAACATCTAGCTGGAGCTTGCATAAGAGTACTCTCCAGGATAGCCTCTCGACTCTATTTGAAATGTCTTAGCCACTGAAACCCTATTTTGTTACCTTTCTTGTCCCCCTTTTGGTCAAAAAGGCATTCTCAATCCCTCGATGCCAGGGCCAGGCTCATTCCTGGGAGTCATGTCCCATGTCATGAGGGAGATTCACTCCCCTGGGAGTCATGTCTCACACAGGGGGGAGGGTAATGAATTTATTTGCAGAGTTAGGCTTAGAGAAAGACCACATCTGAACAACAAAAGAGGTTCTCTGGAGGTGAATTTATTATATTTTGATTGCTTTCAGAGCAAACTCTACCAAAACAAGCAAAGAGAACTTCCTGGCAAGGACTATTATGCTATCATACCAGTATTAAGTGGTTTTTGTGCAAATAAAAAAAAATAACTTTCAAGAAAACCAAGGACCTTCAAAATCTGTCTGAAACAAGATTTAAACTTCACATATATTTTTTAAATTCTGGAATTACTTGGCATCTCCATGGAGCCAGTCACAATCAACATGTCTGAGATTTGTAAAACGTACACACATTTTACTATAAACTCTTCCACTTGCTGCTTAGTGAGACATATAAAAGAGATGAAATGCCTCTGGAGTGGAACGATGTCACCGCAGCCAGATCCCACACCCATCAGAAGGACCAACATCACTTCAGACTTCGGTTGGGTCAGAAATTTATAATTGTGTAGACCTTAGCGCTGTGCATTTGCTTATGTGGAGGGCTTCTCAGCTCTTTTCCCGTAAGGCAAAGTACCTGATGGAGTATGCTGCCAATATGCTCACATTAACTGTCAACTCGTAAGCACATAGAGCCAGAATCACTCCACTGTACTTGGCTTACTGGGACAGGTCACAAAGGACTGGGTTTTCTCTTCGGTTTCATTTTTTTTTTTTTTTACCCTAATAAGCTTAAAAGCCACACGCACAGCTTTACTAAAGCAACACATGAGGATAGTATATATTTCCTTTAAAATCACCTCAAAAGCCTCTAGGAAGAGTATAGTCCCCACCAAGGGAGACACTTGCTCTCTAAAAAAGTTAATTTCATCCTTAACAGACATCTGTCATTATCCTATTTATAGATGAGAAAACTTTTATCTAAGAGCTCTATGAGTGCCTCATTTATGAATGCCTCATTTCCTGAAGTTTTATATATCTGAAATTCCAGATAACTGAAGTTAACAAAAAGTAGAAAAAGTACGAACAGAAAAATGACCACATATTGAGGAGAAACAGTAAAACTCCAAATTGATGACCAATGGACATAACATAAAATTAACAGAACAATATTAGTCTCACCAACAGATGAAATGCAATTCAAACAGAAATGAAAATTAAAAAAAAGAATACCCACTGCACATAGTAAAATGTGGACTCACATGTACTTGTGGGTATGACCCTTTCCGGTTAAAGCACAAGATAATACCTATCAAGAACCATAACAATGTTTGCACTTTTGGAACCAGCAGTTCAATATCGAGAAATTTACCCCAAATAAAGCTTCATGAATAAAACATGTTTGTTACTGCATAAAAAGGAGTAAATAACTGGAAACAACCCTATGTCCAATAGTGTAGGATACCTCGACAAATTACAGTAAATCCACATTAAATTAAAACAAAAAACCACAGGTTAACATGAAAATCCAAAGTACAAAATTGAATGAAAAAAGCAACGCAGAAACTAGTATCTACAATGGAATGGTGGAGACTCCTGGGGTTTGAACCCTGGATAAGTTGTTCTCCTGACATCAGTCTCCTCATGTAGGAGCAGCAGGGTAAGACCCAGCTCCCAGGGCTGTTTCAAGGTAAAAATGTGATAATACATGGGAAGTGCTCAGAAAGCACTCAAAACATGCTAGCAATCATTATTACACTGGTATTATGTATACTAAATAATAAGCACATGGAAAAGAGGCAAATTTGTTGTGGTATCAGGATTATGATTTTCGGTTATTTAAGGTTACATTGGTTTTTACAAATGCTGGAGAGAACTGGAACTCTTATTCATTGCTGGTGGGAATGTATACGGTATAGCCGCGGTGGAAGACAGTTTGGCGGTTCCTCAGAAAGCTAGATATCAAATTACCCTATGATCTGGCAATTCCACTACCCAGTATATACCAGAAGATCTGAGAGCAGTGACACGAACAGACATCTGCACACCGATATTCACAGTGGCATTGTCCACAATTGCCAAGAGATGGAAACGATCCAAGCATCCGTCAACAGATGAGTGGATAAACAAAACATGTATACATATGATAGAATACTATGCAGCAGTAAGAAGGAATGAGGTCCTGAAACATATGACAACATGGATGAACCTTGAAGACATAATGCTGAGTGAAATAAGTCAGACACAAAAGGAGAGATACTGCAACAGTGTAAAACCAGTGTATTACAATGTAGAATATAGGGAAACTAGAGAAAGACAGAAGCTAATGAAGGGAGAATGATAATCTAATATGTACAGACATGACAATGATAGTGAACTTAAAGATACAAGAATGGACAGAGGTGATGATAGTTCATTAATGGGATTATAAGTATCAGTACCACACTGAAGGCGAACACTGAAAGGGCTTGTTTAAAGGTATGTATCCCACAGATTAGCACTACAAATATAAATAAGTGCTTGCATGATCTACTTCTAAGGTATGACACTGGTCCAAAGGGTTAACAACAGAACGGTATATGGGAAAAACTACCTATTGCATATTATAGACTATATCTATTAGAAATACCTTACCAGTACTCCACACTAATACTAGGGATAAATAATTAGAAGATGATAAGGGCTTTGGGGTGTTCTGGGTTATGATAATTTTTTAAAATTGAGGGTGATGATGATTTGTACAACTAAGTGAAGATAATGTGAGACACTGATTGTTTATTTTGGACTGAATATATGTTATGTGAAATTAGGAACCCCCTACTTAGTAAGTCAAGCCCTTGATCTTGAGGCGTGCTCTTGTGAAACTTCTGGCTATAGAGGGGAGGCCAAGCCTACCTATAAGTATGCCTAAGAGTCACCTCTGGAGAACCTCTTTTGTTGCTCAGATGTGGCCTGTTTCTCTCTAAGCCCAACTCTGCAAATAAATTCATTAACCTTCCCCCTACATGGGACATGACTTCCAGGGGAGTGAATCTCCCTGACAATGTGGAACATGACTCCCAGGAATGAGGCTAGGCCTGGCAATGAAGGATTGAAAATGCCTTCTTGACCAACAGTGGGAAAAGAAAGGCAACAAAATAAGGTTACAGTGGCTAAGACATTTCAAATAGTCAAGAGGCTGTCCTGAAGGTTACTCTTATGCAAGCTCCAGCTAGATATCCCCAATGCCCATAGTATGCCAAGCCCTAACCAATAGTAGTCTTGAAATACCTAGGTGCCTATCTGAGATTTCTATAAAAGTTTCAATTACTAAGTTTATCTCTCAGAAGCTTAAATCCACCAGAGTGTTCCTATGCCAGACATGTCCTAAAACCCAGAGGCAGCAGCCTCTTTAAGAACAACAACCAGATGCAGCCCCCTTCCCCATAATGTCGACACGCCTTTTCAATATGAACATGTTAGGGTGGTCACTGGCACCTGAAGATTGAGACAATGATCAAATGATTGATCAAACGAGAGAGACAGGGTTAGCAACTGACAAGATAGGATTTAACAAAGGATTACGAATTCTGAATCTTTATATAAATATATTTTTTAGTTTCTAGGGTACTAGAATAGCTAGAAGGAAATTTTTAACTGACATGGTGGAACTGTAACCCATAACATGTTTTGAAATTTGCTCTATAGCTACTTGTTAAATTGTACTTTGAAAGTTATCACATTTTTGTATATATGCTATATTTCACAATAAGGAAATAACTGAAATAGTGGAACTGGAACCCATAACATTCTTTGAAATTTGCTCTCTACTTGTTAAATCATGCTTTGAATGTTACCACTGTTCTGTATATATTTTATATTTCATAATAAAAAATGTAAAAAAAAAGTTCCATTAGTTTTACAAGGTCAGTAATATTTTTACCTTTATGTAAATAACATGTAGCACCTTTATAAAATTATACTTTTTATACTACATTTATAGAAAGTGTTATAGATATCTAAGGAACTGATTTCATCTTCTTTGTGACTGAGGGGTAAGGGGTAAGACTGTGGATATCAAGCACAGTTGGCTGTGCCTAGCACCCATTCAGAGCTGTGCCCACCTGCTGGGCTCCTCTACTATACTCTTCCCAGGTTTCCTGTTGCTTCCTGCAAGAGGCACTGCCCCAGGTCCTCAGAAAATAAGTGCCCATCCAAAGTGACAATTTTAACTTCACAGCTCATTTGCCTACAAAGTAAAATGCAGCACTCTGTCTAGCCTCAATTCAACACACAAGGGCTTTATGCTTCATTCTGCAACTCTGAGAAAACAGGATGCTATCGTGTACAACAGAATACTGGCTATTTCTCACTGTAATGCAAATGCAATCTGGGTATCTGCTGTGTAAAGTTGCCAGTATTGTCAATATCTTGAAAAAAAAACTACTAGAAAACCCAAAACAACAAATTGTTACTTCTGCCTCCCCTCCCCAAGCTTATTTTAGGCAATAATTATAATGACAGCTCAATTACTTTGATACCTTTTCAGGGTCCTCTGTATGGAATCTTTTTTCTTTAATATGACACAGACCTCAAAATTTCCTATTTGTTCCCCATTTTCTTTCAACTTGGATTAAAAAGCTTACCAATTTTATATCAATTTGAAAAGCTAACTAAAGAGCAGTTGGTCCTTATTAGCAAATGCTGTAATAAAGATCTCACTGCTTGCTGATCTGCACACATGTGTCAGGCTGGAGGCTTATGCCTAGTATCTCCTGTCTCCAATACATCAACTGCAAAATGGACCCCTTCCTCTCCTCCTGAAGTCCCTCTTTTCCGTCCCCCCACCCACTGACTCACTTGTTGAGCTACAAACCTCAGCTTCATCCTTGACCTCCCCACTTTCTTTTACCTGCCACATCTAATCAGTTTCTAAACACCATCAATTTTTAACTCCAAAACATTTCTCAGGCCTGTCCACACCTTCTGATGCCCTTTATCACCACTTAATCAGCCCTTCTTACCAAACCTAACCAAGCCCCTTGACTGGTTTGCCTGCCTCCCACTCTCCCCACTTGTCTCCTAAATTTCTTTTATAGAACACAAATCTGATTGTATGATGTACATGCCTGGAAACCTCTAGTGGTTTAGAGTACCCATAAATGAAAGGCCAACTCCTCAGAATACAATAGCATCCTCTGTAGCCCACATGTTCTGTATGTTAACTCTGGTTTGGGGAAAATGGTTGTGGTAAGGAACTACTTGCCCTGAATTACCACACAAACTCAGAATTATTTATTTGGGATCTCTCTTATAGTTCTGACTTGTCAAAAAAGTCTATTTAAGAAAGAGCTTTTTTACTGGGTAGATTCTTTTCCTTTGTGCCTCAGGTATTTACTATCAAAAATTTACCAACATAAAAGAATAGTAATGTTTTTACTTAATGTGCAAAGCAGATTTTTTCCCTCCCTTTTTTCCCTCTATTCTGTGAAAAATCTAATTCCTTGAGAGTGTTTTTGTAGGTTAACACTATTTCATGAGACAGTAATTAATACTGCACCATAAATACCACAAGCCCTGCCCCCACCCCTACCCCACTAACACAAACTTGAATTTCCCGGAAACAAGAGTAAAAATGAGAGGAAAATGTTACTTTTTATGCGAGATACCTTTCCTATCAAAGAGAAAAGTACTGAACATTTCTAGGAAGAACCACAAATACTGCACTAGGATAGAATGAGTAATAAAAACCAAGGTTTACAAAAGGGGGAAGTAAAATGAAACAAAGTTTCAGTGACTGAGAGATTTCAAATAGAGTCAAGAGGTCATTCTGGAGGACATTCTTAAGTGCTACATAGATACCCCTTTGCAGTTTTTAGCGTACTGGAATAGCTAGAAGGAAGTACCTGAAACTGTTGAACTGCAACCCATTAGCCTTGATTCTTGAAGACAATGGTGTAACTACGTAGCTTACATAGTGTGACTGTGTGATTGTGAAAACCTTGTGGATACCACTCCCTTTATCCAGGGTACGGACAGATGAGTAGAAAAATGTGGACAAAAAGTAAATGCAAAATAGGGTGGGATGGGGGGGATGGAATGCTTTAGGTGTTCTTTTTTACTTTTACTTTTATTCTTATTTATTTTTTGGGGGGTGGGAGGACTAAGGAAAATTTCACAAATTGATTGTGGTGATGAATGCACAACCATATGATGGTGCTGTACATAACTGATAGCACACTATGGATGACTGTATGGTATGTGAATACATCTCAAAAAACCTGAATTTAAAAAAAGAATACATGACACCAACTCAAATCTGGAGAAAAAAACAAAAACAAAAAACCCCACAAAAACTGAAGTTTACTGTGTGCTTGCTACGTGCCAAACATTTCCAAATAGTAACTCAATAATGCTCACAACAACCCTCTTTACAGTAGGTGCTATCGGTTTCCTTATTTTGTAGATGAGAAAAGTCACAGAGAGATTAAAGGACTTGAGCAAGTGACACAGCTGTGAGGTGGCAGGTGCTGGAATCCTTCTGAAGTAGGAGCCTCCAGCGCTCTCACCCAGGCCTCCCCACCACACTGCTGTTCTGCAGAACGGCAAAGCCAGAAACGAGAGTCAGAGGGATACCCACATCAGAAGTAGGAGGATCCTCAAGGGCAACTATAAACTGACTTGATTTTCCCTCATCATATTCTTTTCTGATAAATGGGAAGATGGGAAGAAACTGGTCTGCAGTTGTAGGCCTTCAAGGCCTTGCAAGATTGGCCTTGTATTTGGGCCAGGGGGAGGAACCTGCATTTTCCTAAAAGTAGTGGATAAAGGAAGCTGTATCTTCTAGGAAACTCAAACCCCTAGTGCAGGAACTGTGTGGGGTAAGGCATAGCTTTCTGCACAAACCACAAAATCCCACTTGCACAAAGTTCAGGAGCTTCTCTGATCACAAAGCAGCTATGGGCTTCAAGCTTCGGTTACTTGTCTGTGAAGTGGTCCAAGTTCCCTTTGAGCACTGTTAACTTCAGATTCTACTGGTTTTCTAGCAGCAACTCAAATATTTGTTGAATTGAAATGAATACCTACTTTTAATGGTATTCAATCATGCTAGCCCTTTTACCAGATTAGCAATACCTAGTTTAACATCTCAAGGATGAATTATTTGACCTAATACATGGCAAAACAAAATCCTGAAAGAAAATTAACCCTTTCTCCAGAGGTTTACTCAATATATCATTACGTAGTGAGGAAAAAAACAAGTAACACACAAGTAAATATTAAAATAAATAGGTAATGAGGTAAGTACACAACTTTCTGCTCTCCATTAAGACCACAGGAATAGAGAGACTAACGGGTCTTGGTCTTTATGTGTAATGGCAGGCAGGCTGGAATGGAACTGTGAGCCCTGATAACAAAGAGCAAGTAACTGCCAGAGGGAGGGAGCCAGGGAGAAGCAGGTGGGAAAGGGAAGGGAGGGATGAGGTAAAGGAATGTGGGGAGGGAGAGGGAGGGAGGATTGAGAGGTGAAGGGAGCAAAAGTGAGGAGGAGGAGGGACAGGGCAGGGGACAGAGGATGCTCTGGGGGGAGAGAGGGAGGCACTGGTCCCCCTGGGCAGGTGCACAGGGAAGGCACTGGTCCCCATGGGCAGGTGTATGGGGAGGCACTGGTCCCCGTGGGCCGGTGTGCGGGGGAGGCACTGGTACCTGTGGGCAGATTGGGGGAGGCACTAGAGTTAGGAACAGAGACCTAGAGATTAAGGAAGGCTTCAGCAGGACACCCTTGCTAGGCTTTGAGAAGTACAAACATTAAGGAACACACAGATGGGCATTCAGAGAGCAGTAGGACAATGCCTTTCTATTATAGATAACCAGAGGCTAACCAATCCGTCTGTCCTTTAAGTTGTAAGAGCTATACTTCATAACATAATCAATTTTAATACTTCTACATTGGCCAAATCATGTTTTTCTTCACAGTTTAAAGTAAATTAAGGAAGATGTCAGCCTGTTAGATGGGAGGAAATAAATAGTTATGCATTATTTAAAACTGTATTAAAATAAACCTTAGCATATAATATTTAATATACTATGTCAAAAATTTAAGAAAAAAAAAAAAAAAAGACCTGAAACCTGTTATTTAACTTGCACTGTGGAAAAAATAAAAATTAAAAACTCTCCAATAGGATGGCCAGACTATACATGAAAGGGGTACTGTCAGCCTGGGTGTTGGAAGAGGGTAAGGAAACAGGTGCAGGCCAGCTCTCCCAGGGATAGGGCAAAGCAGGGAAGTGCAGCCTCAAGGGATGCACTAGAGGGCCCTAGCCACTAGCGCCCTGCAGGCCTTTGCATCCCTAAATGTATTAAACAGGATTTGTATATACCAAGTTATATATACGCTTGGCTTTACAATTACCTCCATCTCACCATCCATGCTACAGATCATTGTGGCTTCACATGTACAGTTAAACCAAGGTAAACAGACAGAGGTCAAAATAAGACAAAATCTCCTAGCAACACAGGTTTTGACTCCCAGAGATGAATCTGGACCCAGCATTGTGGGACTGAGAACATCTTCTTGACCAAAAGGGGGATGGCAAAATGAAACGAAATAAAGTTTCAGTGGCTGAGAGATTTCAAATGGAGTCTAGAGGTCACTCTGGTGGACATTCTTATATGCTATATAGATAACACTTTTTAGGTTTTAATGTATTGGAATAGCTAGAAGTAAATACCTAAAACTATCAAACTCCAACCCAATAGCCTGGACCCTTGAAGAAGATTGTATAACAAAGTAGCTTACAAGGGGTAAGACAGTATGATTGTGAAAACCTTGTGGATCCCCTTTATCTAGTGTACGGATGGATGAGTAGAGAAATGGGGACAGAAACTAAATGAAAAAAATGGGATGGGGGGATGATTTGGGTGTTCTTTTTTACTTTAATTTTTTATTCTTACTCTTGATTCTTTCTGATGTAAGGAAAGTGTTCAAAAATGGATTGGGGTGATGAATGCATAACTATATGATGATACCGTGAACAGCTGATTGCACACCATGGATGACTGTATGGTATGTGACTATACTTCAATAAAACTGAATTTAATTTAAAAAAAAATAGGCAAAATCAAAGGAGACTGTGCCAAAATGAAGAGATTCACAAATCCCACATCCAGAAAAGGAAGGGGAGTGAAGACTGTACTTTTTATACAGGAGTGTTTGGGTCTTCAGTGCTTTTCAGAATAGTCTGGGAAAGGAGCTACTGCTCCTTTTTTTTGTTATAATATCATGCTTGTCAAAACACCTGACAAATACATAGGCCAAAATGGCTTTCTAATGAATTATATGTGGCCTTATCTTAGATGGTAGAATTGAGGGCATATCCATTATGTAGACCAAAATTGAATGTATCTGCTAAAACCTAAGAAGATAAAACTAGACCTGAAGTGACCCTGACAAATTGAAATATCATCTATCAAATTAAGTAAGAGAAGGCAAGTTAGTGTAATTTTAATGTGCTCTTGAGTACATCAAGAAAAAGAGAATTAAAAATAGACAAACAAAACAGAAAAGAATCTTGCAGTCAGCTAAAAGAGCCAGAGATGCAGAACTTTTTAAACCATTTTTAAAATCAATATAGGGGGAGAAAGAAGATGGCAGCATAGAGAGGAGTGGAAGTTAGTTAGTCCCCCTGGAACAAAAAATAAACAACCAGGAACAACTAGTAAATAATCTGGAATAACTGCTGGGGGACAAACGTGACTGTACACACATCATACACCAACCTGGATTAGGAGGAATGCCTGAGATCACAGCATAAAATCTGTACGTAAAGACTGTGGACCCGTGCCAAAAGCCCCTCCCACATGGCAGCCCGAACTGCAAAACCTCGCTGTGATAGAGAGCAACACTCTCTAAATAAGTGAATATACCTCAGTCCAGCTCCAACTGGGGTTTTGATTAACAAATGGGAACTACTCAATACAAGCTACAGATCCCCAACAAGCAGACAGAGGCTTTTAGTGACGACTGACCTTAAAGAGCCGGTGGACTTCTCTGTGCTGGGAGGGGGAGCCCAGAGGACCGGATGCTAACTTTGGCTAGCAAGTGAAGCTGGGGAGACCGTGGACTGGCCCTGCACAGGGGCTTTCTGTCCCTTTTTCTCTCTCTCAACCTGGGCAGCTCAGTGGAGAAATCCTCAGCCATTTTCAGTTCGCAGCTCTCTGACCCAGACAAGGGTGGAGATAGCAGAGTCAGAGAGACAAAGAGCCTATTTAAATGCACATGAAAACTCCCTAGGGGGTCTATCTTCCATAAGAGGAAGGAGGTGGTGCCCAGCCCTGCTACCCGCCTCCCATTCAGAACCAGACCCCTGAGCCTGGGGGAAAACAGCCAAAACAGAAACTAAGGACTAAGGGGGCCACACTTTCTTGCACCAGTCAGGAGCTACAGGCTGACAGGAACCACCTGTTGGGCAGGTTAGGAAAATCACAGCAGCTTGAGGCCTCACAGGGTGTGTCAATCTTCTAAGACACACCCTCAGGGAGAACTGATACTGAATATTGCCGCCTTCTGAGATCTGAGCCTGTTCTGGTCTGGGAATACCTGATTGGGGTAACCAAGGAAACTAGATGCCTAGACAACAGAAAACTACAACCTACACTAAGAAAAACGAAGTTATGGCCCAAAGGAAAAAACTCACACTTCAACTGAGATACAGGAATTTAAACAACTAATGCTAAATCAATTCAAAAACTTTAGGGAACATATGGCAAAAGAGATGAAGCATATAATGAAAACACTAGGCATACATAAGGTAGAAATCGAAAGTTCGAAAAAACAACTGGCAGAATTTATGAAAATGAAAGGCACAACACAAGAATAAAAGACACAATGGAGATATATGACAGCAGATCTCAAGAGGCAGAAGAAAACACTCAGGAACTGGAGAACAAGATACCTGAAATTCTACACACAAAAGAACAGATAGGGAAAAGAATAGAAAAAATATGAGCAACATTTCAGGGAACTGAATGACAACAAGAAATGCATGAATGTATGTGTCATTGGTGTCCCAAAAGGAGAAGAGAAGGGAAAAGGGGAAGAAGCAATACTAGAGGAAATAATCAATGAAAATTTCCCATCTCTTATGAAAGATATAAAATTACAGATCCAAGAAGCACAGCGCACCCCAAATAGAATAGATCTAATAGGCTTATGCCAAGACACTTAATAATCAGATTATCAAACATCAAACACAAAGAGAAAATTCTGAAAGCAGCAAAAGAAAAACGATCCACCACATACAAAGGAAGCTTGATAAGACTATGTATGGATTTCTCAATAGAAACCATGGAGGCAAGAAGGAAGTGGGGTGATACATTTAAGATATTGAAAGAGAAAAACCACCAACCAAGAATCCCATATCTGGCAAAACTGTCCTTCAAATATGAGGGTGAGTTTAAAATATTTTCTGACAAACAGACAATGACAGAATTTGTGAACAAGATACCTGCGCTACAGGAAATACTAAAGGGAGGACTACAGACAGATAGGAAAAGAAGAAGTGAGAGGTGTGGAACACAATCTTGGGTGATGGTAGCACAGCAATATAAGTACACTGAACAAAGATGACTGTGAGTATGGTTGGAGAGGAAGGTTAGGAGCATGTGGGACACCAGAAGGAAAGAGGAAAGATAAAGACTGGGACTGTGTAACTGAGTGAAACCTAGAGTGCTCAACAATTGTGATAAAATGTACAAATATGTTTCTACATGAGGAAGAACAAATGAATATCAACCTTGCAAGGTGTTCAAAACAGGGTGGTGTTCTAGTTTGCTAATGCTGCTGGAATGCAAAACACTAGAAATGGATTGGCTTTTATAAAAGGGGGTTTATTTGGCTACACAGTTGCAGTCTTAGGGCCATAAAGTGTCCAAAGTAACACATCAACAATCGGGTACCTTCACTGGAGGATGGCCAATGGCATCAGGAAGACCTCTGTTAGCTGGGAAGGCATGTGGCCGGCGTCTGCTCCAAGTTCTGGTTTCAAAATAGCTTTCTCCCAGGATGTTCCTCTCTAGGCTTCAGCGCCTCAAAAATGTCACTCTTAGTTGCTCTTGGGGTGTTTGTCCTCTCTTAGCTTCTCTGAAGCAAAAGTCGGCTTTCAAACTGTCTCTCATCTGCAGCTACTCTCTCATCTTTGTGCATTCTTCAATGTCCCTCTTGGCTGTAGCTGCTCTTCAAAACGTCACTCTCAGCTGCACTGAGTTCCTTCTGTTTGTCAGCAAATTTATGTGGCTCCAGTGATTTAATTTAGACCCACCCTGAATGGGTGGGATAACACCTCCATGGAAATTATCCAATCAGAGTCATCACCCACAGTTGGTTGGAGCGCATCTCCAGGGAAACACTCAAAGAATTACAATCTAAAATGATACGTCTACCCACACAAGATTACATCAAAGATAATGGCATTTTGAGGGACATAATACATTCAAACCAGCACAGGTGGTAATGGGAGAAAGAGGCCATCAATACAAACTAGAGACTATAATTAACAGCAACATTGTATTACGCTTCCTTTAATGTAACAAAGACAATATACCAAAGCTAAATGCATATAAGAAGGGGACATAAGGGAGGGGTATAGGACTCTTGGCTTTGGTGATATTGTCTGACTCCTTATTCCACTTTAGTTTAATACTGTCTTTCCTTTTGTTGCTTCCTAGCTATCATGTTTTGTTTTCTGTTGTTGTTTTTTTTCTTTCTTTTTCTTTTGTCTCTCTACCTTCTTGGACTCTTCCTCCTTCTTTATGGAAGAAATGGAGATGTCCTTATATAGATAGTGGTGAGGGTGGTGAATACATAAATATATGACTATACAGGGAACCAATAATTGTTTACTTAGGATGGAATGTACGGTATGTGAAGAAAACCTTCTTAAAAAAATGGGTTGATGAAGAAACCTTGAGGACACTATATTGAGTGAAATAAGTCAGACACATAGGGACAAATATTTCAGGGTCTCACTGATACGAACTAATTATAATATGTAAACTCAAAGACATGAAAAATAAGTTACTAGGATATAGAATGAGGCTAAAGAATGGGGAGCAGGTGCTTATCATGTGCAGAATGTTCAACTAGGTTGAACTTAAGTGCTTGAAAATGTACAGAGGTAACGGTAGCACTTTGTGAGAATAACTAACAGTGCTGAATGGTGTGTGAATGTGGTGGAAAGGGGAAGCTCAGAGTCACGTATGTCACCAGAAAGAAAGTTAGAGGTTAAAAGATGGGAATGTATAAAACAGTGAATCCTGTGGTGGGCAATGTCCGTGATTAACTGTACAAATATTAGAAATCTCTTTCATGAACTACAACAAATGCATGACACTATAACTAGAAGTTAATAATAGAGGGGCATATAGGAAAAAATATATACCTATTGCAAACTATATACTACAGTTAGTAGTATTTTCACATTCTTTCATCAATAGTAACAAATGTAGTATACCAATACTATGAGTCAATAAGAGAGGGGAGGTGGTTAGGGGTATGGGAGGATTTAAGTTTCCTTTTTTTTTTTCCTTTATTTCTTTTCTGGAGTAATGAAAATGTTCTAAAAATTCAAGAAGAAATTTAATTGTGGTGATGGATGCACAGTTCTATGATGGTGCCATGGGCAATTGATTACACACTTTGGATCTTTGGATAATTGTATGGAATGTGAACAATCTCAATAAAAAAAAAGTTTAGAAAAAATCAATACAGCACTGAGCTATACTGAGCATGTTTCACTCAAAGTCAACAATTTTTTTAAAATTCTGATGGTACTGGGATATTATCTTCTCCCTTCCCATCTCACTGGATGGTTAGTGAGAATAAAACAGAGGCACAAATATTTTGAAAAAGAAAATTCAGTATACAAAGCTAGTATTCTATTCCTAAAGAGCTTGGATGTAAAATAAATAGAATGGGATGCAGGCAAGATAGAGTTAAAAAAAAATCTCAAAAAGAGTTTTGGCACTGGGGGTACAATACAATTAAGCCAATGTAAAGCTGTAAATTGAGAAGTAAAGGAATAGTCAAATTACATCTACGAAGTGTCAATATCAGGCTGCTGCCTCAAATGGCATGAGATTTATTTAAGATTGGTCAACTGTTAGTGCTCTGAATGAACTACATAATTAAGGTAGATGGTGGAAACTGCAGCCCCTGATGGAATAATGGCAGAACCCCAAAAGCTAAGTTTTGAACCCCTATTATATAGAAGCAGTCCATGATAAAAACCATTTTTATATCTTTTGCTTTCAAATAAAGCATTCCAACTTTTTACCTGCGATTAATATGAAGCACTTTTGAAACAGTTAAGATTGCAACATTTTTAAAAACAAAAATGCTTTCAGTGTTCTCTACCTAAAGCACCCCATGCCATTTTAACCATTCAGTCGTTGAGAGCTGTGGTGGGGTGGAGGGTGGGGGTGAATGTAAGAAGGAGATTATCACATTCAGTGTATTTGTTCCAACAACAGCACTCCAGATTTTATTTTGGGATCGAATATGACAAGCAGTAGACGAAACACCACTTTCTGGATTCCTGATCAGGCATTTAAAAAGGCAGGCCCCGTTGCTCACCAGCCTTTCAGGGGAGGAGCTATGATTGAGGGTGATTCATCATTTGGGGCACCTTTTATTATCTATAAACTAGACTTGGACTGAGACAGTATCTAGGGATTTGCTGGGCTCCATTGAGCCTGCTGATTACTAGTTACCAATTACTGCTAGAGAATGCTCAAAAGTTTACATATAAAAATTGCACTGAAAGATGTTAATAATATTCTATGTTAAAATGAAGAAAACACCGGCAGATGGTCACACACATGCACAAACCAAAAAAGCAAATAAACAAAACAAACAGACCACCAAATACTCTAACTTTCAGAGGAAAAGCTGGCAAGCAAAACATCAACTTGGGCAATATGATGATAACGGACTATATGTTCTAATCTGTTGATTATTTAAAGGATTTGGTACTTTAGGGTCTAAAATGTCACATCTATTTAGGACATTTGCATTTTAAAAGTCACTGTGTCTAAACTTCTTAGAGGATGTGAAATTTCCTATTTCTTGTATTCTATATATTATATTATATCCTGGGGGTTGGGGGTGATGATGATGATGGAGGAAGGGAAGGAGGGAGAAAAATGTGTCCTATGGGGGGGGGGGTGTCTAAGTGAAAGCACAAGGTCCTTGTGTGACAATTAGGATATTCTAACTTCAAATATATATAAACTTCCCATTAATAAATATAAGTAAATAATAAATATATTTACTTTTGACTACAGTTTATGAGTACTTCCCTTTTGCAAGACACTGTTACAAATTTCAGGAACAATGCAGTGATAAAATACAGTGCTTCCCAGGGTGGAGGATGGGGGAGACTAGTACAGGGTGACCAAGGATACCATGATCCTCATTTACTATGTCTGAAAGTAATTTGTACATTTGTCAATGACATATATGATAAATTTGTAAATATAACTAACATAAAAACCGCTCATCTGATTAAATATGGCAGACTGAAAATACATTTACAAATCTGTTCTCTTCCCACAGAAATAAAGGGATAAACTTGTGAGACAAACTCATGAGGCATGAAGAACAGAAGAGAGAAATAACACACAAAGTTTGCCTAAATTCTGGAAGCTGGAAATAGGAGAGTCAAAGAGTAAGTGGTTCAAAAGACAGCTAGGGAGCCGCTAGAAAGCCAGGCCACTTCGTGTTGTAAAACACAGGAAGGCACAAGTTTCTCAGAAAGTGGGGGTGAGATGGGGCTGGAAACTGCAGCATCAGCTCAAAGTCTGTAGGACTCATATCCCCAACTCAACCCAATTCAGCCAAGTAACTGCCCTCCTAGAGGGGCATGTGGTGTACTGGACACAGGTGGGAAGAAGCCAAAGCCTGCACCTGCCGAAGGATGAGACCCCATCCTGTAACCCCAGTCATTGTCCCCTTCCCCACCTGGCTTCCTGTATGCTGGCGGCAGTCAAGCTTATACCTTCTAGAAAGGAAATCTCAAGATTTTTCTCTTTTTCTGGAGAACTGAACTCAGAGAAAAGACCTGTAGATACTGACCAGATGCCATGTCATTCTAAACAGAGGGCCACCAGTCAACAAGCCTCGCCCACACTGTAATACAGCTTCAAATCATTTTTTTAGCATCTCTTGCTCTTAAAAATATAAATGTCTGGTGAAAACATGGGGAAAATAATATATATATATATATATAAATGGCTGGTTAAGGATAATCAGGCATTTGAAGAAACTTTAGCAAGAAAGGGTGAAGAAATAAGAAAAACAAAAGGATCAGAAGATTTTTAAAAAGACACTAGATAATTATAAAGAAAAAAATCAGTACTTTCAGGGAAGAAAAAGTTCTTAATAACAGACATTTAAAAAAAAGGAAATAAAAGCTTGCATGATAAAGTTTAAGAAACCATGAAAGAAACCTAAGATGGCGGCTAGGTGATACAGAGCAAAAATCACCTCCGTGGAAAGCACTAGATAAAAAACCAGAAAGTGACCCAGAACACCACTTCCAGAGTAGCACCAGCCAAACAAGGTCTGCTAAACCCACAGGGAACGTGCGTTTGGTGAAACCAGGAGTCTGCATTCTGAAACGAGTGAGTGAGTCGGCCGAGTCCCTCGGTCACGCTGCGGTGTGGGAAAAAGGTGGGTTGGCGTTTAAAAAAAAAAAAAGCCCAGGACCAGCTGCAGATAAGACGGGAGTAGTCTAGACTAACACCTCCTCGGTGTCTGGGGTGGAGGATACCCTTTCCCACACCCACTGCGGATTGTCTCGGGTCCAGGGGAGCAAAGGGGAGCCAAAAGGAGAGAAAAAAAAAAAAAAAAAAAAATGCATGACTTGCAGCCGTCTCCCCAGTGGGCAGGGCTACTCCTGCCCGGGGCCGAACACACAGCACAGAGCGGAGCCAAGAAACCCAGCCTGACAGAGAGTCTTTCCCGCAGCACTGCTCACGTGACACAATATCGGCCATGGACAGTGGACTTGAATACACCCACGGCTGATTGTCCTGGAGCTGGGAGGGTGGAGCTGTGCAGAAAGGGGGAAGTCAATGCGTCCCATTCAACCATCTTTGAAGTGGGCTGGGAACGCCCCTACACATCCTGGCGGCCCAGGGCTTCCCTGGAGGCCGGCACTCACTTGTGACATGGCACGGCCCTCCCCCCCTCAGCAGAGGTCCTGGAAAAGCACAGCAGAGAGGGGGGAACCGCTCAGAAACCCCTGGAAACCTACGCCAATACCAAGGACTTTTGGGTCAGCGGCAGAGAACAGCATTAAATCTCCGGGAATACCTGGGAGGTTTGATTATTAAACCTGCCCTTCCTCCCTAACCGCTCAGACACACGCCCCTCATTGAGGGCAGACAGCACCGACAACACACCCAAATTAAGTGCACCAATTGGACCCCACAAGAATCAGATCCCCACACAGCACAAAGCTGGGGAGAACTGACTTGAGGGGAATAAGTGACTCACGGACGCCATCTGCTGGTTAGTTAGAGAATACCAGGCTGCAATTCTAACAAATTAAAGATCAAGTAAAGCAAATGCCAAGAGGCCAAAAACAACAGAAAATCTTAAAGCATATGATAAAACCAGACGACATGGAGAACCCGAACCCAAACACTCAAATCAAAAGATCAGAAGACACACAGTACTTGCCCCAATTAATCAAAGAACTACAGACAGCCAATGAGAGCATGGCACGGGATATAAAGGACATGAAGAAGAGCATGGCACAGAATATAAAAGACATAAAGAAGACCCTAGAAGAGCATAAAGAAGATATTGCAAGAGTAAATAAAAAAACAGAAGATCTTATGGAAATTAAAGAAACTGTAGGCCAAATTAAAAAGACTCTGGATACTCATAATACAAGATTAGAGGAAGTTGAACAACAACTCAGCCTCCTCGAGGAGCACAGAACAGAAAATGAAAGAACGAAAGAAAGAATGGGGAAAAAAACTGAAAAAATCAAAATGGGTCTCAGGGATATGATAGATACAACAAAACGTCCAAATTTAAGACTCATTGGTGTCCCAGAAGGGGAAGAGAAGGGTGAAGGTCTAGAAAGAATATTCAAAGAAATTGTTGGGGAAAATTTCCCAAACCTTCTACACAATATAAATACACAAAGCATAAATGTCCAGCGAACTCCGAATAGAATAAATCCAAATAAACGCACTCCGAGTCATATTCTGATCAGACTGTCAAATACTGAAGAGAAGGAGCATGTTCTGAAAGCAGCAAGAGAAAAGCAACTCACCACATACGAAGGAAACAACATAAGACTAAGTAGTGACTACTCAGCAGCCACCATGGAGGTAAGAAGGCAGTGGCATGACATATTTAAAATTCTGAGAGAGAAAAATTTCCAACCAAGAATACTTTATCCAGCAAAACTCTCCTTCAAATTTCAGGGAGAGCTTAAATTTTTCACAGACAAACAAATGCTGAGAGATTTTGCTAATAAAAGACCTGCCCTACTTCAGATACTAAAGGGAGCCCTACCGACAGAGAAACAAAGAAATGAGAGAGAGAGAGAGAGAATTTCAACAGACATATATAGAATATTACTTCCCAAGTCACTGGGACACACTTTATTCACTAGTGATCACGGATCTTTCTCCAGAATGGACTGTATGTGGGGACATAAAAACAAGCCTCAATAAAATAAAAAATAAAAAAATGAATTTGTTCAAAGCACATTCTCTGACCACAATGGAATACAAATAGAAGTCAATAACCATTTGAGACTTGGAGAATTCACAAACACCTGAAGGATAAAAATGAGGGGGAGATGAAAACATTCCCAGATAATCAAAAGCTGAGGGACTTCATCACCAGTAGATCAGTCCTAAGCAGGCTGAAAGAAAGGGACACTAAACAATTGACTGAAACCACATGAAGAAATAAAGATTTCCAGTAAAGATCGCATGGTAAATATAAAGACCAATACTAGCGTATTGTTGATTTATAACTCTACTATTTACTTCCTACAGGATCTAAAACACATAAACTGTAATGATAAATCGGTGGCTTTGGACTCAATGTAAAATATGTAATTTTTGACAAGAACTACATAAAGGTGGGGGAATGGAGGAGTATAGGAACACAGTTTATGTGTCCTATTGAAGTCAAGTTGGTATCAAAGAAAAACAAGATTGTTACAGACTTAAGATGTTAAATTTAAGCCCCATGGTAAACACAAAGAAAGTATTAGAGAATGTGACCAAAGAGATGAAAAGTAGAGTAGGGGTTCCAAGAAATGGGGGAAGGGCCAATAGGGAGTTAAGAAATGAGAGTAGGGTTTTTGTTTGGGGTGAAGGGAAACTTCTAGAAATGGATGGTCGGAAGGTGATAGCATTGCAACATTCTATATGTGATTAATACCACTAATGGAATGCTAGGGAGGGGTGGAATAGGAAGATTTAGGCTATATATATCTTTCCACAATTGGAAAAAAAAAATAAAACAGTCTAAATAGATAACAATTAAATGCCAAGGATGATCCTGGATGGGATCTGAGGTTGGAGGAGAGGTGGCTCAAAGGGACACAGATGGGACACAAGAAAAAAAAAAGGAAACAGAATGTAAGCTTTATATCAATGTTGAATTTCTTGAACTTCTTAGCTGCACTTAATGAGATTGCATAAAATAATGTTCTTGTCCATGGGAAAGGTATATGTGAATTATATTGTTTGTTCAAAGATATGTGCAGCTTGCTCTCATATGTTCAGAGGACAGAGCAATAGATGATGGGTGTTAGGGAGGGAGGGAGGGAGGGAAAGAAAGAGATGGTGGTGTGACAGGATCTTAAAGGTGATGGATTGGGGTATTGGGGGAGGGGGGAGGGGTATGATGGAGTTCTATGTATAGGGTTTGTACTGTTTTTGCAACTGTTCCTGTAAGACTGAACTTATTTCAAAATAAAATTTATTATTAAAAAAAAAAAGAAACCATGGAGAAATTGGGGGGAAAAAAGACAAAGAGAGAGAATGCAGAACAGGAGAGAGAAAACAGAGGATCAGTCCAAGAGGTATATACCTAATTAACAGGGACTCCAGAGAGGGAGAACAGAAAAAACAGGGGGAGGAAATCATCCTGACAAATTTTCTGAACTGAAAGACACGAGTTTTCATATGGGAATATCTTACAGATTATATAGCACAATAATGAAGAGATCTACTTCAAGGTTTATCACTGTGACATTTCAGAACTCTAGGGAAAATGAGAAGATCCAAAAACTTTCCAGGGGAGAAGATCACACACCAAGGACTGAAAATCAGTCCTCTCAACAGCAATGACTTCAAGCTACTGGGGGGAAATTATTTCAAATTTAGAGTTCTATATCCAGCTCTCAATTAAGCATGAAGGTAGAATAAGGGCGTGTTCAGATATACAGGATTTCAACAAATTTACCTCCCATGCACTGGTTTTTCAGGAAATTACTAAAGGATAATGTACTCCACTAAATAAGGGCCCATACTAAGAAAGAGGAAGACATGGGACTCAGCAAACAAAACATGATAAAATAGAGAAGTATACAATGATGACGGTACGCTCCAGGACAGCAATTATGGGACAGACGCAATTAATAACCCATTGGAAAGTCAGAGTTGGAAAGATGTGGCCCAAGAAAATATGAAATGAAAATAAAAACATAAAATAATTCATCCCAGAGAAAAAAAAGTTTTACAAGAAATAGAATCAGAATGCATTTCATGATTATTTAAATTGAATTCAGGCTATTTGGGAAAGTGGAGTAGAGCAAGGGGCAGGAGGGGGAAGGAGGGTGTGTGGTGGGAGGGGTTAAGTGCTAAATTTCCATTTTCTATAATATACTCAGTAGATGTCTAAATATGAAAAAAGTCAATAAGTAACATAAAAAGCATATTATTTAGAAAAGAGGAAACTGGCAAAAGCAGCAACTTGCTGAAACTGTTGAGAATGAATGCTTTTGGGATCAGGAAGCAGGTTTGAGGACGGGTGCAGCAGGAACCCTTGTTTAATAAGCTGCGTGACTCTGCATGACTCTATAACCTATGGACATGTACTAGCAATAAAAAAAAAAACTTCCAAATTACTACTTCATTTTCAAGCCATCATTTGGGCCTCAGGCTTTAATTTGAAGGAATAATTATGTATATGTAAGCATAAAGAGTAAGGCTAAAACAAGTAAAAGGGGAAGAAATAGAATGAAATGATGGTAACTGCCATAAAAGAGAACGTTGGTAAGGGACTTCTCATACTTACCATCTCTCTGGCTATTTCCAGCGCTTCCTGCAGGCCATAGAGCCTGCCACAGACCAGGTAGACTCCATTGGCCCAGAGAATACAACCCTCATGGACCCAAAATTCATTGCTGTCAAGAGGTAGTTCAGGGATTTGTAACTCCAGCTCAGGGCCACCTTCTGAAGTGGTGGGCACGGAGGGTTTTGAGTCCAAAGCAGTCTTTTCGCTGCTGCCCTCGGTGGTTGCTTTTTTACAAGGGAGCCCCCTGGACAGTGACCGGGAGCCTCCGCCACAGTCTTCCGAGCGGTGTCGCCGCTTAAACCTGGGGTGGGCGGCCAGACTCCTCTGTTCCTTCTGCTGCTGCTGCTCTTCCTCCTCCTCAGTGTCCGTCTTGGAGCCATTGGAAGCGCTTTTGTGCCGTACCTTAACTTTGCTCTGCATTTCCGTGGCCCTCTTAGGAGGCGGATTTTTCGGAAGCGTGGCTGCATAATCTTGGGGATAAAAGGGTCCAAAGAGGTCACCCATGTTCCGGTAACTGGCCCACTTGCCACACAGACAGCAAACCAAGTGCCCCATAACAGAAGACTCTGTCACAACAGGTCCCTGCAGCATAAAGGACGAAGCTGGGAGCACCTTGCTTTCAGTGCTGCTGGGTGGAGGGGTCAGTGCCCTCTGACCCTTCCGGCCTCTCACCAGTTTGGTCTGTTCTTCTTCTTCAGCATTGATGATTGTACAAACAGCTCCAAGTTCACACTTATTTACTACATGGATATAAGGGAAAAAAGACTTGTTCTTGGCATCAGTTTTATCCAGCGGCTGGGTGGCATACTTTAGCTTGATCTCAGGTTCCTGGGGCTCTACAATGGGAACTGCTTGCTTGGTTTTCCGCTTCCTTGGCTGCCCCCCAGGTTTCCTTCTCTCCCTTCTTTGCCTCTGCTTTTTTGGCTTTGGCTCTCCATCTGCAGAACCTTCTGGTATCTGAGGGGGTTGTGGGGGTGGAGGTGGTGGCTGCTGTTGTTTCTTTTGCTTATTCACACTACCAATGGGTCTCCCCTTCTTCTTTCCTGATGGGAAATATCCCTTTGGGGGAAAACCCTCTTGTTTGGGTGAAATTGTCACTGCATCATTCTCCTTCTCTTCAGCCTTGGGGTTTGCCTCAGGGGCCAATATGCCCACTGGAGATACATTCTTTGAGTCAGGAAAAATTAAAGGTGCTGTCCCACCCAGGGAACCATCTGGTCTCCCTTGGTTACTGCCAGGCTTCTGTGAGATTGCGGATGTCATGGCACCAGGGGGTTCCTTGCCAGCAGCAACCGTTTCTGGGTGTGTCTCTGTCTTAACTTTGTCATCCCCACTGCCACGCCACTCTTCTGAAGACCTTGGGAGAGGCTTTTCAACATTCAGCTCCTGATTCGTTGGACTGACTAGGTCAGACACCATCTCACCTTTTCTCTTCTCCATCTCAGCTTCTTGGACAGCAACACTCCCACCTTCAGGAGGTCCACTCTTCAAAGATAATATGTCATCCAGCGTAACCGTGTCTCCCCCAGTCTCTGCACTGTTCGAGGATGCACTCCTTCTAATATTTGGAGATGTGATCTTCTGAACTATAGCTTCTAATTTCAATCCCCGACCTTTTCGTGGGGGCAGTATTTTGGTCTTAGCAGGGCTTGTGAGGGTAACAGCAGGACAGTTTCTATTATCTGGACTTGGAAGGTCCTTGGAGGATTCTCTCTTAGGGATAGACTTGATATCCTGACTGTGAGAAAGGTGGGCATAGGAATTGAATGGTTTATCAGCTCCTTCTTTGGAGGGAGGAAGGAGGCGCCCTTTATCTTCAGCGTTACTGTTCCTCATATCTTGTGACTGTCTTTTACTGGGAATAGGAGAGATAAAAGAACGAACGCGCCTCCTCATGATTAAGGGGTTTTGAGGAGAATGGTCCTCCTGACCTGGCAGCCTTAGCATAACATTACCAGGTTTGGATGACTGTGTGGATTCAGCCAGTCCATGTCCATCAGTCTCATGGGGTGGTCCATACCTTTTTTGATTGGAC
Source organism: Choloepus didactylus (assembly GCF_015220235.1). Taxonomy (NCBI): domain Eukaryota; kingdom Metazoa; phylum Chordata; class Mammalia; order Pilosa; family Megalonychidae; genus Choloepus; species Choloepus didactylus. The sequence continues at coordinate 10,658,387 of NC_051314.1, read as the reverse complement.
ATTCCTGGAGGACCGCTGCTTTTGGCTGGGGAAGTCTGCCGAGAAAGGTCCCAACAAGATTCTTGTAACTTCTGGGAACCATGCTTCAATTCGATGCCTTTGTTAGGCAGACCGTCACTAGACATGAGACAGCGCCCAGCTTCCTGACTGCTGGGGTCATGGTAAGTCCCTACTGGTGGGCCATACATCATACCATCTTTGTCATTTTTCAGAGGGCTCCGCACTCTGTCAAGAAACTGCTGCTGCCTTGGGCTCTTTCGTGGTCCCTCCTGCCTGTGCTGTGCTGCAGCGATTACTCCCTGAGCAGAACTGCTGCTCCAGTCTTTATATTCCTCTTGTTGCTGTTGGTACATCTGTCTCTTATAATGGAGCTGAGAGTTCAAACCTGTGTTAGGATCCCCATAAGCATGAGTCCGAGTGTTTGTGTGGTAAGCAGAGGCCAGGCTTTCTGAGTTGGGAGAAAAGGGAGCATGTAAAGAACTCCTATTGGCCCTCTCTGAAAAGGTCATGTGTGGGTTCATGTGATGAGGGTCGCCCCCTGGGCCTCTACTCCTCCCAGGAGACATCTTCAATTTTTCTGAAAAGTCATGATACTGAGAAGGAGACCGACCCCTCATGCCCTCCCTACCACCAACTCTACCAGGGACCCGCCGCATGGGTGTGGGTCTGCTGTCTTGCTGTGGACCAAAGTCTGACATGGAATCGTGGGCTGCTGCTCCAGGGCTGGCATTGCCTCGGTAAGACTCATGCTTGATGCTTGTAGGATGGCAATGGTCACCAGATTTCTTGTTGTTGAAACTAGTTTGGGATTTGGGTTGTTCAAAGTCTTCCTCTTTTATCTGGCCACTCTGGGATTTCAGCTTTGTTTCCATGGACACCAACCCACCTGGAAGAATGACCGACTGACTTAAACTTGGATTGAGACGTTCATTCCTCCCAATTCTGGTGTCAGCACCCATGTGTCCCAGTGAGTGAGCCCCTGGGTCTCTGACAATCTGTCTCAGTGGAGATATATCACAGATCACTGATCTTCTTTCAGAGAGAGAACCCCCTGGCTCATGGGCTGATGACTGAGGCTCTATTTCAAACTTTCTGGGAATTGGATAGTCAGCCAAATTAATCTGTTTCATTTCAGAAGCTGTGCTGCTGGACTTCCTCTCCCAGGGGCCCCAGTGGGGGTTTTCTAATAGAGACCCAATGCTTTTATTCAGAAGGCCCCTGCTAGCTAATTCATTGGTTTGACTGACTAAGACATTGGGCCTCGTGGCTCCATCTAGGCCACCAGCAATCCCTTGATGCTCCTGAGCACTCCTAGAATATCTCCTGTCAGGGTGGTGGTGGTAACCCTGAAGCACTTCCTGCAAGAGGCTGGGGAATTTCTCATTTCTACCCTTTCGTTCCCCATGGCCAGCGAAATCCCCCTTTTCTTGCCCTGTAGGATACTGAGGAAAACCACTGACATTTCGGGTCATTGCCGGCCCAAAACTATCTTTGTAACTATACCGCAGGCTTCCAGGAGATTTGCTAGGCTCAGTTCTGCCCGTAAAACCAGGGCCCACTGCAGAATGACCACTCTGGCCATTTCCTTCTCCATTATGGTTGGAGTTATTATCTCCATTCTTGTTTCCTTTGCTCCCTCCTCCTGGAGGCTCGGGCTGTGGAAGTGATGTGTGGCTGGTTTCCTTTGCCCCACCAGTACTAGGTGGCCTTTGAGTGGCTGCGGGATCATCCTCTTGGGAGCCTTTATCTTGTCCACCTGTCTTTTCTACCCGGCTTGCCATGGCTTCCCGGGAGACAATCACCCCAACTGTCTTCTCATTGACTTTCGTGTTGCCCTCAGATGACAATGGTGTATCCTTAGCACCTGGGGAGGTGGCCTCTTCTCTTGCTGCAGGACTGGTACTGAGTCTGGGTGGTTCACTCTGAGCACCTTGTGCTGGTGAGGAGCTGGCTTTCTCTGAGGCTCCACCCTTGTAGGTGGTGTCAGAGCTGGTGCTCTGTCCACTTAATTGCCTCACTCTCTCACCTTGATCCTCAGAACTGCTGGAGCAGCCTCCATCCAGTGACTCTGCCATAGGGGACTTCAGTTGTTCTTCAGGCTGGGAGGAACCATCAGAGTTTGTACAGCTGTCTACTTTCTTAGAAGATGAGGAGGTTCTCTTGGAGGTCTTCTTCTGAGGCGTCAGGGCATCAGAAAGTAACATGTGCTGGACGGTATTAGGAAGATTGGCCACCTGCGTACTCAGGGCACTCAAGCTACTCAACCCAGGGTCTGTCAGTCGCTTTTCTGGCACACCTTCTAGTCCAAACCCTTTGAAGCCGCTAGTATGAGAATTAGGACTGGGCATCATTGATGGGGTTGGACTGAGTTGAGGCATTAACTGTAAAATTCTGTTTCTGGAACCCATGGGCACACTGCCTTGCCCACACTGGAGATTATCCCCACTCTGCATGAGAGGTGATGGGGTAGAACTACAGCTTGGAGACTGAACCACAGAGGCAGCTGGAGAAGGGTTAGAAATGGGGCTGAAGTTCTGGTGAAACTGCATGGGGGACCTCACAGGAACCTCAGGCTGGCTGTACTGCCCCACCTGGCTTTGGAGGGGCAGCTTGGTGGCAGCATTGGTATACTGCATCACATGCTGAGGGGGGTGTTGCTGCTGTTGCTGCCCCTGCTGCTGCCCCTGCTGGGTCCCTTGTGGAATCTTTGCCTGTTCAAAATTTTTCATAGATTGAGGCTGATAGCTGTAATTTGATTGTGTTCCATAAGCCTGTGCATTAGAACCCACATTATGTCCTTCAAACTGGGAACCAGCATTCACACTGTAACTGCCATCATAGCTCTGTCCAGACTGGCTGAAACGTTGTGGTGAAGGGAAGGAGGAAGAGGAGGAGGAGGAGGCAGAAGACTGGTAGTGTTGGCCAAACTGACCCACTCTTAACTGGTAACCAGTAGCAGAGGACGGCAGGGTAGAGGGCCGCTGCATTGGCTGTAGGTGGGATGAGCTGGATGCTGGCTGGCCGGTGGCTTGTGGCAGAGGTTGATGGGACTGGTAAAGCTGTTGTCTCAACTGCTGTACTTGCTGCTGCTGCTGCTGCTGGCTAGAAGCCTGCTGTTGGTATTGAGCACTCCCTGGGGAGAAAGGCCCTGTGTAATCCTGCTGATAATGAGACACACCACCAAGGGCAGAGTGCTGTGCTTGAAACTGGCCCACATGACCCTCACTCCCATACTGATTGCCAAAGCTGCTCCCCTGGGGGGGTCCATAGCTCTGCACAGGCCCAGAAGGCCTTCGCTGAGGAGGCTGCGGGGTTCCTGTTGTCACGGGGTCTTTGTTGCCTGCCATATAGTAGAAGTCTCCAGCTTCTTTCCTGAAACTCTGGTAGCCTTGATGGCCAGAGGTCTCACTAGCCATCGCTGCAGCAGCAGCTGCTGTTCCTCGCCGTCCACCACCACTGCTGCCACTACTACTGCTGCCACCACCACCTCCGCCCCCAAAATTCTGGAACATCTGGGCCTGGCGAGAGCTGAATTCTTCAATCCGGGATGAGCTGTGTACCTCCTGTGGGTAGCTCTGCTGGTTTCCGTGGTAACTGCTTTGCTCCCGAAAGGACTGCATACTGTTCAGCAGCACAGCAGCAGGCCAACAGCCCTCCTGGAAGTGGGAAGAAAAGAGAGACAAATATTAGACAAACACCTCTCCAGTACAAATAAAACCAAGTTTAGATTATGGAGGGGATAAGACAATTCAGATGCCCAGAATGAAGTTGACCAGTTTGAATTTCATCCTCTTTTAGTTCAAATAAGCAGGGAAATGGTCTAAGAAGTAGCACAGGAGTCTTTGGTAAGATAAAAAGAAACAATCTCCATAAACACAAATTCATTACAGGAAAAACCTCATTATTAGATAAATGAGCTCCCCAAATTCAACTGGATTAAAACACAGGGCTGTGTTATTACCATCAATGAAAAGCAGCAATTTTAAACAAGTCTTCCAATTACGGGGGGCAGGGGAGGACACACACACACAACCACGACAACGAACACTTTCCTATATTTGCTTTTGTGTATTAGACTGATAACTGAACTGAGAATCTCAAACCATGCTGGGACAGTCAGCCTACTGGCTGCCCAACACTGAAATGCCACACACACACACACACACACACACACCGCCCTGACCAAGAAACGGAACTGATCTGAGAACAGAAGCCAGTCCCTTATATCCAAATGCTCATTACTGCAAGTTTGCTGTAGTTGCCAAGGACTTATGATGACTGGTGATCCCAGCACACTCATGCCTTATCACTGTATGGATTCCTCGTGCTGTAGTCATCCACACAGACTTGGGGGTCAACCTCCTCTTGCCACGTAATTGTGTTCAAGGCACCCTTCTCAACCACCGGCCACAATTCCCAAGTACAAAAGGGGTAGGCAGCCTGAGCCAGAGTGTAGCAGTGACTGTTCTTCCACATTCCTTCTGAGCTCTACAAGAAGTTCCAGCACCTTTAACTTCCACGTGGTTTTTTATTTGCCCATCTAATGCTATTCACAAAATTATCATTGACCACTGTAAAAGAAACAACTAAAACAGTTACTTTGGAGGACAGTAAAAGATACTGAAAAAAAGAATTCATCAAGCCTAGGACCTAGACACCTTTCCCAAAATTATCTGACTGAGCCAACACTTTGCATTACCTTTGCTAAGGCAGCCTAAAACAATAAACCGAGAACAGATTTTATTACACCTTTTGCCTGGGCCTGTTTCTTTCTCTAAGATTCAGAGATGAATACGACAAAGCCAAACTGCTCCAAATGTCTTTAAAATCAATTGATTAAAAAAAAGAAAAGAAAACAAAGCTTTGAAACACATATAGGGAAGGGTGCATTACCAACATACAAACGTTTCCTACCATGCTCTCGCAGGGGGAGCTGAAAATGGAGCTGTTGGCAGGTAAGTCAGTTAAACTCTTTAGAGGCCAGTCAGATACAGTTCTTATTTCAAAAGCTGCCGAAACTCCCTACCTCACTCAGCGGAAACCCAGTCTTGGAGACTCTGTCTAGTAGGCTGTCTGTCTCCTTTCTCCTGGAACAGGCCAATTTCATTTCCACTCAGAAACTTTGCTCTCCCCTGTGATACTCTTGTCCCATAACCACCTGGTTTCCCTCCTCACCTGACTGGTAAGGCCTTCCCTGGCCACCCTATTTATAAGAGCTAACTTTACATCCCAGCCACAGGTCTCCCTATCTCCTTTCCCTGTATTATTTTCCCTCCAGTGCTTATGCCCAATGACATATATTACTTGTTTGCCGTCTGTTTCACTACCACTAGAATGTAAACTCCATGAAGGGCAGAGACTTTGTTCCCTGCTCAATCCTTGTGTCATGCAAATGAGTAAATGCTGTAAGAACTGTTCCATGGAGAACCAGAACTTACATATCCAGAGAAGGTGGGGGGGGGGGGGGGATGGGAGAACCGCAACAAGAGAAAATAGAGTATGATGTGAAAGCAGAGTTGGAAGATGCTGAAAGAACCTGCTTGTAAACAATCTTTGGGGTTCAGTACCAAGGGAAAAAACTCAACTCACATCCACATGAGAACAGTGAGGAAAGACTTCAGAAAGTAAACATGGAACACTTGGAAGATGGTGAGTAACCCCAAACTCCGAAAGCTTGGCCCACCTCTTAAGGTGGGAAAGCAGAGCTTTCCCTTCTCACCTATTTATTCATTCATTTATTTGTATCAGTATAGACTCATGCATTCCAGTTTTATTCAATGGATGTTAGGTATCACTATCATAATTTTGATGCTCAAAGATTTGGCCACAGGAAACCTCATCAAGTTGGCTTTTGTGTCATTTTTACCTGTCCCATCATACACTGACCATTCCCTTACTTTCCGGCTCAAGATGTTTCAGGTGAAACTTGTACTTTCCCTGCCCCAGCCCCTGGAACCAACCATTTCTCCAAAGCCCCCTGGTTCTTTTTAGAGGAAGATGCTATTTAGAAACAAAGATCTGGGTGCTAAAATGTTCATTGTTACTGGGGTGTCATTAATTTCAGCTAGAAAATACGTACATATGTGAACACCCATATCTGTAACTACTTTTGTATCTACAGTGTTTATATATTAAAGAACCATGAACTCATATAATGATACTTCCAATTCCAATCCATTTTACTTCAGGGTTCTTTCTAACCTTCTATTGGGGATTGAATTGTGTTCCCTCCAAAGTCATGTTCAGGTCTCAACCCCTGGTCCTGTCGGTGTGAACACATTTGTGAATTGGGCCTTTGAAGCTGTTGTTAGTTAAGGTGTGCCCAAATTTAAAGAGGGTGGACCTTCATCCAATATGGCTGAAGTCCTTATAAGCCAAGAAAATTGGACACAGAAAGAGAAGCCACAGGAAGCAGCCAAAAACTGGAAGTCCACGGAACCTAGAAGGGAAGGGAGAAGACTCCGCCATATGCACTGCCATGTAACAGAAAAGCCAAGGACCAAGAATCGCTGGCAGCTAGCCCCAGAATGCCATAGTTTTCTGGGAGAAAGCATTGCTTTGCTGATGTCTCAATTTTGGACTTCTCCTAGCCATCGTGAGCCAAGAAATTCCTGCTGTTTAAAGCCAACCCACTGCATGGTATCTGTTTTAGCAGCTGGAAAACTAAAATACCTTCCGTCTCTCTCTCTGTTTGTGGTTTCCTTCACAGATAGTAAGAAACCTGGACTCCATCTCCTTAATATATACTGACATATTTGCTTAATCAATTTATTTTGCTCAATGTAACCATCTCCCATGCTCTACAGCCTCTTCCTCCCAGGCCCCTCCCTAGCACCCCCTCGGCTGTTGCCCATGCCAGTTCCTCTACATGCACCCTCCCATTAGGCTCTGCTAAACTAATTCTAAAGCTTGTCTAAAGAAAGTGTGCAGAATTAGTCAAGATAATTTGGAAAACTATGAAAAATAAGGAGATACTTGCCCAACCATATATAACTTATTCTAATTCTGATTATAATTAAAACAGATTAAAGGATGTTGGCATAACATGCTACAAGGTTTGGGGGAGAAAAATAATTGTTAGACCTTATCTCAAGACAGCCATGAAAATAAATTTCAGATGAATTGGAGATATAAATATTAGAAAACAAAAGCATGTTAGTTTTAGAAGAAAACCCAAGAACACTTTAATAGTCCTGGGGACCAAACTTAACATCCAGTTTTTAGTTCCTATATTGCCATTCCTCACTAAATGGAAACTGGGCTTTTTGGGAAAATGGCTGATTCTCCAAGGGGCAAGCAAAGTACAAAGTATAAGCCTATGATTTTTTTACTGTGTCAGAAAGCCAGGATATGCTTTCAGTCTGATGGCGACATGTCAAACCAGCCTGAAGGGGTTATTGTAGGACCAGGCTTTTTCCTAAAACAAATAAACAAACAAACAACTTTAATAGAAGGTCTAACAATGAATTTTCCCAAACCAGCTCTGTGTGTATGAACATGGATAAATCTCAGGAACAATATAAGTGACAAAAGCACGGTGTTTGGGACAGTGGGTCTGAGTAGGGGAGGGAGGTCCTCAAGAGGCTCCAGCTATGACATGTGCGAAGTCTGGGGGATGGACACATAGGTGCAATTAGTCTCTATGCTTTTAGTATGCCTGATACATTTTGCAAATAAACAAAATGCTGGTTCCCCACTTGTCCAATTTGAGAAAATACCACAGAGTTCTTAGCATGGAATTCAAGATCCTTCAGCTTCTGACTCCACACAGAATTTCCAGCTTCACCCTTCATGACTCCACTTCACACCTTCTGCTCCAGTGCCAATGAACTTCTCTTCATTCCCCAGATGAGTGTCATCCCTCCAGGTCTTTGCCCATGCTGTCACCCATGCCAGGAATGTGCTTTCACCATCAGATTAACCCTGCTGTGCATACCCTGTTCAAACGTCCCCCCTTCCTAGGAGTCTTTTCCAGTCAATCACTCATGACTCTCCCTGCAGCTCCTGGAGGGATGGAGTCCTAGAAAGGGAATGCATGGACGTTGGACTCAAGACATGGTCAGATTCTGAACTAGGAGTTGCAGCTTACTGCAAGTGAGATTCTGAGCAAGATACTCATTTTTCTAAGCCTCAGTTTCCTCATTTCCTCCAGAAATGTCCCTGGAGTTTGCCTTTTATAAGGCAAATGACACCTTGCACTACTGTGCCTTCTCCAGACTTTTCCTGATACTATAAGCAAGATCCACCTTCCCATTTGCTACTGGTAAACTTCAAAACAATAAGCAAGTTCAGAAAATGTCTGGAAAGAATACATACCAAAATATTAAGTGGGGAAGGGGTGACTACTTGTTCAAAATTTTTTTAACAGTGAGACTATAGTCATGTGTTATTTATATAAAATTCTTAAAAGAAAAATAAGGTATATAGAATGCTCCTAGCAGAAAAGCCTGGCAAAGAACAGCTAACAACCACTGAGGACTGACGAGGAGCAGGGCAGGAGAAGGGCTCGAGTGAGGGGCCAGGCTAAACATTTGAAAGGCCAAAAAGCAGTAAGGCAGGTGAGTCCCTGCCCTCAAGGAGCCATCGCCTAGCAAAGGAGACTTCTACACATAGGCAAGTACGTCATTCAACACATACTGGAACACCTTCTACTTTCCAGGCACTCATTCTAGGTTCTGAGGATATGGCTGTGAGCAAGATTGATAAAGCCCTGGTCCCTCACAGAAAAAGTCTATGGATAGAGAAAAAACAATTAACAAATAATACATCAGGAAGTGAGAAATGCTTGACGAGAAATAAGGGAGGTAAAGGACACTGAGAGGGAGTGGAGCAAGCGGGAAATTTAGACAGTGTGGTCAGGGACATCTCTCTGAAGAGGTGAAGCATAAGCAGACACCAAGGCAGGAACGAGCTTGGTGAGAGGAACAAGGTGGCCACATGGAGAACAGGAGAGCAGAAGGAGACACAGCCAGAGCAAGGAAGCCTGAGCATGCCAGCCGTGCAGCACTGCAGTCACCTAGGAGCTCGCTGGAGATGCAGTCTCAGACCCATGGCCCTACAGAACCAGAATCCGCCTGCTAACAAGCACCACAGTGGTTTGCACACACAGTTTGAGAAGCACTGAAGAAGGACCTCGTAGGGTGCATAAGAAATGTGAATTTCATTAGAAGCCTCTGGAGGGTTTTGAGTTAGAGAACATATCCTGATTTCAGTTTTCAAATGGTCATTGGCTGTTGTGTGGAAAACAGACTATGAGAGGCACAAAGGCCAAAGCTGAAAGTTGGTTGAGAAGCCTTTTTTTTTTTTTGTCTGGGTAAGACCGGATGCATGGATGAATGTGGTGCCAATGGAGGTGATGAAATATGGTCAAATAGAGAATGTATTTTGAACTTAGACCCAACGGAAATTGCTAATGGATCAGATGTGGATGTGAGGGACACAACGACAATGGCAAACAGCAGCAGGCAACACTAGCTGAACACGAGTTATGTGCCAGTTCCTGTCCATGTAGGTTACAGGTAGAAATTCATTCAGCCTCACAACCACCCTGTGAGGTCAGTGCAGCTGAACAGACTCATTTTACTAAGAAGAAGACAATGAGGTAAAGAGATAGCTAGTAACTGATCAAGGCCTCCAAATTTGTCAGGTGGCAGCAGATCTGAGCCCATGCAGTGGGCTTGGAGCTTGTAGTCTAGCACTAGCCTTTACGGAGCAACTGTGAATGTGGTACCATTTACTGAGAGGGTGAGGCAGGGCAGTGGCTAGGCTTTTGGGAATCAAGAGTGCTGTGCTATGATGAACGCATAACTATGTTATCATACTGTGGACAGTGGATTGTATACCATGGATGATTGTATGGTGTGCGAATGTATTTCAATAAAACTGAATTTAATTTAAAAAAAAAAAAGAGTGCTGTGCTACAAACATTGGGGACTGATGGCTTGATGTGCTGAGCCCTCTGTCTTGGGGTTGGCCCCTGTGAAGCTTGTTGCTGCAAGGACAGGCTAACCCTGCTTATAAGTGTACCTAAGAGTCTCACCGAGTGTCTCTTTGTTGCTCAGATGTGGCCCTCTCTAACTAAGCCACCTTGGCAGGTAACCTCGCTGCCTCCCCCCATGTGGGACCTGACTGCCAGGAGTGTAAATCCCCCTGGCAACGCAGGATATGACTCCCAAGGATGATCTGGACCTGGCTTCATGGAATTGAGAACATCTTCTTGAACAAAAGGGAGATACAAAATGAAACGAAATAAAGCTTCCGTGGCTGAGAGATTTCAAATGGAGTCAAGAGATCACCCTGGTGGACATTCTTACGCCCTATATTGATAACACTTTTTAGGTTTTAATGTATTGAAATAGCTAGAAGTAAATACCTGAAACTACCAAACTCCAACCCAGTAGCCCTGACTCTTCAAGACGATTGTATAACAATGTAGTTTACAGTGGGTGACAGTGTGATTGTGAAAACCCTGTGGATGGCACTCCCTTTATCCAGTGTATGGATGGATGAGCAGAATAATGGGGACAAAACCTAAACGAAAAATAGGGTGGGATGGGGGAGAGGATCCTTTTTGTTTTTGTTTTTTTAATTTTTATTTTTTATTCTGATTCTGATTCTTTCTGGTGTAAGGAAACTGTTCAAAAAATAGATTGGGGTGATGAATGCACAACTATAAGATATACTGTAAACAGTTGATTGTACACCATGGATGATTATATGCTATGTGAATATTTCTCAATAAAACTGAATTGAAAAAAAAAAAAAGAGTGCTGTGCTAGACACAGGAACTTGGAGATTCCTACTGAACATCCAAGTGGAGATGCTAGGTAGACAGCTGGTGACATACCTGGTTCTCTGGGGCAAGTGGGGGATAGAAATATCAATGGGAAAGTCATCAAAACAGAGACAGTATTTTAAGCCACAGGAGTGGATGAGATCACCCAGAGCATGTTTTCAAACTGCAGGCTGTGAAATCAATTTAGTGGGTCATGAACAGTGCTTTAAAAAAAATGAAATCAGAATGGAAAAGAACAGTGCATCACTCACAGTACGAGTTGCTTTGTGAAACTTTTGTTTCGACTGTTAGTGACTGTGTGTGTGCATATGTGAATGTGTGTGAACTGGGATGGCATTTGGGACGGTCAAAAAAAGTTTCAGAGCCATTGGTCTAGGGACTAAGCACAGGAAAAGGAGCAGGAAAAGGAGAGTAGAAGGAAGAAGCAGATAGAGAAGGAGGAAAGGCAAGGTGGGGCTCCCAGTGCCAAGTGAGTGTGACTTGCTGGGCACCAGATGTGCTAGTGAGGGGCTGTGCAGGACTCCAAAATAGATGAACATAAATAATTAGGGATGGCAAGGCAGCACAAGATGCTGTGGGAAAACAGGAACGAGTGCCTGTTCAAGGCCTGGTAGGTGAGCACAGAATGAAAGGCAGAGAGGAGAGAGGTGAGATTATGATTTCCATTTTAGACCCAGAATTTGAGGGGACAGCAGGATTTCCAGTCTGAACCAAGAATAAATTAACTTTCATATAACAGCAAATATCCAGTCATTCAAAAAAAAACTTTTTAAGTGTCTACTATGTATGTGCTGGGCTCTTCACTAGGCCCTGGGAACACAAAGATGACTAAGACAATGTTACTGCCCTGAAAAGGCTCATACTCCAGAAGAGAAGACAACCGTAATACAGTGAGAGCAGGGCCCCAGGCAGAGTAACAGGTGTGGGATGGCACAAGCAAAGTTCCTTTCCAACCATATTGCTCATACTTGGCAACTCAAGCCCACCGTTCATCTGGACTGTGCCCTGACCTCTTGACTTGGGCTTTGCACCTCAAAAATCCTTCTCAAATCAATGTCATTCCTCAAAGTCTGGTTCACATCTGGCCTCCTCCCTGAAGCCTCTATGAAAGCACTGAGCTCAGTGATCTTGCCCTCCCCAAAAAGTTACAGAAGTTCTTGTCCTCACCCCACTATTTGGTGCCCAGCCCCTGCCTCGTTCTGATTCCTCTATTTCATTGACTGCCTTATCTCCCCAATAGGCTGTACATCACTGAAGGCATGTAATTAACCTGTGAGGTGTCTGACACCTCCGTGGCTCCTTAAAGCTGGAATGCAAATACATGCTTTCCTGCTTCCCTCCAATCCAACTCACACCCTGACCTAAAACCTTCACTGGCTCCTAATTATCCACACCACAACAGGCAAACAGCTCAGTTTTGTCCTTCAGCCAAGCCACACAGTCTTCCCTTTCCCTGCCTCCCAAACACCCTAAAGCTGGGAAAATGGCAATCAAAGCAAATACAAAACAAAACAAAACAAAACAGAACAAAACAAAAATGAAGAGACAGAAAGAAATAAATAAAAAAGAAGGCATATTCTTCAAACTGTTGACAAGGGCTGTCTTTGGGGTGGAATTATAGGGGACAGTTAGTTACCTTCTAGAAACCGGTTTAACGAACATGTTAATGTCACAATAATAAATTAAATTAGAAATGAAAGAAAATTAGTAATTGCAGCTACTTTTTACTGAGTGCTTAAACTAGATGTTGGGCAATATATAATAGCTGTATTTAACCTTAACAACTCTATGATGTGGTTATTAGTCATTCTGCAGAAGAGGTAACTGAAGCTCACAAGGTTACACAGCTAGTCAGTGAAGAAGGGCTGGGACTTTAACCCAGGTCTGATAAGAGTGTGCTGTGCCCTCGACACCCCTGTTGTTGGGAATGTTCTATGCACGCCCAGTGCACCTTGCATGCACCTTTCACTGCGTTTCCTTTGCTCCAGCTAATCTCATATAAAATGATATGAATAATGTTATCAGCTTTGTTGACTCCCACCCACATTTTGTCCAGATTTGTCCAGAGCAAACCGCCCCCCACCTCCCAACCCCACCCTAAAACACACACATCGACAGCACTGTCTGAGTTACTTCCCTGTCCAACTGCCACACACAGCAAACATTAGAATGTTAGGTAAATTAAGTTGAAAATACAAATTCTCCTTCTGACAAAAGCAAAGATAATGGGCAGAGACTCAAGTTTTAATCTCTGCAGAAAGGTTTCCATAACCCCTCCCTCCACCCCTGCTCTGAGCCTTGCCTCCCACAGAAGCCTGAGGGAAGCAGGTTGACCTTCGCCTCTTGTACAAAGTGGCTGCAGAAACAGATCATTACTTCTGATGACCAAAAGCAGCTTAACTTACTGTTAGAAGTGTAAATACTATGAATCAAAGGGTGTTTTGAAAAAAGATTTTTAAAGAGTTTTGAATATTAGCTACATCCAAAGGCTCTGACCCTTAAAAAAGACAGCACTTTTTAGGTTTATCATGAAGAAATGTATATCAAGAGATAACTTTACATATACATAAACATGGAAATACATCAGTCAGTGAATCAGACATGCTTAAAATACAAAAAAGGTCTTTAACTGACCACAATCTGAATTTATGTGCAGCAGCTGAGTCCCAATAACTTCAGAAAGGAAATAGGATGGGACAAACAGATTTTAACACATCCTTGCCCCTCCTGGCCAAAGCAATGAGAAACGCAGTTAACCAAAGCATTCAGACTTGATTTTATTGGAGGCACCAATACCATAGGTCAACCTGTCAAATGAAACAAAAGGCTGAACTGAGTTCTACAGGTATAGTCCACTCCAGATAAAAGCCAATGGACCTTTTTACAGTTTATGGGGTCCTCTCCTTATGGTGGGGATGCAGGCATGGGAGGAATATTGTCTGGACGATTAATTCCTGTGAAAGGAGCCCAGGAGGTAGAAGGAACACAGGTGAGTTGAGACACACTCTACAACTTTCATGATTGCCGCAAACTTATCACAACCTCCAAATTAAATACTGAGAAACCACATGTTAATTCTAGCTCTTATTAATGCATCTGGAAACTAAGTATTCCTTCTAAAGATTACTGAGTTTACCACTTACACACACACCCTCAAAAACACAAAAGTCCACACCTCCAACAGGCCAAAGGATTGTTTTGATGATGTTTCAAATTTCAAAACTCAAACTCCAAACTGAAAACAGTTGTCTCAAAGAATCCAAAAGGAGCATCAAAATTATCAAATTAACTTAGGGTTCTTGGAATATCTTAAAGAAACAAAAAGGCAGATCATTCAGTAGAATAAAATCTTTGTGTGAATAGGTTTGATGAAAAGTTCTAGACACTCTTTTAGGTTCTCATTTCATTTCATTAAAAAAAAAAAAAAAAAAAAGGCAAGCCATAACACTAACAAGGAAGGTGTGAAGTGTAAATATAAGACACTGTGACAAAAGAAAACTACTTCTGACAACTGTTGGCTGTATTTCCCAAAGATTTTAGGAGCAATAACCATAAAACTCTCCTCAACTGGGCATCCTACCACAAACTGTATTAGAGAGGAGAGGAAAGGAAGACTGGACAACAATCAGTACACAACAATCTCTCTCCTTGTAGGACAGGGAGAGCATTGTGCATTTGAGCTAGATGACTTGAAGAAAGAAACCAAGAAAAATATGCTTTGAAAAAAATCATCTGCAAATAGAATTTTATTTTAGCAACCCAAATGAACAGAAATACAATTTTATTTTAGTATGGTACAATTGCTTCCCCTATTAAACTTGTTTCTTATTGATTCTCCTGGGTGATGCACTGGAAAAAATACTGTATTTAGAGTCAGGAAACCTAAATTTGAACACTAACTAGTTTTGCCACTTGTTCTGTGACTTGGGCAAGTTATTTAACCTACAAGCCCCACTTCCCTCATATGCAAAACTGGAGTTAACCCACTTTGCCATCTCATAGAATTGTTCCACAATAAATCCGTAAACTGCTAAGTACCATATAATTGAAAATCATCATTATTAGTATTACAATCCTACCCCACCTCCCAGATAAATGTCTGAACTGATGGCAAAATAGGCGAGACATGCAATAAAGAGAAAAACTAGAAGCTGGATTGGCAAAAAAAACATACCCTCAACCAAACAAACAAAATGATACCTAAAAAAACCTAAATAAACACTACTAAGATTGACGGAAAAAACCACTGTGTGACAGTTAATTTCTACATCACTCACTAATTAAGCAAAATTCCCATGACCTGGGATCTACAGTCCATTCATAAAAATCACAGCAGGGTTAAATGTTCATCTCTCCTCATAAGTCACAAATCAAGAATGTCAACAGGGCACATTCTTACTCTATTCAGCGAGAGCTGCAAACCAAAAGCCAGAGAACCACTCAGAAGCAGCAGGCCTCTAAAGCGCAGGAGTGCCTCTTCCCTCCCTGATCACTGGCATGAAATGAACACACACCAACCTTGGTCATTCTGAACTAAGCCCACAGAGACCAGGTGGCTGATTAGAAGGTATCACACATGAAATCCAAATTTTGAAAATAAAAGAGCCAAAAGGGCATAAGCATTTCATGAAAATGCAGCTATTTCCAGATTTCTAAATGGCAACAATAGCTAAAATATGTCTAGTGTATACTAGAATTACTAGTCAAATACATTCAATCAACTGCCTTAAATATGCTCAATGTCAAGCAATGTTCAAAAGCTTTTGTTATTGTTTAATTGACACAACCACCCAGCAAGGTAAGTAATTACTATTTCCATTTTCTAGACAAGAAAGCAGGCCCAGCACAATTAAGTTACTTCCTTAAGGTCACAGTGCTAATAAGCGGCAGAGTGGAAATTTAAAAATCAGGTAGTCAGCTGCAGAGACCATGCTCAAGATACTGGCTTGGAGCATCCTCCAACTGACATTACTTGGTTTATCTGACCAGTTAGTTCAGATGCTGAAACATGAAGTTTATGTAGTGTGGTACCTCTTAACTTATAGTCACTTATTTAAAGGCTACTATTAGAACAACATGAGTACATGAAAATAAGTAGATCTCATTTTCTGTTTCCAATAATGATGGATTAAGAAATTCAGGAAAAAGGCTGGATGAAATATAAACACTTCTTAAAAGTAGTAAAAGCTAATAAAATAACAAGGAATTATCAAGTTGACATCCTGGAAAAAATGGGGCTCCAAAGAAGTGAGACCTGCAGCCTCCATCCTAGGATGTTAGCCAATCTGCCAGAGGTGTGTGTGTGTCTAGTGGTGCCCAGCAGCCTCTAGGGACCTGCAAAAGGAGATACCTGGTAACCCTGCCCCTCCTCCAGGCCCATGCACTAGGGCCCTAAAGAGCTGCATCCTAGCAGTAAGGGGAAACTGGAGGTAAATCAGCTCTCCCATGGACTCAATTTCAAATCATCTGGGTAGTCCAGAAAATCTAAAGCCCTCAACTTGGATTAAAGTGATTCTGGTTGCTAGTGCCCTCAGACACCTGGAAAAAGCAAATGAAAATTCTCCTTGGAAAAAACATCACCCGAGGCCTGTAATTATTTCTATAAATAATGTTTCAAATACCATGTCCAGCCCACAAACCTATAAATAGACAAAACAGCATGAGAAAGAACCAGTATAGACAGTCACAGACCCAAAGGGACTCCAGATACTGGAATCATCAGAAGGAGATTATAAAACAACTCTATTTACTATGTTTAAGGAGATAAAAGCCAAGATTGACAAATTACACAAAGAACAGTAATCCATAAGAAATGATACAGCAAATCTGAAAAAGAATCAAAACTGAAAAATATAATAAACCCATCCATTGAGTTCTTAATTTCTATTAAAAGTGGATTAGTTGAAGAGAAAATTAGTTAACTAGAAGACAGTTCAAAAGAAACTACCCACAGGGATTGATTTGGGTGATGAATGTACCACTATGTAATGGTACTGTAAACAATCGAAAGTACGATTTGTTTTGTATGACTGCGTGGTATGTGAATATATCTCAATAAAATGAAGATTAAAAAAAAAGAAAGAAAAAAAAAAAGAAACTACCCAGAATGAAGAAAAGGACAAAACATACAGAAGACAGGGTAAAGGACGAAAATGACACAGTAACAAGGACTAACATAAGCATATTGTTGGAGTCTCAGAATGGGGGCAAGGCAACATGTAAAGAGAATTGCTGAGAATTCTCCAGAACAGATAAGCAATATCAAGTCACAGATTCAGGAATCTTGACTAATACAAAGTAAGTGATCTCTATTATTCTACCATGTCTTCTAAAAATGACATGAACTTTTCTTTAAGTATAGTGCTACAGTTAATTAAACAAATATTGAAGTAATGTCAAACAAAACGCCAAGTAGAAAGTTCTGGGGGTTGCCTCCTCCATCAAGGAACCATTGAACTGGAAAAAGAAGCTGGAATCAACTATTTTGCTATTCAGTTACATGCTTGGACACCTATGACAACCAGGGGAGTACCTGATGAAAGGAGAGGCCAATCTTCCACATTTAAGGAAATCAGAAATCTTTTCATTTTTAGGTTTATAAAAGTTATATTTATTCAAGATACTATATATATTGTATTCCTTTAGAAAAATGGAGAAGTGTTTATGTACCCAATTTGCACATATAAAACTTCATACAAATTATGTGCAGCATACAAAGGCCTCTGGTACAGCTAAAATCCTGACACTATAATTTGGGTATTCTGCTTCAGGGTCTCCACTCTATTAGGTCTATCCACAGAAAACAAAAACTACAATTACAGTCAGTCTTGCAGTTCACATTTAGTTTTAGAAATTATTTTTAAATATAAAATTTTCAATTACTCTAAAACACAAACAAACTTGGAGAACGTACATTTTGCTACCAATTTCAATTTAATATATGACAAATTCATACCTTATTTTGGCTGGTGAAAAAAAAAATCCACCTCAGTTTTGACATTATCTTTCAAAATTGTGACTGCTTCAGAAGGTTATTTGTCAAAATATTTATCCAACAGTTAAAAAATAATAATATTCCTTTACACAATGGTACACTAACACCATAAGGAACCAAAAAATACTAAGTGTCTTTGGCTATACAACTAAAAGGCCATCCTTCCAATATTCACCTCAAAATCAGCTATAGAAACAGCATAACAGAAATATGCAAAGAATTTAAATAGTAATTGGTCTTGCCTTTTATCCCCATTCTACCCACAAAATAAGCAAGAAGAATGTAATTTACATAACCTTCCCACATGAGACTCAAAGGTACCACAAAGAGGATACCCAAATTTTTGCAAAGGCAAAGTGAATTAAAAGAATTACATAGCTAAGTAGAGACCGAAGGTACAAATGTATCTGCAACTTTCTTTTTCACTTGTTTGCTTGTTTTTAAGTCTTACGAGCGTAAAAACATAGCAATATCTTAAGAAAAAGTCACAATCTTCACAAATCGAACTATAATAGAAAAATAAATCAAATGAAGCATTTATTAATAAATGAATGCCTATTTTATTACTTCATGTTAATGATAAAAAAATTTTCAGCACAGCTGTTGCATTTTTAAAAAGTGTAACTACATACTATGTTTCTATTTTAGTAAATAGATGAACCTGATGTCTTTTAATGACATAACAGTTGAGCATCATACAATACATCTTATGACGACCCGTAAATTAAAGAACTGTTGGTTTAAATTTAGTGATTGTGAAACAAATATGAATTCATAGTTTCGGCTTCTTTTTTCTTCCTCGGCCATCAGGTGCTCCATCTGTTTTACATTTCTACATAGAAGGCTTTGGTTCTTGTTTCTTTTTCTCTGTCTTCTCCTTTTCTTCCAGTTCCATGTTTTCTCTTTCAATTAAGGTAATTAAGGCTCCAATTACAGTGGAGCTCCACTGCAGTTCTGGACTTAAGAAATCAGTCAAATCTAAACTAAGGAGAGTTGAGAATACACTGTCATAATTCATCATAAACATTTTCCTTGTTGAATTCATGTTTGTGAAGCATACAAATGAGAAAACAATCCTCTTCAGCATAGTTAGGCCACAAAACAAGTCTTAATAAAGTTAAAGAGAATGAAATCATACAAAATATCTTTTTTTATCACAATCAAATTAAACTAGAAATCAATAACAGGAGAACTGTTACTAGTACAATTATAATAATATTCGTTCATCAATTATCACACTAATAATGCAAGTTATTAACAATTGGGGGTGGTATATGGGAATTCTCCAATAAAAAAAATTTATATTAAAAAACAAAGGGACAATGTACAACACTATTACAAGAAGTTAATCATAGAGGGGTGTATGGGGGAAAATGTACCTATTGCAAACAATGGACTATAGTTAACAGTAATATTTTAATATTCTTTCATCAACAGTAACAAATGTACTACCCAAATATTATGGGGTGAAAAATGGGGGAGGGGATAAGTGGTTTGAAGGATTTGGCTTTTCTTTTCTCTTTTTCTTTTATGGAGTAATGAAAATGTTTTAAAATTGATCATGATGATGTATGCTCAACTCTGTGTTGATGCTGTGAGCCAGTGATTGTATACTTCCTATGGTTTGTATGATGTGTGAATATATCTCAATAAAATTGCATAAAAAGTAAAAAAAAAAAAAAAAAGGGACAAGATCATACTTTAAAGTGGTCTAAAATGAATAATTTTAGGCTGTATATATGTTATCAGAAAGGTACAACACAAAGAGTGAATGATAATGTAAACTATGGGCTATACCTAATTATAATATTATAATTTCATTAATCGTAACAAAACTAACACACTAGTGCAAAATGTTAATAGGGAAAACTGTATGGGATGGTATATGAGAACGCTCTCTGCATGATTTTTCTGTAAATCCACAACTGCTCTAATAAAAAACTTTTTTCAAAACTGGGAAATTCAAATATGTGAAATTTAACAACACACTTTTACACAATCAAAGAATCAAAGAAATCAAAAGGGAAATCAGAAAATACTTTGAGAGGAATGAAAATAAATACACAATATACCAAAACCAATGGGATGCAATGAAAGTAGTACCCAGAGGGAAATTTATAGTTGTAAATGCCTATATCAATGAAACAAGTATCTACTGTGGTCCCAGTATGGTATACTAAGACAAATATACAACACTCCCAGCATGTGAAGAGCTCAAAGTAAAGCACTTAAGACACATGTTAAATTGTAATGATTTCCGGACCTTTGTGCTACCTAAAAGAAAATGAAAAAGGTAGGACAAACTGCTAGAAAGAACTATTAAAAGGAAACAGGGTTAAACATAAAACCAGGGGACTGTGAGAAGATGGTGGAGTAGAAAGCTCCAAGAAATGGTTCCTTCCCCACAACAATACTTAGAGAGGTAGGAACTGTCTGAATCAACTATTTGGAAACTCCCGAGCCTTGGAGAATACTGTGCAGCATCCAGGGAAGAGGAGGAGGAAGAGGCTGGTAAACTGAGGTAAATATACCAGTGAATTTCACTCTTAGTGCAGTGGCCACCAACCCCACCCCTAGCCTCACACAGGCAGCAGTGAGATCCTCCATACCAGCCTCTGGTGCAGCTTGCTGATGCCAGGGCAGGATATAAAGACCCAGTTCCCCGTTGCCAGCCAATGCTTTTGATCAGCTACTTCAGATCACTGGGAGCAAGGCTCTGAGGACTACCTATTTCCAACCTGCCTCAGGCAAAAGCAGCAGAGAAGTCTCAAATACAGTATCCTTCCTCAAAACTCTGGAACCAGGCAAGTGCTAAAAAAAGAAAATGGAGCTTCAAAGAGCCATAGGAGAAGCTCCTGACACCCTTGCTGGCCCTTTCCTCAACCCCTCCTGAGGGCAGTGTGGAACTGGCTGGCACTAGCTTTGTGGATCACTAGCCTCTTTCCAGCTGGGAAACAACGACCTAGGAAATTCCTCTCCAGCTCAGGGCCTCCCAGAACTTGCCCTCCAGGCAAAAGTGGTATAAGAAACAATTACCTGAGTTAAGCCCTGCAGGAGAGTACCAGGGACAGGGAGACAGTCAGTTTCCTAGGAAGTAGAGGGGGCATCACATTCCTGTAAGCAGGGGAACAACTAAGGCACTAACAAGCACAAGTCCAGTCTCAGAAAAGATGGGGAGGAAAAAAAAAAAAACCACAAAGAAAAAAAAAAAAAAAAAAAAGGAAAGAAAGAAAAGAAAAGACGGGGAGGACACTGCATTCATCTTGGGCTGAACTTCTTGACAAGAGGAGGGCGGAACTTGGAAGGAGAGCACCAGCCAATGCAAAGCCAATTTGCAAAAACTGAAAGGTGTTTACCAGGTTTTGTTAGCTCCTGGCACTCAAGAAAAACTGTCATATCCCTAGCTGGAAACAAACTCAAGAAACGGGAAAATGAGGGCTCCTCCAAAGAAAGAGAATAAAAACCCAAACCTTCAAAGTATTAATATTGAATGTGAATGGATTAAACTCCCCAATTAAAAGATATACATTGGCAGAACGGATTAAAAAATACGAACCATCAATGTTGCTTACAAGAGACTCACCTTAGACCCAGAGACACAAAGAAACTGAAAGTTAAAGGATGGAAAAAAATATTCCATGCAAGCTACAGCCAAAGGAAAGCAGGAGTAGCAATATTAATCTCAGATAAAATAGACTTTAAATGTAAGGATATCATAAGAGACAAAGAAGGGCACTATATACCAATTAAAGGGACAATTCAACAAGAAGAAATAACAATCATAAATGTTTATGCACCCAGTCAAGGTGCCCCAAAGTATGTGAGACAAACATTGGCAAAACTGAAGGAAGCAATAGACATTTCTACAATACATCACTCTCTCCTATAGACAGATCAACCAGACAATGAGGAAATTTAAAAACTAAACAATGTGACAAATGATTTCTACTTAACAGACATATATAGCATTATATCCCAAATCACCAGGATATACATTCTTCTCTAGTGCCCACTGAACTTTCTCCAGAACAGAGCATATGCTGGGCACAAAACAAGCCTCAATAAATTTTAAAAGATTGAAATTACTCAAAGCACATTCTTTGATCACAATGGAATACAACCAGAAGTCAAAAACCATCAAAGATTCAGAACATTCACAAATATCTGGAGGTTAAACAACATACTCCTAAACAATCAGTGGGTTAAAGAAGAAATAGCAAGAGAAACTGCTAAATATATAGGGAAGAATGAAAACGAGACACACCATATCAAAACTTATGAGATGCAGTGAAGGCGGTACTGATGGGGAAATTTATAGCTCCAAATGCATATATTAAAAAGGAACAAAGATCAGAGATAGATTGTGGTGATGAATGCATAACTATGTTATCATACTGTGGACAGTGGATTATATATCATGGATGACTGTATGGTGTGTGAATGTATTTCAATAAAACTGAATTTAAAAAAAAAAAAAAAAGGAACAAAGAGCTAAAATCAAAGAACTAACAGAACAACTGAAGAAGCTAGAAAATGAATGGCAAACAAATCCTAAACCAAGAAGAAGAAAAGAAATAAGAGGGATTAAAGCACAAATAAATCACATAGAGAACAAAAAAACAATAGAATAAATAAACTCAAGAGTTAAGTCTTTGAGAAGATCAACAAGATTGACAACCCCTTAGCTAGAATGACAAAATCAAAAAGACAGAAGACCCAAATAAACAAAATAATAAATGAGAGGGGACATTTCTGCAGATCCCAAAGAAATTTAAAAAATCATAAGAGGATACTGTGAACAACTGTATACCAACAAACAAGATAATGTAGAGGAAATGGACAATTCCCTGGAAACACATGAAAACCTAGACTGTCCAGAGAAGAAAGAGAAGACCTCAACAAACCAGTCACAAGCAAAGAGATCCAATCAGTCATCAAAAAGCTTCCCACAAATAAATGCCCAGGGCCAGATGACTTCACAGGGGAATTCTACCAAACTTTCCAAAAAGAATTGACACCAATCCAACTTAAACTCTTTCAAAAAAATTGAATAAAATGGAACACTACTAATTCATTTTATGAAGCTAACATTACTCTAATACCAAAACCAGGTAAAGACATTACAAGAAAGGAAAACTACAGGTCAATCTCTCTCATGAATATATATGCAAAAATTCTCAACAAAATACTTGCAAATCGAATCCAAAGACACATTAAAAAACCACACACAAGAAATCTAAGATGGCGGCATAGAGAAGAGTGGAAGCTAAGTAGCCCCCCTGGAACAACTAAAAAAAAAACCAGAAACAACTAGTAAATAATCTGGAATAACTGTAGGGGGACAAACGTGACCGTCCACTCATCATTCACTAACCTGAATTGGGAGGAATGCCCAAGATCACAGCATAAAATCTGTAATTAAGAACTGTGGATCCAAATCTGGAGACCCCTCCCCCACAGTCCAAGCTACAAAGCCTCATGGTGCCAGAGAGAAGCTTTCTCCCAGCAAGCGAATATAGCTCAGCTGAGCTCCAACTGGGGTTTTAATTAGCAAGTGTGAACTCCTCACTATGAGGTACGAATCCCCAAGCAGACAGAGGCTTTGGGTGACGACTGAGCTTGGAGAGCCAGAGGGTCGCCTTGGACTAGATCTGTTCCTTTTTCGACTCAGCGGAAAAAGCCTTGGCCATTTTCAGTTCCCGGTTCTGTGACCCAGACAGGGGTGTGGCACAGGCAGAGAGAGACCACTGAAATGCTAATGACCTCCCCCTAAGGCGTCTATCTTCTCTAAGAGTAAAGGGGTGGGGCCCAGCTCTACTACCTCCCTTTCATTCAGAACTTACACCAGTCAAGAATTACAGGCTAATCTCTGTATTAGGCAGAGAGCACCAGTG
Source organism: Choloepus didactylus (assembly GCF_015220235.1). Lineage (NCBI taxonomy): Eukaryota > Metazoa > Chordata > Mammalia > Pilosa > Megalonychidae > Choloepus > Choloepus didactylus. The sequence goes on along the minus strand of NC_051314.1, from coordinate 10,634,704 downwards.
CACAGCCCAGCGGCCCGGGGCTCCCCTTGAGGGATGACGCGCACTAGTGACATAGCACAGCCTTCTCTCAGCAGAGGTCCTGGAAGATCACAGCTGAGAAGGGGGGCCCCGCTCAGAAAACCCAAGGACGCTACGTCAATGCTGGTGGTTTGTGGGTCAGTGAGAGAGAGGGTCTGGGACAGAACTGAAATGAAGGCTTAAACTCTTGCAGCAGCCTTGAATCTCCAGGAACACCTGGGAGGTTTGAATATTAAAGCAGCCCTGCCTCCCTGACCACCCAGACACACACACCACATTCAGGGTGGACAGCTCCAATAACAAACCCAAACTGAGTTCACCAACTGAACCCCACAAAAATCATTTCCCCACACACCACAGAGACAGAGTTTGGGAGAACTGACTTGAGGGGTATAGGTGACTCGCAGATGCTATCTGCTGGTTAGTGGGAAAAAGCGTACACCACCAACTTGTATTTCTGAAAAATTAGATTGGTATTTTTTTTTTTTTTACAACTTGAAAGAACCCTATCAACCAAAACAAATGCCAAGAGGCCAAAAACAACAGAAAATCTTAATGCATATGATAAAACCAGACGATATGGAGAACCCGATCCCAAACACCCAAATCAAAATATCAGAAGAGACACAGTACTTGGCACAATTAATCAAACAATCATAATCAAGGAACGAAAACATGGCACAGGATATAAAAGACATGAAGACGACCATGGAACAGGATAAAAGGGACATAAAGAAGACCCTAGAAGAGCATAAAGAAGAAATTGCAAGAGTAAATAAAAAAATAGAGGATCTTATGGAAATAAAAGAAATTGTTGGTCAAATTAAAAAGACTCTGGATACTCATAATACAAGACTAGAGGAAGGTGAACAACAACTCAGTGTCCTAGAGGTCCACAGAACAGAAAATGAAAGAACAGAAGAAAGAATGGAGAAAAAAAATTGAAAAAATCAAAATGGATCTCAGGGATACGACAGAAAAAATAAAATGGCCAAATTTAAGACTCATTGGTGTCCCAGAAGGGGAAGAGAAGGGTAAAGGTCTAGAAAGAGTATTCAAAGAAATTGTTGGGGAAAACTTCCCAAACCTTCTACACAATATAAATACACAAAGCATAAATGCCCAGCAGACTCCAAATAGAATAAATCCAAATAAACCCACTCCAAGTCATATTCTGATCAGACTCTCAAATACTGAAGAGAAGGAGCAAGTTCTGAAAGCAGCAAGAGAAAAGCAATTCACCACATACAAAGGAAACAACATACGACTAAGTAGTGACTACTCAGCGGCCACCATGGAGGCGACAAGGCAGTGGCATGACATATTTAAAATTCTGAGAGAGAAAAATTTCCAACCAAGAATACTTTATCCAGCAAAACTCTCCTTCAAATTTGAGGGAGAGCATAAATTTTTCACATACAAACAAATGTTGAGAGAGTTTGCCAATAAAAGACCTGCCCTACTTCAGATACTAAAGGCAGCCCTACCAACAAAGAAACAAAGGAAGGAGAAAGAGATACAGAGAATTTTAACAGACATGTATAGAACCTTACAACCCAAATCACCAGGACATTCATTTTTCTTTAGTGATCACGGATCTTTCTACAGAATGGACCATATGCTGGGACATAAAACAAGCCTCAATAAATTTAAATTTAAAAAAAAAATTGAACATATTCAAAGCACAATCTCTGACCACAATGGAACACAAATAGAAGTAAATAATTTTTGAATTGTAGCTCCACTATTTACTCCGTACATGATATAAAATACACAAACTCTAATGACAAATCAGTGGTTTTGAACTCAATGTAAAATATGTAATTTTTGACAAGAACTATATAAAGGTGGGGGAATGGAGGAGTATAGGTACATAGTTTATGTGTTCTATTGAAATTAAATTGGTATCAAAGAAAAACAAGATTGTTATGGATTTAAGAGTTTAATTTTAAGTGCCACAGTAAACACAAAGAAATTATCAGAGAATATGACCATAGGGATGAAAAGTAGAGTATGGGTTAAGAGAAATGAGGGAAAGGGCAATGGGGAGTTAAGAAATGAGTGTAGGGTTGCTGTTTGAGGTGAAGGGAAATTTCTAGTAATGGATGGTGGGAAGGTGATAGCATTACAACATTCCAAATGTGATTAATCCCACTAATGGAATGCAAGGGAGCGGGTGGAATGGGAAGATTTAGGCTGTATATATGATTCCACAATTGAGAAAAAAAAAAAAAAAAAGTCTAAATAGACGACTACTGAATGCCAAGGATGATCCTGGATGGGATCTGAGGATGGAGGACAGGAGGCTCAAAGGGACACAGTTGAGACATAAGGAAAAGGAAATATAGAATGTAAGCTCTGTATTATTGTTGAATCTCTTGTACTTCTTAGCTGCGCTTAATGGGATTGCATAAAAAATGTTTTTTTTAATGGGAATTGTATGTGTGAATTACAGTGTTTGTTCAAGGATGTGTGCAGCTAGCTCTCATATGTTCAGAAGACAGAGCAATAGATGATGGATGATAGGGAGGGAGGGAGGGAGGGAGGGAGAGAGGGAAAGAAACAGCAGTCTGACAACATGTTAAAGTTAGTGGATCAGGGTATTGGGGGGGGTCAGGGAATGCTGGAGTTCTGGGTATGGGGTTTGTAATGTTTTTGCAACTGTTCCTATAACTTTGAATTTATTTCAAAAATAAAACGTAAAAAAATAGATAGATAGATAGATAAATAAATAAATAAATAAATACCACACACCATTATCAAGTGGGGTTCATTCCAGGCATGCAAGGATGGTTCAACATGAGAAAATTAATCAATGTAACACAACACATTGACAAATCAAAAGGGAAAAATCAAACAATCATCTCAATAGATACTGAAAAGGCATTTGACAAAATCCAGCATCCTTTTTTGATTAAAAAAAAAAAAAAACAAAACACTTCAAAAGGTAGGAATTGAAGGAAACTATCTCATATGATAAAGGGAGTATTTGAAAAACCCATAGTCAGCATAATACTCAATGGCAAGAGACTGAAAGGCTTCTCTCTAAGATCAGGACAAGATAAGGATGCTCCCCGTCATCACTGTTATTCAACATTGTGCTACAAGTGCTAGCCAGAGCAATCCAGAAAAACAAAGAAACAAAAGGCATCCAAATTGGAAAGGAAGAAGTAAAACTGTCATTATTTGCAGATGATATGATCTTTTATTTGGAAAACCCTGAGAAATTGACAACATAGTTACCTGAGCTAAAAAACAAATTTAGCAAAGTAGTGAGATACAAGATTAATGCACATAAGTCAGTAATGTTCCTATACACTAGAAATGACCTAAGTCAAGAGACACTCAAGAAAAAGATTCCATCTCAATAGCAACTAAAAAAAATCAAGTACCTAGGAATAAGCTTAACCAAGGATGTAAAAGACCTATACATAGAAACTTACCATAACTTTACTGAAAGAAATAGAAGGGGATCTAAAAAGATAGAAAAATATTCTGTTTTCATGGATAGCAAGGCTAAATGTCATTAAGAAGTCAATTCTACAGATTCAATGGAATTCCGATCAAAATTCCAACAACCTACTTTGCAGACTTGGAAAAGCTAGTTATCAAATTTATTTGGAAGGGAAAGATGCCTTGAATTGCTACAAACATTCTAAAAAAGAAAAACAAAGCAGGAGGACTTACACTTCCTGACTTTGAAGCTTACTATAAAGCCACAGTAGTCAAAACAGCATGGTAGTGGCACAAAGACAGACATATTGATCAAGTGAATCAAACTGAGAATTCAGAGACAGACCCCCAGATCTACGGTTGACTGATCTTTGATAAGGCCCCTAAAACCACTGAACTGGGACATATCAGTCTCTTCAAGAAATTGGGCTGGGAGAACTGGATAGCCATATCCAAAAGAATGAAAGAGGACCCCTGCCTCACATCCTACACAAAAATTAACTCAAAATGGATTAAAGACCTCAGTATAAGAGACAGCACCATAAAACTCCTAGACAATAGATAATGTAGGGAATCATCTTCAAGACCTTGTATTAGGAGGACACTTCTGAGACCTTATACCCAAGACACAAACAACAAAAGAAAAAATAGATAAATGGGAACTCCTCAAAATTAAAAGTTCTGTACCTCAAAGGAATTTGTCAAAAAAGTGAAGAGGCAGCCAACCCAATGGAAAAAAAATCTGAAACCGTGTATCTGACAAAAAGACTGATATGTTGCATATATTAAAAAAATCGTACAACTCAACAATAGTACAGACAGCCCAAATACAAAATGGGCAAAAGATATGAAAAGACATTTCACTGAAGAAGAAATACAAATGGCTAAAAAACACATGAAAAAATGTTCATCTTCACTAGCTTTCAGGGAGATGCAAATTAAGACCACAGTGAGAAATCATCTCACACCATTAGAATGGCTGCCATTAAACAAACAGGAAACCACAAATGCTGGAGAGGAAGTGGAGAAATTGGAACTCTTATTCATTGCTGGTGGCACTGGATAATGAATGGTACAGCCACTCTGAAAGACAGTCTGGCGTTTCCTTAGAAAACTAGATATCGAATTACCCTTCAATCCCGCAATTTCACTTCTCGGTCTATACCAGAAGATCTGAAAGCAGTGACACAAACAGATACTTGCACATCAGTGTTCATCGTGGCATTATTCACAATCGCCAAGAAATGGAAACAATCCAAATGCCCTTCAACAGATGAGTGGATAAACAAAATGTGGTATACACACATGATGGGATACTACACAGCAGTAAGAAAGAACAAGGTCATGAAACATGACAACATGGATGAACCCTGAAGACAAAATGCTGAGTGAAATAAGCCAGACACAAAAGAGAGATACTGTACCTTATCACTAATGTGAACTCAATGAAATATGTAAAATAAATATTTTGTATTGTTAGAATGTAGGGGACCTAAATAGACAGCAACTAGTGAAGGGGGAGCGATAATCTAATAAGAACAGATAAGCCATTGAGGGTAATCTCAATGTTATGGGAATACTCAGGAATGATTATGGCTTGCAAACTTTATTGGGTGTGGTAGGATCATGTTGGAAGCAATGTAGTTATTTTAGGTTATTTGTTTTCCTTATTACTTTGTTTTGTTAGGGTTTGTTAATTTTCTTGGGTTATGGTAGGGACGTGTTGGAAGCAATACAGTTATTTTAGGTTATTTGTTTTTCTTATTTGTTTTGTTTGAATCTTTTTTTTTTAATTTTTTTGGAAAAGTAAAAGAAAAAGCTATTGCATTAAAAAAATTAGCCTCAATGTAGTTATTTTAGGTTATTTGGTTTGTTAATTTTCTTGAGGTAGGTAGGAATATGTTGGAAGCAATGCAGTTATTTTAGGTTATTTGTTTTTCTTATTCCTTTGTTTGGATATGGTTTCTTAATTTTCTTGGGGTATGGCAGGAACATGTTGGAAGCAAAGTAGTTATTTTAGGTTATTTGTTCTTCTTAATCCTTTGGTTTGGTTTATTTGAAATGTTGTGTTTTTATGCTGTTGTTTGTTTTTTAATTTTTTGATAAAGTTAAAAAATTCTAAAAAAATAAAAAATAAAAACCCAAAAAACATTAGTGATGTCCAGACAGTGGACATATCAAAGACTTTAAAAAAATTATATTCAATATGCTCCAGGAGATGAAGGAAAACACAAAGAACTAAAGGATATCAAGAAAACAATGAATACGGAATCTCAATACGGAGAAATTTTAAAAAGAAACCAAACAGAATTACTGGAGGTGAAGACCACAATAAATGAAATGAAAAATTCTCAAGGGGTGTTTCAACAGCAGATTGGAGCTGGCAGAAGAATCAGTGAACTCAAAGACAAGACAATTGAAATGAGTCAGGCTAAAGGGCAGAAAGAAAAAAGAACCAGAAAAAGTAAAAATAGCCTAAAACACTTGTGGGACCTTCAAGCATACCAAGATACACATCATGGGAGTCCCAGGGGGAGAAGAGAGAGAAAGGAGCAGAAAGAATAATTCGAAGAAATGACAGAAAACTTCCCAAATTTTGCAAAATGTGAATATGCACATCCAAGAATCCCAACAAACAGGATAAATTTGAAGAGAAATATGACCAGAATCATGGTGGTCAAACTATCGAATACAAAGGACAAGGAGAGAGTTCTGAAGGCTGCAAGAGGAAAGCAACATGTTATGTACATGGAAGTCCCTATTAGATTAAGTGCCTATTTCTTATCAGAAACCATGGAGGCAAGAAGGCAGAGGGCTGAAATATGTAAAGTTCTGAAAGAAAACAACTGTCAAACAAGAATTTCATATCCAGGGAAATGTTCTTTCCAAAATGAGGGAGAGATTAAGCCATTCCCAGATAAGCAAAAGCTGAGAGAGTTCATTTTCACTAGATCTGCCCTATGACCAATGCTAAATCAAGGGAATTCTTTACTCTGAGAGGAAAGGACTCTAGACAGTGGGTCAAGATAGCACAAGGAAATAAAGACCTCCAGTAAAGGGAGATACATAGGTGATTATAAATGCCAGTACTAATTTATTGTATTTTTTGGCATGTAACTCCACTTCTTACTTCTTATAGGTACTAAAATGCTAATGCATAAAAAGTAATGATAAATCTACGGTTTTGGATATACAGTGTACAAAGATATAATTTCTAACAAGTACAAAAAGGACAGGGAAGGAGGGGAATAGGAACAATGTGTGTGTATGTTATCGAATTTAAGTTGGCATCAAATAAAAAATGAATGATATATATTTAGGATGATAAACTTTAACCTCAAGGTAACCACTCGTACCAAAGCCAGATAAAGATACCATAAGGAAAGAAAACTACAGACCAACATCCTTATGTATAAAAATGCAAAAATCCTCAACAAAATACTAGCAAACAATCCAATATAGGACATCAAAAGAATTTATAAACCATGATCAACTGGGACTTATGCAAGGGTATGCAAGGGTGGTTCAACATTAGAAGATCAATTAATGTAAGACACCATATTAACAGAACAAAAGGAAAAAACTACATGATCACCAATTGATGCAGAAAAGGAAAGGACAAAACCCAGTACTCCTTCTTGATAAAAACACTTAGAAAAGGAGGAATGGAAGGAAACTCTCTCAACATGATAAAGAGCATATATGAAATATCCACAACTAACATCATACTCAGTGGTGAAAGACTGAAAGCCTTCCCTCTAAGATCAGGAATAAGACAAGATTATTATTCAAGGTTGTACTAGAAGTTCTAGCTAGAGCTAAGAGGAAGAAATAAAAGGCATCCAAACTGGAAAAGAAATAGAACTTTTCCTATTTGCAGGTGACATGATTCTATATGGAGAAAACCCTGAAAAATCCACAAAAAGACTACTTAACTAATAAACAAATTGAGCAAAGTGGCGGGGTACAAAATCAACATGCAAATATCGGTAGTGTTTCTATACACTAGTAATGAACAATCTGACAAAGAAATTACGAAAACAATTCCATTTACAACAGGAACTTAAAGAATAAAATATATAGGAATAAGTCTAACCAAGGAGGTAAAGGACTTGTACACAGAAAACTACAAAACATTGCTGAAAGAAATCAAATGAGACCTAAATAAATGGAAGGACATTCCATGTTCATGGATCAGAAGACAAATATTAAGATGTCAATTCTATCCAAAGCGGTTTACAGATTTCAAAGCAATCCTGATCAAAATTCCAACAGCCTTCTTTGCAGAAATGGAAAAGTCAATCACCAAATTTATACTGAAGGATAAGGAGCCCTGAATAGCCAAAGCCATTTTGAAAAAGAAGAATGAAGTTGGAAGTCACACTTCCTGACTTTAATGGTTATTTCAAAGGTACAGTGGTCAAAACAGCATGGTGCACAAGAACAGATATACAGACCAGAGGAATCGAATTGAGAGAGTTCAGAAATAAGACCCTCACATCCATGGCCAGCTGATTTTGACAAGGCTGCCAAGTCCACTCAATTGAGAAAAAATAGTCTCTTCAACAAACGGTACTGGGAGAACTGGGTATCTATTCGCAAAAGAATGAAGAACAACCCTTATCTCACATCATATACAAAAATTAACTCAAAATGGATCAAAGACCCTAAATACAAGAACCAGGACTATGAAACGCCTAAAGGAAAATTTACAGAAGCATCTTCAGCATCCTGTATAAGACAGTGGTTTCTTAGACTTCACACCCAAAGCACCAGGAACAAAAGAAAAAAAAAAGGGACAAATGGGCCATCAAAATTAAAAACTTCTGTGCATGAAAGTGAAAATATTTGGAAACCACATGTGCCAGTTTGAGTGTATTGTGTCCCCCAAATGCCATTATCTTTGTGGTCTTGTGTGGGGCAGAAATTTTGGTGCTGGTTAGATTTGCGTGCAATGTGCCCCACCCAGCTGTGGGTGATAATTTTGATGAGATGTTCCCATGGAGGCATGGCCCCGCCCATTCGGGGGTGGGCCTTCATCAGTGAAACTATATAAATGAGCTGACTCAAAGAGAGTAAAGGGAGTGCAGGTGTGAGTGATGTTCTGAAGAGCAAGCTTGCTGGAGAGGAACGTCCTGGGAGAAAGCCCACCTGTTCTAGTTTGCTAATGCTGCCAGAATGCAAAACACCAGAGATGGATTGGCTTTTATAAAAGGGGGTTTATTTGGTTACACAGTTACAGTCTTAAGGCTATAGTGTCCAAAGTAACACAACAGCAATCAGGTACTTTCACTTGGAGGACGGCCAATGGTGTCTGGAAAACCTCTGTTAGCAGGGAAGGCACATGGCTGGCGTCTACTCCAAAGTTCTGGTTTCAAATGGATTTCTCCCAGGATGTTCCTCTCTAGGCTGTAGTTCCTCAAAAATGTCACTCTCAGTTGCACTTGGGGTATCTGTCCTCTCTTAGCTTCTCCAGAGCAAGAGTCTGCTTTCAACGGCCATCTTCAAACTGTCTCTCATCTGCAGCTCCTGTGCTTTCTTCAAAGTGTCCCTCTTGGCTGTAGCTTCCGGGGTTTCACCCCCTGGAAGCCCAGAGGTTTTCAGGCCATCAATTTCTGGTTTCTTTTGAAACCAAGAGTTCATTTCTCAGCTTATCTCTGTCCTCTAGCATTTTACTATAAGCTACAAGTAAAAGCCAGGCTACTTCTCCTATATTTTGCTTGGAGATCTCATCAGCTGAATATTCCAGGTTGTCGCTTTCAAATTCTGTCTTCCATCCAACACCAGGACTCAATTTTGCCAAATTTTCTGTCACTTTTAAAAAGGATCACCTTCCTTCCAGTTTGCAGCAACACATTCATCATTTCTGCTCAAGGCCTCATCAGAAGTATCTTTAGAGTCCATATTTCCACAGTCTCTTCAAAGCAGTTTAGGCCTTTTCTATCAAGCTCCTTACAGTTCTTCCAGAATCTTCCCCTTATCCATTTAAAAAGCTGTTCCAACACGTTTGGTATTTGCAAACTCAGCAGCACCCCACTTCTCTGGTACCAAAATCTGTTCTCATTTGCTAATGCTGCCGGAATGCAAACACCAGAAATGGATTGGCTTTTATAAAGGGGGTTGATTTGGTTACAGAGTCATAGTCCTGTTTTGAGGCCGGAGCTTTGGAGCAGACGCCAGCTGCCTTCCTAGCTAACAGAGGTTTTCCGGACACCACTGGCTGTCCTCCGGTGAAGGTACCCGATTGCTGAGGTGTTACCTTGGATGCTTTGTGGCCTTAAGACCGTAACTGTGTAGTGAAATAAACCCCCATTTTATAAAAGCCTGTCCATCTCTGGTGTTTTGCATTCTGCAGCATTAGCAAACTAGGACAATGACCAATGGCATCCGGAAAACCTCTGCTAGCTGGGAAGGCACTCGGCTGGCGTCTGCTCCAGAGTTCTGGTTTCAAAATGGCTTTCTCCCAGGACATTCCTCTCCAGGCTGCAGTTCCTCTTCAAAATGTCACTCTCAGTTGCTCTTGGTGTGTTTGTCCTCTCTTAGCTTCTCCAGAGCAAGAGTCTACTTTCAACAGCCGTCTCCAAACTGTCTCTCTTCTGCAGCTATTCTCTCAGCTTCTGTGCATCCTTCAAAGTGTCCCTCTTGGCTGTAGCTAGTTCACTCCTTCTGTCTGATCTTATATAGTGTGCCAGCAAACTCATCAAGGCCCACGCAGAATGGGGGGGGGGGCACACCTCCATGGAAATTATCCAGAGTTACCACCCACAGTTGGGTGGGGTGCATTTCCATGGAAACAACCTAACCCAAATGTTCCGACTTAATCCCCACTAATATGTCTGCCCCCACAAGATTTCATCAAAGAACACGGCTTTTTCTGGGGTATATAATATACACAAACTGGTACACAACCCACTGGAATGGCTACTATTTAAAAAAAAATTTTTTTTTTACAAGTGTTGGAGAAGATGTGGAGAAACAGGAACACTCATTCATTGCTGGTAGGAATATAAAATGGTGCAGATGTTGTGGAGGACAATTTGGCAGTTCCTCAGAAAGTTAGGTATAGAATTATGGTATGACCCAGCCATCCCACTTCTAGCTATATCATATATCCAAAAGAACTGAAGCAGGGACCTGAACAGATTATTTGCACACCAATGTTCATAGTGGCATTATTCACAACTGCCAAAATACAGAAGCAACCTAAGTGTCCATCAACCAATGAATGGATAAATAAAATGTGGTATATACATATAACGGAATATTATTCAGCCATAAAAAGGAATGGCGTTCTGATACATGTGACAACATAGATGAATCCTGAATACATCATGTTGAGTGATACAAGCCAGACAAAATACCATATGACCTCACTGACATGAAATAATCAGAATAAGCAAATTCACAGAGTCAGAAACTCAAATACAGGTTATCAGGGGCAGGGATGGAGGTAGGGAAAGGGAAGTTAATGCTTAAATCATACAGAGTTTCTATTTTGGTTGATGAAAAATTTTGGTAAGGATGGTGGCAATGGTAGCACAACATTATGAATACAATTAACAGCACTGAACATGGTTAAAAGGAGAAACTTTAGGTTGTATATATATTACCAGAATAAAAATTAAAAGAAAAAAATAAACCCCATAGGACTATATAACACAAACAGGAAATGCTAATATAAACCATGGGCTATAGTTAATAGTACAGTTATAAAAGTGTTGTTTCATCAATTGCAAATATGCTACAATAACGCAAGATGTTAATAATAGGGTGGTATATAGGAACCCTGAATTTTATGCATGATTCTTCTGTAAACCTACAACTTCTGTAATAATAAAAAAAAAAAAAAAAAACATAAAAGCTATAAAACTAAAAAGTACTTGTAGGAATAACACTATGGACACCCTGATCTTATGCAATGGTCCAGGCTTAGAAGCTATTCCTATTCCTTTCATTGTGGTAAGCAGAGCCCACAGTCTAAACTGAAAATCCTAGGCATGAGAAACACAAAGAAGAATCTTTTCTTTACATTCCCCATACCCCTTCCTACCTAACACAGGATTTTAAATAATGATAAATCTAAACAGACAATTCTTACTTAGCTCTATTCATGATGACATAAATAATTCCAATCAGCATGTTTTACTTTATTTCTTGAGCCAGTATCTCCAGAGAAGCTGGCTCTTGGAAGATTAGACAAAGGAGGAGAGTTCAACCAGGAGCCAGCTGAGCAGTGAGCAGTCACTGGGGAGCAGACAATACCTGTAGCAGATAATCAGGAAACAAGTATATATCATACATAGAATCCTCAAGCTACAAGAAAATCTATCTTGTAAACAGCCTAAGAATTCCTGTTTTCTATTAAACTCAAACCTTCTCATTTAAGGAAGTCAAATACAGGGAAGTGGCTTCAGTTGTTGCCCTTTTCCCAAAGCTTCTGCACAATAGTATATCCACAGACAGGGCATCAAGTGGGAGAGGAACTGGCTGAAAGGTAACACAAGTCCTTGCTCCCAACTCAGGAAGTCAACATGCAAAGTAGGTGATACACACCCCAATGTGTTGATGAAGCTTCAGGATAAGCTGTCCATCACCTGGGGATGGTCCTATGATTCTAGGTCTGAAATCTGACCCTCAGACTAAAACACAAGAGACATGATCAGTATATAACTCCACATGTCTGTTTTGTCTTAAGAATAAAGGGACTAAAAATTTTTATGCAAGCTGGACTGTCTATCAAAGTTTGATTTCTCCAGATCTCATGAGACTGGGAACTGTGTAGGTTTCAAAGAAACCAAGAAAAGATACAATGACAATAAAAGTATAGGCACCTAACAAATTACAAAATCATTTCTTCAAACTCTGGAATTCCATTTCTGTCTAAACCTATGTACAGGCTTATTCATACCTGAACTAAACTCTCTGAACTAACTTGTTCAAATGATACCAGGAGAAAAGAAGCCCAAATTCCCATACAAAGGAGGTACTCTAGTCTAAAAGAACCCAGGACACACAAGAGTAAATAATTTCATTAGCAATAACTTTGCCTCCCCCTTTATTCATCTCCCTTAACCTGGGCTCACTCCCAGGACTTTTCATTTCCAGCCCTGTGAACACCTGAACCCCAAGGAACAAGCTGCTCTATGGGTTTCTTTGAACACTTTAACACTGATCTACTTCTCCTGTAAGACCTGAGCTCAAATGCTAAAAGCTAACCTTTCACCATTATCGTCCTAAAAATATCCTTGTGGTAACTTCTGCAATGCTCAATTAAGGAGGACAGGACAATAGGCATCTTAACCCTAAGTCAGCCTCCTGCTCATGATGCCAAGTCTTCTGCCCATGAGCTCAGGACCTTAATTATGTTACTCTCTTGCACCTTCCCTTCTCCATGGTCAAATTTTTACAATGTATTATCATTAATCTGTCCTTTGTTTCCCTCACTGTACTGCTGAAGTACAAGTTAGTTCAGAGAGTTTAGTTCACATATGAATAAGCCTGTATATAGGTTTGGACAGTAATGGAATTCCAGAGTTTGAAGAAATGATTTTGTAATTTGTTAGGTGCCTATATTTTTATTTTATGAAGTCCAGTACTGAGACTCATCTCTGGACTCTGAAAATTCAAAAACTGGTGCTCCTCGCTTAGTCATTTTCCCATCTGGTTTCTTGTCTCCTACTCCAAAATACTACATTCTTTACCTACACTTTTTTTCCTGGTCAGGTTCTTGACCACCAAAACAATCCCTGGCTAAGGACAAGCCTTCCCTGTGCCAAAACTAAATACCACTAATTCTTTCTCTAACTTTGTTCTTCTCTATTTCAAAAACCATTCATGATATGCTCACATGTTCAATGCACTGCAGGGTACACAAGGAGTGAAAACACGACAATTCTTATGGCAAGAACATGTTTATTTACAAAGGTATAATAAAAAGTGAAGATTAAATATAAACAAGAAAATTACAAAATGCCATGAAAGAAACACCCACTTAAGTAAGAGAATGTTTGGAGAGGTTTCATGGAAGAATGAGCACTCGAGAAAGGTCTTTAAGGGGAGGGATTGTGACAGATGGAGAGTAAGGAAAGAGGGAATAGACATGCATGGAAGTGGGGACAAAGAAATTGAAATGACGATACAAGTAGGGAAACTGGGAGAAAGGGCCAGAAAGGCAGATTCCTACTGTGGAACCCTGAATGCCAGGGTGAGGCGTCTATGTTTAATTGAGTAACCCCAATCGAGAGGGCTGATGAGAGCTGTATTTTAAAAAACTGTCTGGCAGTGGTTAGGAAGTCACTGCACCAGGGTTGGGGAAGAAGGGTTACTATTCGAAAGGGTTTCAGAGCAGTTCGGACAGGCCTACCACATACTCATCCAAACCACTTCCAAGCTCTACTCCCCAACGGTCATGATTTGTCTCCTACTTAACCAGTTCCTTGGCACTGAAAGGTACCTCTCTGCTATTCCCGTGCTTAAATCACTAATTAAAAAGAAAAATAAATTACCAGTTTGTCCTACAAATGTGATTAAGAGTAAATTTTATGGACTGCTATAACACCAACTATGTAACAAGCACTATTCTAGGGAACCAGGATGCAAAGGTGAGTGGAGCAAAGTTTTAGTGGAGGAAACAAAGACAAAAATGTCAGATGGTAAACGTTGTGAAGAAAACAGGAATGGGGCAGAAGGAGAGTGTGTGAGTGCCTGTGGGGGCTGCCCAAGCCATCACGGGTCTGGTCTCACTTCGCAGTGAAGGAGCAGGAAGCAGCCACACAGTGTGCTTTTTAAAAAGGTATACATTTTACATTAAAATGCAAAAACAAGCTTTGTGGCTAATCAGAGATGGGTTCCAGCACCAACTCTATCATTTAGTGGCTGAGTGACCTCCGGCAAATTGCTGAAATCTCTCTTGAATCTGTTTCTACAACCACATTTTACTAACCTTTAGCCCGATTTTACCCTTTTTTGAGAATTAAATAAAATACTGATCTGTACCTGGCACTTGGTTAGGGATCTACATATGACAGGTATTAATTTATTAAATCAGTGGCTTAATATACACAGAAATTATTATGCTGTTATGTCTAAAAACTAGACAACTAAGCAAAAGCTCTCTGAAACAAATGCTCAGGAAGTCTCTGGGAGATGAACCATCTGCAAACAAAAACCTGGGTATTATTTTGTAAAATAGTAGTAGGAATCACCTTCAACCACACATAAAAAGATAGCTCCAAAAGCTGTTTTAATTAAAAGACTATGCTAACATTCTTGCTAACTTTTTCTACATTCTTGCTGACTTTTTCTCTTACATAAATCATTTCCATGTATAACTATTTCTAAAAAAACTATTTTCATATGACTGTTTTTGTCCTAGAATAAAAATACTGTTAGGGTAGTGGGATTTATTTTTCAGATTTTTAATTTAGTAGAGTTAGCTTAGCTTGAACAGAAAATAAAATATTACAAAGTATATATTTTAATAAATGGTTAATACGCTGAATCCAGTCAAAAAGAGCAACAATATACTGGCTTATGAGATTAAGTATTCATTTATAGATGGAAGGAGACAAAATTTCCCATTCCCAAATGATTTCATTTAAAATGAACTAAAAGAGATGGAAAACAGTCCACTCCTCCATAGCAACCTATATCACCTATTGTAATTTGCTAACGAAATCAAATAAATGACTTCTACATGCTCAAGGCTGTGAATTTACAACATTAGCAGAGACACTTCTTGTGTGGTTGCTGGATACTGGATTCCTGGAAGAGAAATTCCTAATGAATCACTTGCTGAGGAAGCTTTTTCAGAAGATACCGACAAACCAGAATCAAATATTAAGAATACAGACACAAAAAAAAGTAGAAATAATGTTTGGTATGTTGAGGAATGTTTATTAAACTTTTCTAAATACGATTACATAAATATATTATCTCAAATACTCTAATTAGAAGTCAGTACCAATTCTTCAGTAACATTTTCAAGGTTTACATCTTAAAATATAGGCATATAAAAAAAATCAACAAAAGAAATCTTATTTATATAAAAAGATTTCTGCTTAAATGTTAAAGCCTAACATTTTGATTTTGAAAATAAGTTGCTGATTTTTTAAGGCAGAAAACAGGAGACTGAGCTAGTATCCTTTGAAAGCTGAGCAAGATAAATTCAGTAAAAACAGGCAAGTAATAAACTTATGGAACTCAATTCAGAAAGAGCTCATGAACAGCTAACCAAAGAGAAAAAGAAACTGAAGCTTCCATGGTATTTTCCTTTGAGAGCTACCAGCAAAACACTAGTTCATGTATTAGTTCACATAAAAAAATTTGCTGAGCACTGACTATACACTAAGCTCTCTTCCAGGCACTGGGTATCCCAAGAGGAACAAATAAGTCCCTGACCACATACGTAAGAGGGTCTAGCAGGCAGGGCTCAAGAGAGCAATTCCTATGCTTCACTCTACTCGTTCTACAATCCAAACCCAAACTCTTCCCCTTCAAAGGGGCCACAAACCTATCCTGCCAAAGTTATCTTCCTGCTCATTCAAATTAAACACAGAATCATACGATGTACAGGTTACAGTCACAGACATTCCAAATCCTGGCCCTGCTACTTTGGGCAAGTCACTCAAAATGGAGATAATACTACTACCTTGTAGAGTTTTTGTAAGAATTAAGCAACTTACTATTTGTCATGTGTTTAGAACAATTCTGGTACTTAGTATTTATTGTTTATTCAAAACATTTATTATTTAGTATTATTATTTATTCAAGTTTTTGAGAAATAAAACATCCTTGCTTACCTGTTTTGTAATCAAAGTAGGTTGATATCAAAATTCCCTATAACTCCATCTTATTTAGGTAACTAAATAAATTTACAGATCCTTCTTATATAGACTAGGGTTTGGCCACAGGAAAACTAGGAATAGGAAGGGCAAAAATGATGAATTCATCATTTGGATCTAGCACTTCTATCCATCCCCTTCCCCTAGTCCCTCCTCACAGTCAATCAAGTGCCCTGTCCTTCAGGTTCAAGGTTCATCATCAAGCTGTTCCCTCCTCACTCTTGAACTGCTTGGCCAACACTCCCTTCTGACCTTCCGCTCCCTCTCATCCCCAGCCTGCCCCTCAAGAGCTGGGCTTTGCTATGTAATATGCCATACTTTCAAGGCTTGGTTCTTGAAGGATTATATCCTTGGAATGCTCCTACTCCATTGTCTACTTGTCTCTCTCACTCCTATCCATCCTTCAAGGTCTTGTTCAAATGTCCCTTCCTCTACATCCTTTTCCAATATTCTTCCCATATTAAATCAGGCATAATCATTCTCTCCTAGCACTCTGGCTGCACCACAATTTTAGTATCATATACCCTATATAGTTGTTATAAATGTTAAGAGTTTTCCATGTCTGACTCTCCCACAGGCTCTGATCTCCATGGAAAGAGATGCTGCTTCATTTTCATATTGCCTAGAGCATGATATCTACTTAGCAACCTTGGTTGAATTGAAACAGAAATTTTATTTTATTTTCTCTGATGTATTTCATTCTCAGAGGCTTCATTTAGGCTATGTCCCTTATCTTTGAGGGAAATCAACTTTCAGTACACGTGCTAGCCAATGAAGCAAAACAAAAATAAAGTTTTTTAAAAAACAGAGACATTTAATAAATGATGTGGGCTGCAATGTCCTTTACTGCAATTTCTCCTGTTCAGTATTTCAGAACTAAAATTTACTTCCACAAAGCCTTCCCCAACTAAAAGATGAAAACCCTGCCCTTGTCATGTTTAAACTCAAATACCCACTAAGAAAAAAAGAAAACAGTAGCACTAAATTCAGTGTAAATATATACTTTTTTTGTTTGTGCCTGTTCGCTAATATATAGGTACCTGTAAATCCAATTAGGTCCATTTACAATGACTGTGCACATTTTAGTTTATATGAATCACTTGGCTGGAATGTTCTCCATACCACCACCATCAAGTAGGAATTACTGAACACAAATGAGTCTGTTGCATTATTCTAAAATTCTCAAGGAGAAATTCCCAATATTCCCCACAGGGCAGGGAGCTCTCCGGTTTCTTCACCTAAATCCCTAATACTCCATCCAACCTCACCTACTGTGGTTTTCCGTCTGCAGAGTTAGGAAACTGTTGGCCACTGTTCTTTAACATACCTAAAGACCTTCATTAACTCAATGCTTAGAGTACTTAATCAGGCTACAATAACTCAATTCTTTGGTTGGCTTATATTTCCTCTGGATTTTTCCCCCATTCTTTGCAAGTTTTGCACAACTAATCCAAATTCAACATTACTTTAACACCTACTATGTGCAGACCCCTGAAGGAGAACTGATTAACAAGGCCATCTAAGGTTAAACAATCGTGTGGTGAAAACATGTGGTCTTCATGTAATGTATGACATGCTAACTGTAATACATGGATAACGGTAGGTAGAGGAGAGGCGCAGGGCATTCCAGATAGAGAGGCAAAGGCTCAGAGGCAAAATGCGTTCATTCTCTCTCAAAGCATGGATAGGCAACATGTCAGACCCTGAATGCAGCAAAGCCCCGGAACACAAAGGCCTCAAGGTCTAGTGCAGTGGTATGTGGAAGATTGTGCAAGTCTTTTTCCCAGCAAAAAATCTTATATAGATAGCCAAAAATTAAGACAGAGACGAGCAGAGTTGCTCTGGCTGGACTGGGACTGTGGCTAGAAAACTGCCACAGTCCTACAGAGTGGAGCTATGTAAGTATTTGTAAAATAAAACATTAGGACTGTGGAATGATTCATAAGCCATTATCTGATGAATGGGAATGGCAGAGGAGTATCTGGACGGAGTGGAATCACCAGATACAAGGCAGGAAAAGCTGAGTCTGGATCACTGGGAACCAAAATTAGACCAAGAATTATAAAGGTCTGACCAGGTTCTCTAAACTCCCATAAGGAAGAAACCTCATCTTAACTACTTCTCATGTCTGCCCTGCAATTCTTGCTTCCTTAGTTGGTGCTAACTGCTTGCCAAGGCCATTTCTTCAAAATCGTTCCTGCTTTCTTCAAACTTCCAACTGCCCATCTCCCCCTTCTTCCTCAGCAGAGAAGCTTCACAGAACAAACAGAAAAGCACTCCTTACCTTCCTGCCCTAGTGCCCATCCAATTTCCTGCCCACACACCTCTGCCTTCCTCCGGGAGGGGGGTATTCTTACCATTCAAAGTCAATCTCTCTGAGCTGCTCTGGGCCCTGAGTTCTCCAGGACAGTTCTCAGCCCAACACTCTCTCCTGTGTCTTCAACCCCTCCTCTCTGCTGACTTCTTCCCAGTGGGATTTACACCTGCTCAAGTTTCTTGTATTTGGGGGGGGGGGGGGGGGAGGCAGGGGACTTCTCTTGACCCCCGAGTCTCCCTGCAGTTATTTTTCACTTTCCTTTAACAAACTTCAGGAAGCTTCACCTCTACTTCCTCACCTCACTTTTCTCATCAACACACAACAATCTGGTTTTTGTTAACACTGCTTCCCAAAGCTGCCCCCATCCTCACCCAACCAACATTTCTCAGCAATCTTGTCCACCACCTAACTTGAAACACTGTTTCCTTAGTGCATGCTCTCTAGGTTTCCTCCTACCAGTCTAGTTGTACCTGTTCTGCTTATAAATAGCACCCTGCTCCGGTAATAAATGTTCACATTCCTCAGTTTTGTCTGGGGCCCTCTTAGCACTTGTCATTGTTAGGAACACTAACATAACACCCTGGGTGGGGGGTGGGGGGTGTCTAAAACTACAAAACCTTCCAGGGGCTGAGTTTTGTTAAGTCTCTGTTACTGATGGGAGATGGCTCACACTAAAGAAGGAAAAAAGGAGGGAACCATTTCTCTACATACTCACATTCCTTAGTTACTCCTGGGGAATCTTATCCACTCCTAAACTGGAATTATTACTTGTATGCTAACCTCCATATCTTAATCTACAGCCCAGTTCCTTCTCCTAAGTGTCAGATCTGTGCCTCAAACACTTGGATATCTTACAAGCAGCTCAAACTTAAGTCGAAAACTAAACTCATCACTTTGAACCTCACTCCAATCTTTCTGTCCTCCGTTGTTTTCTACTGAAATGAATGGCACCATCATCACCCAGTTTCCCAAACCAGAAGTCTTGAATCTACTTGAGTCCTCTGCCCTCACCAAGTCTACCTCCTCAATAGCTCTCATCTCCTTCAACAACGTCCTCAATAACTTCATTCATTCGAAAAACATGGCCCAATATGTGCAGATCACTGCTGCAGACCCCAAGTCTACAGCAGCGAACAAGACAAGCTCAATCCTACAGGGAGAGTACAAATTAAAAAGGACAAGATAATTTCAGATCATGATAAAAGCTATACGGCAGGGTGACATGATGGGGGCACTAGTTTAAAACGGGAAGGTCACAGAAAACCTCTCAGAGAAGGTTACATTTAAGCTGAACGACCAACGGAAGCAAGTCCTGCAAAGATTTGGGGGACAGAGTGTTCCAGGCAGAGGGAGGAGCCAAGTGTAAAGATCCTAAAGTAGAACTGAGCATGAGTTCAAGAAACAGACAGAGGGCCGCTGAGGCTGGATCTTAGGCAGCAAGAGGAGACCAGGTCAGATGGGCTCAGAAGGATGCTCAGACAGGACTTTGTTGGCCACCATGAAAGCAATGGAAAGCCACTGGAGAGTTTTAGACAAGGAAATGACATAATCCAATGTGAACTTTTAAAGATCACTTTAGCTGGTAAGTGGAAAAAATGGTTTGGGAGGAGGGCAAAAATAGGGAGTAGGAAAAACAATCAGAAGATTCATAATACAGTAATCCAAATAAGAGAGGATGGTGCTTGAGATGGGAGGGAACTAATTCAGGATATATTTTAGACATAAAGTGAACAGGACTTGCTGGTGGATTGTGTTGAAAGTGAGGGGGGAAAGGCATCAAAGACAATTCCTAGGCTTTTAGGTAAAATTTAATACAGTAATATGCTCAGAATCTAAGTATATGGTTCAATCAGTTCTGACTGGGCCTATCAGACCCAGACATTTCTACCACTCTAGAAAGTTCCCTCATGTCCCTTTCCAGTGAACCGCCCTTCATCCAAAAAGCAGCCACTGATCTGATTTCTAGTATCACAGGTTAGTTTTGCCTGTTATAGAATGTCTTAAAAATGGGATCAGCCTAGTACTTATGAGATACATCCTTACTACAAGTATCAGTATTTGTTCCTTTTTATTGCTGAGTGGTCTTGCACTGTATGAACATACCAGTTTATTTATCCATTTTCCCACCAAAAGATATCTGGATTGTTTCCAGTTTTGAGCTATTATGAATAAAAGAGCTATGAACATTCTTGTACAAGACTTCCTTTGTAGGCATATATTTTCATTTCTACTGGAAAAATACCTAGAAACGGTGCTGCTGGGTCATAGGATAAAAATATGTTTAATTTTTTAAGAAACTGCCAAACAGTTTTCCAAAGTGGCTGCATTGTTTTCTATTCCCATCAGCAGTGTATTGGCGATCCGGCTGATTGGCTCCTAGATGTTCTGCTTGAACAACTCTACCTACGCTACAACCAAATGCACATTCTTTCAGCTCCTTTCTGTATCTTTTTTTCTAGCCCTTTGGATTATCCTGAAGGATGAGAAAAGGCTGGCCAGAGTTTAGGGCAGAGGAAATGGCATAAAAAAAAGTTCCTGAATGGGAAACAGCTTTGCACCTTCAGGGGACTGAAGGAAAGCGGCTGTGGCTGGAGGACAGCCAGCAAAAGAAGTAGGAGAGGCAGTCAGAGAGGTAGGCAGGGGCCCGGTTATTCAGGGCCTTGTGAGGAGTTTTGGATTTTTTCCTAAGTGTTATGGGAAACCATGAAAAGATTTTAAGCAGGAGAAAGGCAGGTGACTCTTGGCTACTCTGAGCAAAACAGAATACAGGAGCCCAAGAACAGAAATGGGGAGGCCATTTCAGAGGCAATCATAGTGTTGCAAGTAGGGGGTGGCAGCTCACAGCGTAGTGGCAGTGGCGATGAAAGAAGTGGACAGACTCAAATCATATTACGGAAACAGTGCTGATGATAACTTTATGGTGATGGATTAAATGTGGAGGGTGGTAAGAGAAAAGTGGGAATCTGATTTGAGAAACTGGGAGGATGGTAGAGCTATTTTGGATAAAGACATAACTGGAGGAGAAAGAATTTGTGGGTGCTATGGATTCAGTTTTGGACCCATGAAGCTTGAGTTACTGGTAAGATATCCAAGCAGTGTCAAGCAGGAATTGGAGGTGCTAGAAGCTATCAATATGGGAGCCATCAGCTTTTTAAAGCCTGGGGATACCACAAGATCACCAAAAAAAAACAAAGAGTGTCCAGAGAATGCCAATGGTCAAGTACAAGAGACAGAGTAACAAGTCACAGAAGGGAAGGAGGCAGCTGAGCAAGAAGTGGGTTGATGAGGAAGTGAGTGCTGTACTCTGGGAAGTGTCTCATGACCTGAACAGCCAGGGTTACCCATCCAGGTACAGTGCTTTGTACTCATTCTCCCTGCCAAAGCACTTTCAATACCATTATTTAACTGCCCTTCTCTTCCAGGCAGATATTTGAGGACACAGAGTTAACAGGACAGGCAAGAACCAGCCCTGCTCTAGTCCAGTATCTTGATTCACAGCAAGACAGGGAACACTTGTTTCAAAAACAGCTACCTCACTGGGCGCCACCTGTAGGCGGTGTACTCCACTATCCACTTTTCCTAGTTGAGTTCCTTCTCCCCATTGCTCTGAGGAAGGTATATCTCCATTTCACAAAGGAGGAAACCCTTGCTCAGGCAAAACGTCAAGGTCACTATTAGTAAGTGACAGAGCTGGGATAAGCTGCACATCCTCCTTGATATGTTCTGCTGCCTCCAGAATATCCATCATGTGGAGTTTCCACAGAAAGTGGACCCTCTCACATCTCTGCCAAAGGGACCCAAACCTGCCCCCATGTAACTGGCTCGCTAAGTCAGGCAAATACCTAGGACATAGTCCTGCTCCTGTCCTCAGAAATCCCCACTCTTGGCAGGCACAGTGAACAATCTATATGCTTCCAAAGTAATGCTTCATACTCAGGGAGCTTCTAAATGTAGAGGTGAAATCAGGGCTTCCCTGAAATTGAGCTCTGGGGGCGGAAGAACTTAGGACTGCTGGGGGGTGGGGGGGCTTTATCTCCTCTAAATTTTAGAACCTAATTTTAGCCACTATCAGAAGTCCCTCCATCCCCCACATCCAAAAGTCCTAACCACAACTAATGCTGAGCATGGCAAAGGACGAGCTTCTCCACGGCATCCATTCTGAACCCAGACATAATCAGGATGCAAGAACCCAATGGGGCCTAAGAAACCAAGGCTACATATTTTTGTGAGAACTAACAGTGGTACCATTTTCTTTTCTGTACTCTGCTTTCCAGTTTGATGTGCTGCCCATTCCTTGATTTCTTAAGACTGGAACTAAATGGACCTTTTCATAAATGAGTACATTAACACTCAAAGGCTTCCTTCCTTTTTCTGCTCAGAAGCCACAGTCAACAATCAATTCTCTGGTGAGAGCATGGCGCATGGTGGAAAGAACACTGGCCTAACTGGCAAAGGGTCCTAGCCTTGTCTCTGTCCAGTATAAAGCTACATAACTCTGAGCACTCTGCTCTCGGTGTCTTTCCTAGGTTGTGAAGGAAGGGTTAGGCTAAAGAATTTCTTAGTTTCCTTCCAGGTCTATAATTTGATAATCAGAAAGTATAGCAAGGATAGGAGAAGGCATGTGGACTCTAGCTGGCTGCAAAAGGCTGAAAGGATGGACTGTCCCGGTTATGGTTCACAAAGTCTAACTGCACTGCCACCTCCCATGCCAGGGCCTCCACTGAGCTCTCCTTGCTCCTTTACAGATGCCCCCCACCCCCACTTAGCCACTTGAGATTCTCTTATTTGAAACAATACCTAACAAAGTGCCCTGCATACAGAAGTCACTAATATGTTTGTTGGCTTAATTTGAGGCTTTAAACGAGTACAACTGTAACACCCCTATCTAACTCCCCAACAGAGAAACAAAAGCACAACTAAAGGATGTTTCTAATATTGCCCAGCACTCACCAATACTGCAACACCTAATCACATTTCTTATCAGGATGATTAAAAAAAGCAGACATTGCTCCTCTTTCCTAGCCTTTCCAAGGTATTACTAACACTACTCCTTGACTCTTTTGAGCCAGTTCCCCATTCGCAAAGCATAAAGATATAAACAGAAAAAAGACTTCAACCCACCTCCACCCTTTGGATTAACTTCTCAAGATGTTCTGGGCTGAAGCAAATTATTCACTTTATGTAATGCCATTTTCATCCATCCCAGAGATCCAAGTTCCACTGCCCCACTGGCAGAAAAGGCTTCAGAACAGGAACTTCTTCACGACCACCCTGAGTCACTATTGCATTGTCTTTTTATTCTCCTCATAGGTCTTATCAGCACCTAACCTCTTATGAATTTACTGTTTACAGTCACTCCAGAGCAGGCTTCCTCTTTATCTTGCCCACCATGCTATCTTCCATACTTAGAAAACCACCAAAAATATCTGTTAATGAATGAGAGTTAGAACACATGCAAACACACAAGGACCTTAATCCATGTTCAGGAATGTCATATCCAAACATGGAAATCAGGAAATCTTCCAATCAGGTTGATATTCAAATGTTCTAATTCACATCTATCCTTTCCTCTAGAACAGCTTACATATACATACTACAATAAGGGTATTTTCCTCAGTAGCTAATGTTTTCTCTTTCTTAACTTCCCCACAATGAAGCATCAGATAACAAGCCACAGATACGCCAATAACTCATATTACAGTTCATCTTCCTGCTGGGCTGTGCACATTACCTACAAAGCAAACACAGCTCTAATGCAGAAAGTACTGATTGTGTTTGTCTCCATGAGAACCTTTCTTACCCATACCGAACATATCGTAAGTATTAAAGGACTTTCAACAGCCTAACTAATAATCAAAAAACTATCCAGTTTGCAATGTGACCAAACTAAGCTCTGCTATGAAAGCCTTGATTTTAGTATATTTCAAATGTCTAACTTTGAGGTACTGTTTTTCTCAAACATAAATAGAGCCTTACTGTTTTGCTTTTTTGATACTTCTCTTTTACCTCTACAAAAAGAAAATGAAGGCCGTGGAGTCTGGGCCCCAAACAGTTCTAATAAGCACTAAGACTCCTTGACTGCAAAAGCCCCATGAGGATGAGTGCTCAGGCATACTGAGGAAAGGACTGTCTTTTATAAATATACTGTCTGAGTCCCACCTGGTCAAATTGAGAGCAGTCACCAGATACAATTCCTATGCAGCATAAACCAGTAACACAGACAGGAAGAGAGACGGAGATCACTCTTTGAGCTAACAGAAGTTGTTTTCAGCTCAGTATAGAACGGCAGAATCGCAAGAGAAATCTTTTACAGATTAAATCTCAGGTGTGCTGGCAAAACTAGCCAGGAATGGGGAAAACTGAAAGTTCAGAAAACTCCCAGGGGTCACTAAATCACATGGCACAATCACAAAAACCATGCTTCCCATTATTTTGCTCCAGTGCAGATTTTGGGTTCATTATAGCTGGGGGGGGGGGGGGGCAGGAGATGTGGAGTCCAGGGCTGCTCTACCACTAACTAGTTTGTGCCTTGAGCAGGCAGCAAGATACAAGGGACCTAGAATGGACTTCGGAGCCAAGAAGAGAACAGTCACATCCCAGCTCTGACTCTCACTAGTTTTATGACCTCTCAGGAAGAGAATAGAGGGCCACCTCTCAGGTCTGTTGGACAGATTTTGTAAGAGAATTTAAAAGATCTTGGACAGAGTCTCACATACAAGTTTATTTAAAACAAATGTTTAGCATCCTTTCCTATCTATATGATAAGAAGATTAAATGCACCAGGAAAACAACTCTAATTTGGTTTTGGTTTAAATAGATGTGATTATTTCAATCACATTCCATATTATTTTATAGAATTTTTTTTAAAAAGTACACCACTAAAAGGTTATGGGACTTACCCAAGATCAAGCAGTTGGGCAGTCCTGACGTCTTACCACCTTGACAACCTTCTCTCACACATAGGTAAACAAATTACCCCAGGTTATAAGACAAATATAAATATACATGTGAGTGTAGCAACTGCCTACAACTTAATCACAGAGTTTTTAAAATCCTACAGTGAACAAAAGATCATAATGCCAAGAGAGAGTAAATTGCTTACTCTGTGAAACTCCAAACAATTAATCTGTGTGGCCGTATAAAAGTGTCCACCTATGCAATAGGCCTAATGTTAAATAAAAGAAAACTTCTACCGACACCATCCCCAAAGTCAACATTCTGAGCACACCCCGCTCAGAATACGGAGTGCTGAAATCCTTTTCAAAAATCGGTATATATAGACAATAAAAAAAATGACCTAAGAAAAGACATGTTACACCATATTAGGCACATGTCCTTCAAGCATCACAGTACTTGAATTGGTGGTAGAAATTTAAGACCAACAAGAACCAACTTCTGAGGTGGGTCTAGAAGTACTTATCAATCAAAAGCATGGCCTAAGGCCTTCACACCCCATAAAATCAGTGAAACTAATTGGAGTTCTTCAGTATCTGAGAGGAAGCATCCTGGAACCATTAGGGAATAAATCGGGGATGCAAATAGCATACCCTGAGGTGATAGATAATTCTACTATATACTATCAAGCAGGAGCTACTATGGAATCCCACTTCATCCCCACTCTGAGAACACTGAAGCTGGGTATGTCAAAAGACAGCCGAACACCAAATGTCCGCGGAAAGAACTTTAAGATCCCTTCACAATCCCCTGCACAGAGATCTTGGAACTCCAGCCAAACAACATACATAGAACCAAATCCAGCTTTCTCGAGTAATCAAAACATTCTCACAAATCTTTTTCTGATAATTTCTTCTTCCACAAACACACAAAAAAATATAAGGCGCATTCAACGTACCCTAGAATAATACAGTACCTACACTTTCTGAGAAGCACAGAACAGTGCCTGGGATTTGAGGGAAAACTGAAAACTGTGCCCTGACCAAGTGTTATACCCTGTTGGAAAAGGAAGAGACTGGAAATTAAAAGGAGGGATGCTTTTAAAAAGCCAAGCAAGGTACAGCCTGAACCTCTCAGAAAAGTCTCCCATGGCTTAAACAAAAGCACAAGACGGGAGATACAAAAACAAAACAAAACAAAAAACCAACCACATAAAGTCTGTAATATTTGGCCTGGAAGGAAGTCCTCATTAAATTAAGAGGAAACTGGGCAGCTGAGAAAGTAGGTAACTTGCCCAGAGTTACAGTTTATTTGGTAGCAAAGCTGGAAGTAGATCCCTGGTCTCCCGGTTTCCCCTCCACTAGGCTGCCACCCCCGTAAGATGTTTTATAAAACTCTTCACTGAAGCTAACATAAGGGTCCAATTATCATTCAAAGATCTGCGTGTTAGATAATAGCTCAAAAATTCCATCTATTTTACAGCAGTTACCAGAGTCATTTAATCTTCGAGGGGAAAAGAGCCTAGAGAAAGAGGAAAAAAAAAAAATCCTAATTTTGATCTGTTCCCTAAGGGTAAGCTAAAGGATTAGAATATAAAGAGGCAGACGGTGCGAGTATCCACAATCGCAAAAACAGACAATAATCCCCACCCACAGGTTGAGAAAGGTGGCCGCCTCTCGGCACCCCCCCACCTCAGTGAATTCCACTCTCGTCCGGGCACATAGGAGACATCCCACCTCCCACTGCTGCTGGAGTGGGCTCGGCCGGATCGGCCACTGCTTCAACTACCACTTGCCCCCTAAAAAGGACGAGAAGCTTGGAGCCTCGGGCCACCAAAAGAACGCTCGCTCTACAGAGACCACCGAATCAAATACCCCGCCCTGCTCCCCGCGCCGGGGAGCCGTAGAGAACCCCACACAGGAAGTGTGTCCTGCGCTCCGCTCCCCGCCCGAAGACCTTGCGTCCCGGCGGCGGGTACCTGCCGTCCGCCCCCAACAGGCGAGAAGCTGCCGCGTCCACATGGCTTCAGGTGTTCACATGGCGATAAACTGGTCCCCGTCCCTCCCGCGGCCGGAGGCGCCGCGGCGCGGCTCCCTCTGGCCCGGCCCCAAGCCCCGTTCTCCGCCCCGTCGGCCTCGCCTCTGGCCTGCAGCGAAGAAGCCAACGCTGCCGGTCCCCCCGGGACTGCGAGGGGCAGCGAGGCGGGCGGCCCTGACCCCGCCGACCCGGAGGCGCCGCCCACTCACCCGCCGCCTTTGCACCCGAGGCCGCGACGAGCAGGTATCTTCCCCCCGGCACCTTCAACCTAGGGCCGGTGCCTAAGCCCCGCCGGACTCTCTGGCCGGGTCGAGACCCCGGAAGAACCCGACCCTTCAGTCCCCTGATGCCAGGCAGGGCCCTTCCCCTCAAGAACCCCTAGGCCTGGCCCAGCCCCCTCCCCTCCGCACTCCCAGGTCGGGTCGGGCCGAGCCCTTCCTCTCAGCGCTCCGAGCCGGGCCCCCTTCCCTCAGCAGCCTGAGCCCCGGCCTTGGAGGCCCGGGGCGCTCCGCACTCGCAGGTCGGGCCGGGCCCTCTGCCCCCGGCCCCCAGCCGGTCGGCCCTGACCCCTGCCCCCAGGCCAGGGTGGCGGTTACCTGCGGGAGCCTCCCGCCCCGTCCCCGCGGCCTCTACCGGGGGCGGGGGAGGGAGCGGCGGCGGCGGCTGCGGGCGGCGCAGCGCGGGGTGGGGGTGGGGGAGCCTCCGCCGCCTCCAGTTCGGGCGCCCCGGCCGGCGGCGGGGCGGGCCGGGGCCGCGGCCCCTTGAGGCTCGCTCCGGCCCGCGCACTCGCTCGCTCGCTCCCCGGTCGGGCGCGCCTCAGGGCGGGCTCCCCCGGCAGAGGCCGTGGCCGCCTCGCAGGGGCCGAAAGCGGCTCGGCTCGGGGTTTTTTCTCTCCATTCTCCCAACACACAGGAAATAACAGAGCGTCAGGTGACACCGCGCCGCCAATTGGGAGGCTCCGGGCCGCGGCGCGCGGGCGGGCGGGCAAGCGCGCGGCGGGGCGGGGCGCGCGGCGGGGGCGGGGCGCGGGGGCGGGGCTGGCGGGCGCGCGCGTACCCACCCGCGTGTGGAAGCGCCGCGGCCGAGGCCAGCGCCTGCGGTTCCCGAGCACGCGGGGCTTCCCCCACGGCAGCTGCGCGCTCAGCTCGCGCACCTCGCCGTTCGGTCAGTGTCATCTTGGCCCGCGGTTCTGGGCCCGTCTTGAGGGTGGCCTCGAGCCAACTTTCCGGGGAGTTGGTGGCCCAGAATCTCTCCCTGGGGTTTCGGGAGTTCCCTGGAGACTCCAAAGCCAGGATAGCGCCTCCGGCAACCGCGGGAACCCGCAGACGAGGGCCCGGCCTCTTCCTGAGTAACCTGCTTAGTCGGGCCCGGGCACGGGGGCGGATCCTGGCCACGGAGGGGATGGCCTTTTGGCCCGGGCTGAGCAAGCCTGCCTCCCTGCCGCCTCCGCCCCTTGGCGCCGGGTGTCCTTGAACGCATGACTTGGGCCCTTTCCAAACCTCAGTTTCTCTCTCAGTGTAAGCGTGGAGGGGAAATGCCCACCTCCCTTGGGTGTAAAATAGACGCTCAACAAATGCCAGCTACTCTCACCGGCTGCGGCATGAAATATATATTTACATACAAACCTGGACCCTGAGTCCAGAATTAACTTGGAGTTAGGGAGACAAGGGGGGGGGGATTTGTGATGCCAAGGCTTCAGCCCCTTTCCAGCCTTCATTTGCAAACACGTATGTTTTATGGAGCAAAGGCATGGCTTGACTTTTTTTTTTTTTTCCTTTAAAATCTCAGCTGTAGACCACTGAGATGTTTGTGCAGTGTAAGAAGGCCCGTGGATGGAGGATTGATTGCGTTCGGAGTGTGTGTGTGACCCTGCCCCTGACTCACCCAGTGTCCTGGCCAAGTTCTGTCTCCCAGGCCTCAGGTTTCTGTTGGTTCAATGGGGAAGGAAGGGAGTTTAGACTAGATGACCCTAATTATGGCCCAAATTGGTGATTCTAAATTAGGCCCCCATCTGCCCTCCAGGGTCAGGGAGTAGGTGGGTAGCTTCTCTTGAAGCACCCCAACTAGAAAGTAACTTGGAATTGGAAAAGCATTTTAGGCAGCAGGTAGAGGCTGATAGGAACCAGGTGAGGCCCGGGGTTCCAGATTTAAGTATATTTGAGGTACCCAACTACCCAGGCCCTGCTCTACACTTGAACCATTCTCTCACCCCACCTAGCCAGAGACCGGTATCACTTTGTCTCACTTTGGGCCACCTAGCAAGGGGATCCAAAGAGGACATGAGATGATTCTGGAGCCCCCTAGAAGAGGATGTAGTTGGACAAGGCAGTGCCAGTGTGATTTCCCCTGGTTTCTGTCTAGTCTCACAAAGCCTCCACTACACATAAGGACCATTCCTGAGGGCTTGGTTCCCCAACACCTCCAGCAGGCCAGGAAGCTCTTCTGGAGCAGAGCTAAAGGGGCCTCCAGGCCCTGCCCTTTGGCTGTTCCCATTGTTCTTCTGACTGAGAGTTTTATTTTCCAATTCTCAGTCACCGAAACCTTTCAAGGCCAGCACCTGCATGTGGACCACAGAGAAAGCTGGGATGCTATCAGCACTAATCATTGTTTTTTGGACAGAAATGGAAGAATGCAGGAGAGCTCCCTGAAGACTGAGTATTGGGGACACCCTCAGACAGTTTCTTGGGTGAATCCGTGAAGAAAAGGGAAGCCCATTTCCTTATCGCCTTCGCCCCCCATTCCTCCTTCCTCTCTCTTCTTCCTCAGCCCCCTCAGGTCTCAGACCGTGGGGAAGCGATGGATATGACAAGCCATGACAGAGCCTCATTCAATAGGAAAAGACTGCAAAGTGAGGGCTGAGGTCCACATTCTGGCTGGCACCTGCCTCCTGTACTAAGACCAACTCTGCAGCCCCCCTCCCCACCCCTTCACCCCTGCAGGGACACTGCACGTCCAACCCCCTCCTGGAAACCTCCCCAGTCCCAGAGCCAGGCCAGCCAGGGCCTCTTCCCCACTGCAGTCCGTCACTTCCATTTGGGTACATTTGGAGGAAGAACATGTGTGGATATTTCAGAGATATTTGTGTTACTCTTGGTGTGGTATGGTCTGGGACAAGTCCCTTTACCTCTCTGAGCCTCGGTTTCCTCAGCTGTAAAATGGGGATAATGCTACCCTACTCATACGGTGTTGTGGGACTCTAAAGAGTTATCTGCATAAAGAATTCAGTACAGCACCTGGCATATATGAACAGCTGCAGTTCTGTGAGGCATGAGCAGACTGAGGCTCAGACAGGGTAAGTTACTACCTGTGACCCTACAGGGACAGGAGCTCACTCACTGGGAGTCTTTTCCTATTTGATTACATTAATGTCTTCTATCGTCCTTTCAATGATCTATCTGTATGAGTCCTGTTTCCCTACCACACTTTGATCTCTTTAAAGAAAGGACAGTTCAGTTTTTGTTTTTGTTTCCTCATAACCCAGTCGCTCAAAAAATACTTATTGAACTGAATCAGTGGTATCAATTCCAGAAGCAAAATTAATCAGGTCCCTCCTCCTCAGGCTCAAAGATGGCTTTTGGAAACCCTGTGTCACTCCTTTTATTACAAACTCCTCTGCTCTCCTCCAGGCCCCTGGGTAACTCCAGGATTACAGATGGAGGCTTCTGCCTCTAGGTCACCGATTCCGCTGCCATCTGTCAGCACAGATTGATTGAGGAGACTGGCCCTGCTCGGCGGATCAGTGACTTGTGCATAGTGAGCCAGGGCGTCGGTGCCTTCAGCGGCAGGCGGATTTCCTTCCTCTTGCTTGCTCACTCTCAAGTGCATATACAGCCCTCACCTTTATCCTTCAACAGGCCCCAGCTCTCCTTCCTCTCTGGAGGGGCCTCCTGCTAACTCTAGCGCGCGCGCGCGCGCACACACACACACACACACACACACACACACCAGTGACACACACACACACACACACACACACACACACACACACGCTCTCTCTCTCTCTCTCACACACTCAGAGAGAGAGAGAGAGAGAAGCATGGAATTCCTGTTCCTGAGCTCAGGGCTTTGGGCCTCATCTCCACAGTCTTCCAGAAGACAACTTACAAAAGCCTCTGGTTAATGGCTTGAGCAGCTCCCCAGAGCATCCTCTCTCACCACCACTCATTCCTCTGTCACTTTCTTTACAGGCCTCCTGAGCCTGTCCCAAGCTGTGCAACTTACCCAGGCAAAGCCAACTCCCACTTGCCAAAAGCTTTCTAGGGGAAGGCTGCAGGCCACACGCAGAAGGATGCCTTTTCCCTCTGACCCATGGTGCCTACAGAACAAGGGCGGCCAATCCTTTGTGAGCCCCAGAGGACACCCTGTAGGGCTTTGCTGGACACACCCTCATTCCACATCGAGCATCTGCTGTGTGCTAGGCTGTATGGAGGAAGGTGGTTCCGGGGTGGGGTTCTTTCTGGGGCAAAGTCAGGGCAAGCTCTAAGGCTAAGTGGGGAGGGCCAGGGAATACCAAGAGTTAGGGACATGGGGAACAGCTATGTGCTGTTCTCAGGAGTGCCGTGCCCGGTGCAGGGCTGGGAGAACGAGAGATGAGGCTACAGAGGTGGCCAAGAGTGGGACCCTGCGGGGCCTTATATCTGTGACACACTTGGCATGAATTTATCTGTTTCACGGGGTCTCACAGAGACCTCTGCTCCCGAGGTTTGCCCCTTAATGCTGCTCCCCACCCTGTTCCTCCAGGATCACAGTTGGAGCTCCCACCTCTGTGGTCCCACTGGTCACACTGGGCTGTTTGTGAACGTGTCTCCCCCACTGGTCTGTGAGCATTTGCAGGGCAGAGACACGTTGGCTTCCCTCGAGTCTCTGGCATCCTATGCAGGCTGGGCACCATGTCCATAAAAATGACACTGTTAATTATGGCAATGACGATCACAGCCCTGAGGAATCCAGGCATTGTGTGGATGTCCCTCGATCGCCCCATTTAATGTTTTCAACCGTCTGAGGTTGGTCCCATCACCCCCATTTTATAAATGAGGCCACCGGGGCACAGAGAGTTTAAAAACTTTGCCCTATATCACACAGCTTGGAAGAGACAGAGTTGATTTGAACCCACACAAGTCAGGCTGCAGATCCCCTGCACCACTTTATCATGCAATAACAATGGGGAGGTTCCTTTCCACTGGGATTATTTCTGCTTAAAAGCTCAAAGAATTTTAGCCACATCATTGTCTGGGCTCCATGGGAAGGCAGTGCCACATGCTGAGGCATGCTGGGAAAAGACTTTGTTCCATCCCGGTTTTGTTGACATGCACTTCATTTTAAGCCCGAAACCCAAGCTTCCTGTGAAGAATCCAAACCGTAGAGGAAAACGGGGCCATGATAACAGCCACTATTTCCCGAGCCTCCAGGGTTCCCTGTGCTTGGGGTTCCATGTGTCATTGCACTTACCCCGCGTGAAACCACAGTAGCCCCATTTCACAGCCGAAGACACTGAAGCCCGGAGTTGCCAAAAAGTTGTCCAAGGGTGTACAGCTGCTAAGTGGTGGACCTGGGATTCGGGCCTGTCCTTCTCGGGCATCCTGGCCCTTTTAACCACATCAGCTGCCTCCCCGCAGTGGCACAGAGGTCAGTCTGGTAGGCTGGTTTTGTTGGAAATCTTTTGTCTTGCCTTGGGCTGGTCCCTCCATGTCACGATTCCTGGACAGTGGCCTGCACAGTCACTTGGAAGGCACGGGGACAAAGGTGCCGAGGTGTGCAGTTACACACTGCCTTCTCGGCAAGGGAAGCATTGAGAAATGCAAATGCTCCTTCACTCCACTCTCCCTCCAGTGTCTTGGGAATGGCTGTCCTGCTGCCCTGCCACCAAGGCAATTGTTTTCTGGAAGCAGCCATGCCATCGGGGGTTCCTCGTCACTGCCCTGCATCTCCTGTGAGCTTGTGAGGCTAACTGCCGAGGTACATGTGTGATTTCAGGGGAAAAGAAACCAGCAGGAGCTGACGGATTCTCCAACTCTCAACTGGTCATTTTGACTGCAGCCTCTTCCCTGAACCATCTATCTCTGCAGCAGACTCATTACAATTATCCAAAAGCCTTCTTTGACCCTATTTCCTTGGGCTCAAAAGTGTTCTATGGGTCCTGGGGGTTTCAATCCTATTCTCATCTGCTTGGAATGCAGAGCCCTTGTCTGACCCCAGCTCACCTTTCTAACCTCTCCGTTGCCCCATTTTGCTTCTTGGCCAAACCAGATGAGTTGTGTTGCAGTCATGGGCCCATCTGCTGCCCCCAGCAGGAATGCCCTTCCCTCTTCCCTAAACTGAAATTGTATCTTCTCTCAAGGCTTATTCAAATGCCACCTCCTCCAGGAAGCCTTACCTTAACACATCATCCACCCATTTCACAGTGATTGAGCCTTTATCGTATGCCAGATATTGAGCCCAAGTTGGCAAACGAGAAAGACAGGGTCCCTGTTGTCATGGAGCCTATGGTTCCATGGGGGTGTTGGATAAAAAACGAATCATGATGTAAATAATCCTTTGGTAACAGCCGCAATAAACATTAGTAAGAAAGCATGGCAGGTGCACAGGGAATGTATAATGGAGACCCTGAGTCTTGGAGGTCCAGGACAGTTGAGCTGAGGCTTGAAGAACAGACAGGAAATAGCCATGTGATGAAGCTGGAAGAGAGCTCCAGGCAGAGGGCACGGCCCGGGCAAAGGTCCTTAGGCAGCAGGGAATGAGTGGTCTTTGGAAAGGAAAGGAGGCCGATGTAAATTTAAGTGAGATGAGAAAGCTGGAGAAGAGGCTGGTGTGAAGGAAGGTGCTGGGCATGTAAGGCTTTAGGCCTTTATCCAAAAGGCAAAAGAGGAAGCTGTTGAGGGATTCCAAGCAGAGGACACATGCCAATGTTCACTTATAAGTGACCCTTCCAGCTGGCCCAGGGTCTCTGCTGAAAAGCCCAGGCCATGCATCAGCTCACCCCCGAACCTTGGTCATCGGGTCGTTGGGGTGTGAGCTTAGCATCCCTCCTCCTGGACTGATCTCTTCAGGGCACAGCCACCCTCTGGGCCTCCTGCCTCACCCAGACCACCAAACCCAGTGCCCCGCACATGGAGCTGCTACAAAAGCATGTGCAGATTGACCTCTTGGATAGGACATGACACTTACCAGTGTTTCCCATGGAAGGGGCCAGGCTGCCTGAGGGGCCTTCTACATCCTCTGGAAATTACCAAGTTCAAGGGTTTAAGGCCACTACTCAGGGAGCTCTTAAGAGCAGAGCCAGCAGCCCCTGATGTCCATGGCCAGGCCCTGACCCTGCACACACACATGCCATGTCCCTCTTGAGAATGGCCAGAAACAGAACGGAAAGATCTCAAGAGCTGCCAGGTGCTTTCGAGTTGACAAAGCACATTTCACACACTCAACCTCACTCACACAATCAGTCCTCTAAGGTATGGATGGTCACTGCCCCATTCTACAGATGTGGAACTGAGGCCCGAAGGAAGGGTCCTCCAGCAAGTCATGGCAAAGCCAAAACTAGAACCTGACTGCAGTTCAGGCTACTGATGGCCTCCACAGGGTAAAGAAAGCTGCTTTCCAGAAATTTCTTTTTTAAAATGCTTAACAGTGACGTGTTTCCTCAGGATGTCTGTCACTCCAGCAGTGGAAGCCAACACACTGATTCCCCAAGGCTATTTGTTCCCCTGCACTACAGATCCACACAGTCAACCACCAGCCCAGAGGCTGGCGGCTTAGGCCAGCACACGAGAGGGGCGAGGGATGGGTCCTCGCTGCCTGGTGTTTGCTGCAGTGGTAGGCATTCAGCAGGTGCCTGATAAATGCTGAGTGAACGAAGGGCCCGTTCCCACATGTGCTGGGCACTGTGCTAAGTGTATCACCTGCCTGAACCCCCATCATCCTCTCAATTGCCCTTTGAGGGTGGGGGGCATGACTGTCTTCCCTACTTACAGATGTGGAAACTGAGGCAGTTTGGAGGCAACAGACAATTAACCCGAGATCACACAGCAAGTGGGTGGCAGGGCCAGGACCTGAACCCATGTAGTGCCCTCAGGCAGCCCATGTGCTGGCCAAGGGAGGTGGGCAGAGGGGAGGGCACAGGCCTGTAGGGAAGTGAGGGAACTGAGGGCCTGCCTGCGTGCCATGTGCACCCCTGAGACCAAGCCTCAACCTGCAGCGCCCCACCCCTTGTTTTCCCGGCGTGGACAAGCGATGAAGACAGTCACCCCATCCTGCTCCCCAGTGGTCTCTGGGCTTCCTTCACCTCCTGGCCTCCTCTGGGCCTTGTGATCTGCCTCAACTCTCCTTTGGTAGTAGGTGAAGTGTGAATAAGAGAGGAAGGGGGGAAAGCAATGCACCCTTGAACAAGCCTCAGCTTCTCCATCTATAGAATGGGGCATCACCACCACCTGGCAAGGAGGGCTGCATCCACACAAGCACTTCATCAGCAACTGTCACCCGAGGGCTGTTTCTATTAGCCAAGCCTTAGGCACCCCAGGGAAGTGAGGTGCCCATGGTTGCCCAGCATCGACACGTGGAGCAAAGGGCAAGATGGGTCTCTGTGACTCCGAAGCTGGCACAGAGGAGAGGAGGATGAGTGAATGACCCTTGTGGGTCCTGCTGGCAATTCACCCCCCTAAAGCCAAGCATGGACCCAGGAGTCTCAGGCAGCCGGGAAACTCCCCCTGGCTGTGGCTCTCTGGCCGGCTACATGGTGATGGGGCAGCCCCACACCCTCAGGGAGGCCATACCCTGTTGAACCTGCGTCTTACACCCTGGCAATTCTGCTCTTGCTCTTCCCTCTGTCAGTACACCCTCCCCTGCCTAAGCCTGCCAAACTCCTATGCACCCTTCAAGGCCTAGCTCAAACGCCACTTCATTTGTGAAGCCTCTCTTGATTGCCCTGTCAGAATTTACAGAAGTACCCCAGGGAGGACTTTTGTCCCCTTGCCTGGAGGTCATTGGCACATCTCCAGATCCCTTATAACCAGATACTATTAATCGAGCACCTGCTCTGTGCAGGGCCTGCAGCAGCAATCAGTCTCCTTCATCCTCAAAACAAGCCTGCAGATAATGAGACTTACTCCCAGGTCCCTGCCTTTTAAACTACAGCTCTGAGAGGCTAAGTCACTTGCCCAAGGTCACACAGCTAGAAAGTGGCCAGCAAAGACTTCAATCAGGACGGTCTCACTCCAAAGCTCTGGGAGCCTGCCTTTCAGATTGGGGGTGTCCAGTGGGAGGGGGCCTGTGGCGTATCTCTCATCTCTGCATGCCAGGAATGTGCCCGGCTCCAAGTGGACAGGTGCTCTGTGAACCTGGGCTGGGTGCAGTGAGCTGACAGGAGCCAGCTGGTCCTTCACTGGGGCTGTGTAGCCTGGCACCCTCAGCAGCCCTGGCCAGGAGGGTCTCGAGCCGAGGGCCCAGAGTGGATCCAATATCTTTGTCCCAGGGAGAGCCTGTCCACTCTCCCTTCCTTTTCCATCTGGCATTCAGAGCTCCATGGGGCACCTGAGCCCTGCAAGCCCTCAGGGTGGCCAAGCCTGAGGCCAAGACCAGGCAGGTGGGCAGCTGCTCCTCACGTAGCCCCCCCACACCCCTGCTGCCCACGGCGCCCTTGGCTCCTCTCTGGAGGCCGGTTTGTGGGCCCAGGGCCTGAAGGAAATGCCTAGGTGAGTAGAAGAGCCCACCTCCAGCTTCCAAAGGACTGTTACTTGACCACCCAAGGCTCTCGCTTGGGGCAGATGCCCTCCCTCGCAGGCATGGCTGCGGTTTGCCACACATGCCAGGCCCAGAGGGGAAAAATCCAAACTGGCAGATTTGCCCAAAGGAGGCGAGCCTGTCACACAGGGAGATGGGGCAGCTGTTTTATCCTAGTGGCCCCCTTCCTGGATTATCCCTGAGTCTGGGTCTGCTTCCCTGACCCCCAGGCACAAACCTCTATGCATTCTGGGCAGGTGCCAGGGATGCAGAGAGGCCCCCACCCAGCGCCTGCATCAAGGCGCACTCCAGCTAGTGCAGGGCTGTGAGTGAGGAAAGGGGTGGGCACAGCACAGGCCCAAGCCCATCCAGGCAAAGAGCCAAGGAGGCTTCTTGGAGGAGGTGAACTGAGTCCAGAAGCCCTTAACCAGGCAAAAGAGGAGGTGGCAAGGTCCAGGTGAGGGGCCACCTCCCAAGAGAGGGGCCAGGAACTAGGGCCACAGCCCGAGGGCCAGTGTGTGACCCACAAAGGGCTCCAGCCTTGGCTTCTCAGCTCAGCACTCTCAGGCCCCCCTGGCACCAGAGCCACAGCTGGGCCCTGGGAAAACCCCACCTGCCCACTGTCAGGAGGCCTGCTCCAAACAGGAAGGATCCCTGTGTCCATGTCACTGCGCCCGCCTCAGCCCCACTGCAGCCCAGGACCTCGTGCTGTGGCCAGGCTCAAGCTCCCCACTTTGTGGGCCCATCTGGGGAGTCGAGGTCCCGGGACACCGGGCCAACACCCCCACCAGGCTGTGGGGCTCTTGGACAGACCCCTGGGTGGCCCTGCAGCCGGGGGCATGCCTGGCCCTGGCCTTGTGTCTCTGAAGCCACATCTCAGCCTCTGTCCCATACTGTCACTCTCTGGTCACCCTTGGAAAGCAGCTGTGGGCAGAACTAGCCTGCTGAGACTTCGGGACACCCAGGCTAAGAGACAAGGGACTGTGACCCTGGTGGGGGGGTGCAGAAAGACTGCCCCAGCAGGGAGGAAGGCAGCCAAGGTGGGGCCATTGCTGGGGGGTTGCAGGAGGGCGGCCTGGGTCTCTGGCAGGGTGAGGAGGGGGCTGGTATGCGGGGGAGCAGGGAGGACCAGCTTTTCTCCCCGCCATGCCGGCCTGCCTGTCTCCAGCATTTCACTGTAAAAATAAACGGTAGAAGCGCATGCCAGAGAAGCAAAAAAGGGAGGAAGGAAAAATAAGACCTCAAACCGCCCCAAACAGGCTCCCGCAGCGGGTTTGGGTTAAGGCCTGGGCCTGGGGACTTGCTGCTGCTTTGCCCGCGAAGCCGCTGGTGCCAAATTTGCATTTACCACAAACAGAGACAACACAATGTCATAATCCCTCTCCTGTCATTCTCCCCTCTTCCTCCTCCCACCTCAGACACACACGCTAACACAAAATGACGGCTCCCTCGACAGCCTGAACAAGCAAAGCCCTCGATCTGCCTCTTAATTGTTGCCATTTCCCCCCTGGGCCCGCGCCCCTCGCCCAACTCGCAGCAGACCACCCACTGCCCCCTCCTTTGTCCCGGATGGCCACTGACAACTGCCCCCCCCCCGGAGGCTTAAAAACATGCCTGGAAATGTGGGGGGAGGGGGAAGGCGAGAGGGGGGAGAGGCGGTCCCCACCCCACCCCCAGCCGCTGCCTCCGCGCCTTCCCGCCTGGGGCCCCGGTCACCGGCGGCGGCTGGCCCCGAAGGGACCCGTACTGTGACCCGAGCCCACCCCTCGCGCCCCGGCCCCCGCTCTCCCGGCCACCCTCCCAGCACCGCTCTGAGCGTCCCCCACGCCCCTCCCGCCACTGCTGTTCATGGCAGTTTCAAAGCTGCGGCCGCCACTTGAGCAGCTGCGGCCTTTGATGAGAACCAGGCAGTGAAGGGCGCCCGGGGGCCCCTGCCCCGCCTTGCCCGCCGCCCCCCGGGGGCCCCCCGGGAGCCCCGGGCCGGCGGCGCAGCGCAGCGCCCAGCGGGCACGCCTCGCACGCCAGAGCAAACTTTCCCGACCAGAGGGAGAGCGCGGTGCACGCCGTTACCTTGCGGTCGCCTCCTCCCGGGACACCTGCCCCGGACCCCTCGGACCGAGCCCGCCACCGGCTGGGGGGGGAGGGGAAAGGAAAAGAAGGAGAAGGGGGGGCAGTTCTCGTTTCTCAGCCTCCTCGCGGCTCCTCCTGCCCAAGCCGGCAAGTGAAGTCACAGGGCCGCGGCGGTGACATCAGCCGAGCCTCTGACATCACGGCCCCTGCCGACTCTCACCTCTGCAGGGTGGAGACCAGGAGCAGCGGGGAAGGAAGGAAGGGTGGAGGAGGGAGAGGAGCCCCGGATCCCGCCGGCGCCTCAACTGCGGAGCGCGCGTGCCAGCGAAGGGGGAGGGGGCAGGGGAGGGGCGGGCGGCTCATCTCCGTAGACTGTTTTATCTCTAGGTGGAGGCGATCGTGTGTCGATTCCGAACTGGCCCCAGAGCAAACGGCTTAAAAGGGGTGGCTGCCCACCACGGATGGGAATTGCGGGCCGCTGCTGTTCCTGGAGCCCCCGGGACATAGGCGTGTGGCATGCGTGAGGGGTGGGGGCACAACGACCCCGGAGGGCCCCCTTTTACCTGGCACCACTCAGAGGGCAGTGGCCTCCTGCAGGCTGCACTGCAGGAGGCTGAGCTGGGACTTGAGGCCAGGAGTCACCAAGGGGGTTTTGAAAGGGTTGGTCTGGGCCAGGGAAGAGCCAGCCGAGTAGCTCTGGGATTCCCAAGGCCTTCACTGGCCACTGGAAGGAGTCCTTGGGCCTGATGACCCAGCCCAGGGCCCCCACAGGGGGGGCTTCAGTAGGGGCACACACCACCCCGTGTCCTGGGTCCCATCTCAGGGAGGTGGCAGCAGGAACAGGAGACCAGGCTTGGAGCCCTAGCTCTGCCACTGAGGGTATAGCTGACAATGCAAGCTCTGATGGGTGGGCACCTACCATGTGCAGACCCAGCCGGGCACTCCACGCCTCCCCTCCTACCCCAAAACAATGCCTGCAAGGTAGGCATCAATGCCCCATATTAATATGCCCAGGAAGAGGTGGGACGGAACAGTGACCCAGGTCTCCAGTTTATGCCTCCTCCGTCCGATGCCCACCTCCTCTGGAAAACCCTGGGGGCTCCAGCCTCTGCCCTTTGACTAGAGGCCATGGAGCCTGCTCTGCCGAGCTTCCTCCAGCCCAAAGCCCTGGCCCACCCCAGCCCTGTGTCAGCACCTTTGACCCCTTCCCTGGTACCATGAGACAACTGGGCTGCTGACTCTGGCTGCCCCTCACTCAGCACACCCCTGCATGTGGCATCTGGGACTTGGCACCCATGGGGCAGGGAAGGAGACCAGACATTTGGTGAGGGCCTACTAAGCACCAAGCCCCAGTTAGCTCATCTCATTGTCCCCATGCCCAGGGTGTCAGGGGTACAGGCAAGGACGCGGAGCTGCTCCCACTGTCTGGAAGTACTTCCATTCCTCCCGGGCCTCCCCTACTTCCCACTTCAGCTCTCAGGACTCCCACTGAGCTTAGATATAGTCCCGACCAAGGGCTGGGACTATATCTAAGATCCAACCTGATTCAGAATCCACACCAGGTATTCAATAATTCCTTGTAGATAAATTGTCTCCACTTAGCAGAGAAATGTGTGCAAGTGCAAACACCAGTGAAGAAACCTAGAACAAACAGCTTTGCTGGGTTCCCTAAACAAGCCATGCTTTCTCTGGCCTAAGGCCTTTGCAGAAGCTGCTCACTTGGCCTGGACTGCCTCCTCCTCACCCCATCCCCACCCCTTCCCTGGCCACAGGAGGGTCTCAGCTTAGACGTCACTGCCTGAAGTCTAATTAGATGCCCTTTGACATGCTTTTCCCTATCAGTTTCTACTCCTCGACAGGAAAGGAATGGACACTGAAGCCCACTGCTCAGGTTCAAAGCCCAGCTCCCCCACTGGCTTGTGTGTGCCTTTGGACAAACCACTTGCCCCCCACTGATGGGTTTCCTCCCCTGAAGTGGGGGCAACAGCAGCAGTGCCTGTTAGAAGGGTCTCAGCACACAGCGGGCCCTCATCAGACCCCAGCAGAACTGTCCCTGCCTACACACCTGCCTGCGTCCCCAGCTGACCAGTTAGGTTCCCGGGGCTGTCTTGTCCTCTGACCCCTGGCACAGCTCGCACAGTGGGCACTCATAAATACGCACAGAGGAACCCAGGCAAGACTGGCTGAGAGCAGATTGGAGTTAGCGGGCACCTCCTTCAGGCTGCCTGGTTTTAAATCTCACCTCCACCATTCCCATCTTGAGTGACAGTGGCCAAGTTACTTAAATTGCCCTAAGTCTCATGTGCTCCATCTGTAAAACGGGGATAAGACTACAACCTACTCATAAGGCTGTTTTAAGATCAAATGAGATAAGGGGTGCAAAAGACTTAGAACAGAGCGGACCCTTAGCAGGTGTCAGATTCATGTTAGCTGCCATCGTTATTGTTACTTTATTTGACGAGGGCCTACGTGGTGCCACAGGGGACAGGGTGATGATGTCTGAGACATGCTGGGACAGTGGGAAGGAAGGGGCTTTTAGAGGAACACAGACTGGGCTCTAACACAACCCCATCAAGCCTCAGTTTCCCTCTCAATGAGGCTGGATAGCACATCTACATCGCTAAGATTCTGAGTGGGTGATTTCAGACAAGGAAAGTAAAAGTGCTGAGCACAGAGTCTGGCACTTAGCAGTAAAAGTGAGCTCCCCTCAGTCCTCTTGAACTGTAGATACCCAGTTATTCCAGAACCTTCCATGGACACCCCAACATGGATGGGGGGTGGGGTGGGATGGGATTCCAAGCCAGGAGCAAAAGGTGCAGAGAAGGGGCTCAGAAGGGAGGGTGACAGCTGGCGGTGGTGGAGGGGCACCAGGAAAGGCTTTCTAATGGAGGATGCATGTCAGCTGGGTCAGGAAGGCTGGAGGGGGGTGGGAGCAAAGGCATGGAGATAGACAACCCCCAAACACAAAGTCTCCCAGACACACTTGGGTGGACAGGGCCCTGAGGTCTCCATTCAAGAGTGTGGGTTTCGGGGAGTGTGGGGCTGAGCTGGAGGGCTCAGTGAGCGCCAAGCCTCTGTGCTGGGTATCAGGGATCAGGGCCAAAAGCACAGAAACCAGAGCAACCAAGCCAGGAGGGAGGGTGGAATCATCTGGTCCAACCATTTTACAACTGGGGAAACCAGAGCCCAGAGAGGAAGGGACTTGTCTAAGGTCAGAGGCAGAGCTAAAAGCTTACACTTGGTCTTGTAACCCCTAGGTCAGAACTCTCTTAATAACACCAATAACAACAGTTAATAATACACAGCACTTACTGTGTGCATTCTGTCTTAAGCTTCTTATGAGGATTAACTCATTAAAGCCCCACAACTACCCTGTGATGAGGGATTACTACCACCACCCTGCCCACTTTATAGATGAGCAAACTGAGGTCCAGAGAACTGAAGTGGGTTGTGTAAGTTACACAGCTAATAAAGAGCAAAGCCAGGATTCAACCCCAAGCTGTCCAGCTCTGGAGCCTGAGCTTTTTAACCAATGCACCCTTCTACTTCTCCTCAT
Source organism: Choloepus didactylus (assembly GCF_015220235.1). Classification (NCBI taxonomy): domain Eukaryota; kingdom Metazoa; phylum Chordata; class Mammalia; order Pilosa; family Megalonychidae; genus Choloepus; species Choloepus didactylus. The sequence continues at coordinate 10,591,806 of NC_051314.1, read as the reverse complement.
AGCATGCATCCATGCAGCCACCAGGTCAGGTAGGCGTGCACCACTCCATCCATACAATCATGCAAGCATGCATCCATCCATCCAATCATGCAGGCATGCAACCATCCGACCATCCAATCATGCAGGCGTGCACCCATCCATCCAATCATACCGGCATGCACCCATCCATCCATCCGCCCAATTATGCAGACATGCACCCATCCATCCATCCTTCAATTACGCAGGCATGCATTCAATTCAGCAGTGCTTATTTGAGCTCCTACTGCTCCAGGCACTGAGGAGTCAGCAGCAAATGCTCAGCCAACCCCACAGAGCGCCACTCTCCTCTGCCTGATGCTGCTGCCTTGCACTGAGTCCCGCCATTTCAGTTCACTAAAAACAGTCCTCCTGAAAAACCCAGTTTCAAAGTCAGCTCCTCAAGACCACAGACCACTCCATTGCTGGGAAACCACAAACCAACCCCCTTTCCAAGTCCATTAGGTCTCCTGCTTGGGAAGGGGGGAGAGAAGACAATTGATCCAGTATCAATTTCTGGGTAGAAATTGCAAGGAGCTCCAAGGCCTCGCTGACAAATATTATCCTGGAAATCAGATCTGGAAATGTTCAGCCCACGGGGCTTGAAGCAATTGAGTGGAAAAGTGCAATAATTGGGCTCTATCACCATAAGAGCATTTGGCAAGTCCGGCCTCCTGGGTGGGGGGAACTGGGCTAGTCGCATGCACCGGACACCTCTACGGAAAGCCCTAGGGACTCCCAGAAGAACCAGTTTGTCTTGCTGAGAGACCCTGAGAGGCAGGCACAACTGTCCCCATTCCCCAGATAAGGAAACTGAGGCTCAGAGACAGGAAGACTTGCCCAGGGTCAACACAGGCCCAGCCAGTTCTGGAAGCCACTTTGCCAGCTTCAGTGCAGCTGGGGGCAGGTCTCATTCTTTTTTTGGTCCTTAGTTTCCTCATCTGTGAAGTGAAGACATCGGGGGGAAGAAGGTCCTTTCCACCCATGGCATCTGGCGCTTCCATCCAACAAGGAGGCCATTCTGGGGCCAGGGATGGAGGGTGTCAAGGGCGGCGAGGAAGGTCAGGCAGATCTTACCCCCATCTTCATCTCACCTTCACCTGCTGCCTAAAGTTCTACCATAAAATACCCACAGAAGGACAAATCTTAAAACAGGAATCAGCATTTCTGGCTTGGACCCCCACCTTCAGGGAAATGGTTATTTTTATGCCCATTTTACAGATGGGACCACAGATTCTAATCTGCAACATCATCAGTGCTCTCCCCTGCTGCCCCCACCCACCCCACCCCCACCCCCAGAACAGTGGAGGCTCTGAACACCAGATCCACCGCTGCCCCAAGAGCAGAGATGAAGCTGGGTGACTGCCAAAATCAGGTTATTAGCAGAATTAGCAACCATGATTCCCAGTATCCACACAGCACAGTGCCTCCTCCTGGCTGCACAGAATGCTCACGGCCTGTTTCCTACTCCATAAAATGGGAACAATCACAATTACTCTTCACTGAGATGGCAGAGCAGGAGCATGCACCCCATTTCACAGATGAGAAAATGGGGCCCAGAAGGTGGCAGGACTTGCTGGTGTGCAAGTCCCACTCAAATGCAGTTCTGACTCTCTGAGTGTGGGAAGCTGGAGGTAGAGAAAGACCAGGGGATTCAGGGTGGGGGACAAGGGCTGGGCTGAGACCCAGGTCTGCACACACCTCTACCCACTGGCCGCCACTGCAGGGGTAATCTGCCCACCTGGGGCTTTCAGGGACCTGCTGCCTGCCCCCGGGTACAGCTGCCTCCCTGGCAGGCCCCAAAGAGCCCCCCAAAGAATCACTGTGCTCCGGAGCCTTTTTCCCATTCCAAACATGCCAGAGCCCCGTGGACCCCGGAGGCTGCTACTTAGCGCCAGATTAATCACACCGAATTCTCCATCCAGATACTGCGTGCAGGCCGAACTCCCACCGCTAATCGCCGTAATATTCTCCTCGGCGTGTGCAGGCGGCCGGGGCGATGTTCCAGGAATATTAATTCTCCACAGCCGACTCACTCCTGCCGCACGCATGCGCCGCGGTGCCTCCGCCGGCTGCTTGGGGGTTGGGGGTCGGGCAGGGGGACAGGGCCGGAAGGAGGCAGCGGCCCCAAGGCCCAGCAGCTGTTTTAACATGAGCTGGAGGCGGGGTGTGCCTGCAGCAGGGGTTGCCCCATTCACCCTCCCAGTCCTGACCCCAAGTCCCCTGCCCCCCAAACCTACAGGAGGCTGGGGGCCCCCAGAAGCCCTCTAGTATCCACTATACACAACGGAAGTTTAAGGAAATAGGCACCAAGGGACCCACTACTCCCAGCCCAAACACACACACACACACACACACACACACACACACACACACACACACACACACGGGAATGAAAATCTTTCATCTGCTCAAAATATTAAAATGTGGGCAGCAGAGGGGACTCTGGTAAAGGTTTGGGCTCTACAGTGGGGCCTGGCTGGGGCATAGAGGGGGCAGGCTGGGGGCATATGGGAGCCGCCCCCTACTGCTGGCAATGCCTGACCCAAGCAGAGCACAAGTGGGGGACCCTTTCCCCATAGCCTGGCCATTAGTATCAGGAGCCCAAGGAAGGTTTCTGGAAGTTTCCTAAGGAGAGGGGGCACACGTCTGTCCCAACCTCACCAGCTCTGAAGCAGACACTGATGAGCCTGGGGACGAGGGATGGAGTAGGGCCCTGGCCTGCCCTTGGGAAGTTCCCAGCAAGCCAGACAATTTAAGGAAGGGGTCGGCCCCCCTCTTCTCTGGAAGCTGGCCTCCTGCCCACCCTGACCCACTGAGCCCCAAAACAGGGCTGGGAAGGTTCACACCTTCAGGAGCTTAACAGTTTGCAAAGTGCCCCCTTTTGTATTGTCTTGGTTCAATTTCTATGACCAAGGGCCACTTTAACATCCATTTACAATTAAGGAAACTGAGGCACAGAGAGGGAAAGCAGCCCCAAAAGAATATGAACCCAGGCCCCTCTCCTGTCTACTGTGCAGTCTCATTCCATGCCCTACTCTCTCTTCCTCTCTGAGACTTCCTCTCTTCTCTGAAAGGACCTTCCAGCTCCCACATTCTGTCCAACAAGCACAACCATTTATTGAATGCCTACTGTGCGCCAGGCCCCGGGATTCAGAAACACATAAGGCTCCTCCAGGAGCTCAGTCTGGTGGGGAGAAAGAAATAACTGGCTTACCAGTCCCGCTTGAGCCCCAGGGAGGGGCCTTCCCATAGCCTTGTGGGTGAGGGAGGGCTTCCTGGAGGAGGCAGTCATGGAGAGAAGCCAGCTGTATAGAAGGGGAGGTCTCCACACTGGAGTCTAGACCAGAGCAGACAGGTAAGTGTCCTAAGCCCATGGAAAGCCACAAGCCTTGCAGCTCCAGCCCACCCCTAGGCCCCCAGGAGCCCCCCAGCAAAGCAGCTCAATGGTCTAGTTTGTCCCCCATCCCAGAGCAGCTTTCCTGTGCTGGTGTCAGCACTGAGGGGCCTCTCCTGCCAAGAAGTCCCGGCTAAGACCAAGCATAGTCTCTGCACAGGGGAGTGGATGAGAACAGGACATAGGACAGTGTGCTGGGCAGGGTGGTGCAGGGCCAGTGTGACTGGGGAGACCCAGGGCTGGTGGGTATCGAGGTCAGCTGAGCTGGCCCTGACTCTGACTGCCAGGGCTGGACCAGGCAGGGCAAGGCTGGGGCCCTGGGGGGCTTCCTGAACCAAGGCCTCCTGACTTCTGGTCCAGTGCTCCAACTGGGAGGCAGGGCCTCTAAGAACTCACAGAGAGGTGGGCCTGGCCTAAAGAAGCGAGTGAACGGGGCTGCATGAGAGCTCTGGCTCAACCCAGCTTCTTTCCAGTGGACAGATGATGAGAATCAAGGTTTAAACCACAGCTATGAGGGACGTAGGTCAGGCCCCTCAGTGGCCAATAGCTGTCCAGCATGAGGACCCTCTGGACCCGGGGTGCCTGACCTGGGCCTGGGTCAAGCCTTCCACACACTGCCCCTCATGTGAGTCTCTTGAGAACTAGAAAACTGATGGATCTCCCTTCCATTTCTCAGATAAGGAAACTGAGTCTTGGAGACAAAGCACAGACAGAAATGAACGTTCACGGGCCCCTCCCATGTGTTGGACTCACTGCCCACAATCTCACTGTGGGGGATCAACATCCCCCTTTTACAAAGTGGGAGCTCCCCCAGGACCCTCGGGTAGTGGGGCATAGCATCTGATGGCCCCCAGGTCTGGGCCTGGGCCTTCTATGTCCTGCTTCCCCAAGCCAGCCCAGCAGGGGGCTCCCCCAGACCCTGGCACTCACCATCAGAATATGCACCCAGGTCCGAGAATTCCATAAAACAGCCCTTCCCACCCTCACCACCCCCAAGCCAGTTCCATGTCCAGATTCATGTCACAGGTGAGGAATACAAGGCTGAGCTCAGGCTCAGCGAGAGGGAGGGACAGGGTAGAGACACAGTGACATCCCAGCTCATCAAGTTGGGCCATGGGACACAAGGAAAGCGGCCAGCAACTGCGCCTGTGGAAAATCCCAGGCAGCTTCCCGGAAGAAGGGGCATCTGGCAGAAATCCGGAGGACGGGCACTGCATGAGTTGCAAGGCACCACATGCGTGAGACAAAGGACCCCAGGACTTCCAGGTAGACAAAGCCCAGGTTCGAGTCTCCGGCCTGACCATCATCTGGGCCTCTGTCCCCCATGCCTCCAGGACCTGCTGCAGCCCAAGATCAGCTCAGCGCACGTCCAAGCCCCAGAGCAGTCCTACTGGGGCCGGTGTGCCTTCTACTCTCCCCAGCTCTGGGCTCCAAACCACATATGCCCCCTCCCACTTAGCACCTGTCAGAAGCAGAGGGGCCTGGACCGCAGGAGCTGGGAGGCAGGGCCAAGGGCAAGGATGCAAGGCCCTTGGGCCCCCGCTAGCACCAGGACCTAGAGCGAGGCCGCTGGAGGGCATGGAGGGGATTGGAGGGCACAGAGCCTGGGTGAACTAGGGACCCACTGCTTGGCAGGAGGCCTCCCTGCCAGGCCCAGGCTGGCAGTGTCCCTCCTCAGGGGCTTCCCAAGGGCCAGTGGTTCCAATGCTGTTCCCAGTCCCCCCAGCTGGGCAAAGACCCGGCTCTGAATGCAGCCTCCCCGCTCCAAGCTGGGACTCGGGGCCAGCCACCTCCCTGCTCTGAGCTTCACCGTGCTCATCCAGAACACCGCCTGCCTGCACCTATCCTGCAAGGTTATTACGAGGATTCAGGGTGATAAGCTGTCACAATGTAAGTGACAAACTGAAGGGGCAGATGTTGGCTCCTTTCCCAGGATTGAGCATTTAAACAGACCCGGAGGGATGAAAACAGAACCCCTCCCATGGACAGGGAACTCACACTTTACCTCCTGTGCTCCTCATGACAGCCTGGAGAGGGGGTCCCCTGTTCTCAATTTATTGGTGCGAATCTGAGGGCAGATGGGTGACACAGCAGTCCAGAGCCCCCAGGTTTTCATCACCTGACCCCGTAATGGGGGACTTTCAGGCTCTGGAAAGCAGTGGGCAGGAAGGTGAGGGGTACCACCACCTGGCCCATGGGCCAACCCCAGCCCAAAGGTCAGGCCTGAGGCGGCAAAAGGCTTAGTCCACTCCCAAGTTCCAGCTCATGGGAAAATAAGCCCCTTCCCGCCCGCCTCCCCACACCTGCAGCCATCTTGAGCACTGGCAGGGGCTTGTTTTGAAAGCTAGGAGCCGATCAAGCCCAAGGATGGATCAAGTCCAAGGATGGAAGCCAGGAAAGGGCTGAGCAGCGGGGATCAGTCCCCGCCGGCGCAGCCCCTCTCCTCGGCATTGGCCAGGTCGCCCGCACTCGCAGTGCGGTGCGCTAGTGGAACGCAAACGCTGTGTGGCAGCACCAGGCACCTGCCAATCTCGGCCCACGGCCCCCACCCCCTCTTCCCGAGGACAGATAATTCTCTCGCTCTCCCAGCCTGACAAAATAACTAATGCTAACTCAATAAAGTCCCCCTTGAAGGTTTTTAATTACCAGACTGCTCTGAAGACTAAAGACCCAACGAGGCCAGGGGAGGCTGGCGGGGGTCAGCATGGCCGAGGGAAGGAAGCCGGGTGTTGCCCCCAGCGGCCACTTAGGAAAGGGCGTCCCTTCTGACTCGGGGAGAGGGCAGGGCCAGGCTGCTGCTGTCCAGGGTGCTGGGCCCGGCGGCCACAAGGACTTCACATTCACACTTGCAACAGCGACCACTGATGGAGGCCAGGCCAGGTTCCCGCAGGGACTTGGAGATGATCTCGTTCAAGCTCACAGCCTACCACAGGGAGGGCGACGTCCCCACTGGACAGATGAGGACAGCGAGGCTCAGGGCAGGGGGTAGGGACTGGCTTGCTGTGGTCACAATGCTAAGCCAGAATTGTCCAGTTATGCAGAGGGCCAGGGCAGATAGGGCCCAGTGGTGCTCCACGGCTTCATGCAGTGAGGTGGGCTGGGCCCAGGACCAGGACAGCATGGCTGGTCAGACTGAAGCTGCCCACGGGGCCTACATGGAGCCCGAAGGGAGCAGCAGACTGGCTTCCTGACCCCGGCCCAGGCACCTCCTCCCAGGCTGAGAAAAGACAGTAACACTCAGAGTACAAGTGCTTGGCTGCCACTGCCCCCGAACCCCTGAACTCCTCTCTCACTGCATCCTCCTCACCCTCCGTGAGCTGGCCTGCCGTCATCGGCTCCAGCCTGCTCTTCGATCCTAAACCACAGGCCTTCCTTCAGGTCCTTCCAACATGCCAAGCCTGCTCCTGCCTCAGGACTCTGCACTGGCTGTTCCCACTCCCTAGGATACTCATCCTTCACGTTTCTGCACAGTTGGCTCCTGCCGTTCAGGTCGTGGTACAAATGGCACCTCCTCAGAGAAGCCTTGCTTGAACTCCCCAGCGGAGCCTTCTGTCAACGGCCCCGAGTGGCTGTGAGAGACAGGGCCAACAGCAGGGGCTCTGGAGCTGGGCAGCAGGGGTTTGAATCTTGGTTCCACTCTTTTAAGGCTCTGTGACCCTGGGCAGGTGATTTGGCCTCTCTGTGCTTGGGTGTCCTCATGGGTATGTGTGTGTGAGACAACAATCCCCAGCTCACGGCATCCTTGTGAAGGCTGACTGAGCACACACATGGGAACAGAGTCTGGCACACAGTATGGCTGCACCAGGCTTTTCAGCTATGAAGCACTTCAGCCCGATCCACATGTGCAAGCCCTCCTCCTGCAGACCCCCATGCCCCAGGTAGTAACTGGCTCCCCACGTGGTACAGGCCGCCCTCAACACTCAGGCTCTGAGTGTCACCAAGGATTTGGACTCTGAACCCAGCCTGCTGGGTTCAAATCCTGCCTCTGTCGTTTACTAGCTGTGTGACCTCCTCTGGGTCTATTTCTTTGTCTTTAATGTAGGGGTTTTAACAGTCCTCACTTCCTAGGAATTTTGAGGACTAAAATGAGCTAATATTTGTGGGAGGCTTAGAACAAGGTCTGGTGGGTGCTTGATGTTAACGAATATCATCACCATTGTCATTGTCACTGGCCTGGCCCTCCCTGCACCAGACTGTGGCTTCCTGCATACTCAATCTCCTGCCCCAGCACAGGCCCAGGACCCGTGGGCATCAGTGGGTGCTGCCTGCACAGCTGATCCGGGCTCTGTCTTCTGGATGAGATTCCTCGCTGCCCTGTGGACCCACTGCCCGGCTGTGCCTTTTTGCTGCAGCTGTTTCCGCGAATCTGCTCTTCCAGCTCTGCCGAGGCGCCAACTTAGGGGGCGGTGCTGAGGGCCAGTGCAGCTGAGCCCGGCTCCCCAAGGGCCACGTGGGGCGGCCCCAGCTCCCAGCCTTGCCTGGAGCCTCCTGGCTGGGATCACAGCCCTGTGGCGTTCGAGCTGCTGCCCACCAGCCGGCCCCTGGCATCTGGCCCGGGCTGCCTGCCAGCCACAAGAAGAGGCAGTTTGGCTGGCAGCCAGCTCCTGGTGCCCGAGCTGTCAGACAGGAGGCAGGCCAGGGAGGGTTGGAACCCCAGCCCCTGAACAGGGGCCCTGGCCAAGCCTCCGGGACGGGGCCAAGCATCTCCTCACTGCCATGGCTACAAGGAGGCCCTGTGTTTTCTAGGGTTCAGGGACTGGCCTCACTGGGTAGGGGCCCATTTATTATGGAAGCAGCACATGGGGGTGGGGTGGATTTTCAAGTCAAATGATAAGAAAAACTGCAACTAATACAGCTGACATTTAGCGCGCTCTTGCTCCAGGCCACATGCTTTGTATGTTCCCTCCATGACTTTCCCCAACACTACATGCTATTATCCCCATCCTACAGTTGTAGCAACTCAGGCTGAGAGATGCAGCCTCTCACCCAGAACCACACAACAAGCTGGGGAAGGGTTTGAACTCAGGTCCCTGTGCTCCAAGCCCAGCTGTGTGGCCTTGGAAAAGGAAGCTGTGACTCTGCACCTTAAGCTGCCCGTCTGTGCAATGGGCACGACCAGAGACGGCCATGCCGTAGATAGTCACGGGCTGAAGCCAGCAAAGCAGGTGAGGGGCACGGTCAAGTCAGCCTCCTCCAACAGCAGGCCTGGGCAAAGGACATGTTCCCTAAATATGATTGGGGTTGGTGGTATTTCTGGATCTTCAGGAATGAGGGGATGTGGTGGGGTCTGCAGAGTCCCCTGCATCCCAGCCCCTGGCAGCCTGCCCCATTCCCCCACAGCCTCCTGGGCCAGCAGGGCTGCAAGTGGCCAGCAAGGAGGGGCAGTTCCCAGGGCTGGCCAGGAAAGGTCCTGACACCAAGGCTTTGGACTCAGCACCCAGGAGCTCCCCCTCCTCCCCGTCACAGGAGACTCAGGAAAACTGGCCATGGAGAGTCCTGGGCCAACTAGTTCACACAAACATGCAGACCCCTCTCCTGTGTGACTCTCTCTTGCCCCAAGGACTACAGACCACAGACTACACAATGGGGCAAGGCCGGGGAACACCCACCTCTCCAGGTTTATGGTGAGGGGCCTGAGGCTGAGTGCTAGGTGCCCAAGGACTCGTAGCAAGGGCTTTGCACAAAGCAGGCATTGGCGAGAGTATGCCTAGTTGGTGGGGGGCAGGGGCAGGGGGGCAAAGGACACAGCTGCTCATATTTGCACAACACGCTGGGGGCTTTTCACCATCAATCTTCTCATTCAGATCTCACAAGACCTTAGCAGAGAAGGTACCACCTTCCTCCCCATTTCTCCCAGGCCCAGAGAGGGGCAGTGACTTACCCAGGGCTGCACAGCCAACCAGGGTGCAAAGACATCTCCAGAGCCCCAGACACTCCTAACCCAGGTGAGGGCCATGCCCTGGGCCTCAGAGCAGGGGATGGGCAGGGGCTCTGATGGCGGAGGTCCTGGAGAGTCCGGAGGGAGGGAGTTGCAGCGCGCTGGTGGTTACCCTGATGTGTGGCTGACAGTGCCTGGGGGTGCCCAGTGGGTGTGGGACTTGTGAGCAGCTGCTGCTGCGAAAAAGGGACCCCAGAAAGGAGCTGCCCGAATCACTGCCAGACTGGGGCTCCACGGAGTAAGGCAGCAGGTACAAGAAATGCGGTGCTCCTGGGGACTCTGCAATGGGACCCCCACTGGGCATCACTGAAGGTCCCCCCTGTGCCCACCCCCTGCCCAGACCCTGGCAGCCCAGGGACCATGAGCCTTGGCACCTCTGAGCCTGGGCTCCGCTGCTCAGTGATGGGGCTGGGGGCGGGGTACAGATAATCCCCCCCACCACGAAGAGCTGTGCAGAGGCCACTCCGCCCGCTGCTTTAGAGTTTTGCCCTAATTGCTTTCCTCTCCACACTTGCCTTTCATGAGCCGCCAGCCAGGACGACAAATTTAACCACGGAAAGTGGAGCAGCAGCCTGGGGCGGGACAGGGCGGGGCCGGCCTCTCAGACGGGACTCCCCACCCCGCAGTACAGGAGCACCACACCCCACTGGCCTCCGGGATGCTGACCGGGCGAGCTGGGCGGTGAGCAGCTGGGGCGGTTTCCACACCCCTCAGCTGCCCTCTTGGGGAGGCAAACGGTGCTCCCTCGGAAAGGACTCCAGCCCACACAGGACAGAGGAGGGGCGGGAGGGGGTGAAAGACCCCAGGGTGACCAACTAGAGATCCCAGAGGACATTTAACCTCGCAAGATCCACCCTCTCCCCATTCACCGGCTTCCTGCTGGGGGCCGAGACTGAAGGGGCCCCTCCCTGGCCCAAGCTCCCTGCCCCACTCCAGCGTCCACCCTCCCCCTTGGCCCCCCAACACCCGGCACCCCTTCCCTACCCGTCTGCACTCTGGGCGGCCCACCCCCCAGCTGGCCAGCATCCCGAGGCTGCGTCCCCCCAGCCAAAGAGGCCACAGCCTAGAAAAGCACAGCCTTGGCCTCAAGGCCTCTTGAATAAAACATGCTGGCCGCCATGGGTCACTCCTCTGCAGCCGGCACAACCCCCCATCATCCGCTAGCTACCCTCCCCAGCTAACAGCTCGCCTCTCCCTCCCACGGTGGGCCCCCCTCTCCAAAACTTCAACCTCCAAGGAGTGACCTGACCTGGTATCTCTCTGAGCCAGATGCGGAAGGTCAGAGTGGAGGGCTGTCAGGGGGTACACAGAGAGGAGGAGGTGGGGGGAGAGGAGAACAGAAGAGGAGGAAGCAGAGGGGGAGGGGGAGGAGCGGAGTGGGAGGAAGGAAAGGGAGAAGGAAGTACAAGGGAGGGGGGAGAAGGGAGGAGGGGGGAGGAGGGAAGAGTGGGGGGAGGGGAAGGGAGGGGGAGGGGAGGGGGGAGGGGCAGTCTGAAATCCCGCAACATCAAAGCCTTTCCGGAGGAGCCGCAGCGCACAGTCACGTGCGGCCTCGTTCCGTTCCTTTCCTCCCGTCTCTGGGAGAAACTGCTGGGCCTGGGGCTGCTGGAGGAATCTTAAAACGAGGCAGATTGTTTGGAATATTGGGGAGGGGGGATTGCAGTCAGAGTTTGATCCTAAGACAGAGGACAAGACGGCGGGTTTTGAAACCTGTGCCTCGGAGGAGAGTCAGGGCAGGAGGGGCCTCTGGCCAGCGGCTGGGCAGGAGGCCAAGTTTGGGACCACCCACTCTTCCGAGGCGGCTGGTGGGAGGCTGGTGGCAAGGCTAGCCCAGTTTATCACAAGAAACCGGAAATCTGGATTTTTATGTGGAATCCTGCTCTTTTTAATGTTGGCTGAAACATAAAAGGAAAAGAAAGGAAAACGTACCACATGGACCAAACAGAGAATGTCCTCATTTGGGCCCAGGAACTCAGTCTGGCCCTTCTGATGGACTCCAGCCCACTTGTTTCATAGGGGGGAAACTGAGGCCCAAGACAGGAAAGGGGCTTGCTCAAGGTCACACAGTGGACACTCACCGGCCAAGGGCTGGATTTTGGGTCCCAGCAAACAGGTGGCCCTGAAGTTCCCAGAGCCCCAGGATCAGAGGTGTGACTGACAGGGGCCAGGGAGGTATGGGGGGGGGGGGTGCCCCTTCTCCCTGCCGGCTTCTGGCATCTGTCCTGGCCCAGCCTACCAAGTCCATGGTGGACACTCCCTAGCACCCCAGTCTCAAGCCTGCATTACTGCAGTCACTTACTCAACCATTCATTCATTATCTACTCCTGCCAGGTGAGCGCGGCCCCACCTACAAATAAGGCCAGGACAGGGGAGCAGGGTCTCCAAGGAGGGAGCAGCTGCCTCTGTGGGGTGGTGGACAGGGGGCTCTCCCCAGAGGAATGGAAGGTTCCAGGGCAGGGGCAGAGAATTCTAAGCAGAAGACACCACACCTGCACAGACCAGGGGATAAGGGTCTAGATGGGGACATGGGAATGGCTGCTTGTGGCTAGAAGTGAGGCCAGGCACGGGGCAGATGTGGGAAGCCTCACAAACCAGGCTCAGAAACCTGCGACATTATATCAAGGGCACTGGAGAGCCCCTGGAGGTGTTTGAGCAAAGGAGAGATAACTCAGATCCTCGCTGAGACAGTGCCAGAGAGTTTTCAGGGGCTGGAAATGCAGCTCTGGAAGTTGCTCATTCATTCACTGGTTCTTTCAACAAGTATCTGTGGGCACTAACTCGGTGCCAGGAAACCAGACGGGCAGCTGCCAGCCCTCGTGGAGGGCACCGTCTGGCAAGGCAGGCGGACATGAACACGCACACCACAGGGCAAGAAGGCAAGGGCCGCAGTGGGGCACAGGCTCGGCTGGGCAAGGGTGATCTCAGCTGAGCAGTGACCCGGTCCTTCCAAGTAGGACCCATCTGCAAGCGGGGAGTGGGGGACCCTTCCAGGAAGAGGGAACAGCATGTGCAAGGACTCAGGAGTAAGAGAAAGCAGGAGTTTTCTAAGAGTGAAAATAGTTCAGCAGGCCCAGGGTGTGGGCAGGAGTCATGCTGAGGGGTAACGGAACATCTTGACTTTAGTTCAAAGGCACTGGGGGCCCATGAGAGGGACCTGGGAGTGAGCAAGAGAATGTGGGAAATGATGCTTGTGGGGTGGAGGGCACCCCCTTACCACCATCCCCCCAAGGAAGAACTTTCCCATTAACCAAGAGCCCCGTGGCTGGGTGCTGGCACCCAGGGTGGCCAGCCCAGGACCCACAGCTCCAGCTGGACAACCTCAGGCAAACCCCTCCACCTGAGTCCTGGAGGAAGTTGTCCTTGTTGAGAACAGCGGGATGGACCTAGCACAGTGTGGACAGAACCCCCAGGGTTGGCATCAGAGAGGCAGCTAAGGGCACAGTGGGGAAAGGGGCCAGACACTGTCAGGTGAGCCGTGCTCTCTGGATGGGGAATCTGAGGCTCAGGCTACCAGAGTCAGGACTGGCACCAGATGGCATGCAGTGAGACTTCCATGGACACCAAACAGGCTGGTGGAGGCTGCCGTCGTTGGGGTATCTGGAAAGGACTCAGATAAGGGCGAATGGGCCCCAGGGGAGGGGCCCAGAGAGATGGTGGGCTTCTCTCTCAATCCCGGCCATGGACAGCAGCTCGGCCCTCTGCCGGCTGAGGGTGGGGGCTCAGGGTGCACAGGGGAAAACAAGGCATGAGAACTGCAGAGCAAGCCTGTGGACAGTGTGTGGGGGGGAGGGGTGAGTGAGTGTGGGTGTATCTCCTGAGACCCCTCTCCAGCCTCAAAGAGCTCCCACTCCACCCACCAGCCTCCAGCAGACCTAGGGAAGCTGCTAACAACCCCTTTTTACAGCCCAAGAAATCAAGACCAGGAAAGAATGCTAAGCCAAAGTCACCACCAGTGAGAGGGAGAGACAAGAGGTGGGTCTGCTTCCAAGGCCTGGATTAGTGTGATTCCTGGCTGTCCCACGGGTGGGGGGACCCAGGGAGGAGGAGTATGAGAGGAGGAAGGAAGGTGACTGGCACTGGCCCTGGTCCTGGCCCAGCCCGGCTTATCCAGGATCCCCCAAGTCGCCAACCACAGAGCACACAGGACCCACGCCCCTGCAGAACTGGAATGCTGTCGCTACTCCCCAGGGTGCCCCTGCAGACCTGGGACCCCGGCTGGCTGGCTCAACCTCCAGCCCCAGCACACGGTGGGGTGAGTGACCCCTGGGTGAATTATTCACGGAGACCACCATGGCTGCCAGGGGTTGGATGACCTCCGTGCCAAATCCTCTAGCACACTCGCTCGCACAATCTGTCCTACCCTACCCTGGGAGCTGGGGGTTATGCATCCCAGCGTACAGAGAAACTAGGGCTCAGAGAGGTCCAGTTTTTGTCCCCAGGCTACACAGCAGAAACAAAACAACACAGATTGAGAAATAAACACAGGGCAGTGACCAAAGCACAGTGACCTCAGCCCTTTACAGCATCTACTCATCGGATGATCAAACCCTCCCAGGGGTGGCTACTGGGTTACCCCCACTTTCCAGATGAGGAAATGGGGTAACTGGCCTGAGCAGCAGCAGAACTGGGACTTGAACCCAGGCTGGTCCCAGAGTCCTCACCTTTAAGCACCTTCTCAAAGGCACCTGGCCTCAATTGGGGGGGGGGGGGCAGATTCCCACCTGCCCTAGTCTCCACAGCCTGTGCCCTTCCCCCAGCACGCACTGTGGGGACCCCTCGCAGAGGAGAGAGGGAAGGTGTGCTCGGCTTGCAAGTGCGGCCAGAAAGTGGCTTAAGCCAAAGGGAGGAGGAAGGGGAGGAGCGGGGTGAGGTGGAGTGAAAGGGGAGGGGCAAAGAGAGGAGGGCAGAGGGAGGACGGAAAAGGAGAAGGGAGAAAGGAGGAGGAAAGATATGAGAGAGAAAGGGGGAAGGAAGGAGGAGAGAAAAAGGAAATGGGGAGGGGGAAGGAGGGGAAGGGAGAGGGGAGGAGGAGAGAGGAAGGAAATGAGGAAGGGGGAAAATGGAGGACGGGGAGAAAACGGGAGGCAGCGAGGAGAGAAGGGGCCCTTTCCCAGGTGCCCGGCAGACCGCCTTCCAGCTGGAGGGGCCAAAGCCATGGCCCGTGTGCCAGGGGAGGCCTGCCCCGCGGTGCAGCTGCAGAAGCATCAAAGCTGGTTCCAGCCATCCTGAAGGACACAGCCTTAGAGTTTGGGCGGCAGTGGGGCCACATTTCAGCCTGATCTGAGGCAGGTGGCGCCCCTCCCACCTGGAGACCCCCATCCAGGTTGTCTGCTTAGTACCCCATTACGGGAGAAAAGATACAGCCAGCCCCCGCCCAGCCTCAGCGAACCTTCCTCTGGAAAGATCAAAGCTGCACTAGATTCTGTCTGGAAATTCAGTAAATAGAGCTGCGGGGGGGGGGGGGGGGGGCGCAGCCCTGATGAAGGGTAGTTGGGGGGCTGGGCTGGGGCTTCGGAACGGGTGTAGGAGGTTTGGGGTGGGAGCCAGCAGGAGGGGAGGGGACACATCTAAGCGTGCGCCCCTCACCCCAGGCCCTCCCCTGGGACCAGGCCCCTGGGCCCCTGCGGCCCATAAAACCTGTGGCAGCTGCCCATGGGGGACGAGGGATAGCAACCCACCCACCCACCCATCTAACCGGGACAGCAGCACAGCCCGCCAAGGCCCAGGCACTGCGCCAGGCCTTCCCATGGACATCTGAGTCTCAGCAATACTGCAAGATGCAAAGACCGTCCCTTCTCACGGCAGGGAAACAGAGGCACCAAAGAGTCACGTGATGCCCGGGTGGGGAGTGGCTGTGGGTTTCGGCGGTCCACTGCCCACTCCTCCACACAGAGGGCACCCAGCCGCTGCCCACTTCCACAGGAGGTCTTGGACGGACATGACGCAGGTGTCAGCCCCCTCCAGGGAAGCTGCAGGCCACATCCTGTTCAGCTGGGGTGGACACCGGCCTTCCTCCGGGCTGAGGACTGGGGTCCCCGGAGCCCCGGCTTCCCTGGCCCATGTTCTACTGTGGCCCTTGCCTGGTTTCCATGGCCGCTGGTCATGTGGGGTTCAGAGGGGCTCAGAGACCCCAGGGATGAGCCACCCATGGGAGCTCTAGGCACCCCATCCCTGACCCCCTCCCAGAGTTAGTCAGGCAAAAGGGGAGCAGAACCTGAACTGCACCCACAGACACCGCAAAGGCAGCCCGAGCACGTCCATGCACGCTTTTCTACACTGCCTCCCGCTCCCCACGGCTGCGGTGAGGATTAACAACTGGCCCAGTTCCCTAATTCACACCAGGTGGAGGCTGATTCCTTCGTCTTGGTGAAGACCATCTCCTCCCTCAGGAAAACTGCTCCTCTCAGGGAATGGCACTGCCGTCCATCTAGCTGCCCAGGCCAGAAACCAGGCCCACCCCACTCTGTCAACCCCAGAATCCTTCCCGTGGCCTCCCCCCAAACTCGCTGCACACCGGCCGCCCGGAGCTCTCGCTAAACTGCACACCTGACCAAGCCGCAGCCGGTCCGCAAGGAGAGATGGAAGGCCTCGCCCCGGGAATCTAGCTCACCCCTTAACGCCACACCACTGCCCAAGCAGCCGCTGAACTGACATCTGCACGATGGACGGACGAAGTCTGTTCCTCTGTACATGCTGTCCCAGGGCGGGGGACCCTCTTCCCGCCCCCCCCCCCCGGCTGTCCTTCCAGACCCTGCCTCCCAGCCTCCCCCAGGCTGCCCTGCTGGTCTCCCGGATCCCCCAGCCCACCCAGGTGTCATCCACAGGCCCATCTGCCTCCCAGGTGGGGACGGGGAGCTCCCCGAGGCCTCGTGTGTCTGCCCCTCATCCGTCTTCATGGGGGGGCCCTCACAGGCACTCGGCGCAGAAGGCAGGACAAGCCCCTCGGGAGGTACGCTCCCAGCAAGGCAGCCCAGTGCTCATTCCAGACGGAATCAGGGCTTGGTGGGCAGGAAAGGGGGTGCCCCCCTCGAGGCTCAGAGGCCTCCGCCCCTTCATGGTCCGCTGAAGGCTGACCCCGGCAGGTCCCCCCTGCCCTCCCCCCCCGCCCCCACCAGGGACAGAGCAAGCTCACGGCGAATAGAGCAATTTTCCAGACCTAGTGGGGCTCGGCAAGCCAATTTAAACAAATAAACCTCTGGCCTCTGCGAGGGGGCATGACATGCAGCGGGGGCCTGGAGGATGCCACGCCGCCCCCCCCCCCCCCAGCCAGCGCCCACCTCGGCGAGAGCACGGCAGGCCCGGGAGGCCGCGCACGGCTGCCAATTCCCCGGCTCAGCAGAAAGCCTCCATTTTACAGGGAGAAATTAATGAAAGGGAGAAGCCTGGGAAATTACGAGTTGCCACCTGCAATTTCTCCTTCCAAGGAAAGTGGCGCGATGACTGATTAAAGCTGCAGCCGCCCTGCCAAGCTGGGCCAGCAGCTGAGGGCCTCGTCCGCCTCGCTAGGAGGCAGGTGGGAAGCAAGGGGGGGCGGGGGGCTGCTGGCAGGCCCCTAGGGTCAGGCATTCCCTTTCCCACCAGAGATCTCCAAACTTGGGAAAGGGGGAACCGTCAGGCCGAGAGAAACTTCTTTACGACTCTGTTCACCTTTTATCAACAGGCAGTTACTAGGTCTCTGTTGTGACACATGGAGCCCCAGGGATAAAAGGGGCTTGAGAAACGCCTGGTGTGTGTTCCTCGAGAGCTGAGGGGGGGGGGGGCAATTGGGGGGATCACGTGCCTGAGGCCGTGTTCAGTGCTTTCGCCTCCATGAGCCACAGTCACAGCCGCCTCTGTGTCACAGCAACACTGTGACGGTGCTGTCATCACCTATTTTACAGAGTCAAGGAAATGGGGGCCTGGGGAGGGTGACAAGTTGTCCGAGGCTGATGACAAGGGAGGCCGGCAGCCTCGGCAAGGGACACAGCAGTGAGGGACACTGCAGAGCTGAGAGCCTTGCGCCTGACCAGTGGCACAGGTGTCAGATCACGGCCAGCCCCCAAGTGCCCCAGCCCTCAGGTCTGTGAGGGTGGGGCCTTGCCTGCTCATCACCGTCTCCACAGGGCCGGGAACTGTGCTGGGAACTGTGCCAGGCACATCACTGCAGATGTAAGAGAAACAGAGAAGGAAGAAGGGAAGGGTCCAAGTCCCCAAGCCTCTCCTTCCCTAATCCAGCCAAGTTCCCCGATTCCCAGCCTTCCATCTGTACTCAGGGCTGGCGCAACAGACAGCCAGGAAGAGTGACTCTGGAACCACTGCCCCACCTAACTGGACAAGAGCCACACCATTCCTCCCTCCCAGCATCCCACAGAACTCCAGTTCCCTCCACCCTGAGATGTGAATTCAGACTAAGGTGTGAATGACTGATGCCACCTTCAGACCTTCTCCTCTAGAGTTTGTACATTCTGACCTGAGGCCCTAACCTTGACTTCCCAACTGTGAGGACGGTAAATCACAGGGGTGAGGAGCCAAGAGAAACGGCCTCTGGGAGGGGAACTGGGAGGCCCTGGTCCTGGCACCAGGCATTGAGCGAGAGTGGAATGGGACCACCCTAGGGGAAGACCAGGCCTCCGGTGCCAGATTGCTGTTCGTTCTCAGGTAAGCCCCAAGGCCTCTCTGAGCCTCAGTCGCCTCACACTCTCCCTCACCCAGCTGGGTGATCCCAGGCAAGTCCCAGTCTCTCAGCGTGGAGAGCCGCGAGGCAGCCTGCTGTGGCAGCCATTTGGAAGGCAAACTTTGAGGCACCGCTATCTCCCGGCTCCACGGCCCTGGCCATATATTATTATAATGGCCTTGGCCAATAGGGGCACAGGCTATTAGAATGAGTTAAGACCAGATTAATCTGTTTAAAAAGATACGCCTGGTTTTTACGCTGTGCATTCCCTGCTAACAACTCGAGCTCCTTCCAGGCCATTATCTCATTTTATCGTTAATTCAATTCCATAAACATGTATTAAGTGTCTATTACATGCAGAGTCTGGTCTGGTGGCTGGGGTGGGGTGAGGGGGTTCCAGGGGGCAGCTCCCAAGGAGCCTGCAATAGAGCAGGGGGCCCGCCTGACCCCCAGACCCCACCATGTGACCTGAGGCAGGTGAGCTGGGGCTCAGAGTGGGCAGTCACCTGGACTGGAAGATCTGGGGGTGCTTCCTGGAGGAGGGGGCCCATGCAAGTGGGCATGAAACGGTAAAGTGTGATGTGGAGAGAGGGTCTACTGTGCACCCACACTGTTCTCATCACCTTGGACACACAGACTAATTCACCCAACAAACCCAGGGGGCAGGCACAGATGTCACCCCCATTTCACAGATGAGGAAACCGAGGCTCACCGAAATAATTTACCACAGGTCCCAAAGCTGGTGAGGGTGAAATCATGAAATGTGACCCCAGAGCCTGGCCTTCAACCTCTCCGTGGTATCCCCAGTGCCTGGAACTGCACCTACAGTGATGCCCGAGGTGGAGGGTGGACCCAAAATATCTGGGAATGAACGGATGAATGAATTAATGGCTGAGCACCAGGCCTCTGCCATGGGCCAGAACTGAGTTTCGCCCCTCCAAGCAGGGCCAGGAAGGATGGTGGGACTTTGGCGAGTAGAGATGAGATGGGGACGGGGGGCAGGTGATGCCACTGGGCAAGGCCACCAGGCCAATGGCAGGGCTCAGAGTCGGTCCAGGTGGGTCCAAGTCCGGGATCCACCTCACTGGCTGGGAAACCACAGACAGTGACTTCACCTCTCTGAGCCTCAGTTTCCACCTCTGCAAAAATGGGCAGTGACACCTGCTTTGTAGCTGAGGGTAACACAGGCTGGGACTGCCCTCAGCCTGCCCAGGGCCTGCTCACTGTGGCCACAATGGCCTGGAGAGCTGTGATGATGGGGGCAGAGGGCTCTGAGCCCCTGGGTGGACATGGGTGCCTGAGTCTGGGTGTGGAGGGCTAGAAGAGGCCCAGACCACAGGCCCAGGAAGTCACAGGAGAGCCAGGGACCAGGGGACACAGGAAGGTAAACTGAGAGAGGGGCAGGTGGCATATGGACAGTCACTGATCCTAGGCTCCATCACTCCTAGTCCTGTCTCCCCAGTCCCTGCACAGGGCCTGGCACCCAGCAGCTGCTGAATCAGAAGGGAGGATAAAAAACTCTGCCTAGGGCAGCCAGGAAAGCTTCCCAGAAAAGTTGGTGTCCAATGAGGGTTTTGAAGGATGCATAGGAGTTTACCAAGTAAAGGCAGAGGGAATTATTTCAGTTGGACCCTGCAGGCCTCGAAAGCCATTGAAGTCTGGACTTCATCTCAGGGGCAGTGAGAAATGAAGAGTTTTTAATTAGGGAAACAACAGTAATGTGCCATTCCTTCGGCATGTGGGAAACAAGATAAATGTGGTATCTGCAGCCACAGAGCAGTAACAGAATCTCACAAACAAGTCACTGATTCCAATTGTCTGGAGGGTTCAGCAGGAGAAGTAAGGGGTGCTACAAGACCACTGATAACGATGGGGGACCCAGCCTGGTGTGTGGGTGGGTGGTAACAGGGGAGCTCTGAAGAAGTGGCGTTTCAACCAGACCTAAACAACAGAGCGTTAGCCAAGAGGAGCGAGGTGAAGACAATGTTCCAGGCAAAGGGACAGCACAGGCAAGGCCCTGGGGTGGGAAGGAGTATGGCCTGTGGGAGGAAGTGGCGGCTGACATGGATGGGACATGACCACAGGGGGGCTGGCATGGAGGGGGAGCGCGATCCCACAGGAAAGGGGTGGCCTGGTCGGGAGCCTGGTCGCCCTGTAAACTGCTGGGAAGGGAGCAATGAATCGGCCCCGCCGGGGAGAGATGCAGCTTAAGAAGGCCCCTCGGAGAGCCTGGGGCCCTAGGAGCCCGGCTCCTGCAGGCTGCCTGCCCGCCCTCCCTCCTCCCTCCTCCCCAGCCGAGTGGCCGCCGGCAGACTGATGAAGCCGAGGCCCAATCTGTCTTGAGTTTAGCTTGGCTTCTGGCTGCCTCTTGGTGACACTGGCTCATCAATACCTGAGAAAATACGGCCTGGAGGGTGGACCGATTAGGAGTAGCACAGCCGGCCGAGGGCTGCTGAGTGGTCTCCATGGGCCGCTCTCCTCTGGAAGACAGGTACGTAGGCACGGGAGTAGAGGACAGGTGGGCAGCCGGGTGGGCCACTGGGCTGGGGTTGCCACGTGGCCGGTGACTGGGACATGTGTCAGGACATGTGGGTGCTTCATCTCCTGGCTCCAAGACCAGGCCTGAGACCCCCACCCCACCCCCAAGTCCAGAGCTTTCCCAGCCTGAGCCCTGGATGGCATGACATGAGTGGGGACTCGCTATAACGGCCCCTCGCTGTGCCTCAATTTCCTCATCAGAGAAACAGGGACATTTCTGCCTCCAAGGATGGCTTCAAGGCTCAAACCAGACCCCAGGCACGATGGCCTTTCGTAGAGTGCAAATGGCTCCAAGGATGGGTGCGGGACACTGTTATCGAGTTCCGACTTGGCGGGCCTGGGCCAGGGGAACTGATCAGCCCCTAGGAAAGGTAGTGGGGCACGGGTGGTAGCGCCCTCCACGGCCCCCCGGGCCTGAGAAAGTGGAGCCGAATGCAGGCCCCATTTCCTCACCCCCAAAGTACAACCGTTGGGGAGGGGCTTGCCGGAGAAAACCCCCCCCCCGTGCCTTACCCGCACCCTCCACCCTCTTCGTTACCGGAGCAACTCCCGCCCCTTTTCAAACAACCTCCGTGCCCTCTCAGAACCAATCCAAGCCTTTAACCCCTACAGCTACCCCGCCCTCTAAACCGCCCGATATAAGCTTGTACTCTCCCCTAATAAACTCTCTTGGCTTCTTCACCCTCAAAGAAACGTGTCCCGCCTGTTCCTTCTCGCCGCCCTCCACACCTTGCACGCCTCCGCCGGGGACCGGGCCCAGTCCCCCGCCTCGCCCTCGCCTCCGGGAAAGAGCCCCCGCCGCCGGTACCCTCCGAGCAACGCCGAGAGCCGAGGGTTCAGCAACCGGCCGCCACCCCCCCCCAGACGAGTCAACTGCGACCGCAGATGGGAACCTCTGACAGCAGCTGTGAGCCTGAGGGGCTTTCCTGGAGGAGCTGTGGGGAATGCCAGCATAACATTACATACGCACCCGCAACCCGGGCAGGAGCGAGGTGCAGCCGAAGGGCACGAGTAGGAACCACACACCCTGTCCAGGCCCTATCCCCTCCCAGCTGGGGGACCTGCTAGGGGCCAACTCCCCTCCCCTGCAAAAACTCCACATCCCAGGGCTGTGGAGGATACATGCCATGATGGTGTTATCCCAGGCACCCTGCAAGTGCTCAGAATCTACCACTTTTCTTCCCAACTGCCTCTGTTTCCTCTCTCTTCCATAACCAACCCATGCCAGAGCCCTGTACATTCAAGACAGCTTTGGCCTTCTGGCCTCCTAGGCACATGGGTCACCCAGACACTGGAACATAGAGAGGTCTCCTTCCTGAGCAGATGGCTAGAGCCTAAGGGTTCTCATTTTAGAAGAGGAACCTGGAAAGGGCAATGATTATGTCAAAGGGATGAATTACTAATGGTAAAATTTCCGGCAACAGCAAGAGAGGAAGACCTTGGGAATGGGGGAAGGTCCTGCAGGGGTGGGCAGTATTTTCAGGGCATCCACTCTCTGGCTGGCATCCCACCAAGTGCAGGAGCCAGAAAGAAACAAGGCAGGTCTCTCACACCTAGGAGGTGGCTGTCGGGAATAACTGAGAGACCAGGGGGTTAGAGCTTCAAGAAGGACCACTGGTCCCTCCCGGTTGTTCTCCTGCTGGCTGGGAGGCTGCCTGCCTGGCACCGGGACTTACCCACAGCCAAGGTGTGGCCCAGGCACTGCTGGAGTGGGTTCCCCATGGGCACAGCCAGTGGAAGTGTAAGGGGGTCCCTGCCAAGACTTGACCTTATCAACCAGGGTCTGATGGAGTCAGGCCAGGTGGGGCTCCCAGCCTTTGACAAATCCATGAAGGGAGCCAGGAAGGGAATGCAGGGAGCCAAGGGTTAAGGAAGCTTCAGTTCTGGAACACACACACCCATCCTGGCAAAACATTTGTCAGGGACCAAAGCCCAAGATGTGGCCTGTGTCCATGGCCAACACCATCTCCAGAGTGTGGGGCTGGGCAGTGGGGACAGACAGACCCAAGGCTGCCCTGGCCTGGCCACCCTCTTGCTGTGAGGCCCCAGAAACCTCCAGGCCCTGCTCTGAGCCTCAGGCTCCTCGTCATCCTGCCGCGAAGAGCCAGGAGGCAGCTCATCTTCCCAAAGTTTCCTAGGCCGAGCTGGGCCTCAGGGTCCACAGCCGCACAGCCCAGGGAAAAAGTGCCCCTAGGAGGTCCAATGGGCTCCTGGGGAGCTAGTCTGGCTCGTCACCACCATGCCAGGGCCCCCCTGGGCGAGCCTCTTGACTTCCCTGGGCCTTGGTTTCCCCACCTGCAAGTGCAGGTGAAAACACCACCTGTGGGTTGGGTCATGGAGCTTATGGTGAGTGTTCACTCTGTGCCTGGCATTTAGTAGGTCCGTGAGGAATGGAAACAGCAGCTGGGAGGCATGAGAACTCCCCAATGCACAGAACTCCAACCCCAAAAGCTGCTGACCTCACAGGGCTGACGGGAGCAACCAACAGGTGAGGTTACTGAAGGCCTCTGGGGGCTACATCTGGGGAGGGCCCTGCAGCTGCCCAGCACGCCCCCCTGTTCTCACCCCTCTAAGCCTTCATTCAGGACCCCTCTCCCCACACCGGAAGGCTCCTCGCCCACCCCAAACTCCACCAGGCGACACCCGGGCCCCCTTCGTGGTTCCCACCCCACCCACCTCCTCCGCAGGCTTTCCTGGACCAGGTGCCCAGAACTCATCTCATTGTCCCTTGGATGCCTCAGGGCCCACTAGGACCCTGGCTCCAACCCTGGGTGACTCCCAGGCACTTGGGACCCCTTGCTGCCTGCACAGAATTCTTCCCGTCCTGTGATCACAACAAGCTCAGCCCCGACCAGGGCTTTAGCACAGGCTGTTCCCTCTGTTTGGCTCTCCCTTCCCTGCAATCTATGCACAACAGGCTCCTTCCCCTTTCATGTCGCATCTCGAACGCTGCCCTCTCAAGGAGACCGTGGGGGCTCTGCCCTGGTGCACTGCTGCATCCTGTGTCTGGGACTGCCCCCACAAGGAGATGTCACCTGCAGGTGCTGCCCCACCGAGGGGCCCCTCATGGCCACCCCGAGGTGGGGAAGGGGTGAGACATCTTCACTAACCCAGGACTAAAATATCAGCTTGGAGGCAATGCAGGTGTGTATCCGAAGTGGACTGAACCCCTCTCTCCGGGATGTGTGCTCTGGGACAGGCGCCTAGCGTGAGCCATTTCCTGTCATCAGGACACGGAGGGCTTGACACGGACCAGCTGCCACTGCTGAGGGAGGGGCTGAGCGCCAGCGGGCTCTCGGCAAAATTGATGGCCGCTGTCAGAAAATGATTTCCCCGCGGCCCCGTTGCAGGCCCTTGGAGAGCTCAAATCCCAGGCAGCGCTGCCTCCTGCAGCGGGCGGGTCGGCAGGCAGCCAGGAGGGCGGTGGGCAGCCCACACCTGGCCCAGCTGCTTCCTGGGTCCAAAGCCGGCCATCACCAGGTGGGCAGATGAGCCCAGGGGGCCTGGCCCAGGGGCTGGGGGCAGCAGAGGGCCCTGTCTCCCCAAGCACGAGCGGTAATCCTGCCCCATGCCCCCTTATTCACGCCTGCACCCCCAAGCCCAGCAGAGGCTGGCACCGTGCAAACAGGCAGTGGATGTTTACTGAATGCATGAACCAGTGAACGAACAAGTAAATGAATGATAAATTCTGGAAAGTGTCAGGGAGGACACCAGGGCAGTGTCGGGAGAAGAAATCAGCCAAATGGACAAGGAGGGCAAAGGGCAAGAGAATCCGGCTGCCCAGGGCCGGCCCATCCATCCATCTACCTGGTGAGTGAAGCCAGAACCCACCTGCCAGCCCTCCTGGCCCAAAGTCACAGCACAGCGGGAGCTTTTTGTTTAAAATGGGCTGTGCCTCCCTTTTTAAAGTAAAAGAGGACAGGCAGTTAGAGCTGATGAATAAAGCCAGATTCCATAGTTTTCAGAATCAAGGAGTGGCCTGAGAAGGCCAGGGGCAGGCAGCGGCTACAGCCACCTCGAGAGACTCCTGCAGGACACAGTCCTGCCTGAGTCAGAAGGTTCTGGAAAGGTTCCATCCATCAGCAATCACTGACCACCTCACAGGGCAGGGGTGGGGCACTGAGGCACTGGCTAGCGGGCCACTAGAAAGCAGAAGCAGCCAGAAGCCAGCTGGGGCCTTGGGGTACCCCCACCAAGCCAGGAGTTCTGAAGGAGTGGAGCCCTAGTGGGCTCTGCCAGACCCTCGTGTAGGGTGGACTGGAGGCAAGAGTAGGTTTAGAGGAGGTCCCCCTGAGGGGTGGGCGTCCAGGCCTGGAAGGATAAGAGAGGAAGGGGGCAGGCGGGATAGCGAGGGCTGAGGCAGGGAGAGGGTCTCCGCTCCCACACGCCCACCTCAGACAGGCACCGACTCCACCTCCGGGCGTGATCCCAGCTGACCACCAGGCCAGGAGTCAGAATCGCCCCCATCCTCAAGAGTCACTCTGCAGCTAGTGGAGGCAGGGAAAGGAGCTGGTGGTTACAGGAGGGTGTAGCCAGTGTGAGAACAAGAGGCCCGGAGGCCACGGGCCCAGGAGAACAAATGTTTTACATAGGGACCCCACCACCGAGTCCCCATCTTACAATTGAGGAAACTGAGCCCCACCTCCACCCTACCCCCACCCTCTGCACGCTGCACTGCGAGTTAGGAGATTCGGGTTCGAGGGCTGGAGGTGTGCCCTGACCATGGGCCAGCCCTGGCCCTGGGCAAGTTACTTCCTGCCCGAGCGGCCCACCTCACGTGGCTGGGTGCTGGAGGCAGAGCACCAGCAGGAGACACACCTGTCTGAGGATCAGGAGACATATTCACAGAAGGAGCAACTCCTGGCTACAGGGCCCCCCCTGAAGGACTGGAACTGATTCTTCTATCATCAGCACCATCCCCACGACCAAAGCTACCTCCATTTGAGCTGCCTTCACTCCCTTCTCTGGCCCACCTTTCCATTCTGAAACCAGGACCTGACGGTGTCACTCCCTTGCTCAAGCACCATCAATGGCTCCCACTGCCTCCTGGATCACATCCAAGCTCCTCACCTTCCAGCCCCTCTGGAGTTGGCACTGGTGGAACTTTCCAGTTTCACCTCTATCATTTTCTGCTCTGGCCCCGTGCTCCAGATGCAGCCAAATGTCATCCCTCCTCAAATGCCTGGGACCCCTTCCCACCTCTGAGCCTGCCCACCCTCTCCCCCTGGAATGCCCTTCTCTGCCAACATCCTGCACCCTCAATAATCTTCCCAGGCACCCCCAGCCCCCCAGATAGCCCTGGCCACGCCATCTCCACCTGCCTCCCTCAGCGGATTATGTGATCCACAGGCTCGGCTGTGTCTGACTCACCTCTCCCCACCCCATCACACCCTCAACATTTACTGAAATGAATAAATTATCTCATTTAGCCACAGAGCACGCCCAGCTCGAAGGCTGGCGGTTCAGCCAAGAGCCCTTGTGTGGAAATCACCACCGTGGAGGTGGCAACATTTCACCTCGCCCGGAAATTTACTACACGTTCTTGAGTCTCACCAGAGAGGGTGTGTTGGGGGAGGGCGGGTGTGTGTGTGTGTGTGTGTGTGTGTGTGTGTGTGTGTGTGTGTGTGCGTGCGTGTGTGCGTGTGTGCTTGCACTGGGATGATGGAGCTGCAATTCAAATGCAGATGACAGAACTCATCCTCCAAATCTGTGCAGCCCACAAGCTCACCCAGCCCCTTCCCCAGAGAACACACTCCTACCCTCAGATGGGGAAACTGAGGCTCAGAGAGGCCAAGGAACCAGCTCAAGACAGCACCACAGGTCAGGGCGATGCCACCCCACGAACGAAGGGCTCTGCTCTTTCCTCCCCACCAGGGGCTGTGAGGGGTGGGGGCACTGTCCCCAGCAATAGGGACCAAGGGAGGCAGAGGAAGGGGGCCAGGGTGGGCCTGGGGTGACCCCTTCCTCGGGACCCAGCCAGCCAGCAGGACCTAATTAGGTAGCTGGCTTCAGAGGTGCCCGTGAGCCAAATGGAACCAGATCCCACTAGAGCCCAGGCACGGAACCATCCAGACTCCACACCACCTGCGCCACCCATCCCCTGGCAGCCCTGCTGGCCGCACTCCCAGAGCCCCACGGGGCAGGCAGGCATGGCCAGCAGCAGGCCCCTCACTGGAAGCCCAGGGACGTGTGCCAGGGCAGCCTGGGCCTGACCCCCCCCCCAGCGCACAGGCCGCTTACCTGCCAGAGGCCCTGGTCATGGCCACAGGCCCCGCCCTGCTCGCCCGGGCTTATTTGCATATGCTAATTAGCCACGCATCCCTGCTCTCCTTGGAGCTGCTTGTTTGGGGAACGGCTGGATCCTGCTATACCTGGACCGGGCTGATGTCACGCCGAGCTATTTCCAGCCCGGTTGCCATGGAAACCACAAGGCCTCAGCTCCAGTTAGGAGTTCAATATATAATTTACTTACTCCCCCTCCCCCCAGCCCCACCCTAAAGACACTGGGGCGTTCGGGGAACAATCGGGGAAAATATACAATAACACCCTCCGCTTTCCTCGGCGGCCTGGGGGGAGCGTGGTGAAGTGGGGCGGTAAGTCCATTTCGGAAGAAGGGGGGACGGCAAGAAGAGCTTTCCTCGTTAAGAGGAAGGGCAGGGGCTGGCATGTGGGGGGGAGTCCAGGGAACGGACCGCGGGCCACGGAGGACACTGGGCCGAGCCCTGGGCCCCAGGTGACCAGCCTTGCGCTGCGAAGCCCGAGGGCTGGTGAGGGCATCACCCAGGGCAGGGCCTGCTGCTCCGAGGCTGCCCCAGAGAGACGTCGGGCACCTGTGACACACCATGCGGCCAGCTGGGATAGCGCTTGCCCACCAAGGCTCCTGGCACCTCCCTGCCTGCTGGACGCTCAGATGCGCAGGTTCAGTCTGACCCCAAGATCCTGAGAAACTCGGGCCCCAGTGTTCTGATCTGGGGCTGCCCGTCCCCCTAGAGCCTGCGGATTCCCTCCCTGTCACCAAGCCTTGCCTTGGACCCGGCCCCAGCCTGAGCTCCAGGACTGGCTGTTGCTGACACCTGTTCTGTGCCACATCCTGTGTGAGTCGTTTGGACCCAGGCCCTGCCTGTGGGGAGCCTCCAGTCTGGCTGGGGAGGCCAGAGCACAGCACCCAACAAGACCCATGCTGAGACTGAGGTGTGCAACCATCGGGGACAAAGTCAGGGAAGGCTTCCTGGAGGAGGCACTGGTCTGAGCTGAGGCCTACAGGAGAACCCTTGCTAGGAGAAGGGGCCCGGGTGGCAAGCAAAGGCGGGAGGACGTGGGTTCCTCTGGCCCCGCCCTCAGGCCCCACAGGCAGGGATACCTGCTGCAGCACCCCCAGCCCTGAGAGCTGGGCCCACCGGCCGGGTACTCCCAACTGGAGCTATCCCAGCTCCACTCCTCTCTGGACAGCCGTGGAAGGCAGTGGATGGCCCCGGGGACTCCTGTGGCCGCTCCCACCCCTCACTGGGGGCCTCTCACTCCCAGAGCTCCACAGCCTTCCAGGCCTGGCCACACTGGGACCCCAGAGGGGCTCTGGGAAAGCTGTTTCCCTTTCTAACCCTCAGTCCCCTCATCCGTAAAATGGGGGAGTTACTGGAGCCCAGAGAAGCAAATGAGAAAGCAAGTGGTCAGTGACAAGCAGGGCCCGAACTTTACAGCCATCGGCTCCAATCCTCACAGCAGCCCTGGGTGGCGAGAACCACGACCCCACTTTCTGGATGAAGAAACCGAGGCAACGAGCGATCAGCTAAAGAAATAGGGTCAGGGCTGAGCTGCAAGCCCTGCTAGGCTGAGGCCAAGACGACGTCCCACAGCAGGCGGGCAGGGAAGCCAGCTGAGAAACCCGTTTTTGGAGATCCGGAGCAGAGCGCACTGCAGCTGGGAGTTACTGAGAGCACCCCTGGGCCTCGCCCGGAGTCTCATCCCCACGTGGCTCTCCCAGCCCTGACCCCCCTCAGGAGCTCCCCTCTCCCTCGCTCCGCCCCGCACCACCCCCTGGATCCTGCCCCCACCCCGGCATTGTGCCCTGGAGGTCCTGCCCTCTCCCCTCATTGCCATCTCCCCTCCGTTCCCGCCACTGCTAACTTGGTTCAGGAGGATGAGGGAGCACGGGGAGCTCCCAAGTTCACTTCAGAGCCCTCAGGATTCCCACGCTCCCCTCTGCCACTCTCTCTGCTCACCCTGCCCCAGGCACACTGGCCTCCTGACTGTTCCTCAAACTCACCAACCACATCTGGCCTCGGGGCCTTTGCACATACTTCCCACCTGCTCAAAATGCTCTTTTCCCAGAGGGCCACAGGAGAGCCGCGAGAACATGGACGGTGGGGCAGGATGGACAGCCTGGGTCTGACACCAGCACTGCCACCTAGCAGCTACTGGCCTGGGGCGCGTTCCTGCCCCCTTGGGCGCCATCTGTAAAATGGGCAGGTTGTGCAGCTAAACCAAGTTAACACATGTGGAGCAGAGCCTGGCAGAGGTCAACCAGGCCAGTGACGACTATCGGCACCACCTGACAGCACGCAGCCGGCTCCCTCCCCTCCTCGGTCTCAGCCCCAGCATGTGTGACATCACCCACCCACCCACCTCCAGTCTCGGCCCCTTACTCAGCTTACTTTTCCCCCAAGGCAGGCTCAGTCCTGGGCTCCCCCTATGTATTCCTTTGGTTGTCGGGTGACATCTGTCTCCCCGGCACATCATCTCCATGAGGGTGGGACATGACCAGCTGCAGGCACCTCTGGGTGGGTCCCCAGCACTGGGTGCACAGTAGGTGCTCAGCGTGTATCTGCGCATAGAGGAGGGGACGACTGCGGCATCAACGTGCAAACGAATGACGGACAAGTGACCCAGTGGCCTCGGCCGGGGCTCAGAGCCACCCTGACTCACCTGCCACACAGCAGCACCGTGACTCCTGGGGAGGACTCGGGCATGGTGAGCAGCTGTCTGGCAGGAAACGCCCCTCCTGAGGGGCCGGCAGGAGGTGGGGGCCCTGGGCAGACCCCAGGGCCAGGTACTCGCACAGCTGTGTTTGTCCACATGCACGGCCAGTCCCACTCCCCCCCACCCCAACAATGTACACACGGCCTCCCAGGAAACTGCAAAAAATGAGTTAATATAACATTTTGGCTGAGAATTTAAATACACAGGAGTCAGGCAACGCAGACTTACAGTCCCCCAAGCAGCTGTAAAAACCGCACAAGCAATTCAGGAGCGAGGGCTGGGAATGGATTTAAGGCCTCCTCGTTCGGAGGCAGAACCCGGGGACTGCAGTGCCCTGACCTGTCGGTGACAGTGACAGAGGCTTCAGACGCACGGTCCTTTAGGGCAACAGGGCGCGCCCGGCACTGGGGGAAGTCAGGCCGCGTGGCTCACTGGTCACAGCCCCTCTGTGGAGATGAAGGAGGCCCCAGCGAGGGCCAGAAGGAAGACCCTGCTCCAGCCCCCAGCTCCAGCGCCCAGGCTCCTGTGGCCAGCCCACTCGGAGTGCTCGGACTTCTAGCAGGACTCTGCCCCCCACGGCCTTCCACCCCTGCAGTGCACCCATCTGCAGAAGCACCACATGGGACAGTTTTCCAGGACCCTCGTCCCCTCCTCAGCAGAGCGGGCTCCTGTGGACGATCCCCGAGCAAGGTAACGGGCTCCAATGCCAACTCCACCAGTTCACTCGGGAACCTGGGGCCTTGGGCAAGTTGCCAGCTTACTCTGTGCCTCAGTTCTGGCATGTAAAATGGGGGTACTAACACCTGCCTCACAGGCCTGGGAAAAGCAACTGTGTTAATAAATGTGAAATCCTTCGGTCATTGCCCACAACATCGCAAGCACTCAATCGACACAAGCAAGGGGTACTGGTGCTACCGTTACTGTTTTCCTTTCTCCTCCAAAAAGAGGAAGCACAAAACACAGGGAGGGAAACGGGGCAAGGAAGAAGGCATTCACTCATTCATGGTAAAGATCCCCTGAGAGCTTCCTGGGTGCCAGGCCCTCTTCTAGAAAGGCCCCAAGAGGCAGCCGTGAGCACCCAGAGGATAAAAAGACAACCCAAGGAACCAAGCCCCAGCCCCTGCCCTAAGCTCATCTGGAGGCCAGGCCGGCTGCAAAGCTAAAATGGGGCTTCCATGGAAAGAGAAGAGGGAGAAAGGACTGGTCAGACATCAGGGAGACGAGCCCTTCCCTTGGTCTTGAAACCAACCGTCGGCAGCCAGGATCCAGGGTGCCCCTGGGAGGATGTGGGAGAAACTTCCATGGAGGAGGCGGGGTCTGAACCAAGCAGGGAAGGCTGGGGAGAGGTGAGGATGGGTGTTTCTTCATTCACCAGATGAGCATCTCTACCGCGTGGAGCACAGAAGGTTCCTAACACATTAGTGCTGAATGAACGAGTGAGTAAACAAACGGGTGAGTAAATGGATGAATGAGTGAATGAATGAACGAACGAGTGTCCGGAGACTCCCAGTGGTGAGGGGCCTCTCCACCTCCAGGCCCAGGTTTGGCTCACTCACCTGGCCTCTTGTTCAGAAACTGAAGCCCCCACTGGACAGCCCACCCCAGGGATAGCCGAGCCTCCTGGAAAGCTGGCCGGGACGGCAGGGCCAGGGGGCAGCCCCTCTCCTAGCCAGGAAAGGACACCCTTGGATGGCACTGCACCAGGGCATGGCCAGCTGGGGGAACCATGCAGACAAGAACCAGGTTCCAAGGACACTGCAGCTGGGGGGGGCCCTCAGGGTCCTCCGGCCCGAGCTGCTGGCATCACAGGGTGGCACCATGTGTCCAGGTGAGGGGACAGGACAGTGGGGGTAGGGGTGCTACCTTTGACCAGGTGGGGGCGGCCTCTCAAAGAAGGTGATGGCCAAGCTGAGCCACGCACGGCTCTGGAGGGAGAGCATTCCAGGCAGGGGACACGGCCAGAGCAAAGGCTCACAGGCAGGAGCAAGCCTGGCACGGTGGAGGGACAGAAGCAGCAGGCTCCTGCATGCCAGGACCGAGAATAAGAGGGCACCGTGGTTGAGGGTGCTGCCCCCGGAGCCAGCATACGGGTTTGAATCCCAGCTCTGAGCCTCAGTTTCTCCATCTGCAAAATGGGGACAAGAACAGCACCTACCCCTAGACCGCTAATGTGCCCAGAGCAGGTGCCACAGGGGGGTGTGTCTTCATTGTTATCACTTTTAGGGGAAGAGGCAGTGAACAAGGGACTGAGGACGTGGGAGGGAGGAGGGATAAGGGCCCGCAATCGTGGCACAAGAACAGGAGTTCATTTCACCAGGCCTGGTCAGAGTACAGAGAAACCGGACCTGGGGTCAAACAGAAGTACAAAATAACCTGCACAGTTTCAAACTGCGGGGTTTGCTCATATCCTTTTACAGCCACTGCCACATGGGATCTCCTGGCCATCTGAAGAGTAGGTAGAATTATTCCCAATGCACAGGTGAGTAAACTGAGGCCTAGAGGTGAAATGACCAGCCCAAGGTCACCAGCACAACCCAAAGTCACCAGGCTTGGACACCAAATGCAGGACTCGGGCAGCCACAACCCCATGCTGGGTTCTCTCTCCATCTCTGGGTTGGTCCCCAAGGGTAGGGATCAGGACATCCTTTCTGGGTCCTTGTTCCCTGCACAGGGCTGGGGCTTGGGCAATGACTGTTGGTTAGATGGATGGATAATGGATGGACGGATGGCTGTCAAGCAAACGTGAGTCAGACATCTCGCACTAGCAGCCCCCAGTGCCAGACACTTGTCCTAGCATTCGGGCCCCCCAGCCAGCCCTCCCCAACCACAGCTCTGCTTTTCTCAATCGTCTCCTTGCTGAGCATAGACACTCAACGGAGCCACCAAAAGGAGCTGGGACAGCCACCACATCAGGCCTCCTAGCTGCACCAGGGCAGGGCCAGGCAGGGGGCTGTCTCCCCCTGGAGCCCAGGGGACCAGCAGCCACCCAAGGCAGGTTCTGCAAAACCTCCAAGAAATATGCCTCCATAGTGTCCCCTCCTGCCCGTCACCCCTCGTCAGCCTCCTCCCTCTGACAGAGACAGGCAAGACCCCAGGGTCAGGCCCACCCAGCTGTGCCAGCAACATCATCTCTTCCTGCCTGACAAGCCCCGATGACATTTCCCACGGGCATCGCTGAGATTCAGGGGCTGGCATCAGCTCAAGCATCAGGGAGGGCCCTGAAGATTTAATTCAGTCCTGTCCACGTTGATGCAGCACCCACATGCCAGCTCACAAAAGAAGGGCCGAGCCCTTGCCCTCAAGGAGCTCACAGTCCAGAGTCAAAGCCGGGCACCCTGACCCCAGTGAGGGTCCCAGCCTGGGAAAAGGGCCTGAGGCGAGAAGGTCGGAGGGTGCTGGCTTGCAGGGCTGCATGGGGAGGCCTGGGGAGGGGGGGAGGGCGGTGGCCTTGACCAGAAAAAGAAGAGGTGCTCCAGCAGAAGGCCCCAGAAAGCAGCAGCCCAGAGGCCTGATGGGCCCAGGGCATAGGGGAGCAGAGGCTAAGGGGTGTCAGGAGCTAGACTTCAAACCCCAATTCTGCCACCTACTCGCCCTGGGGCCTGGGTGCTTCTCCGGGCCTCAGTCTCTCACGGTGCAAAGGGAGTCAGGGGCCTGATCTGGCCAGTTGGTTGGGGGTGGCTCGGGGGACTGATGTTTCCACCGTCTCTCAGCGACCACACCCCAAGTCTCTCCTTCACGCTGGGTGCCTGTCATCCTGTGGCTGTTGATGTCACACAACAGCTGCCATGGATGCCGCGGTGCACCACCCAGACCCCCTGTCCAGACCAAGCCCTGGGAGGGCTGGCAGGATAGGTGGCTGCCAAGGGACGCCAACCGGGTCTCTCAGTGGAAGGGAGCCACCCGCCCCATGGCACACCCTGTTCCGGGGGTGGCTGCATCAGTGACCAGTCAGTGCTGGGGACAGGAGCCAGGCTCCCCTGCCCCGATCTGGGACGGCCCCGCAGACCCCTCCTAAACCTGTAGGATCCCCCCAGCCCTATAAAATCCACCTCCCAGTTCTGCAGAATCCTCCAGCTCCAGAGCACCCTCTGTCCCAACTGCACCACAGTCCAACCCACCCTCTGCCCCCAACAGGTGCTCCTCCCGAGAGAGCTCCCCAATAAACATCCCGCACAGGTGTCCTGGAGTCTACTCTGCAGCTGGGACCCAAGGGCCATGAGGCAAATTCCCAACAGACACGTCACCAGTGCTGGCTGTACAGCCACTGGCCTGGGGTACGCACACAGACCTCGGGATGAGCACCCAATGCGCACTCAGGTAGCAGGCGTGCAGGCTGGTGCCCTGGCCAGGCACTCCCCACTCCCTGGGCCTCAGTTTCCCCTCTGTAGAAACACAACTAGTCTGGACTGAGCTTTGAGTTGGCAAAGGGCTGCTGTGTCCGCTGTCTCGGGGGACCCCACCGGGGCGGCAGTTCTGCTCATCTTCCACGGAGGAGCCCAGAGAGGGCACATGACCTGCTCATGTCACAGAGACAGGTGATTCCAGGGCCGGAGCACTGGGCGCAACCCGTCCTGCTCTGCCAGCGGCCACAGGCTCACATGGTCAGTCCTTTAACAAGCACTTAACGAGCATCTTTTCCAGGGCGGCAAATGCAGATCTTTCTCCACAGCCTGAATCGAATCCCTGTGATCAGGTCAGGAAGGGGGAGGGAATCAGCATGGATTAAATGACTGCTCAGTGGCAGGCACATCCCTGATAGCCTCGGATCCTTGAGACAACCCCATGAAGTAAGCAGTGTTATCCCAAAGTGGAGGGGGAGGAACTGAGGCAGAGGGACACTCAGCCTGGAGCCGGGTCACACCCAGGCCCGACTCAAGGCCAGCACTGCACAGTGGGGCCCAGGGAAGCCCTGGGCACGATGTCTGGGAGCACTGCTGGATGCAACCCTCCCTGATAGTGTCTCGAGGTGGGGAAAGAACGTACTGAACAAACAGGAGGAGGGAGCAGTGGGGCACCTGCCATAGCCTCAGAGGACCCCCCGGATCTCCAGAGGGAGGCACCCCAGCCCCTGACCACGAACTCATTCCGCGCCCTCCCCTATAACCTGTCAGTAAGACAGAAGCCAGAAGCGAGGGTCGCAGGCCTCACCACCAACCTACGCCCACAGCCAGGCCCGGAGGGCAGGCGGGACCCCAGCAGGGGAAGGGGACTCCCACATTTCCCACGTGGGGCCTTAAGGCCGGGAGGCACTGGGCATCCCACACACATGCCCACCATTAAGTCTTGACACCCAGGCTCCGGTGGAGAGATAGGGAGCCCATTTTACAGACGGGAGAGCAGAGGCTCAGAGACAGCGCCCTCCTTGTGGTGTTGGCTTATTCTTAATCCATTCCCGTGGGTGTGAACCCATGGTAGATAGGACCTTTTGAGGAGGTGACCTCAGTTAAGGTGGGGCCCAGCCCTATCAGGATGGGTCTCTAGCCTATCACTGAAGGCCCTACAGAGGAGGCCACAGAGAGAAGCCACAGCAGCAGCCAGAACGCGAAGTCAATGGAACCCAGAGGAAAGAAGGAGACATCGCAGTGTGCACTGCCATGTGACAGGAAAGCCAGGAACCCCAAAAACTGCCCAACCCCAGAAGGAAGCAAGCCTTCTAGCCTCTGAAACTATGAGCCAATCAATCCCTGTTAAGACAACCCATTGCATGGTATTTGTTTTAGCAGCCAGAAAACTAAAGCACTTGTCCAAGACAACACACAAAGGAGAGGAGCTGGGCCACAAGTACTGAAATTTCCAGGCCCAGAGGACTCCCAGCAATGCCGTGTGCCCCCGTTTCCCCATCTGCAGCATTGGGCAATGATCATTCCTCCCAGGGCCGTGAGAAAGACCCAATGAGAGATCATCATGCCCAACGTTCCCACCACAGGGCGAAAATACGTTGTGTGTGTCCAGATGTGTCCTGTTCCCATGCCACACCCTGCCACCTCAGGGCCTTTGCACATGCAGTTCCTTCTGCCTGGAATACCCTTTCCTGTCCTTCTCCCCTGGATGTTCTGGCCTCAGATGTCACCTCTTCCAGGAAGCCCTCCATGGGTCTGCCAGACAAGGTTCAGGTTCCCTGGGCCACCCTCACCAGACTAGTAAGCTCCAGGAAGGCAGTGTCCAGCTGTTTGTCCTTGTTAAATATTTGCTGAAAGAAAACATGAGGAAGCAAATGAATAAGACACAACATTTAGACCTTCAGTGACAATGCAGAGTCACCAGGGAGGTGACACAGCCAGCCCTGGGGGCTGTAGGTGCCCGATGACCCAGCCTGCAGGATCTGAGAAGGTTTCCTGGAGGAGGTGATGCCTCAGCCTGAAACCAGGGACTCAAAGCTGCAAGGCCCCAATGCCCCACTTTGTAGATGGGGAAACTGAGGTCCACAGCATGGAGGCTGCCCCATGAGGGCCCTGAGAAGCCACCTGCTCCAGCTGCCCAAGGTTCTGCTCAGCCCCCCACCCCAGGGGACCCATCCGAGTCCCCTGGGGCTGCCCTGCAGCCCAGCTGGGCCGCCACCCCCTGCCCTGGAACCCCAGTGGGGATGCCACTCAGGGACCGGGTGCGCGAGTTGTGCGGCTGAGCCGGGCAGCTGGCAGCAGTGCAGCTCCAAGCCAGCTGTTTGGATGACAAACCGCGTTCAAGCTTCATTAGGGTAATCACGGGCTCCCCTCCCGGCTGCGCCGCGGAGCGCGACTGTCAACCTGAACTAATCAAACCCGGCCCCAGGACACCGCCTGCCTGGCTGCCAAGCCGCTGAGCTGCCCCACGCCGCACGCTCCTGGCTGCACCCAGCGGACAGCCAGCCACAGAGAACTGGCAAACCTCCGATTTCCATCAGGGCAGACAATCGTGACAGTCACCCCATTTTTCTTTACGGGGAAACAGAGCTCATGATGGGAAGCAATTTGACCAAGCCCCATGGGACAAAGCCAGGCTTGGTCCAGGTGCCCTGAAGCCCCCCATCACCATCTGGTTCCCACCACCTCCCGCCACCGGCAGCCTCACTCTCTTCTGCCCTCCGAGGTCCAGCAGGCCGAGCCTGGAGCCGAGGTTGGGGTCAGCTGGGAGGCTTTGGCAAGTCCTCTGACGGCTCTGGGCCTTGAACCCTCTGCCCCAACAGGGACATGAGTGGCTCTGATGGCGTGGGTGCAGAAAACACCTCGCCAAGGGCTGGAGCCAGAACCCGAGCAGTGCTGCTGTCTCGGGTAGAACCTGGCCCGTGGCCTGTGGCCACCTCCCTGCCACCTCCACCTCCCCCACCTGCCCACATCCTCAGAGTCAGAACCTGGCAGCAAGGAGCAGGGCTGACTCCTCCATTTGACAATGAGGGAAACTGAGGCCCAGAGACAGGGTATCAGAGGCAGACAGACCTTTCTTTCATTCATTCATTCATTCATTCACTCAACAAACACTAGCTGAGAGGCTGCTGCATGTCAAGCACTCAGTATTTGCTGAAAGAACAGATGACTGGAAGACGAGTGATAAATCAATGAACAGTGCTGGGGATGCAGCAGTGAACTCAACAGACACTGTTCCTGCTTCCTGGAGTTCACTGCCCAGTGGGGAAGCAGACCTTTTACAGATAATTAATTGCAAATGCCATGGGCAGTGAAGAAAAAGGACAAACTAGCCTGCTGACATCCACCAGGAGGCCCCAGCCTGGTCAGGGGAGGGCAGGGTGGGCTCCATGGAGGAGGTGTCAATCTCGCTGGGTCTTGAAGAGTAAGTTGGATTAGCCAGGCAAAGGGAAGCTGAGGGGTGGGGCAGACAGGAAGAGGGCACCACACGTGCAAAGGCCCTGGGGGAGGAAGGAAGGAGCTTCAGGCTTTTGAGACCGGAAGGTCCATCTCTGTGGCTGGAGGGATCTGAGGTGGGAGAGGCCAGAGGGAGGATTTGGGGGCTTTATTCTAAGGGTTTTCAGCAGGAGTAATTGCTCAGGGAGCTGTGGGGAGAGTGCATGGCAGGGTTCAAACCCGCCGGCTTCTGAGGTAGCACAGACAACTCACACAGGCAGCGTGAGTGGAAGCAGCACAGGAGGGAACAGACACACGACAGTTATACGAAATGCAGACAGACAAAGTGAACCCACACCGTCAGATGTCAGGATGGTGGCTGCCAGGGGCCGGGAGTGATGACCGGGGAGGCACGAGGTACCTCCTGGGGTGCTGGGAATGTTCCAGGTCTGGGTCTGGGCGGGGGCTACACAGCCGCGCGTGTGCATGAAAACCCATCTGGCTGTACATTTAGGATTTGTGCAATTTTTTGGAGTAAGTTCTACCTCCAGAAAAAAAGGAAGAACAAAATCCTGGCTGTCGCTGTGCCTCTCTGGGTCTCAGTTTCCACGTCTGCAAAATGGGGACAGTGCCAGGAGCTGCCTCGCTGCAGAGGGGTTAAGGGCATGGCGCCCACCCAGGCTATGTGCAAGCCTGGCCGATGGCCCCTGCAGGTCACGCAGAGGCAGGAAAGCATCTGCCTTCCCCCCATGCCTTGGCCTCTGTGGGCCTCGACTTCGGCATGTGCAAAGGGCCAGCGGTCTCCACCTGCCTCAGGGGCAGCCAAGGAAAAGGGGTAAAATCCCATATATCCAGGCCCCTGTGAGCCCACCTCCCTCAACCACAAACCCCAAGAAATTCAGAGGGTGGATTCTTGGTTGTCCTCAGGGCCTTTTAATATTGCTTTCTCGGTGCTATTTCAGAGGAGGAAACTGGGGCTCAGAGATGTTTGGCGCCCCAGGGACTGGGGGAAGCTTCTGGATGGCTGGATCCCACAGCCGGCCCACCAGGCACAGCTCAAACTCCCAGAAGGAGAAGCCAGTGTGCTCCGTGCACCCCTCCCCACCACCCAGGGGCTGGTTCACCCACACCACTCAGTCAGTCGCTCAACAAACACTGACAGGGCACCTACCATGTACTGCAAACACTGGAGGAGCAGCAGTGAACAGGGCTGCAGGACAGACCCCAGATCAACAACAACCCCATCAGTCACACACTCAGCAAATGCCGGGAATAACGACAGTGGGAAGGACACTGGGCTAATGTCACCCCATTTAACCCTCCAGCAGCCTCAGGGGGAGGCACTGGTATCCCCATTTTAGAGAAGAGCACAGGGAGGCTCCAAGAATTGCCAAGGGTGGCCTCACGGGCTCCAGGGGCAGCAGGCTCTGAGCCCAGGCGAGCTCCTCCAGCCATGCTTCTGCACGTCTGTCTGCCACGTGGGATTCTGGGCCCTCGGTGAGAGTTACCTTACGTGACCCCACCCTGGTCCCGGCTGTGTGTGGTCCCCAGCGCAGCACAGCTTTGGCCTCCACCTGGCTCCTGCGATCTAAGTTCCATAGGAGACCACCGGAGACCATCCCCCCCAGGTCAGCTCGGTCCCAGCATAGACCCCGACTCTGTGCTGCTCCCCACAAGGCCGGGACACGTGAGGGTGACACACGAGGGGAGCGGACAACCTCACATGGGATGCCCTCCTCACTACACCTCCCATGGCTGGCATCTTCCCTGTCCTCAGGTCTCAGATAAAAGCCTCCCTGACCACCCGCTTCCACTGGCGCCCCCCACACCCTCTCTCGGGAACCTCCCGGCTTTCCTACACAGCTCTCCTCACAGTCCACGTTTTGGATTGTGTGCTGGTTACCTCTCTCGTTCCCATTGCACCGTAAGCTCCACAGGGGCAAGGACTTGGTTTGTTTTATTCACAAGCGTATCCCCTCCCCTCTGCCCCCCCGCCCCCAGTAGCTAGCGCTTAGTAGAACCTCAATATATTTTTTAAGTGAAGAAATTATGCAAAAATATTCGCTACACAAATGTTGACTGGGAAAAGCCCAAGGGTCGTGGGAACACAGCAGGGCATCTGTCACCCC
The DNA here is from genome assembly GCF_015220235.1 of Choloepus didactylus. Classification (NCBI taxonomy): domain Eukaryota; kingdom Metazoa; phylum Chordata; class Mammalia; order Pilosa; family Megalonychidae; genus Choloepus; species Choloepus didactylus. The sequence continues at coordinate 10,552,385 of NC_051314.1, read as the reverse complement.
TGATCCTGAGCAGAGAGCAGGGGACATGGAGAAGACAGGCTCAGGCAGAAGGCACAGCAGGAGCAGAGGGGAGCTGGGGGACAAATGCAGGCGCTGAGCCTGGTTGGGGTGCACGGTGTCAGGCTGGGAGGCCAGCAGGGTCGCGGAGGGGGTACCAGGGAACACTTGCAGGGTTCTCGCTCAGCAGTGGGGGCTCCCCCAGCATTCAGATAACCCCCAGTCCTGCCCTGACCAGACCAGCCCCCAGCCTGCCCTCACCAAGGTCTGGGGGGGCCAGCTGCCCCCCCCCTCCTTTGCCCACAAGCACCAGGAACACTGATCCGGGCACCTGTGCACAAGTCTGGGCACCCACCTGTCATGGGACAGGCTGCAGCCTCTGACCTTGGCCCCGTTAGCACAGCCTCCTCCAGGGCAGCAAACCAGCTGGGACCAAAGAACAGGGCAGCCTGGGGGTGCTCCCAACTGCGGAGGGCGGGGGGCTACATCACTGACAGGCCCAGCCAGGACCAGTGGGAGGCAATGGCCCTCACAGCCCACGCCGGCCCCACCTGGCACAGCTCGGGGAATCAAGTGGAGAGGGGACCCTCCCACACTCATGCCTTCCCCTGGGCCCCTCTCCCGTCTGGGGAAACACCCCAGATGTCCTCCCTCTCTCCAGACCCCAGGCCCGGCCTCGACCTCCCTACCCTCATGATCTCAGCTTAACCACAAACTTCAACTGCCTCTGGGCCCCTCCATCCAGATGTCTCCCAGCTACGCCTGCTCCAGGCACCCTATTTCCCCAAATGGCACCTCTACCCACCAGGGGCTCAGTCCGGACACGGGGGCCCTATGTGGATCTCCACTCTCCCCCCTCCTCCCCTCACCGCATGGATCCTTCACTCTGGCCCCAGTGCCGTCTCCCTCCCTCCCCCTCCCTCCTGAGCCCCATCTCCAGGCCCAGCAATGAGACCCTCTAAAGACTCCCCACCAGAAGAACAAAAGCCAAGCCCCTTCCCCAGGCCTCAAGGCCCCATGTGATGTGCCCCCCCCACACACAAACACACACACACCTCACGTCCACCACACTCCAGCCACACCAGCCTCCTTTCTGCTCTCCGACAGGCTGAACTCACACCCGCTGCAGGCCCCCTGCACTAGCCTCTGCCTGGGGAGCTCTTCCTTCCGGTCTCCCCATATCCGGCCCCCTCCTCCTTCAGGTCTCAGCTCAACGTCTCCAATCCGGGGCCTCCCCAGAGCACCCCAGAGCCAGCAGTGCTCACGTGCCCACCCCACCCCATCACTGTCCCCATGACTCTGCTCCACGTTGACAATTATCTTCTTCCTCGCTCATTGTCTAGCTCCTCCAGCAGCCTGGGAGCTGCATGCCAGCAACACCTATGTCCGGGTGGTCTCTGCTGCGTTCTCAGGGCTTGGCATATAGAAGGTGATCAATGAATCTGTGCAAGGAATGAGCGAATGAACTGCCACTGTCTCCATGGTACGGCCAGACCCCACGGCAAAGGCTCCCTGAGACCCTGAGACGCAGATGCCTCACGTTTGAGACCCCCGGGTCTGGTCCTTGCCTACTTCTCCAGCCTTGATGCCTGGGGCTCCTCTTCTCACCCCTTCTCTGCTAGTAAACCCTCACTCACCTGCTTTGTGTCACCCTCCCTGACCTGCCTGAGCCCACAGCACCGCCTCCTGCTTGCCACTCCCACAGCCACAGCCCCTTCAGCATATAACCCCCTTCACCCTGGCAGTCACAGCCTGCCCTTCTGTTCACAAGTCCTGGTGCCACAGCCAGCTACTGGGCGTCCCCCTTCAGCCTGTACTTTCATACTTCTAACCCTTGGACCCCTGCTGTTCCCTCTGCCTGAGTGCTCTTCCTCCTCTCCTCTGCTAGGCAAACTCCTATTCATCCTCTAAAACCCAACTTAAAACGTCACTTCTTTTGTAAAATCCTGCCTGATTCTTCCCCTGCCAGCAGTCAGGACTCTACTGGTTGTAAGAAAAAGAAACAGCTCAAAATAGCTTGATCAAAAAAGAGAAGGAGTTCGTTTATGTAACTGAAAATTCCAGGGGTGGTTTCAGGTATAGGTGGACCCAGAGGCCCGAACAAGTCACCTACTCCCAATCTCGGCTCTGCCTCCCTCTGTGTGACGACCTCAGGCGAGACCCCCAGCTCAGATGTGGCTGTGGAAGAGGACGGCCAGCAGCCCCACGTTCACACCCTCCCGTTCACAACCACAGCTGAGGCTGCCTTCCCTGCAGACTGCAAATCAAAGTCCCAGGGAAGCCTCTGATTGGCTCAGATGGGCCATGTGCCCATTTCTCAACCAACTACTGTGCCGGGGGTGACGCAGCGTCTTGGCCCACCAGGATCTCCTGCCCACCCTGGGAGGTAAGAGGGGAAGTGGGTCCCCAGGACCCCTGGGTGACAAGAAGACAATCCCCTGAGGCCATGGTCCCACTCTGTACACACCTTCCCCCTCAGTCTCGGCACACCACACACTGCAGGATCTCTCTACCCATCCGTGCCCTGGATGTTGGTGGCTTGGCAACATCCCCACGGCTGGGTCCCCGGTGCCCACTCGGTGACCCCACAGAAAACACTGAAAATTTTTCGCCTGATTGAATGGAGGTCGGCTGTGCAGGAGCCTCCCGGCACCGGGTGTGTAATAATGGGTTAACCATCACCCCTGGCAGGCAGCAGATCTGCATTTTCACAGAGGCCTCTGGGGAACACAAAGCTTAAATGGCAGCGCAGAAAGCTGGGAAGGGGGTACCCACAGGGGGCCTTCCACAGAGCCCGGTCCCAGCAGCTCAGCCTGCAGGGGCCACTTGGCCAATCCTGAAGGGCTTGCAAAGGGGCTGCGGAGTGGAAGGGCTGGGCAAATAATTACCAAGGAGGCCCGGGAGGAGGCGGGGAGGCTGGCGAGAGGCTTAATGAAACTGCTAACGCGTTAGTGATTCCTGCCTGCTCGGGAAAGGCGGAGCAGCCAGCCATGTTGCCAGCCCCTGCGACTGTCTGCCAGGCGGCTGGGCACGGCACGCACGAGGCGGCAACAATAGGCACCTCTTCATCATCTGCCTCTCCACACGTGACTTCCAAAGGACAATCGTAATACATTAAAATTCAGATGGCAGGATATTTCAACACGTCTCCTATTAAATCGCGCTGGAGTCCATTCAGATGCATCATAAATAGAACGGCTAAAATACCGATCAAATGCAGGATCACAGAGCTCTAAGAACTGGAGCAAGTGGGGTGTCTGGTCTCACTTTTCCATTAGGAAAGTGGGGCCCCAGGAGGTTATCTGCATCCCAGGGACCAGAGTTGTTCCAGGAAAGCCTCCCAGCCCTTTAAGCCCTCCCACAAGCAGATCGCCCCTTCCTCCCCTCCCACAGGTCTTTTCACTCTCAGGAGCGCTCTGAGAGGTGGGCAGATGCCATGGCCCCCTTTGACAGATGCACCCAAAGTATCCTGCCCAAAGTCACAGAGCAAGCCTGAGGAGGCAGGAGCTCCACCCAGGGCTGGACTCCTGGCCCAGTGCTCTGTCCCCAACATGAGGTGGGCGCCCACTGATCAATGCAATCTGTACTGACTGTGGTTTTCAGCTTACAAGATCTCATTTCAGCTCCACTTGAGGAAATGGAGGCCTGGAGAGGTTGAGTGACGTGCCCAAGGCCACGCAGCTGGAAGGCCACTGAGCGAGGACTCAGAGCTGGTTTTCTGACTCCACAACCAACTGTTTTTTGTTCAAACAGTCCCCGGTGCATGGTGGGTACTTGTGACCCCCTGGCTGGCTGACGGAGAGATGTGGGGCCACAAGGAACCCGTGCCCCACATAATCAGCGTTCTCTGGACAGCAAACTGTAGGGAGGGCCAACTGCCAGCAGATGGGGCGGTCCCCGAGGCCAGAAATGACCACAGAACAGTGCTGAGCACTTAATATGGGGAGACCCCGATTGAACAAATGAGGAAACCGAGGCTTGGGGAAGTGAAATCACATGCCTTAGAAGTGACCCATAAACCTCAACTGGGTAGTGGCCCAGCTGAATCAGACTGGACCATCCCACTGGGTGGTCCTGGCCCAGCCACTGGCACCCCCAAGCTTGAGGGGGGCTCAAGAGGGTCCCAAGTGAGACCACTGACATGAGATACCAAGTGAGGTCCTCCATCCCTGCCCCAAGATGAGCAGGAAGCAGCTTCAGGGCAGGAAGATGGGAGAGGGAGAAGGAGGTGCATCTCAGGCCCTTTACACCTAGCAAAGCTCCCTCAATTCCTACAATGGTCGAGACCCGTCTGGGGGACCTAGTGGGCTGGGAACTCGATGACTAGCTGGGTCCCCATATCAGCGTCTGGTGCAGACAAGGTCTGCCAGGAAAGGCTGTACCATCTCCACCTCAAGAGTGTCCCTTTGGAACCTTCCAGATAACCCCAGCCTGGGGAGGCTCCTGTCTAGGGGTCCCAGCAGCTCATGCAGGCCTGTCCCCATCTGAGCCTGGGTCTGTTTCCCCAAGGGCACCACCAGAGGGCAAGGGCCACCTCTGCGGGTACAAGACTCCAGCACAGAAGATGTGTGATAAATGGACGGATGAATGAATGAATGAGAAAATGAATGATGGAACAAATGAGGCTGCCGGTCTGCTGCTTCCCGTGACGGTCTGCTCCCGCATGGAGGCCCCACCTCTGGCAGGTGAATGGGACCCCGACCCAGTTACACCAGCCCTGGCCCTCAGCGATCCCAGACAAGGAAACCAAGGTGCAGAGGGCCCAGGGCCTCACGGGAGGTCTCGTGTTGGGGCCCCCAGCCCCACACACTGCCCTGTTCTCATTTCCAAAGACAGGTCCACATGCGCTCCCTCGCCTGACTGATCCTCACCCAGCCCAGGGGGCACGGCTGAGCAGCCGGGATCCTACCCCAAGGTCACAGTCATCAGGCCGCAGAACAACGTCTCAAACTCAGACTGCTGCCTCCCCATCCCTCATCATGTCTTCCACACGCAGAGCTGCCTGCTTCCATCAACGCAGGGAAGAAGGGGAGGGGGAGGAGGAGGAGCCCCCCCAGTCCGCAGCGGGCTCCTTTCTGGTCAGGGAAAAGGCCTCTAATGAAGGCCCCGCAGATGCCGCTGCGCCGGCGGGCTCACCCGGGAGCCCGGGGCGAGCGTGCCTGCTCCCAATTAGCACACGGGTCCTCCATCAAAGCGCGCCTGGGGCCGGAGCAGGGGCAGGGGACGGCCCTCGTGGTGGGACGTGGGGGCCGCGCTCTCTGGCAGGCCTGGCCCCTGCCCCTTTGCCTTTCTGAGAGGGGGGAGCGTGCACCCCACCTCCCCCCCACTCACTCACACCCTCTCCAATCAGTCAGCTCAGGGCAGCCGCCGTCACCCCCGGGACGCACTAATGAAGATGGCCGACATTAATCTCTTCCCTCTCCCGACAGGTCAATTTATAGTTCCGTGGGGAGCCCTGGCGCCCGGCCAGAGGGCCTGACATAACTCTCCCTGCTCCCCGAGAGGACGGCGGGGGTGGGCTCCATGGGGCAGAGGGGGCTGGGGGCCCCAGGGAGAGGGCAGGGACGGCCCAGGCCACCACCCCTGCTCTGCCTCTGCGCCCACATCAGCTCCCCAAAGCCAGGTGGGAGAGGCCTTGGCCCCCAAATGCAGCCGGCTGAGGGTCACAGCCTGCAGGTACCTGGGGGCAAATCCGGGGCCCTCTGCTGACCCCCAAGAGGCAGGAGGCCAGTGACTTTCTGCTCCCTGCTGTACCCCCATGGGGTCTGGAGAGCCCAGCTAAGGAGCTTTGGTCCTCTGTTTCTGACAGAAAATGTCCATTCCTGGAAGATCATCACACCAGCCACTGTGGGCCAGCCCTGGGTGCACCTTGGGGACATGTCTACACAGGACCCCACCCCAACCTCCCAGAGCCCCCGGAACGGTGGCGAAGGAGGCTGACATGGAAGCTGGGAAGATGCATTTACCCCACCCACCCGAGGAGGAGCTGGGAGTCTGGGAAGACCTCAGGGAGGAGGCCCCAGCTGGGCCCTGAGGAGCAGCAGGAGTTCAACAGGCCAGAAGACCCTGGGGAGGTAGGGGGGGTGGAATGTACATGAGCCAGAGCCCACCTCAGGCAGCTCTGCAACCAGGGGCCCTCCACTCACAGGGGTGAGGCTGGGAAGGACGCAGCGCAGCAACAAGCTCAGGAGCGTGGCCTAGTTTAGATTTGTGGACAGTGGAGGAGTTCAGAAGCTCAGAACTGAGTTTATAAAGACATTTTTGGCAACAGTGTCCCAGACTCATGGCAGAGACAGAGAAAAGGGAGGTTAATGCCCAGGACAGAATGGAATGGGGGGAGAGGCATTTGAGGGGCAGACACAGTAGCTGGCTGGGCAGGAGGGCAGTGAAGGGTGTATGGGAGGCCTGTGGGGTGACCTGGGTAGGGTGCTGGCTTTGGTCTGGGGAAGACAAGGAATCTTAAGAACCTGGGAAGGTCCCAGCAGGCCCCCAAACCCAAGCCTGGGCCCAGGAGAAGCCAGGCCCCAAATGCTGGCCCTGGATTCAAAATTCTGAGCTGTGTTGGACAACTCCTGTAGAGGCAGATCATTTTCTCCGGCAGAGGTGAGGCCAGGGGCCTGCACTCTGGGAGGAAGCAGGGGCCTGGAGAAGGCAGGGTGTGGGGTTCCACAGCCCACAAGGATGGACAGGGCCTCACTGCCCCTCTTCCCCAGGCCTGAGTCTGCTCCTGGCAGCGGCTCCAGGAACCCCTGCTGAATGGATGGCCCCTCCCCACCTTCTCCCCCTCCTTGAGGCTACCCACAAGTCTCACCTAATTCCCTCAACATCCCTGGAAATCTCCCCATTTTCCTGAGCGCAGAGGCCAAGGCCAAGAAAGCTAAGGGACTTGCCCAAAGCCAAACTTCTTGACACTAGAGTCAGGATGGAGCCATGGTCCAACTGACCCAAAAACACACACTCTTAAGAAACCAGAGAAAAAGAACAAGGCCCAAATAAAGAAGCCTGGCGCTCACAGTGGCTGCATTATGGTGGTGGGACAATGGATGATTTTTTCCTCTTTTCTACAATGAAATATTCATAGGCCGCACTCAGTGACCGGGGCTTAGCGGGGCGAGCTCGGGCTGTAGCAGCAAGCAGCCTCGGGGTCAAATCCTGGCACGGCCATTTGCCAGCTGGGGTCCCCAAGCAAGCTACTTGGCCTCCCTCAGTCTCCGTTTTCTCATCTACTCAATGGGGACGAAGCCCCCACTCAAACGAGCGGGTCACGCCCGGCGCACAGTAGGCGCGCAGTCCGGGCCAGCCTCTGAGCAGCACGCCCCTGCGGCCTCGCCACCTGCCCGGCCTCCAGCGGGAACTTGGGACGCCCCCACGTGCCAGACGCCGCCGCTGAGCGAGCACCGGGTCCCACCCCCTCCGCCCCCGCCCCGCCCGCGCTGCCCCCTTACCCTGGCGGCCGGAGGGCCGGCATCCGTCCCGCAGGAGAGCCCGGGCAGTGGGGCCGGGCTCCGGAGCGCGGGGCGCGGGCGCGGGCAGGGCGCGCGGGGGCGCGGGCCGCGCGCTCCGGGCCGTGCGCCCCGCGGCCGCCGCGTCCTCGCCTCCAGCGCGGGCCCCGTGCGCCCCGGCCGGCCCGGGGGCAGGCCCTGCGCAGCGCGGCGCCGGGTGGGGGGCGGGCCTCGCGGGCCCTGGAGAGGCGCCCGGGCGGCGCGGGCTCCCGGCGGGCGCGGGCGGCGCCGCTGCGGTGGCCCCGCTGCTGAGTGGTGGGACGCGATTTACTGGCTGCAATTCCCGGCGCCCCTCGATGGCACTTAAGAGAGACCGGGAGGGAGCCAGGGAGAGCGGGCGGAGGACGGGCGGGCGGGCGGAGGAGGGGCGGCGGGCGCAGTGCGCGCCGGCGGGGGAGGGGCGCGGGCGGGGGCGGGCGGGCGGGAGGTGGGGAGAGGCCCGGATGGAGGCGGCGGGCGGCCGCGGCGCGCCGGGCTTGGGGGTGGGGGGTGCTGCCTCTAGCCCCCGCCCACCCGCGCTCAGGATCCCCCCACACCCTGGCGCAGCTTGTGGGGGTTAGGCCAGCGCTCATCCAGTTGGCCCATACCACCCCGCTCTTCCCCTTTACCCCCCTCCACCACCATCCAATCGGCCCATTTCTCCCCACCTTCCCCCTTCAAAATCCTCCACTACCTAGCCGGCTCATTCCTACCCAACCTCTCCCGTCGAAGACCCCCTCTCTCTCTCTCTGCCTCCACCCCCAATCACCAAGGCCAACCGAGATCAGAAACTCGTGGCCTGCAGGCCCAATCCACCCCGAAGCCATGCTTGGTTTGACCCACCATAGTATTTTTTTTGCTTTTAATTAGAATTAATTCCCATCATTTACAAGTCGGAGATTTTCACATAAAAATCCACATTTCCAGCTTAGTATGGAAAATAGGAGGCTCTGGAAGAAGCCTGCCCTTCCCGCACTGCCGCCCACAGCAGTCTTGACCAAACAGTGGTGGGCAGCTGGCCGCAGTCCCCAGGCCCACCTGCCCGGGCCCTGAAAGCTTATGCGCCTTCCTGCTCCTGCTCGGAGCCCTTGTGGGCCCGGATCCTTTGCCTTTGCAGGCCGCCTCTGTGGAATTCCCACCCCACCCACCCTTAAGGCCCTCTCTGGGAGCCTCCAGCCCCCCCCCCCCCCAGCTGCCCTGAGAGCCCCAGGAGGTGCTGGCGCCTGCCCCTCCCAGCCAGGCTCCTCGTGGGTGGCACACTACCTCCCAAGGGCCCTGCTCTCCGGCTGGCCCTCCCCAGCTGGCTCTGGGCCTGGCCCAGAGTAGGTGCTCGGTAAGTGCTGGCTGAGCAGCAGCAGAAGCAGCATGGCCAGGAGAGGGATTCCACGAGGCCGCCTGGGCCATGGCAGCCACAGGGCACCCATCCCTGCAGCTGATGTTCATTTTAAAAGCCCCAAATGTTCATTTGGGGCGGCTCTCCTCAACCAAGGAAGCTAACGATTTCTACGCTTCATTTTTCTTCACCTTAATCCCACTGCCAAGGCCTCAGGGCCTCTGCTGCCACTGCCCTCGCACTGGCACCTGGTCCTTTCCAGAAGGTGCAGTCAGCCTGGGGAGGGTCCAGAAGGGTCAGGGAGTGCCCAGCTGAACCTCCCTGGCACCCATGAGGTCCCTGCCAGGTCTTGGCATTACAGGGTCTGGGGGCATTATGACGAGACAGAGTGACTCAGACAGCCCTCCCTGGGCCCTGCGCAGCCCTGATGACATCCCCGGCAGGTGTCTTGGGTCCCCCCTCACCGTGCTGCTTCCTGAGCAGAAGACAAAGCTGAGCCAGGCAAGAGCTGGCCCTTTCCAGCCACCAGACACAAGGTGGGTTTTACTTATAATCCTTCTTATAAACCCAACCCATCATCTGCATCCCATTCTACAGAAAGGAAACAGGTTCAGAGAGGCTGACCATGTACAAGGTCAAAAGTTGATGGGGCACTAAGGTGGGAGACCCAGAGCACATCTGATCCCAGGAAAGTGAGACCCCTCCTCGTTGACCATCCCCTCACCACAGGCTGTGGTACTGCCTCGGAGACTCAGGAAGCAGTCCTTGCTCGTCAGCTGGCACCCATGCCCAAGTCCCACGACACCTCCCTGGGTCTCAGTGTGCCCATCTGCGATGTGGGGGAATGACTGCACCTCTGTGGGCCTTTGTGAGCACAAATGAGACAGCAGCCTGGCAAGGAGCAGGGAGAGCCAGCCAGTGAGGTGCTCCAGCTCTGGGGTGAGCCAGCCCAGGCTTCCAATCCTCCCTTCCTGTCTTCTCTGCTGGGACCGCCCTCCTCCCCTTCACAGGTTGTGTCCTCAGTTTCCTGATTTGTGAAAAGCACAGGGATGGATCGACAGACAACCAATCAACTCAAGAGGCTGTCCTGAAATGATGCACATGGAACCACTTAGCCCAGCCTGGCAACCATCAAGCTCAAGGCTTGTGACTGTGATGACCAGGGAGACTGGAGAGGGAGCGGTAAAGAGGTGGGCCCTGGAGAACTTACATCCCAGCTCCACTGTGCCGGCTGTGTGGCCTTGGGTAAGTTACTAAACCTCTCTGGGCCTCAGTTTCACTGCCTGTAAAGTGGGGATATTAACAGCAGTTTCCCACCTCACTGAGTTGTGCTGAGGGTAAAATTAGATCACTGAGGTCCAGGGCTTAGAACAGAGTCCTGCCCGGTAACGCTCAGGCAGGGTTAGCTCATGTCACGTTGCTCATGAGACTCTCCTGTTGTCCTTCTGAGACCACAGGGTGTGATTTTTAGTTCAGAAAATGATCAGGCAGACCTGCATTCAGGTCGCACCACCACCAGCTGCACGCAGTCTACCAGCCGGGGCCCTCGGTGCAGGCCTCGCTTTCCTCAATTGAAAAACAGAGACATGGCAGCCCTGTAGCAGCAGGCTCTTCATGCCTCCCCCTCCCACCAGCTCCAGGATGAAATGCAAACAGCTCAGCTGGGCCCGCCAAGCCCCACGGGACCGCAGCTGCAGCCTCACATCATGGCTGGATGGGACCCCTGGCCCAGGGCAGCTCCTTGTCCCCTGGTCTGGAAGCTCTGCAATTGCCTGACCTGCAGGCCTTGAACAGCAGTGGGTGGCAGGAGGAAGGGGAACCAGCTGAGCTCCTCTCAGGGCCCAGGACTGTACTGGAGGCCATGGAGGGGGCCCACCAGGAGAGAGAGGTAAGGGACCCTCAGAGACGCCAGGGGGCCTGACAAGGAGCTGTAGTGTGCTCAGGGGGCTGTACTGTCCGAGCTGCCTCAGCCCTGCCACCCCACCCTCCACGCTGTTTCCCGTCTGCCAAGCCATGATCTCCAGGGTGGTAAGAGTGATAGTGAGTGAGGACACCAAAGGGCCTGCGGACATTTGTTCCTCCTTGCTCCATGGTTCTCCCTGGGGCCTGGGGTGGGATGTGGTCACCCTCTGTGCGCCTGGCCCCAGCCAAGCTCTCCTCCCCCCACCTCACTCTGCTCCAGTCCCATGAGCCCCCTAGAGCCTGCCAACCTGGCTCCTGCCTCAGGGCCTTTACATGCTGCTCTTTCCACCCGGAAGCTTGTGCCTCCTTCGCAACCCTGATGTCACTTCCTCAGATAGGCCCTTGCGGATCCTCCAGTGTCAGGAGCTCCCAGCTCCCCTGTTTTACTGTGTTGTTGGGAATGATCATTATTTTAAATCATCATCTTTATTCAGCTTTTGATTGTCTTCACTCTCCCTCCCCCAAAAGAACACAAGCTCTGCAAAGTCAGGGATTCTTGTCTGTCTTGATCACTCCTGTACCCTCAGCGTCTAGAACAATGCAGAGCACGTAGTAGGTGTGCAGCAAACATCTGCAATGAATACAGATTTGCAGATGGTAACAGGAACTATCAGAGTGGGACAGCAGGGAGCTCTCCCTGGGGCAGCTCTCCTTCCCAGGAGCCAGCTCAGTCCTGCTGCTGTCTCCTCTTTATCTCAGTCCCCCACAGCACAGGAGTCCTCCCCGCTCTGCCGCCGGGAAGCTTGTCACTGTCACGGCAGTGCCACTGGGCCTCTCGGGCGGGCGAGGGAGGGACCCGGGCAATTTTCCGGCTCACGGCTCATTCCAGAGCTGCCTGGTGACACAGACGGCCCCGCAGGCTCAGGGAGGCCCTGTTCTGGCAGATGCAACCCCAGGCCCGGGGGGGTGGGCGGGCCTGGAGGGGCTTCCAGGCGGAGCCCCAGGATGGCATCGGGGGCTGGGCTCCGGCCCCCAGCTCCCGTCCCTCTCATGCGCGTGGCACTCCCCCGCTACAGTTTACAAAGTGCGTTTGCAGACATTATCACGTCGGCTCCTAAACGCCCCCTAAAAACCACAATAAATCTCTCGCTCTGGCTCCCGAGCCCACCGGCTGCTGCGCAATCAGTGAGCAGAGGGGCCTCCGGGCCCAGCGCCTGCCAAAGCCGACGCAGCGCCAGCAGGGGCAGAGGGGGGTCCACGTGGGCGGGCGGCAGGTGGCGGGTGGCAGGCCCAGCTGGGGCACTGCGGGAGCAAGGAGCAAGCCCGGAGGCCCAGTCCTGGAAAAGAGGAAAATGGCCTGCTGTCTGGACCCAGCACGGCTCCTGGGAGAGCAGCCAGTGGCCTTCAGCCTTGGTGGTGGGGGGCAGTGGGGTCAGCGGCATGGACCGAGGGGTGGGGAGCACATGAGCAAGGGGAGAGGAAGGCTCCTGCGTGCTGGGGAGAGCAGACAGGAGGCCAGCAAGGACCCAACACTGATCACAGCCCGGCACCAAGGCGGGGACAGCGGGCCCCAGCTGGCTTCTCACCTGCTTTTCGCCTCCAGATACAGCCCTCGACCAGTTCCCCAGAGGCCTTTGCCCACGCTGGTCTCCCCGTGGGGACTCGTTTGCAGCCCTTCTGGAATCTCACCCTCCGAGGACAGCTGGGAACTCCCTCACCTGTGGCCCACCCCCCAGCACCCCCTTTGGCCCCCAGCTATGCCTGTGCCCCTCTCCCGGAGGGTCCCCCACCCTCGGAATTCCTGGATCCGTTTTCCCTGTACCTTGTGCCTGTGTCTTGCTGCTTTTGCAGTGGCCCAGTGCCCGATGTGCACAGAAGGGGTGCATGATAGCGAATGACCGAGACCTAAGCCATGGCTGGGGGTGGAAGCCGGGAAATGTCCAGCCCACCAGGTTGGCAGAGGAGGTGGGATCCCACGTGGCCCAGAAGGTGCCCAGCCCAGGGTACCCACAGAGAAAGGATGCCCCAAACATCTGAGCCGAATCAGCCTGGGCCACGGTTAGATTTTGTTTTGGGTTTTTTTGTTTGTTTGTTTTTTGTTTTTTACCATTTCCCTTGATTCTCAAAGTTATGGGAGCTCATCTTACAAACAGTGGAAAGTTCAGGCAAGTTTAAATAAGCAGGGCGAGGGGGGCCCGGCCCGAGGGGGCTGCGGCTGACCTGGCAGGCGGCCCTCCCGCAGCGCAGGCCGGGCGTCCCTTCCTGCCGCCCGCCCGGGGGACGGCCACAAGCCGCCGGCAGACCCCGAGGCCGCAGAAGGGCTGGCCTGTCACAGCAGTGGCTGTGTCAGTGTCACAGTGGGCACGGAGCAGGTGCTGGCTTCTCTGCAGTCCCCTCAGAACGGATTCAGCATTTTCCCTTTTCCTTGAGATGAAAACCAGCTGCCAAGCCAGGGCTGGGGCCTGTGGTGTCTGGAGCTAGTGCAGCAGCAAGAACGAGAGACCTGGGGGCTGGGGGCAATTCATGGGGCAGAAACCCACCCTCCATGGACACTGGAGCCCCTCGAGAAGACCCCTGAGACCCCAGCCCCTGGGCCGGGGAGTATGCAACCCAGGGAGTCCCAGGGCCTGTCTGCTTGGCCGGGCAGCCCAGCTCCAACCCCCTGAGGCCCAGCCTCTTCTCCTCCCTCTCCCCCCACAGAGCCTGGTCCCAGCCACCCGTAGCTATGCCCCAGACCCCCTTTCTCTCACCCCCCAGTCCTCATCCAGGCTCTTCCCTTCACCTGGAAAGCCGGGCCTCCCCTAGCCATCTGGCAAAATCTACCCTCCGAACTCAGCTTTTCAAGGTCCTTCCCCTGGGAGCCTTTCCTGACACGTGGCCCCCAGCCCCCTTTCTGGGGCTCCAGGGCCTGTTTCACCACTTATTTCCTTGAACTCAGGTTTCCTCCTCCAGGGCTTTGGCCCACAGGCCCCGGAACTTAGGGATGGGCCTTTGTCCAGGCTCTGAGGCCCACGGCCTGGCCCAGGGCTGGAATTGTGAGCTGCACCGTTTGTGTTAAATGCTGCCCAAGCAGACCCCAAAGGGGCTGAAGGGGGTGGGGGGGACACGCACTGGGCAGCCAGTGAAACCTTGCTTTGAAATGTAGGTTTGGGGACCCAGCACCGAGCTTCCTGCCACTGGGCACCTTTGTGTTTGGGACAAGAACAGAGGATGCTGAGAGGAGCAAGATGGCCCTCCCAGGCATCCCCAGGCCCAGGAGCTGGGACACCAGGAGGGGGCCAGGAGTGACTCCACTCCCAGAGCTGGCTTTGCTCACATCTTCCCACCTTCTTTGTGGCCTCCCGGGATCAACCCACCCAGTCTCCCCACCTCGGACCCTGTTGAGTTGACCAGAGAGGTTAGGAGTTTGGCCTGAGGCCACACAGCAAGCTTGAGGCTTGGGCTCCCTGCCCAGTGCTCCCCCACCCCACCCTCACCACTCTCAGTTCTCAGAACTGGCAGATTCAGAAGAGGACACGTTACGTAGAGGAAGTTGGGAAGATACACACAGATGACACATACCCACAGACCAGTCGCAGTTCCACTCAGGTTCCTACCAGAATCACAGATGACACGCCTGGCACATGTGAGCTCCAGCCCAGGCCCGCAGGAGACCACAGACTTTCACAGCTCTTAAGCCCCTTCCCAGGGGCTTTCCACTGCACTTAAAATAGTCTCCAAAAAGCAAATCAAAACCACAGTGAGATACCACTTCACACCCACTAGTATGGCTATTATTAAAAAAAAAACACACACAGAAATAAGTATTAGCAGGGATGCAGAGAAATTGCAGTCTTCATACATTGTTGATGGGAATGTAAAATGGGATAGCCACTGTGCTAAATAGTTTGGCCAGTCCTCAAAAAGTTAAACTCAAAATTACAAAATTACCATATGACCTGGCAATTCCACTCCTAAGTATATCCCCCAAAGAATTAAGAGCAGGGACTTGAACAGACATTTGTACATCGATGTTCATAGCAGCATTAATCCCAACAGCCGAAAGGTGGAAGCATCCATGGACGTATAAATGGGTAAACAAAATGTGGCATATCCACGTAAGGGAATACTATTCGGCCATGAAAAGGAATGAAGTTCTGATCCATGCTACTACTAGGATGAATCCTGAAAACATCATGCCAGGTAAAAGGAGCCAGACACAGAACATCACATATCATTTGATTGCATTTATATGACATGTCCAGAACAGAAAAATCCATAGACACAGAGAGTAGACAGGTGGCTGCCAGGGGCTGGGGGTGGGAGGGAATGGAGAGTGACCGCTAAGGGGTACAGGGTTTCTTTGGGGGATGGTGGAAAGGGTTCTGGAATTACATAGTGGTGATGGTTACACAGTTCTGTGAATATACTAAAATCCACTGAATTGTACAATTTAAAAGGGTGAACTTTATGATATTTGAATCTCAATAATGCTGTTATTTAAAAAAGAAACAAACGCCTAATGGGGCAGAGCAGGGTCTCAGGCAGGGGCGTACTGGAGGAGAGGAGAGGCACACTGGGGAGGAATTTGGGAGCCAAAATAAAAGTGACTGGGGGAAAGGTCAGTGTGGGGGAAAGTGAGTCCAGGAGGCAGTGGGTTCTGGCAGTGCACAGGGCAGGGTGGGGGTGGGAACATTTCTCGAGGCAGAAGCACTGCAGAAGGAGCCCATCTGGGGTGAGGTTGTCCGAGGTGGCTGACTGTGGTCCCCCCCCGGCCATCCACATCCATGCTCCTTGACACCTGCCACCCAGGGTCAAGTCTCAGCACCCCCTCCCCAGCCAAGGCAACAGCCTCCTGCCTCTTCGTTGGCCTCCCCACCTCAAACTTCTCGTTCGTCTTCTGCAGTGCCACCAGTTAAGGATCAGCACAGGGTGGGTCACTCCCCAGCTCAGAAACCTTCCATGGCTCCCCACTGCCTTCAGAACAGAGGCCAGATGCTCCAGCCTTGCCCACCTGGCTTTGCAGCCTCCTCTCCCCAGCCGTGACTCCCGCGCACCCTGCCAATCCCGTGCTCTGGCCGCTCCATGGCTTCCCACCTGAAATGCCCTTGTCCCTTTTGTGCATCCTGGGAGCCTTCCTCCCTGAGCCTCGCAGTCCGGAGACTGCAACTCAGCCAGTGTTTTCTGGAACCCAAACCAGGAGGCCTGACCTGCCCAGGAGAGTTTTCTGACAGTGACTTTATTTGAAATGACTCAGAAATGTTTAACGATCAAATCACATGTAGTCACAAACTTGTCAAACGACCTTGAATTGGAAAGAATTAAGACTATCCCAGGAAATCCTGACCTTTGGTCCCCAGTCTGTTCTGGGGAGCAGCTGCTCCAGGCCCCGATGCACTGGATGTAAAGTCCATGAGAGCAGGGCCCCGTCTGTCAAGTCCATGGAGGCTGCCGCAGTGCCTAGGACAGTGTCCGGCTCTGAGTGGGGGCCAAGATGGTGCTGGACGGGGTGACAGGGAGGGGGGGTGGGACGGAGGGGGAGGAAGGGGCTGAGGGCGGTGGAGAAGAGGAGGAACAAATGGGTGGGGAGGTGGGAAGTGGGTACAGTTCCCACTGGCCGGCGGGTCACTTTAACTCCAGAGGACACGCTCCCCTAGGGCCAGGATGGGATCCCAGCCTCTGTGGGCTGTGGTGAGGGGGAAAGCCCCAGCTCTCTAGTCCACAAGGGGCTACTGGGGCCCCCTCTTGGCCGAGGGCATTTGTCTGGGAAACAAACACCCCCACTGCTCGCATTTCCTAGACCCAGCCCTTCCCCAGTCTATTCTCAACTCAGCAGCCTGAGGGATGCTCCTGAGCTCACCTGCACCCCTGTTCCCCCCAGTGTCCCCCCAGCACACTGGCCTCCTGCTCACTCCCTGAAGGTGCCAGGCTGGCTCCCCTCCAGCCTCTGCCCTCGCTGTTCCCTCTGCCTGGCCGACAGCCATCCTATCACCTCCTCCACTTCTTTGGCAAACGTCACTTTGTCAACGAGGCCTTCTCTGGACACCGTCTTTAAAATTGGGAGCAAACAAACAAACAAACAAAAACCATGTCCTGCCCCTTCCTCCTCCCTGTTTTGTTTCTCTCCTTAGCACTTACCACTTGTACTGGTTTGGATATATTATGTCCCCTAGAAAAAGCCATGTTCTTTAATGCAGTCTTGTGGGGGCAGATGTGTTAGTGTTGATTAGGTTGGAATCTTTGGATTAGGCTGTTTCCATGGAGATGTGACCCACCCAACTGTGAGTGACACCTTTGATTAGGGTGTGACCTCTTGATTGGATGTTTCCATGGAAATGTGGCCCCACCCATTCAGGGTGGGTCTTGATTAGTTTACTGGAGTCCTATAAAAAGAGCTCACAAACAGAGGGACCACAGAGCAATTGACAGTGACATTTTGAAAAGGAGCTGCAGCTAAGAGAGGACAAAACGCCCCAAGAGCAACATTTTGGAGAATCCCATTTTGAAACACTACCTGGGAGCAAGCAGACACCAGCCATGTGCCTTCTCAGCTAACAGAGGTTTTCCGGAAGCCAATGGCCTTTCTCTAGTGAAGGGACCCTATTGTATATGCCTTACCTTGGACACTTTAAGGCCTTAAGACTGTAACTTTGTAACCAAATAAAGCCCCTTTATAAAAGCCAATCCATTCCTGGTATTTTGCATCCCCGCAGCATTAGCAAACAGGAACGCCAACCTTGACCACCGTACATTTTACTGCTTCATCATGATTTTTGTCTGTCTCCCTTCATCAGAATGGGATCCTCCCAAGGACAGGGATTTGTCTATCTTGTTCACTGCTGTGTCCTCAGCACGAAGCATGGGGTCTGCAGGGCACATATGAGGGGCCCAGTAAACACATGCAGAACGAACGAGTGGGTGAATGATGAATGAATGAACCTCTCAGGTGTCCTTCCGAGCTGACCTGCTCCACTGCTGCCCTTATCCCATGGCCACCAACAGCTGTCCATCCTCCCTGCCCATCCAAAGTGCTTGAAAGAGTCCCCTGTCTTCCTGGCCCAAGGACCCTCAGGACACAAGTGCCCCCACTCACCCACCCAGGGCTGCCCACACTCTCTCGGAGGCAGTCAGAGGATGGTGCAGCCACAGGTGGGCCCCAGTGTTGAGTTCAAGGGAAGAAAATACAGGGCTGACCCATAACCCCGCTTGGTTCAAAAGCACCTTCTTCAGCCAGGCCCAAGTGGACCCCATCAGCTGGGGCTGCCTCTGAGCACCAACCCTGGCCACTGCCACTTCGCATGTCTCCTGTTCTTCTCCCCATTTTAATCCTCCACATTCATTTTCCTAGTTGAACCTCAGATCCAGCCTGGCCAGGTTGGCAGAATGGACAGGGTCAGGTTGTGGGGTCACTGGACAAAGGAGAGGTCACATGAGTTGCCCAAGGTTGCCCAGCAAGGTGCTGCCCATACCCAATGAAACTGGACGGAGAGTGTAGAGTCCTCCCTTGCTCCCCCCACTGCATCAGGGGTACCCAGGGACCTGAGCCAGAGGTGGGGAGCCCCCACATCCCATCTGACTCCATGATGGGGCCGAGGGAGGCTCCATTGCTGACACCTTGGACACCAAGGCAAATGCATCGATGAGCAGGGACAGCTCACCCTGCAGCATTTCACAGGGATTCCAAGGGAGTGCAGCTGCAGAGAAGAGTCGGATGTGGCCCTGGAGACCCGGCTGTGCTTGCGGGCCACAGAGGTCACGTGCGTGTACGTGTGGGTGGGCATGCACACACATGCGTGTGCACGTGTGTGTAATACAGGGAATGGGACTCCTGAGCTGACAGACCGCGTGGGTCCCCAGATCCACACACTCTCACCTCAGCAACTCCAAAGGGTGCCCTGGACAAAGAGGAGAGGACCCAGGAGGAGAAGGGGGTCTGTCTGGACCATCAGGAAGGGGCATTGCAGGACAGGGTCCTAACCAACACGCAGCAGAGCCTCATCTCTCCAGGCCTTGACTATCACAATGGGTCCAGTAATTCCAGCATCACAAGGAGTCAGGATCAAACGACATGATATAGGCACTCACACACAATAAATATTCTTAGTTTTGTTAGAAATCAAATTGAGCAAGAGAACGGGCTGCCCATTCATTCCAGAGGTGGTTGCCGGCCCCTCTGCCTTGCTATGAACCGGGCACTAGACACAAGGCCCTGCCCTCGGGGGATTCACAAATACTGATGAAGATGTGCAGGAACATGTGTGTCCCCAGCTGGCCGACTTTGCTGCTTTACAAGCACAACCTCATTGAATCTCCTTGGGAACCCGGCAAGTTGGGAGCTGCCACTCTCGTTCTGCAGATGAAGGAACATGGAGAGGTGGGGCGGCTTGTCCAGGATCACCCAGAAGGGGAGAAGCTGGGATTTGAGTCGAGGCTCTTACCACCTGCTCAGTTGGGACAGGAACCCACGCAGCTCAAAGCGGGGCAGCCTGGGGGGGCTGCAGGAACACTGGGGAAGGCGCAGCATTCAGGGGATGGCTGGGGAGGGAGTGGCAGGGGCCACCATGGCACAGGGACTTAAGGGCTTGAAGTCTTGGACAGGAGGGAGGGAGCGGGCAGGGGACAGCCTCTGCCTATGCCGTTTCCTGTCCTTGCATGCTGGTCCCCTCACTCTCCAGCCTCCGTGGTGGCAGGCAGGATTTAAAGTGGGCCTGCTGGACACCCAACCACCTACCTCTCCTGCTGCATTGCCCTGCCTCACAGAGAGGGTGGGACTTAAGCCTGGAGGGACCGAGCTTAGAGAAAGAGACTGTCAGGAAGAGTGTGGTGAGCAGGGGGAACAGAATGTGCAAAAGCACAGAGGCAGAGTCAGGATTTTGCCTGGGCCTGTCCTCTTCCACAGCCTAGGGTCCCATTTCACTCCAGGACTCTGAAGCCAGTGCTCCTTCCATGGCCCTGCCCGAGGCCTGGCAGGACACAGAGGGACAAGGCTCACTGGCTTGGTCCTGCAGCCCTGGGCTAGAACCCCGGCTCTGCTACTGCAACGGCTGAGATTGTGCTCAGGGCCGTGGTGCCGATTCAGGTGACCACATGGGGAAGATGCTCCAGGCTCAACAGAGTAGTGTGAGGTCAAAGCTGAGTGGGCCCTCAAGTGCAGGGCCATACATGCCCCGGGTCTGGTCCCTGTTGGGGACAGCAGGGCTGTCCCATCACTGTCCTGCCTGCATCTCTGCTCACTAAAGGAGGGAATGGAGAAATGCAGCCCATTAGCAGGAGAAGGGCCGCATGTCTTTGCACATTCTGTTCCCCCTGCTCACCATGCTATTCCTTGTACCCTCCTCTCTACCCTCAAGACTTAGGTCTCACCCTCTCTCTGAGGACAGGCCATGCAGGAGAGGCACAGGGCTGGAAGTCTACTGATGGGGAAACTGCCACAGCCAGGAACATACGGCGGGAGAGGGAGGGGGAATTTGAACCCAGGCCTCTGCTGTTCCTCCTAATGCCTCTCCAGGCAGCAACTCTCAGCACCTCAGACCTGCCCCCCAGCCCATCCCAGCCCACCAAGCTGCCCCGATGTGTCCTGCGCTTCCCCACCTGACGGTAACCCCACGCTGCAAGACCTGCCCTTCTCTTCTCCCACCTGTTCTTCCCCAACCCTGTCCTCAGCACTTGGAGCACCCTGCCCATCCAACCTCCACCTCCCCCAATTCCTCTTCACCTCCCAGGTCACCCCAAGGATGCCCCCTCCTCCAGGGAGCTGGGCCAGCCCCTCCTCCACGCTCACTCTTGGACGCTGCTCTCTCGGCCTGCTCTGGGAGGCTGGGGGCCTGTCTCCCTCCAAGGCTAGGGCTCTGTGGCAGGGCGGGGGATCTGAGGCCTCAGCACCCAGCACCGAACCTGGCACAGGCCAGGGCCTTGGAACCTGCTGTGTGAACGAATGAGCTGTCTCTGCACGGCATCCATCCACCGATCCTCTCACTTAGCCAAGTTCAGTGAGTGCCTGCCCGGTGTGAGGACCAGGGACAGAGCAGTGAGGACACAGGCTGGGCCCTCCCCAGGGCAGCTGACGCTGCAGCAACAAATGCAGGCGTGGGTAACAGAAGGCCAAGCGGCGGTCAGCACCGTGCGTGCAGCAGTCAGGAAAGGAGAGGGAGGGGACAGTGGGCAGGGAGGACCTCTCTGAGATGACTTTTGAGCAGAGCTCTGGAGGAGGTGAGGAAGGGAGCGGCATAAACAGCTGAGGGAGCAGGAGCAGCACATGCAAAAGTCCTGGGGTGGGAGTGCACCTGGCACACTGGAGGGACAGAGAGGGGGGCAGTGAGCAAGGTGGGGGGGGTCCCTGAGGCCAGCAAGGGAATGAGCTGGGGCCTGGCAGGGGTGCACAGCTCAGACTCAGGTTCTAACCAATTGCTCCAGCTGCTGCATGGAAAATGGGTTACCGGGGGCGAGGGGAGCAGGGAGACCCACGAGGAGACACTGCACCCATCCAAGTGGATGATGCGGGTGGTAGCAGTGGACGTGGAGGGAAAGGGCCAAATGGCTGATCTATTTCGAAAGCAGAACCAGTGGGATTTGTGGGTGGGTTGAATGACAGAGGAGAGGGAGAGAGGAATCAAAGATGACCCTAATGATTTTGGCCTGAGCAAGTGAGTGGACAGGTGGAGGTGCCATTCTCTGAGAAGGGAGAAGTTGGGGGGTCGGGCAGGTTTGGGGGTGAATTTCAGGAGGTCGGTTTGTGACCCACAGGCCATCAAGTAGAGATGTGGGAGAAGGTGCCAGCTGGATAGCTCTGGGGCTGGGAGGGGCCCAGGCTGGACGCAGACACCTGCTAAAGGAGTCCCCGACACCGCACACATATTAGGTGCTCAGTAAGTGCCTGCTGACCTGGCCTGCAGGGCCTTGTGGGAGACAAAACTGGCACAGCCCAGCTCCAGGCCTCCAGGAGAGGCAGACAAGGGGCCCCCAGAGCCAACTACAGAAAGTTACCCCTTACAAGGGGCACGTGCCAGCCTTGCTTGATGGCACGGTGTGAGGGTGATCTGGGAAGGCTTCTTGGCTGAGGTGGCATAGAGTCTTGGTGGACAGAAGGGGGTGGGCACTCTGGGAAGGCAGGAGCTCCTGCGTCAGGGGCGAGGGAGACAAGAGGAGGAGCAAAGGCCCAATGGAGTCAGTGGGGCTGGGGTTAAATGGATGGAAGCAGGAGCCCAAGCCCCTGGTTCCGATCCGGGCTCTGGGACCTTGGGCAAGATACTTAACTCCTGAGGTCTACCTTTTTGCTTTCATAAAATAGGAATGATAATCATACACCCCTCATGGGGTGGGTACAAGGATCAAATGAGGGGATCCATGGAAAGTGCTTGGTAAACGTGACCTTTTCCATTAGGTTCCCATTCAAAGAAGGTGGCATGCTCTGGCAGCCCAGGAGGACGGACACAGCAAGGGAGAGGTCAGTGTGTGAGGCCCAAGTGTGAGGCAACCCTGGGGTCCCAGATAAGGAGGGAGACTTTATTCCCTTTGGGCACTGGGGAGCCATGGAAAGTTCTGTGCAGAGAGATGAGGGGGTGTTTCATTCAGTCCTTGATTATCCATCCCCTGTGCTCAGCTTGACACACACCATCACATCCTTGCACAGGCCCAGCAGTCCTACTGCACGACACGCCTGCAGCCTCTGCCTGGCAAGCCCCTACTACGTTCCAGGCGCCATTACGAGGCCATTGGTCTTCACAAGAGCCCCTTGCCTGAGGATGCTCCTATTAGTATTACGGTCTGACAAATGAGGAAACCGAGGTATAGAGACTGTCACACAGATCAATGTCGGGCAGATAACGGTGGCAGAGCCAGGATGCAAACCCAGGCAGTCAGACTGGATTCCAGGATCCTGAGGCTGACCTGGGAGCCCTTTGCAGGGGGCTGAGCCTCGGGTGAAGCAGTCAGCATGATCGGATTCTCCCATCAGGCAGGGCTGGCATCATGGGGCCCATTTTATGGGGGAACAAACTGAGAGTTGACGGAAAACTGATGGGGCCCACAGCTTGTCCGCAGAGGAGCTGGGACTCCAATCCAGGTCTGTGGGACTCCAAGTGCTCCATCTGGGGCCTCGGCAGTCTCAGCCCATGAACCCGGAACCTTCTTTAAACTTCAGCGTCGTGGTCTTACAGTGACCCACAGCCTGGAGCTGTTTCTGGGGTCCTCGTTCCCCACCCACCTGAGGCTGCCCTGGCGCCCGTGTCACGGGCCCCTTTATCTTCTGCTTCAAAGAGGTTTTTCATCCCCAAAAGCACCCTCGGCCCACCCAGCCTTGGGCCTTACTGACACGCGCTTTCCCCACGGGCGCCCACCAGAGGAGACGGAAAAGCTGATTCACTGCGTTCTCTTTCCGGTTTCACCACCAGGAAAAACAGCGGAGGGAAATACAGTGTTTGCAGACCGGGTCGGGTCCAAGCTCACGCCATAAAAATGATTTCCTGGAAAAACATAAACCAGCGATTTACCCTGTGAATTTTATTGGCCTAAAAAAAAAAAAAAAAAAAAAAACTATTCCATCTGAATAATGAAGGGGGATAAACCATTCCCGGCTCCTCCTTTATTAGTGCATAAGGACACACAAAATCTCACCAGAAAAGGGATAGTCACGTACACCTTCAGTTCTGGTTTATTAGGCCCTTTTGTTGTATAAAACTAGCATTTCTATTGAAACAGAAGGATGTCCAAAAGGTTTGCTTGCTTTAAAAAAAAAACAAAAAAAACAAAAAAAACTTTTATTTAATAGGGGGGAATAAAAAAAAAAAGCTCAAATTCTCCTGACTTCACACCCATTACCACAGCCAGAGGGAAACCGATTTTAGGATCCATTCGCTATGTCGGATTTCTTTGTGGCATCCACTTCACCGCTCAGCAGCCAGCCATGATGTCATAAGCCCATCAGATTTCCGGTAGGGGGAAAACGCTGGGGAATTGGAAAGAATGGATGTGTCTTAGCTGTCAGGAAGGCGGGGAAGTGGCTGGGTGTGTTGGGAGGAGACACTGCAGGGCTGGAGGGGGGCGGGCGAGAGGCTAAATGGGTGTGATATTAAACATCAGGCAGAAAGCTGAAAAAATCCAGCCACCCAGATGTTTTCTAAATATCCAGATGTTTGGCACTGAGCAGACACCGCTCCCCCCTCCCGAGAGTGGCTCGACGTTTTGGCTTTGACCTCTTGTCTGCCGCGGGTGTGGGCTGCCAGCAGCCGTGCATCACCGCCGCTGCCCACCCTTGGGTTTGAAATTTTTTTCTAAATCTTTACACATGGATGACAGGAGTAACTAGGTCCAGATTTTTAAACGCTGTTAAGGCAGTGATTTGAAAAGTTCAGTCGCTGGAATTAGCTTCCACAGAAAATGTTATATAGGCCAAAAAAGGAGGGGGAAAACAAAAAAACCTCAGCCAGCACGCACACAAACATATGTGACTTCCCAGCCATAGGACTTAAAACCCAAAACAAAACCAGGGAGTCTGAGAACCAAGGACTTGTGACCGACACAGAGAAGCGATGAGCCCTCCCCCAGGAGCACACTTCCCCCAAATCAGAAAAACATCACGCAGCTTTGTTCTCCCTGACAAAGCCCCGTGCTTCCGAGGACAGTTACCAACAAAAGCACAGAGTAGAACTAATTTACACTAAGTCTCCCGGCTTCGAGGAGTCGTAAAGTACAGAAATGGAAACGGCTCTGGCTGCGAAGCTGCCTCCCTGCAAGGGGGACCCCCAGCCCGAAGGGAGCCCTGCAGGCCCCGGACAGAGCAGTGGTCCCCACGTCCTGGCAGGCCGGCCTCAGGCCTGCTGAGACCCCCTCCGGGGCCGTGACATCACGGCTAATTGCCTCTGAAAACGAGCCAGGAACTGCAGCCCCTCAGGGATGCAACCCTGCCTGCCGCTTCACGGGGAGCCAGGAGGAGAGGCAGCTGGGAAGGGGGACCGTCTCCAATTAAAGCCGAGTGCTCGGATAAGGAGGACAGGGGCGGCCGAGGGCACGGCGTCTGGCAGAGGGCAGGAGGAGGTGAGTGGGGGGACGCCGGGCTGGGGGCGGGGGCTCTGTGCTCTCATCTCCTAGAGCCACCCCTGTGCTTTACTACTGAGGAAATCAAGGGCCCTGGGTGGCCGAGTGGCCCACCCAAGGCTACCTGGCAAATTAGAAGGACAGCCAGGTCCAAGGGACAGAAAACACAGGCCTGGCATTACACCACTCCACCCTGAGCGACATCCAATTTAATTCTCACGATGGCCTGCGAGGGAAGGATTGTCATTAACCCGTTTCCAAGGAGTCTATGGAGATGCAGAGAGGTTAAGTAATTTGCCCAAGGGCACACAGCTCGTCATTAGTGGAGCTTGGTCTGAACCTCTGAGTCTCCCCGAATCCAGTGTTTGTCCCACCCGTTGCGGGGGAGGCCGTTGAGGTTTAACAGGAAGCAGTGACTCTGATTTAAATACATCTTTGAAATGCTGGTGATCCCCACAAGAACAGAAGGGAGTAAATCAGTGCAAATTAATTTTTTTAAAGCCGTTCCAGGCAGGAGGGCTGGCTGGCCGGGTGGGTGGGTGGGAGGCCACTTTTATTCTGTCCCTGCAAGCTGCCAGAGTCAAGCACGTAGAGCACGCTCTCTAGCCGTGTGTGGCGGCAGCTCAATCCCTGAAAGGCAGGCGAGCACTAAAAGCTGCGGCGGGCATCTGCGGGAGCGCAGTCTCCACCCGAGAGGTGCCAGGCACGCCGGTCTGACAGAGCCAGGGGAAGGCAAATTCACTGGGCTCAGGAACTATGAAAAATAAAAAGAGCCTCCCTCTGGGCCCAACTACTGCTTCCCAGCCGGGAGTTTAAATGCACTGCAGGGTACCTGGAGGCTCCTTATGGCGCTGAGACCTGGCCCCGGGTCTGAGGTGCTGCCCAGGGCTCCCAGCCCTCGGGAGAGAGCAAGGGGGCCAGGCAGGCGCTGTGGCCTGGTGCCGTCCATCCAGGGGTCCCCGCTGGCCACTGCCTCTCCCGCAACAGCTCTTGAAGGAAACCGAGCCACTGCCAGCTGGGATGGGAGTCAGAGAGGCAGACCCCACTAGGCTCAGAGCACACCCTTCCCCACGTGATGGGGGCACCTCTGGGTCCTGTCCCCAGTACCCCCACCACAGGCCCTGTCCCCTTCCAGCAGGCCAGGCCCGACGCTGCAGTGGACTGCCTGTGCCAGGCCCCCCCACACCCCCGCCCTCTTCCACGCCTGCTGGTTTCTTTCATTTTGTTTCTGTCAACAGCAAATGGGGTGTGGAGCCCAGGACTCATGACAGGGAAGGGGAAAAAAAGTTCCTGCCATCTGGATGAGTGACCCGGCTGAGCAGCTCCTGTCCTTTTGGGGGAAACCCTACCCCATCCTTTATCCACTTTGTTTACTATACACCCAGAAAAAATCCAGACCCTGATCTCATAGCGAATACAGTCGATGGGGAAGACAAACATTAATCAAGTAATTACACAAAAATGACCATGGGGGGAGTGGCCTCCAGGCTATGAGAGCCCATCATAGGGGAAGTGTCAGGTCAGGAAGGTCAGGGAAGGCTTCCTGGAGTAGGTGACAATGGCACCGTTGACCCCTCTGGCTCACTGTCACCTATACGGAGAGGTCCTCCCTGATGCTCACCTCATATTGCTTCCCCCCTCATGTCCTTGCACCCCCACAGTCCCCCCTCTGTCCCTTTCCTGACTGTTGTTCATCATCTAGGTCCCTGCACTGGTCTGTAAGCTTCATGAGGACAGAGACCCGGTCTGCCTCGTTCACAGCCGAGTTGCTTGCACCAGGCACATAGTAGGTGTTTGATGACTACTTGTTGATCAAAAGAATAAACAACATATGCAAAAGCCCTGTGGTAGGAGGAATACAGAGACTAGGAGGGTGTAGGGGTAGAGCCGGGGACAAAGGACACAGGGGGTGGTGGGAGATGAGACGGGCCTCCCCAAGATCCATTCCAGACTCATGGGTCTCCTCTCCCACCTCTGAGCTCCCCTCTGCCCTTCCCCTGGGGCAGAGCCTAGGGTAGGGTGTCTTCCTTTCCCTCCAGGAGAGAGTGCTGCAGAGATGCCCGCCCCACCTGCTCTGACCCAGGCATGGTGCCCCTGCGGAACAAGGCAGGTGGGCACCGGCATCACCCCCTACTCGCACTCAGCCACTACCTTCCCTCCTCCATTCATTTCCTAGCCCTATGCTGTGGGGCCACCTGGAGCCACGGGGAGGCAGACCCAGGGTTCCCATCCAGGGCCTCCCCCTAACCTCCCATCCTGCCCCCCTCCCCCTTGCCTGCCACCCTTTCTGCTCACTGACGCAGGAATGGAAGGAGAGAATGAGCCAGCCTCTGGGATCAGACAGATTGGGGTTGTGGCCGTGCCCCCAGCTGATCACCAGCGGGACGACCGGAGCTGGACTCTGCACAAATTCCTCAGGGGTGGAATGGAGTCTCCTGGGGCTCCACCCCAGGGGCACAGAGGACACTTAGTGAAAAGGTCCGAAAGGCTTGGAAGAAATCCCCCTGGTCTTTGATTCAGTCACCCGTCTTCCCCCCGCCCCCAGCTGCAGCTTCTGCAGCCCCCAGGGAGGAAGGCTGGGGGGCTGTGGGCACGGATTACAGCCACTGGGTGCCCCCGCCCCCCATCCAGCCCCCTAATGACGCTCCTCGCCCCCTCGTGGGCGCTGCTCCGCCTGCGCCGGGACCGCCGCCTCCGAGCCAGCCGGCTCCACGCGCTCCGGCAAACTTTCCGCACCTAGGACCTGCCGGGTCTGCACCTGCTCAGCGTTCAGCGGCGCCTCAACCACAAGCCTGTGTCTACACCGCCTCACGTGCCCGCGGGTCGCCGGAGGGTGCCTCTGTCTCGATCCGCGTCTCCACAGGTTCACCGGCCGCGAGCCCCGGGGGCTGCCAACCTCAGCCCTGGGCATCAGTCTTGACAACCTGCGGGGCTCGGAGCGCCCCAGCCCGACCAGCCGCGCTCGTCTACACCGCCTCGGCTGCCCCCGGGACGCCCGAGTTGCCTTGACTTAGGAGCCGCGTCTACACAGCCCAAGATTCAGGGAGACCCTTCAGAGAGCGGACCCGGACGCAGACCGTCGGCAGCCGCGCGGTGCGGGGCGTGGTGACCCCGACCCTCCCTCGGTGCCCCCAGCCCCCGCGAAGCCGGCCCGGGGCTGCTTACCTTGCCTGCGCCCTCGTGCTCCTGCCGCGGCTGTGCCGTCTCTTTTGCAATATTGTCGGTGGCGAAAGAAAATGCTATAAATCCTCCCGAGATCACGTGGCCGCCCCTACCCCACCCCGATCACCCCTCCGTTTTTTCCGGCCTTTGGGACGAAACTCGGCCCCAGCGGCCGCGGGCCACGCTGCTCCAGACAGGCTCTGCAGCCGCGGCGGGGCGGGGCCGGGGCGGGGAGGGGCGGGGCGGGGCGGGGCGGGGCGGGGAGGGGCGGGGCCAGTGGCGGGGCGGGGCGTCTCCGGGAAGCCGTGGCCGGCGACTAGGGCTCCAGTTCCGACTTCTGATTGGTCGGCCGCCCGGCGATACTGACGCCTAATTGGCTGAGAAGAAGAAGGGACTCGAGCCGTGGGGGTGGGGATATAGGGGTTTCATTTTTGCTTTTTCCTCCTGACGGCCACGGCTCCTCTTTTGGTCCTCCCCGTGCTAAGCTCTGTCGCCCTTTCTCGCTGCCTACATGCTCCCTGTCACCACCACTCTGAGTGGTAACTGTTTCTTCACCCTCCGCCCATGGGTAGCACCTTGAGGTCGCGTAGGGTCCGCGCTACCCACCACTCTCTCCAGGGCCTGGCACACAGTAGGTCTCCAGACGCATTTGTTGATTAAGGGGAGATGTGCATACAGCTTTTTAGAGCTATAGTCAGTGCTGCCAACATCCCTGGGAGATAGCATTACTGTTCCCCTGCGAGGATGGGGAAACTGAGGTGCAGAGAAATGCATCCCAAAGGCGCCTGGGAGCGAATGGCTGAGCTGGGGTTGGGGCATGCTCACGTCACCAGACCTCATCTCCCCTGTACTTGGCCGGGCTCTGTGGGGCCTCGGTTTCCCCATCTATCAAAGGTGGGTGTTGGCTTAGTGCAGAAGATGGATTGGAAGAGACTCATTTCCATGAATGTGCAGTAGTCAGCACTGTGCTTGGCTGTAGGACAGAGGCAGCCCCTGCCTTCCTGCCTCATGTTAAAATCTTGGTGGCTTCCTGAGCACACCCCAACGGGCACCACCCCCGGGTTAAGCGGTTAAAATGACACAAGGTCTTGCAAAGCAGGTGACATTTTACACTTCTGATGGTTTGGAGGCAGGTGGGGGATTTTCCCAAAGGAACCGTGGGTCCGTCATTAAGCAAACTGACCTGAGCAGGGATGCAGCTGGAGGGGGGGCGGGGCTGGAGCACCCCACCCCAGATGGGGTCCTTTTGAGTGAGGATCGTCTCTGAGAGAGAGGCTACCCTGAAAAAGGAGTGTGTAGGAGCTGCTGCTAGAGGTGGGTGGGGGAAAGTTGATCGTTCAGAAAAATGCAGCCAAAGGCCACGGCTCCTCTCTAGTGGGCAGCCCAGAGACCCACTGATGAGGAAGGGGTCCTTGGGGGGACAGGAGCAAATGAGGTGGTATGCCTGCTAGGACAGGGAGGGGGCACTAGCTAAGCACCAGCCACCCCGGGGCTTAAACCAGATGGGTCTAAAACTTGGCACCAGGGCCCAGGGCAACAGAGGAAGGGGACATGAGTTACAGCAGAGGGCATCTGTGTAAAGGCCAGAGGGAGATTTGCCAAGTAGTCCCTGGCTTTGCAGAAAGGGCCGGGAGACTGACCCTGTCATGTTTAGGTTGTCTGGCCTTGGACTGCCTTGGTGCGTCTCCAGGTCCTCAGCTGCAAAAACAGGAAAGTAACACCTACTGCCTGGCTTAAAACAAGAGTTTGCAGGTAAAGTGCTAACAAATCTGTTCTTGATATTATTATTAATTTTGGCATACTTATCCTAAACCTCTGCTTAAGCAGGTCCTTCTGCCTGGACTGCACTCCCCTGCCTCGCCTCTAGGTTCATCACTCAACTGGCATCTTCTGAGCACTGCACTCTGCCCAGCCCTGGGCTAGAATGCAACAGTGGACAAAACAGACTGCTCCTGCCCCACAGAACCTCCAGGCCATCAGGGAGGAGACACCAAATATGGCTCAGGTGGAAGGAGGGAGAAGCAAAAGGAACCACAGAAATGAGGAAAGGGGGCCCAACGTGGAGGGAGGAGTGACCATCAGAGGGGGCTTCCTGGAGGAAGGGATGTTCCAGTTGAGGCTGGAAGAATGAGGGGGTTAGGTTGCAAAGTGGCAATGGGGGAGATGAGGGTGGCGGCGGGGGAGGGGGTGGCTGACCTGGTCCCCTTCCACTCATCCATTCCTTCATTCATTTGTACATGTGCATTGAACTCTGGGATTAAAGCCTTGAAAAGACCACAGGCGTTTGTGCCCTAGCGGAGCTGACATTCTGGTGGGAGAGACATCAAAGAAACCAGATAAAGTCGGTAAAACAGCTAGGATGTTGGACAGTGAGACTTACAGGGAGGAAAATAAAGTGAGGGGGGAGAGTGTTCCAGGTGCAGGGAGGGTTGCAATTTTAAAGGGGGGAGGGGTCAGAAAAGGCCCCTGCTGAGAAGTGACCTTTGAGCAAAGCCCTGCAGGAGGTCAGTGAGGTTCAGTGAGGAAAGAACATTCCAGGCAGAGGGGAGCAGCAAGAGCAGGGGCCCTGAGGCTGGAGTGTGCCCAGGGTAGATTATCCTCCTAGCTGCCCGCTGGCTCACCTCGGATCCTGCACCTGGGACCCGCCCCTCTAGATCTCAGGCCTTCCCAGACCTCCCTTCCCAGCCCACCCTGACTGGAGCCTGCAGGCTGGTTGCCACCCCCACCTGCATCCTGAAACAGACAAGGACAATAAAAGCTGTTTCACAAGCAGCCAGTGATTAATCACCAAGTTAATTAAAGAGGCAGTAATTGCTCGTGTGGATTTCAGCGGAAGGAGCAATGTCTTGGGCAGGGGTGGGTGGTCAGCTTAGGTTTCCCTGATGAGGTGGGGCTGCAAGTCAGGAAGGATTCCAAGAGGCAAGAAGCAAACAACAGTAACAGTCTTAAAAAGTGGGTGCTTAGCCAGGGGAGTGAATCTCCCTGGCAACGTGGAATATGACTCCCGGGGAGGAATGTAGACCCGGCATCGTGGGACGGAGAACATCTTCTTGACCAAAAGGGGGATGTGAAAGGAAATGAAATAAGCTTCAGTGGCAGAGAGATTCCAAAAGGAGCCGAGAGGTCACTCTGGTGGGCACTCTTACGCACACTTTAGACAACCCTTTTTAGGTTCTAAAGAATTGGGGTAGCTGGTGGTGGATACCTGAAACTATCAAACTACAACCCAGAACCCATGAATCTCGAAGACAGTTGTATAAAAATGTAGCTTATGAGGGGTGACAATGGGATTGGGAAAGCCATAAGGACCACACTCCACTTTGTCTAGTTTATGGATGGATGAGTAGAAAAATAGGGGAAGGAAACAAACAGACAAAGGTACCCAGGTTCTTTTTTACTTCAATTGCTCTTTTTCACTCTAATTATTATTCTTGTTATTTTTGTGTGTGTGCTAATGAAGGTGTCAGGGATTGATTTAGGTGATGAATCTACAACTATGTAATGGTACTGTAAACAATCGAAAGTACGATTTGTTTTGTATGACTGCGTGGTATATGAATATATCTCAATAAAATGATAAAAAAAAAAAAAGTGGGTGCTTAGACCATAGCTGCAATGTTTTATTTGACAGATCAAGTGGTGGGCTCAGATGTTTACATTTATGTCTGTACTTTTCCATGTCTGAAATATTTCATTAACAGAAAAACGGGGGGGGGGTGGTGGTGGCTGCGGTTAAGTAGTTAGAGTTTGGGATTTATAAATGGCCTCAAATACCAGTGTGCTTCACTTTGCACAACGGAGAGGGCCTTAAAATGATGTGATAATCGAAGCCCGGTTGCCCACCCTGCTACATCTTCCTGCTGCCGATGCTCTAGCTTCATTCCTGATTGATTTTCTCCCGGAAGAGGCGCTGAATTCTTTGCTTTAAGTGTCAGGCTCTCTCTGTCGAGTAGTTAATGACCTATAAAGCACTTAAAACGTACTGGAGGAGATGCTGTTTTGAGGCACCCCGTGGTGTATCCTCGCCTATTATCGGTAATCACCCCTCATTTATTTGCTCTTATTGGTTTGGAATTTGCCATCAGGTTTCCCTAAAGCTGAGCCTACCGGGAATGGCCCAGTTCCATGCGGGCCCAGATGGGTGTGGGGTTTGGCACCCAGGGGTGGCGGCAGATGTGGCCTCTTTTCTCAAGAGCCCTTGACTCCGGTGCCCTGGAAGCCGGAGTGGGGCCGCAGCTCTGTCCCTCGGCCACACGATCCCTGGCGAACTCATTTCTCCCGTGGCTGTGGCCACCAAAGCCTCCCATTTTCTCCCCAGCCTCTGTCTGCAGTTCTGACTGCAGTTCTGATCCTGCAGCTGCCTGTAGGACACCTCCCCCTGGTGGCCTCCTGGATTTCTCCCCTCAGAGCTGATCCACCTGTAATTCTGGTTGTATTTACTGAAACCAGTCTCTGTCCGGTGGGGGGTGGCTTGGATGCCTCTTTGCCCTTATGCCTTGAGGTCAGGATGTCACCCCTGAGAAGTGGCCCTTGTGTCTGGTTCCCTGGCCCCACCTCCGCTGCCTTGCCCTCAGTACCAGCCTCTCAGCTTTTGCCCATCTCAGCAGTCTTCAAACTGGGACAGGCCACCTTCCCCAGATCCTCTCATTCAAGTTGTCTCCTAAAAAACAGAGTAGAGGATTTTGCTCCGCTGCTCCCCAACTCTGCCAGAACCTCAGGCCTAAGGCCCGTCACACGTGTGCTGGACTTCCTCTCCCTAGGCTTCTCCCAGACCCCTCCCCGTTCCTGCCAGCTCACTCCTTCCTGTCTCCAGGCCTTTGCTCATGATATTCTCTGCCTGCAGTGCCCTCCCTCATCTCTCAAGGTCCCCTCCTGCGGGAAGCCTTCCTCGGTTTGCTCAGGAAGAGTAACTGCCCCCACCTTGGGACTCACATGGCCCTTCCCACATGGCACATACTGGGGTTCCTGTGTCTGCCTGCATCCTCTCTCAGGGACATTTACTGGGTGCCCTCTGGGTGCCAGGCCCTGTGCTGGGCATTTGAGGAGCGGGGCCGCAGAGCAGAGCTGTTAGACACCCACACTGTGGAGTCAGCCAGGCCAGGGTTCAAATCCGGCTGTGCCCTTTGCCAGCTGAGCGACCTTGGGCATCCATTCCCCTTCTCTGAGCCTCAGTTTCCTCCTCTGTAAAGCCCTGGGAACACCGCAGTGCCCCAAAGCTAGTGCCTGCCTTTGGGCAGCTGGAGGTTGATGCCAGACTGGTGAGGTCCGTGCTGGGAGAGAAAAGGCCCAAGGCCAGGGCCAGACAGAGGTCACAGTGACGGTGGCAACACCTGGTGACAGACTCCAGGGCCAGAGCTGGAGGAGGCATCCTCAGAGCGGGGATCAGCCACCAGCCGGGGGACCAGGGGGGCTTCTGGAGGCAGGACCTGGCCCTGGAGACAGAATGGGCTCCTCCAGGAGGGAAGGTATATGAGTTCCTGCGGCTGCTGTAGCTACTGTCCACAAAGTTGGCAGCTTAAAACAACACACGTTTATTCTTTTACAGTTTTGGAGGCCACAAATCCAAAACCCGTTTCCCTGGCCTGAAACTAAGGTGTCGTCAGGGGCTGACACCCCGAGGGCTGCATCTCTTCCTTGCTTCTTCCAGCTTCCGGAGCTGCCCCCCTTGGCTCACGGCTTCTTTCTCCATCTGTAAAGCCAGCGGCAGAGCATCTTCTGATCCTTCTCTGTTTTCTTCCTCTGCGTATCTCTTATCAGGACACTTGGGATTGAATTTCAGGTCCACCATGATAACACAGGGTAATCTCCCCATCTCAAGATGCTTAATCACATCTGCAAAGCCTTTGTCATATGAATTAACAGTCACAGGTCCAAGGGTTGGGGTTTGGACTTGGGGGAAGGGGTGCATTATTTAGGCTGCCATAGAAGGCAATTGAACAGAGAGGTCAGATCCTGCGTTCTGAAGCCACTGCTGGTGGTGTGGCTTTGGGCAAGTTGATACATCTCTCTGGGCCTCAGTTTCCTCATCTGTAAAATGGGAACAGTGCCTCGTCCCAGGTAAGAACTCAGCAGGCCTTTAACTATCTGTCAGGGCTTCAGGTGGAGGGAGCTGCAGGTGCCAAAGCCCAGAGGTGAGAGAAACCCCAAAGGAGCCTTCTGTGGAGGGAAAAGGGCAGTAAAGAGAACAAGCAGGGCAGGCAGGGGGGGGGGGGGGGGGGGTGGGAAAGCTGGGCCAGGTCCCAGGGGAGTGTGTGTGTGCGCGTGTGTGTGTGTGTGTGTGTGCACCCGCGCCGGCACAAGCTCTGCTCTGAGGACAATGGGCCAGGGGTGGGGTGGGCATAGAAGGTGTTTGTGCAGGACAGTTTTTACCTGTTTGTTTTAGTTTTATTGAGATATAATTTATATACCATGAAATTCACTCTTTTCAGGTGTATAATTTGCTGGATTTTAGTATATTTGCAAGGTTGGGCAACCATCATCATTATTTAATTCCAGAAGATGTTCATCGTCCCAAAAAGGAACCCCGAGCCCATTAGCAGTCACTTGCCATCCCCCTCTCCCTCTAAGCAGGGCAGTTTTAGGGATGGAGCATCCCAAAGCTCTCTAAAATCCTCAACTCTAGCTGAACCCAGAAGGAAGACGGCAGTGTCCTCAGGCACTGAGATTTAGGGGTTAGGGCCACCACCCTCCTCTGCCTTCCCCAGCATCCTCACTCGCCTCAGTTTACCCCTCCACGAACCTACCTCCCAGGGGTGACAGGAGGCTGAATGGCCAGAGCTCAGGGCTGGCTTCAGGCCCCCGCCGTCAACATCTGTATTCCTGGACCCAGCCGTGGGCCTTGGGAGCCTCTGTGTCCCTCCCTGGGGTCAGATGCATGGACTTGTGACTCAGAGAAGTCAGTGACTCTCCCAGCCCCACCCCTGGGGCCTGACCTGTTAGGACTCCCCATCCCTGAGGCCATAGGCAGGTCCTCACCTTGGGGCTTCTAAAGAAAACAGGGAGTTTGAGGCAGCCGAGTAGTGGGGACACCATTTTGAGATCTGAACAGCTCTGAGCCTCTCTTACAGCTCCAGCCACCCCAGAAGACCCTGAGCCCAAGGCCCCGCTTGTCCAGGGTGTTTGACTTAGCTCGGAGGCAGTTGAGGCAGGGATGAGGGCCACCTGGAGAGGTGAGGGATGGCACTCAGGACATTGGCAAACCCACCAAGGCATCCCCTGGCAGTGACAGGGCCTTCTGGGATCAATTAGCAGAACCTCCCTTACAGGCTCCTGCCCTCCACCCCCACCCCCTGACAAATGCTCCGCAGGTGCATGTCATTGGAGCCTCTTGGTGCCCCGGCAGCTCCACACAAAGGCCCTTTCCCATCTGGCGGGAGGCCCAGGCCCTCTGGAACCTGTGTTTTCACAGCCTTGCCTCTCCCGGGGTTGTGGATGCTGCAGTGTGTCTGTCTCAATTTTCATGCCTGTAAAATGGGTTATATACTACTTAGAATCATGTCTCAGGAAACTGAAAAAAAAAAAAAAAGAATCATGTTCCCTCTTTCAACCAAGAACAGGCACTGAATCATGAGCTCATTTATTCTCGGAACAAATGGCCCTTGAAACCCTACTATGAGTCAGGCACAGAGAGACAGGTGAGGTGTGTGCCTAGCCAGGGGAGCTCTCTCCAGGGGGAGATGGATGCTTGTGCACCGATTCACCGATTCACCAGGAGGAGGACAGAGCAGTGAGAGGAGCGGACAAACGGCCGGGTGTCGGAGGGGCTCTGGGGAAGGCCTCCTGGTGGAGGTGGCACTTGAGCCAGATCTTGAGTTGTGAGTAGGAGTTCCTTAGGCAAAGAACAGGGTGAAGGGCCTTGGGGCTGAGAGAGTGGGAGGAGCACATGTTCTGGGGCTGGACGTTCGGCATCTGGGGGAGCAGCCAGTGGTGGATGGGGGATGGATGGGGCTGGGGGTGGCTTTGTGCCAGCGGGAGCTGCTGTATAGGCGGATAAATGTCACTGAAAGAATAAAGGCGTCATAAGAGCCTTGAGTGTGGGGCTAAGGGGTCAGGCCTTGAACCTGTGGACCATGGAAGCCACGGGAGATTTTGTGTGTGGTATAAGGTCAGGGTCCAGCTTCACTCTTTGCATGAGGATGGCCGGTGGTCCGGGCACCGTTTGTTGAAAAGACTGTTCTTTCCCTAATGTGTTACCTTGACACCCTGTCGAAAACCAGTTGCCCATGAATGTAACTTACTGTGGGGTTTTGAGAGGGGTGAGTTGGTCAGATCTGTGCTCTAGCAAGCTCGTTTTGGTGGCAGGGGCTGGGAACAGCTGGAAAGAAGAATGGTTGGAAGGACACCATGATGGGTAGACTTGTGGGGTGCGGTGGGTGGTGGGGGAAGGTAGGAGGGAAGGGCCCCAGAAGGAAAATGCTCCCCAGAGCAGCCCAGGGCCCATGGTGGGAGCCAGGTCCCAGCTGTGCCCAGGGCCGTGGTGGTGAGCCAGCGGGCAGGGGGAGAGAGGCAAACCCTGCGCTTCTGGGCCCCTCAGAGTCTACAAAGTGGTAAAATAAAACCCACTCCAGATACAGCCATTTACAAAGTGGGTTTTCAAGTAACAAGAGGATTGTAAATGCAAAACAATGCCAATTACAGCTGCATTATCCCAGATGATAAAGCTTCCGAGACAGGCTCATACCTCCAGGCATGCTGTGCCAGGAATTTCCAGCAGGAAGCTTGGGATCCAATGCCAGGCCCCAAAGCAGCGGTGGGCTGCTGGGCGAGCCCACCCCATGACATGACCTCTGCTGACCTGCCTCCATTTCCCCAAGGAGAGAGGCAACCCCTGCCCCTGTAGTTTTGAGAAGCCCAGATGTGAGCAGGCCCGAGGCCAACAGGCCATCTCTGGAGGAGAGCTGCCCCTCTGTGGGCTTCCCCAGCTGGAGGAGGGCACTGAGGGGCTCTCGCCCTTTGTGCCAGCCCCCATCACCACCACCCCCTCCCCAACTTGACTGACTGAGGCAGCTCTGCTCTGCCCCTTCCGGGCTGTGTGACCTTCAGCCTGCAAGTTTCTCTGAACTCTAGCTTCTGCTTTGGCAAAATGTAGAGACAAGCCCCCCTCCACCCACCTTGCAGGGGTGGCTTATGGATTAAATGAGATATTGCATGACAATTGGACACTGTCTGTTGGAGTGTTAAACGCCTACACCCTGTGACCTTGTGATTCCTTCTTGGAGAAAGTTTTGCAGATATGTCCAAGGAAGCATAAGCAAGGAGGTTCCCTGCAGCACCTTCCGGGAGGCTGAAAAATCACAGACACCTGAAAAGACCACTGATAGGGACCTGATTAAATTAGGATCCACCTGTGGGCTGGAATCTTTTGCTGTAATTAAAGCATGCAGCGCACCATGTGGGGCTGCCTGAACAAAGCCAGCGCAAACAGCACCTATGGAAGGACTCAATTTAAGCTTTCCAGAACCCCACACATCGTATATTTTCTATGTCCACATATATGTATGTAGATACAGTGAAAACGGCCCAGAAGTAAATACACCCACGTGACCCAGTGGTCGTCTCTGGGCAGGGGCCTGGGATGGAGGGTGGGAAGTGGCAGGTGCATCACACACATTCACCACAATATATGCCGGCCTGGCTGGGTCTGGCGCATGTCATTATGCCCAGATCGAGAAAGGAGAGTAGGGCCTGAGCCACACTTGGCAGAGGCCCAGAAGCCGTAATAACCAGATCAAGGAAGGAGCCCGGGAAAGGGGTCTCAGGGCCTCACACCAATGTCCCACCTCCGGGAGTCTGGGTTCAGGGCTGGGGAAGCCCCTCTGGTGGGCAAGCAACACCCCCTGGCGTATGGGAGGGACGGAGAGACACTACTCAGTCGGCCTGGCTGGGCCACGGCCATGGCCCACCACTCCTGGCCAAGCTGTCTGCCAAGAAAACTATTGAGTTACATAAAAACTCATTCCTAAAATCCCAGAGGCATCCTTAGAATGGAATGTGGCCTTTAAATTAGAATGTTTAAAAAAGAAGAGAAAGAGAGAGAGAGAGAGAGAGAGAGAGAGAGAGAGTGTGTGTGTGTGTGTGTGTGTGTGTGCGCGTGCGTGCGCAGATTTTCCTGTCACTTGATTCCAG
Organism: Choloepus didactylus; assembly: GCF_015220235.1. Classification (NCBI taxonomy): domain Eukaryota; kingdom Metazoa; phylum Chordata; class Mammalia; order Pilosa; family Megalonychidae; genus Choloepus; species Choloepus didactylus. The sequence goes on along the minus strand of NC_051314.1, from coordinate 10,514,375 downwards.
GTGAGGGGGTGGCCACGGAGCAATGCCCGCGCCCTCCGTTTTGGCTGGAGAGGGAATCCCGGCCCTCCGAGGTGTGCTGCGTCACTGGTGCACGTTCCCGTGGAAACTCCTTTGCGCAGGGTCCTCTGGAAATGTTTGCCAAGGAGGGCCCCCGCTCCCCACACCCACCTGGTGTTCCAGGCTCGGTTTCCAGGGATGGCAAGTGCTGGGAGGAGCTGGAACAGGAGGGAGGGTTAGAGGTTGGAACATTCTAGCCTCTGGGAACTGCTACCCCGGAGCTGACACCAAGCAATCAGAAATAGTACTTTAAATGTTTCAGATGCCTGAGGCTCTGAGGAGGGTGAGCAGCCGCTGGGAGGGCAGGCTCCGCAGAGGGGAGATGGGGGGAGGTCCCCAGGCAGAGGGGAGCATATGTCAAGACCCTGGTGAGCACATCTGGGGCTCTGAGCCTTGGGGCTGGCTGGAACCCCCCCCCCCATCAGCTCCAAGCCCAGGGCAGCTGCCACCCACCCCCCAGGTCCGAGGTTCCCCTTCACCCAGGGCCCTCCTGCTCCCCCTCAGTCCACTCCTCCCTAGGCCTCTCCTGGGGCCTTGGCCTCCAGCCCAGCTCCGGCAGCCCTCATTGCCCATCTCAGCAGGCTGCTTCTCGGCAGCTCAGGGTCTCTCTCATGGGGAGAGGCAGGCAGAGGGGGTGCAGGGCCTGGGTCCCCACCTCCCCAGGAAGCCTGCTGTCTCGTGACCTGGACCTGTCTGCCCTGCCCGTGGCAGCTGGTTTCTCCTGAACGATGAGTCGCGAAGGAAACACACGCCCGCAGGGCCTGTCCATGTGCCGGGGAGCTCCCCATCTGTCCTCCTGAACAACACCGAGGGTTTGCTTGTCATTGCAACTGAGCCGCAGATGGGCAGTGATGCTCCCAAGTGCGTGGCTGTGTGGAGGTGGTGCTGAGAACTGGGGGAGGCCCAGCGGCTCCGGTGCCCCAAAGGGTCCCCAACGGTACTTCCTCTTTTCTCTCCTCCAAGTCAGCCCTGGCCGGCCCCCCTCGGGGGCCCTCTCTGTCCCCTCCTCTCTCTCACCACCCCCCCCCCGCACACTCCCTGCCTGGGCTCATCTCCACCGGCTCTCAGAGGGGGCTGGGAAACAGGGCTCTCAGTCTCCTTGCTCCACATTGGGGTCCCAGAACATTCTCCACCCTCCCTTGTGTCAAAGCCCTTTGAGCATCCTGCCCTTTCACCCACACCCTCCCCCTCCTCCCGGCTCACTCACTGAAGACCTCGGCACCTGCCGGCCTCCCAGCCCACCCCTGCACCAGGCCGGGCCACTGCGCTGCTCACATCCGTGTCCACGAGAGAGGGCCAGCTGGTCCCAGAGGAGTTGGAACTTTATTCCAAGTGAGGTGGACTAGGTGGCAGATTTTCAGCAGGGGAGGGACACGAGTTGTAGGTTTTACCAGGAGCCCTCGACTGCTTGGTGCCGATAGACATGGGGGCCAGGGCAGGCGGCCGGGGTGCTGGCATGGTGGGGGCCGTGGCCAGGGGCGTCGGTGCAGCCCACCAGGCTTCCCTCACTGTCCCTGGGGTCAGCAGGAGCAAGTTGCTCCCCAGCTTTAGGATCAGGGCTCCGGGGGCTGAGGATGGAGAGGCCGGCTCCCGGCACCCTGAGCAGCACCCCCTTCCTGGAACCCCAGGCCTGCTCTGCCGGCTGTTGGGGCCTGGAGCCTGGAAGGCAGCTCAGCGTGAGCAGCTTCACCCCCCTAAACGGGTGCAGAGGCCATTAAAATCCAGCCTCCTGGAGAGCAGGGGCCCCTCCCCTCAGCCTCAGCGAGCACCCAGCTAAGTGCCCTGCTTGCTGGGCGCTCGCAGGCCTGGGGGCCCAAGCAGAGGGGCCGGGGGCCCTCTCCCGGTGTCTGGTTTGTCGCCCACCCTGCCCCCCAGCCCTTCTGTCCCTGCGGGGAGGGGCCCTACCTGCGGAACTACAGCTGGACACTTTTGGGGTTCGAGTGTGAAGGCACCTCTGGGACCTCTGGGACAGACCAGGGAGGTGGGAAGGGAGGACAAACGCATCCCTCTGACAAACGAGTAAACAGTGGGAAAGCAGAGGCAGTACAGGGTGGGTGGGGGTGGAGGCCCCTTTGGCGCCTGTTCTGGAGGGAGCAGAGCCTAGCAGCCTGGGTGTTCCCAACCCCTAGCCCCACTCTGCCATAAGATGGGGGGCTGCCGTGAGGGTGATGAGTGTGGGATGGTAGAGCTTCAGCAGGAACGGCTCCGGGCCAGTCTCCGAGGGAGCCGCTGCCCACGTGGGGCCTGGGCTCCTTCAACACAGAGGGACCCGCCCCCCAGCCACCCACGTGGGGCAGGCCATGCGGCCAGATGTGGTGGTGGGGGGGTGAGGGGCGCCTTGCCAGCTGCTGGGCCCACAATGGGCCGGGGGGAAGGGGCTGGTCTGCACTGGCTCCACAGGGGAGCAGAACCAGGTGTCATCAACCAGTGGGTGGGGTCAGGGTGAGCCAGACAGAGGAGCTCTGGGGGGCTGGGCCTTGGGATGGAAGGAGGAGCAGCAGAAGCCCCGAGGGTGGGAGAAGGCCCGAGGAGCCTCGGGTGATGGAGCCCTTGGTACAGTGAGCTTGGGGGGTGGGGCAGACCAGTGGGAGACCACCCTGGGCTCCTTGTTGGGGGAGGTGAAACTTCTGGCCATTCTGCCCCTGTTTAACCAGCCCTCCCGCCACCGAGAAAGATGCCCAGGGTCTCGTTCTGTGTGCCCGTTCCTGCCCTGCTCCAGAGCGACCTCTTTGGCCTCCAGATCTGCCCCTGAGCCCAGCCCAGCCCCTGCACGGCCACCGTTCTTGCCTGTGCCCTATAACCCCACACCAGCCCCTTCCTACACCTCATGTGGGCACCCTGCGGGTGGGAGACGTCTGCACGGCCACTCCTTTATTCCAGCACCCCCTTGAGGCTCCTGCACATAGCCCTGACCTTGGGGTCCCTTCCTGGTCCCTCCTGGGTGCTCACAGTCTGCTTGGGGGAGGGATGCACCTGACAGGTAACAGATTCCGGCTGCCTTGGCTCCTGGGCCTGAGAGGGAGGGAAGGGCTCAGCACGGGGCCTGTCGGCCCTGGAGGAGTGAGGGGCACTTTGCCCGCTGGCCCACGGGAGGAAGGGCCTGCCTGGGAGGGGTGGGGGAGCAGCCTGGGCTGTGGGCCCCTCGGTGGGCAGGGCTGGGTGGGGTGCAGAAGGGACGGGGCAGGCCAAGGTGTGAGGGCCAGAGCCTGGGGGCGAGGTGCTGGGCCCCAACGCCAGTGCCCATCAAGTCCTTTGCTGGCAGGGGCAGGTCCAGGGCAACACCTGGGGCAGGTGGAGCTCGCCCTAGAGATTTTCATAGACCAGGTTAAATTCACCTTCATCCTCAGATCTAGGAGGTTCCTCCTGGAAAAAAGAAACAAACTCTCAGGAGGAAAGAATGAAACTGCGCTGATTTAGTTTTAGTCAGAGGCAAACAAGCATATGGCTTCGTGTGGAGCTTTGACAGGGAGAGCTGCCCTCTGTCCCCAAGGCCCTTGGGCCACCCCAGCTCTCGGCCTTCCAGCCACACGGGCCTCCCCGGTGCCCTCCCCTCTGTGTGAGATGCTCGCCCCACTCCCCCATTCCCTGGCTGCCCCCTACTCACCCTGAAGGGCTCAGCCAAGCCTCCCCCAAGGCCCCCCCAATCCCTGCCTGGAGCCCCCCACCCCCCAGAGGGCTGCAGACGTCTTTGTGTGCGTGCACGGTCAGTGCCCCTGCTTCTGCAGACTGGAGGCTCCGGGGGGGCAGGGACATGCCTCTCCCTCCTGCCCAACACCCATCTTATTTGTTAAGTTGAGGCCAAACTGGCTTAGGCTGAGCCCTAACGCAGCACAAGCTGTGTCCTTGTAAGAAGGGAGAGAAGTGGACACACACAGAGGGGAGAAGGCCGGGGATGGCCAGCAGGCCCCACATCCTCGGTGGTCCCAGGGTGGGGAAGCCCCCATTTCCATCGGGGTTGCAGTTCAGGGCTGAGTATAGACAGGACTTTGAGACTGGGAGAGTCAACAACACGTGAGGGGCCCTGTGCATCAGCCCCCCTCACTCCCTGCCAGCCCGTTCCGAGGTGCCCGTGGGTCCCCCCATCACGTGTGGGCTCCTGCACATCTAAAGAACCTCCTGTACTTGATAGTGTTCAAGGCACTGGCAAAGACGTTATTTCATCACTTGACTCATTTGGATTCAGAGTGCATGGTACTGCAGGAAAACACCACTCACCCACTTACAGATGAGAACACCGAGGCTTATGAGCGAAAGTCTGATTAAGTGATACACCTGAGGGAGCCCCTGTCCCTGCCCATCAGATAATAATGGCAACTGCCCCTCCCTGAGCCTGGCTCCAGAGCAGACTCCAGCTCCCCGACTTAACGCCAGCACCCAGCCTGGGGGCAGTGAGGGGCCCAACGAACCCCCTGACTAGCCAGTGTGGACACTGCACTGTGCTCGGTGCCAGTTACACACTCGCATCGCACAGACACCTCCTGGGTCCCAGGCACCTCTCCCAGTGTAATATCCAATCCTCACAGTAAACTATGAACTGAGAACTGCCAGGCTCCTCAGTTTACACCGAGGAGACTTGGGCCCAGGGCTGCACAGTGGTGAGGTGAAGCAGGGATTCAAACCTGTGTGCTCTTAGCCACTGGGCCAGGTGCCTTGGAGAGAGAGGATGCAGTTCTCCAGAAGGAGGCTCCCATGGCCCTGTGTAACCTCCATTTCACAGATGAAGAGACTGAGGGTCAGAGGGGCCAGGTTTTGGTGATCCCCAGGCTTGGGCTCACTGCCCCACTGCTGCCTACCTGGGCAGGAGGGCTCTGCGCGGTGGGCGAGGCGCCTTCTTCACTCTCGATGTAGGCATAGACCTCGGTCTGTCGGCGCTGCAGGGCCTGCAGGGGACAGGGCCGGAAGGTCAGGGAGGTCACAGAAGGGCAGGGAAGGGCAGGGAAGGGCAGGGGCCTGCGGGCTGCAGCCCGGGAGGGACACCCGCCTTGCCAGGTCACACCAGGCATGGCCACACCACCGACCTTTGCACTTGCCGTTCCCCTTGCCCCCTTTCCTGCTTGCCCAGCACCCCTTCCTCTCTGGGCTCCCTGCTGCCTCCCTCACCATTCAACACTTCTGCTCTGGGGTCACTTGTGTCCCCCAAAAGACATGTTCATGTTCGTGTTCTGAGCCCCAGTCCCGTGGATGTGACGTTACTTGGAAACAGCGTCTTTGAAGATGTTATTTGCTAAGATGGGGCCAAACTGGATTAGGCTGGGCCCTGACCCAACATGACTGGTGTCCTTATGAGAAGGAGAGAATTGGACACAGATGGAGGGGAGAAGGCCAGGGATGGCCAGCAGGCCACTGCCAGAGGCCACGAGAGAGCAGGGATAATTCTTCCCTGAAGACCCCGAGGGAGCACGTTCCACCAGCACTGTGAACTCAGCCCTCCAGCCTCTCTCACTGTTGCTTTCAGCCACCCAGGTCACAGTGCTCTGTTGTGGCCACCTGGGAAACTGAGGCAGCCTCCTGGGCTCGGCCCCGGTGGCTCTGTCTGGGCCTCCACCTGGCTGGTCAGAGGAAGGGCCCGGGCCTGCTCCCAATGTCCCTGCCTGTCCCAAGGCTCCCAGCTGTGACCTGCTCAGCAAGACCCCCACTGCCATCTCCCTCACCCTCCCCTGGTTCAAAGCCCCTGCCCCTGGGGGGTCCCCCCCCCCACCCATCCACATCCTCCAGGGCCCCTGAACCCTCTCCCCAGCCACATTTGGCACCCATCGGGGTCACCCTTCTTCTATCCTATCGGGCTTGTGCCAGGCTGGGGAGTCCCGAGTGCAGCTGTGGCCTTGGCTATCTCCCACCCACAGTCACCTTCCTCTCATCCACCTCAGCCACCCTTCTGGGGCCCCCTGGGCTCTGGGCAGTACCCAAATGCTTCTCCTGGGTAGTCTCGAGTTCCCATCACCTGCTTTCTGACCACAGCCTGCCCTCCCCCCAGGGCAGGTGAGCCCCAGTGGGGCTGGGGGGATCTGAGCCTCTGGCCTCTCTGGGGAGAAGCACTGCTCCCCAGCAGCCTCCTCCACCAGATTGGGAGCTCCTTGAGGGTGGACGCCATGCCAGGTTTATCTCTGCGTCCCTGCACCCACGCCTGAGCTTGGCACAAAGAGCACTGACGGGGCTGTGAGAAGCGGCTCCTTGCCCACTTGGGTGTGTCCCAGGCTCACACTCATTCTTGCCCCAGCTCCAAGCGGCCTGCCCAGAGGCCATGGATAGGATAAAAGAGCTGGGGTTTTGAAGTCGGACAAGGCTGGGTTCACATCCCGGCTCTCACATTTGTCAGCCTTGGGCAACCCCATCAACCTCTTTGTGCCTCAGTCCCCTCATCTGTAAAATGGGAATAATCCTTTCTACCCTGTAGGCCCAGTGCAGGATTAGATGAGACATTGTGCATTAATAGCCCAGCACAGGGTCTGGCAAATAGTAGGTGCTTAATAAGCAGCTGTTGAACGATCCTCTAGAGAGGCTGGTGCCTCTTTCCCCTCTGCGGTTACAGCCTGGACTCTTTCTGGGGTCCCATGTGAGGGGCAGACCCCATTCTCTGGGGTTGGTGGAACACAGCCCTCCAGCAGACTTCCTAGGCAAGAGGCAGGAACCTTTCCTTCCCACGTGTGCGTGTCATTTGGGTGCCGGCTTGTTGCCAAGGAGGCGGTTTCCCTGGCAACAGGCAAGCAAGGGTTGCTGAGGCAGGCTGGGGAGACAGGTGGTGCGCTCAGAGGCAGGGGAGGGGGGAAGGGAGGGGAGAGGAGGAGGAGGGTGGGGTGGGGGAGGGGCAGGAGGGAGGGAGGTGCCGAGAGGCAGCTGGGCATGAAAACCTGAGTAATATTCCATTTGGCGCTTGGAAGACCCTCATTTCAAGGGTGTCAGATAGGGGCTGGTGAGGCAGCCCTGGGGACCAGTTCTAGGGGTCTTCCGAGCCCTAAAGCAGGTGGGCCTTGGGAGAGGCTGCTAGACATGCCTCTGGGCAGGCAAGGGGGCAGGGCCGCCCAAGGAGGAGCCCCATTTCCAGGGAAAGGGAACTTCCAAGGCCTGCTCTGGCCTGTCCCATTTTCACCACCGCTCGGATCATCCCCAGCAAGCCTGGCACAGGAAACGGGCTTCTGCTCCTCAGCAGACCTCTGCCCCCTGCTCCCCGCTGCGGGCCCAGCCTGGACCCCCCAGATCTGACGGACTCAGGGCTGGAAATTTCTGGACCCGAGAGTGGCAGGGAAATGGCCTCTTCGGCTGGCGTCTCGGAGGGGGAGCTGGGGTTCTCACGAGGTTCTCCTCTCCCTTGTGTCCAGCTCTAGCTGGCTGCCCGCCCACCCACCACACTTTGCCTAAGGTCACACGGGCCCTTGGGATGGAGCTGCAATTGGCCTCATGGGTGGGTGGGCCTCGAGCTGCGGGCCTGGCAGGAGCAGCTGCAGGGCTGTGGGCCCAGGGGGACAGGGCAGGGAGGTTGTGGTGTTACCGCCAATTAGCAGCTGCTGAGTGAAGCCTTTGACAAGCCCTGACCTGCGGAGCCGCATTTGTATTCAGGGTGTGACCTGCATCTCTAGGCTGTGAAATGGAGGGTGAGCCTTGTCAACAGGACACCTTCTAAGGCGCTAAACCAAACTATCCCAGCCCTCCTTGGCAGTGGTGGGGGGAGCTGCCTCACTCAGCCTGTGGGCCTGCTGCAGGAATGCGGGGCCTCTGACTATGGGAAGGAGCTGGGCTGGGGCTGGAGCTGGGGCTGGGGCTGGGCCTGGGGCTGGGCCTGGGGCTGGGCTGGGCCTGGGGCTGGGCCTGGGGCTGGGGCTGGGCTGGGCCTCGGGCTGGGGCTGGGCCTGGGGCTGGGCTGGGCCTGGGGCTGGGCTGGAGCTGGGCTGGGCCTGGGGCCCATACCTTCTGGGGCCCGTTGACTCCCCACTGCCCAGGGGCAACGAAGCTGGCACCAGATTGCAGTCAGATGACCTGGAATGGTCACCAGCCCTGCAAGAGGGCTGAAGTCAGTGCCAACAACTTCCTCCAGGCAGGCAGAGGCCATAGCTGAAGTCACTCCCAGTCATGCCCATTCTCAATGACCACAGAAACACCACTCCCTTTGGTTGGGTGCCTGCACAGAGAGATTGTTTTGCTGTGCTCTGGAGGTGGGATGGGGAGAGAACAGTCACAGCCTGACCATTCTCCCAGTGTTTCCCTCCCCATTTTCTCTCACAGTTGGTTTCTCTGGTAAAATTACTGCTCTTTTAAACCCAGCTTGGTGTCTGCTTCTTGGAGGTCCTAGACTAACCAGGGACATGAACTGTCTGTGCTTTAACAGGGTCCCTCTGGCTGCAGCCAAGTGGAGAACAGACCATGGGGGGTGGGGAGCTGGTGAGGCTAAAAATATGCCACCTGACAAGGTACCAAATGTAGGACCCCAGGTGAGAAACAGTGGTGGCTCCCACCAGGCGTTGGCACTGGGGGGTGAGCAGTGTTGGACACTGGATATGCTTTGAGACAAGGTCTGCTAGTGGATCAGCTATGGGGAGTGAGACAGAAGGCAAGGACCACTTCAAGGTTTTAGGCCCGAGCAACCTGGAAGGACCGAGCAATCATTTACTACGACGAGGGGGACAGCGGGAAGAGGCACTTTGATGGGTAAAGACTTGGGGTTTGGTTTGAGAGCATTTGATTAGACACCCCCCTGGAGTTGAATCCAGTGTCCAGAGATGTCTGCGCTGGAGAAGTAAGTTTGGAAGCTGCTGGGGTACAGATGATCTTAAAAGCCTTGAGGCAGGACGAGATGGCCCAGGCAGAGAGTACAGATGAGAGAGAAAGGGTCCCAGAGTTGGCGCCAGGGTTTTACACCAATGTTCAGAAGCCGGGGGCTGGGGAGGAGCCAGGAAAAGAGACCAGGGAGGCAAGGCAGGGACTCAGAAAGTCAGGAAAGAGTGGGGTGTCCCAGAAGCAGACGAAGAAAGTGCATCGAGGAGGGGCCTGATTCATCAAGCAAGATGAGGAACTGAGAACCAACTGTTGGATTTCACAGCGTGGAAGTCGTCAGCGACCTTGAGAAGGAAAATTCCATTGTAGAGGTGGGGTGAAAGCCTGTCTTAGCAGGTCAGAGAGGAAAGGGGAGAGAGAAATTGAAGACAGAGAGTTTGACAACTCTGGAAGGAGCTGGGGAGAAAGGTCAGGGTGACTGGAGGGAGACATGGGCTCAAGGTAAGGATTTTAATATGGAGGAAATCATAGCACATTTTTGGCTGAAAATGCAATATTCCATTATCAGCCAGTTTACAGATTATGGAACCAAGAATCAGAAAGTTTAGGCAGCAGAATCAGTGAGCAAAAGAGCCCACTCCAAATCCATGTTCTTAGTAGGTCAGTTTTTTCCATGTTACAATATATCATGAACATCTTTCCACATGAGAAAAAAAAGCAAAAATTGACACAATTTGCTGGAGAAATAGACAAATCCACAATCATACGACGATTTTAAGTTACTTCTCTTAGCAACCGATAAAAAGACCAGATAAAAACCAATAGGGACATGGGACATTGAACAACATGATCAACAAAATCATCTAATTGACATATAGAGAGCGTCACCCAACCATCCCCTGTACAAGTTCTTTTCACGTGTACATGGACTACAAGCTGGGCCAGAAAGCAATGCTCAACAGATTTCAAAGGAGTCACATCATACAGAGCAAATTTTCTGATCGCAGGGGAATAAGACGAATGAAAAAAAAAAACAGATCACTAGAAACTAATTAAACATTGAAAATTAGGTGAAACACATTTAAATAACCCTGGGTCAAGGAAGAAATCTCAGTAGAACACAAAACTGAAAGTAAATGAAAATATGACATACCAATCTTGTGAGAAGCAGCTAAAGCTTCATTTATAGGGAAATTTTATAGCCTAATGTCTAAATTAGGAAAGAATAAAGATTGAAAATCAGTGATCTAATATCCATCCAGAAAAAGTAGAGGAGGAACATACAAAAGAGCCTTCCCTGGACATTGGGAACGAGACAAGGATGCCATCAGGCCTCCTATTCACCAACATCCTGGCAGTCTTAGGCAGGGCAATAAAGCAAGGGGATAAAGAAGAAGAAATAAAAAGCATTGGGATTGAAATAAAGAAATGAAACCACCATTGTTCATAGATGATGTGATTGGTTTTGTAGAAAATCCTAAGGAATTTATGGCAAAATGCTTCGAATGAATGAGTGAAGTTAGCAAGTTCATCTTCTGTGAGGTCAATATACAAAAACCAATTGTATTTCCGTATACCAGCAATAATTAGAAAATGAAACTAAAATGGGGACAACTCCTGTACCCCAAAGCCCTGTCACAAGGATTGCTGAGACGATGGGGGTAAGGTTCTCTCCTGGGACCCTGCCCACAGCAGATGGCGGTGGTGATGTCACCCTCATCTGCCCGGTCAGCCCCTGGCCTCAGGGGCCAGCAAAGTCCCGAGACCTTCCCTGCCCTCTCCTTCCAGATCCCAAAGCCTTTCCCATCCACCCTGCAGGGCAGTTGGCTCCTTCTCCACCCTCCCGAGAAGCCCCCTGAGCCTCAGGAGGTTCTAAACACAGGCGAGAAAGATGTTCCTTCAAAAGTAAGTCTCTTCCATTCAAAACAATCTCACAGAAGGATATTTATTCCCATGGGAAAATGTTCATGCTATAGTGTAACATGAAAAAATAGCTGTACTACTCCAAGTGAAGAAAATAGTACGTGTGAGGATGTGTGTATGTTGTGTCTCTTTCTGTGTATTTATAGAAGAAACACTGGAAGGTACAAAAGTGGATGTTAGTAGGATTCTGGTATTTATCTGGGAAGATGGAATTAGGATAATGGCTATTTTCTTCTTTCTGAGATACAAACGGGGCGGGGGAAGAGAGGTGGAGGGAATGCTTGTATGTAGTCGCTGGCACCAGAGTTCCTCTTAGGAAAAACACCATGGTGAGTTGCTGGGGGAGAAGAGAGATGGGGAGTCCAGGGGGCAGCGGCCGGTGGGGATTCCCTGGGATGAGGGGCTGGAGGCCATCTGGGAGGTGGACACGACCTATAAACGTGCCGTCTTCTACGTGCCCTCCCTGTGGGGCTGGGGGCAGTGGGGGAAGGGCTTCCTGTGTGAAGGGTTTGCAGGTGAGTCCAGGTGGGGGGTGGGTCTGCAGGTACAGGCAGAATCCTAGGCCGGAGGGCACACCTCCCAGGGGTCCAGCGGGGATCCCAGCCCCCCTGCTCCCATCCCACGGATCTGAGACCCAGCTGGCGCAGGCTGGCATTTGGTTTCTCTCTGAGATAAAATTATCTGCCAAAGGACACGCTCCCCTCCCCGGCCCCGGTCCCTGGGCAGTGCGAGTGGACACACACAGCCCGGAGCGGGGCTGGACGGCCACTCCCCCAGGGAGTTAGGCAGATGCTGCAGTGACACACCAGGGGGTGGGACAAACAGGGTCCCGGCCCTTGTCTCTGCTGTGATTGTAACAACCTAAAACAGTGTCCGCCAGTGGGAGGGGGGCACGCGTGGGAAGAATTGAAAATCACTGATGTGAGCAGGCCGTGGGACGGTGCCTGACCTTTTCCTCTTTTTGTGTCTCTTTGTTGTTGTTACTGCGATGTTGTTTGTGCAATAAAAACGGGAAGGAGTTGTTGAGTGGTCAGTGTCACTGGGTCAGATGAAGGAACTTTGCGACTCCCTCCAGCTCGTGCCTTCATGACCCCAAGTTCAGAAGTGGGAGGGGGACCAAGGCAGGGGGCAGGGTGGAAAGTCACTTTTCTGTGTACACCCGGGGTCAGGGGCCACACACTTGTCATCTCATGTCACCTTCTTGGCAATCCCAATAGTGGAATTATCGTCCCCGTTTTACAGATGGGGAGACTGAGGCTCTGAGCGCTCACACAGCTGGCAGGTGACAGAGCCGGGGTCTCAGGCGAGTGTCAGGGCTCACCCACAGGCCCGAGAGAGGCCCTGGGACTCACTGTGTAGACGGATTCAGCTGGAGGGTGCTCAGGGTGGCTGGTGGCTCTGGGTTCCGGGCACTTCTGGGCAGGGTGCTTCCCTGGAAGCTGCATTCCTTTCTGTGGGGGGAGGAGTCAGGGCTGGGGACAGGGAGGCTCCCTCCCCTCATGGTCCCCACCAGGGGAAAGGGTGACAGATTGTCCTTAGGCCACGCAGAGATAAATCACTCAGCACCCCCCACCCCCACCCACCCATCCTCTCCAGGGACATGTGGCAGATGCCTCCAAGTCCTGCATCAAACCTCTCCTCTGCCTGACTTGGGAAATGTGAAACACCAGCACGAGGCCTGGACCGAGCGCCTTGCTCAGGGGCAGAGGGAGCAGCAGGGCATGGTGCCAGCTTGGCAGGGCCGCAGGCTGCAGAGCTGATGGCTGTGGGTGTGCCCTGAGCTGGCGCCAGCCAGCCGGGCGTCCAGCCCTGCTCTGCCCCTCACCGGCTCGGCCGCGGCCTCAGTTCCTTCAGCAGTAACCAGCCCTGTGAGATTGCCGTAGGACCCAGCGAGGGGGCGAGTGGGTAAGTGCTTGGCTCCCTGACAGCACTCCGGAGACCCTTAGCCACCAACACCCCCTGTCAGGCATCTCCTGTTAGCCGGGCAGCATGGGTGGGCACGTCTCCTGCTCTCCCGGAGTTTAAGGGTCCGGCGGGGAGACGGATGATGAAACTAGCAGTTTTACTAACATGTGGCACGTGTGCTGGCGGGCGGGCACAGAGCCCCTGGCACACGAGGGAACCCCTGACCCGGCAGGAAGGGATGTTCAAGCTGAGACCTGACTACTGGGAAGGAACTCGTTCTGCAAGATGGGAGGAAAGAGTTCCAGGCAGAGGCCATGGGTCCTGAGGGACTTGAAGGTCAACGTGGCCAGAGAGGGGTGGACCTGCCTGGGACGGGCGAGGACAGCTGCCGAGGGCCATGTGGGAAGCATCTGAGGGCTTTAAAGCAGGAGGCACCGGAAGCAGATCCCAGTTTCAGAAAGCTCACGCTGGCTGCTGTGCCACGCTGCAGTGGTGGTCGTGGAGGCAAGGGTGGGGTGGCCTGCAGGGAAGGCGAGGGGCTCGGGTGGCAGGCGGGTGCTGCCAGCTCCTTTCTGAAGCAGAGGGAGGTGGCCTGGGCTCCCCACTGCTGCCAGGCACCATGTTGCCAGCAGTGGAGCAAAAGCAGCCTCATCTCGGGCAGGAGCTAATTAAAAACCCTGGCTGCCTGCCAATCCCCAGCCCATTTACTCAGGGATCAGCTCTCAAGAGCTACTTAACTCTCAGGCAGAAGCTGGCGCCACCCCCAGCCACTGAACAGCAACGGCTCACCCTGGAGTCTCACCGTGTGCCAGGTGCAGCACTGAGCTCCTTACCTGCCCCACCTCCCGCACCCCTCAGCAAACCTGTGAGATAAGTCTCCCTGTGTCTGGTCTACACATGAGGAAGTGGAGGCTCAGAGAGGGCAGGTGACTTGCCTGAGGGCGCCCAGCCAGGAAGCAGCCAAGGCAGGATTTGAACCCGGGTCTGATCCAACAGTACCCGGAGTTTCCACTCCTCTGTTTTGTTTGAATGTGTAGGTCTCATAGACCCAGTTAGATAGGTGCTGACATCTGTGGTACTTTAGTTTACAAAGACCACTGGGGTATTTTTCTATTTTCATTTAATTTTCATAATAACCTGAGGAGGTGTGCATGGAATTGCCCATTTAACAGAGGGGGAAACTGAGGCTTGCCCAAGTAGTAAATGGCTGTGCTTGGACTGATCCCCAATGCCCTGGTCTCAAATCCAAGACTGCTTCCCCTGCAGCATCTGCTTCTTGGGAGGTCTGTCAAAGCCAAAGGCCACCCTGGGTCACCTCGGGGCCTCCTCCTGTGAGGACGGGTCCCAGTGCCTCTCCCTCGCTGAGGCAGCTGTCCTGGTGGCCGCTGAGGGAGGGCGCGAGCCTGTGGGGAGCAGCGGGAGGCAGACCTTGGCCCAGCTCTGGAGCCCTGGGGGCCAGAAAAACGGGGACCGGTCAGCAACACACAACAGCCCTCCTATGAGCTGGGCCTGGGCCGGGCGCTGAGGGTTGCGTGGTGGTTAAGGAGCCTGTTCTGGGGGTGCTCCTAGTGAGACTGGGGGGTCACCCGGGGAGGCCTGTGCTGCTGTGGGGTCCTGGGGAAGGGCCCTGCATCTCTGGGGGCTGTGGTGGACTTCTCAGGCTGCCCTTGTCTCCTGAAGACGGGGAGGGGATCCCGAGCTCCTGGAGTCTGAGTGGGTCCCAGGCAGAGAGAACAGCACCCAGAACAGCACATGCAGTGTCTGGAGCTCGGAGAGGGTTCAGGTAGTGCCTTCAGTGGATGGAGGGGATTTAAAGCTCCAGGAGCAGGGCGAGCAGGGGAGTGTAGACAGAGCAGGGAAGAGTTCTGAGGAAGGCCTGGGACGTGCCAGTGTTTAGAGGCCACGAAGAGGAGGGTGACCTGGCAAAGGGCTGCTATGGGGTGGGATGAAAACCAGGAGGGCGTGGGGTCCTGGGACTGAGGGAAGGGCATGTGCTATGTTGGGTCAGATGCTGGGGATCGGCAGGAGCACTGGGAGGCCCCTGCCCCGGAGGCCGGCCTCGACCCCTCGAGCCACATGGGAGCCTGTTTCGGAAGCGTGGTCACCTCTGGCTTCTAGATGGTGCCAGCTGCCCTGGGGCTCTGCTAAGTGCCTGCACTAGCCCCTCTGCTCCTCCCAGCAACCCCAAGATGCAGGTCCTCTACTTGTCACCCCCATTTTACAGATGGGGAAACTGAGGCACAGAGGAGGTAAGCATCCTGCCCACCTAAGTGGCAGAGCCAGGATTTAAACCCCAGCCCCGAATCTGTGCTCTTAAGGCTCACACTGACTGCTTCTTCCTTTTCGAAACGTCTTGACTGACTGTTTAAGAGTCAGCCTCCCCACCAGACGGTGAGATTTTGTCTGTTGTGCTCCCTCTGCAGGCCCAGTCTACAGGACAGGGCCCGGCACATAGTAGGTGCTCAGTTAGTATCTGTGGAAGGCATGAGGGAATTTACTAATGGGCCTGAAAGGGCTCTGATAATTGTACAGCCCCACAGCAAACATTTATTGAGGGGGTACCCTGCACCAGGCCCTGTGCTAGAGGGCTGGCCTCAGCACGTTGCAGGGGGGAGCAAGGGGGCAAATGAGGTTGTTCTCAGTCGTCACGTGCTGGGGGGACATGGAGGGGAGTAGGAGACCCAGGCAGATGGATGGGGGTGGGCAGAGGCACAGGAGGCCAGCCAGGGGCCCAGGGGCCCAGGAGGGGATGCTGGAGCTGAGTCCAAAAAGACAAGAAGGAGCCAGCCACGGGGACTCTCGGGAATGGGACAAGGACAAAGGTCAGGGCCTGCCTGTGTGCGTGTCTCATGCCTGAGGGTCATCCTTTTCGCTGGCTCCAACAGTCACCCCACATTCCCTGGCCCCTCCAGGCAGCCCCTCACCCTGGGTGGCGAGCTCTTTCCAACCGTCTTCCGTTCTTGGCACCCACGGGGCCCAGCCGGGCACCCTCTCCGCCAGGCCTTCACACCACACAGGCGCTGCCCTGTCTCCGGCTTGCTGACAGTCCCTCCCTGCTGCCCCCAAGCTGCCCACCTGTCATCCTTGGGGGCTTGGGCTGCACCTCACCACTTCGGGTCTTCCCTTGGCCTATCCGTGACCCGCTCGGCCCTCAGTGGCCACCTGTCCTACTGTCCAGCTGGGCCTCCATACACACTGGCCCATACTCAGCTCACGGTCAAGAACTCATTGGTCCAGGAGGGGATGGGCCACCGGCAGCCATCCGACTCCACGGGGCCCACCTCCCAAATTCTAATCCAGCTGGGGCTGCTTTTAGCCCAGTGGCAGCTTTCTCCCCACCTGGCATTTCCTGGAACACTCTGAGCATGCTCCTACCTCTGAGCATCTGTACCTGCTGTTCCTTGCTGGACATGCTTTTCCCTGACGTCTGCCTGGCTCTCTCTCTCCCTCTCTCCCTCCATCCCTTTACAGTGTCACGTCAGTGGGACCCTCCCTGCCACCTTATAAAACAGAAAGCCCCTTACTCCCTCACTCACCACCCTTCCTGCTTTGCTGTTTCCCACACCTCCTACAATCATTACATCTCGTATATTACCTATTGACTTGTTTCCTTGTTTATAGTCTGTCTCCCTGCAACTAGAACATGAATTCAACGAGGGCAGGGATTTCTCTGGGTTCAGTTTGGTCATTGCTGTTCCTCCAGGGCCTAGAAAAAGGCCTGAAACACAGTGGGTGCTCAATAAATACGTGTTGAATACATGAATGTATGAATGCACGAATGCCTGGATTCCCATCTAAGGGGGGCGACTTCTCTGGGCGTGAAGGTGGCTCTGGCCCTTTGGGTGCCAGGGCTGAGCCTTCCCTGGTCCAGGGAGACCCCGGGTGGTCCCGGTGCCCTCCCCTGAAACCCAGGGCCTTCGCTGACTGAGCTCGTCCCCAGGCCCAAGCCTGGGAGCCGCAAAGCTCTTGTTCCCAGAGGGCGGGCATGAGCTGCTGAGAGCGCAGCCCTCGGGCAGCCAGGACGGAGGGGGCAGGCCCCAGTCCGCAGCCCTGACTGGCCGTCTGTGCACCCCAGAGCCCGGCCCCTCGGAGCTGCTCCTTTCATGTGCCCGTCCGCGAGCTGGGCTCAGAGGCTGTGGGCAACAGCGCCTGGGTCTGTCCTCATGACTCCCCTGCCTGGCTGGGAGTCTGGGCGTTGGGCAGGAATCTGCAGGTGGGTGATGGTGCAGTTTGGGGAGCACCAGCGGGGAGACCCCCCACCCCTGCCTGGGTAGACGCCGTCCACAGCATGGGCAGGAGTGGGTCGGGCAAAAGGCGGAACTGAACTGCCCACTCCACCCGTGTACCAGCCCTGAAGGGCCGCTTGCTGGCGGCGTGACCTGGGGCAGGTCACAGCCTCTCTGAGCCTCACTTTCTGGAGTGGTCAAGTGGGCAGATGGTGCTTGGCGGCCTAGAGGCTCCCAGGCCACACTTCCTTCTTTCCAGGAAAGAAAACCCAGGACACAGGTTCTTAATTTGGGGGCTAGAAATGCTAAGCAGGAGGGCGGCTTCGTTCAGACTCTTAGAGGCTGATTTTCTGCAGAGCCCGATTTTCTGCGATGAGATCACAAGGGACCCAGTGGAGCCAGGTAGTGGCACCGGCCCAGAGACCGTGGGCTGTGGTGGGAGGAGACGCCCTCAGCCCCAGGTGCGAGGATCAGGCGAGCGGGGGTGGCCCACCTGTAGAGGAGTGGATGCCACTCACTGGGCCCACCCAGATGCCTGAGGGGTAGGTGGGCAGCCCCCAGGGGGCCATGTGTGCAGAAGAGAGGTGGTGTCGCTGTGCTGTGTGGTGGGCGCTCCGTCTCCCCTACCTTCTTCCAGATCAGCAGAGCCGTGCCCAGCACACTCAGGAACGCTAGGAGGCCCGTGAAGCCAAAGAGCAGTTGCTGTTTGGGGCCCACTGGGGGCTCTCGGTACCCGGCATCTAGGGGGAGGGGAGGAAGCTGAGGGGTTAGTTCCCCAGGAGCACCCAGGGCACAGCCCACCCCCACCAACCCCAGGCCTCCCAATCCTGCCATTCTCCTTTACCCCGGACCCTGCTTACAATCCTCCCCTGCAGGGACCCCTGCCCTCTAGGACCCCCACGGCCCAGCCTCTACTCAGGTCCTCCTTTCACACCCATGTTGGCTGAGCCTCCTTGTTTGTTTTCTGTAAGGGCAGGGATGGCATCTTTTGCTCCTTTAGTGCCCTCACCTACCTTCCTTGGTGAACTGCCTATAGGCCCCTGGGGGAGTCATTTCCCCTCTCAGGGCCTCCTTGTTCCCATTTGTGAGATGGCGATAATGATTATCTACTTTGTGGGGAGACATGGTAAGGAGATGGGGCAGGAGGCTGGTTTGCACCAGGGGTAAGTGAAGGGCACAGCCCTCCATCTTCCCCTGCTCTCCACCCATCATCCATCCACCATCCCACCATCCATCCATCCATCCATCCATCCACCTACCCATCCATCCATCCATCCATCTATCCACCCATCCACCCATCATCCATCCACCATCCCACCATTCATCTGTCTATCCATCCATCCTTCCATCCATCCATCTGTCCATCCATCTATCCATCCATCCATCCATCCACCTACCCATCCATCCATCCACCCATCCATCCATCCATCCATCTATCCATCCATCCATCCATTCACCCATCATCCATCCACCATCCCACCATCCATCCATCCGTCCATCCACCTACCCATCCATCCATCCATCCATCCACCTACCCATCATGCATCCACCATCCCACCATTCATCTGTCTATCCATCTGTCCTTCCATCCATCCATCTATCCATCCATCCATCTATCCATCCATCCTTCCAACCACACACCAGGGACATCAGCGTCTGCTGTATCAAGCACTTCCTGCTCCAGGCACCATCCCTTCCATGCACAATCTCACTTCATCCCCGCGGAAGGCCGTGACTGGCAGAGGGTGGCTGTGAAGACCAGGCCCAGGGTCACCCCTCGGGAAGCAGCAGGACCAGGGTTCAAACAGGGATTCTGAAGGAGCCTCCAGCTGCTTCCCATCAGGTCAGAGCATCATGATGTTATGGCTTGAACTGTGTCTCCCAAAAAGATATGTTTCGGTCCCAACCCCGGTCTTGTGAATGTGATCCTGTTTGTAAATAGGGTCTTCAAAGGTGCTACCAGTTAAGGGGAGGCCAAACTGGGTTAGGGTGGGTCCTGATCTAATGCAATGGGTTCCTTAGATTTGACACAGTCAGTGGGAGGGAGACACAGAGAGAGGACTCAGCCATTTGAAGGAGGCAGATTGAGTTATGCCACAAGCCAAAGAAGGCCAGGGATTGCCAGCAAGCTACCGCCAGCACCCTACAGACCTCAGAGGGAGCTCTCTGCAACTTCTGCCTCCCAGAACTGCTTGTGGTTCTGTTGTGGCAGCCCTAGGAAACCGACACGGGGCTTTGGTGAGGGGTTCATTCTCAACTTTGGGGGTCATCATTCGTTTGAGAATGAGCCAGATGCTTGCACCCCCGTGGCCCCCACAAACACACACACATGCACACACCTGATTCTGCACACACCCAAACCCCCATGAGTGCCGATGAGACACTGGGACCTGCCAAAGGGTGCCAGTGGCAGATCCCATCGTGGGCCTCGTGCCTCCACGCTTCTGTCCTTTCCACGCCAAGGCAGACACCTCGGCACATCCCTGCGACCGGGGGCTTCCCATGGCTGCTCTGTTCTGCTTGCCAAAGCTGGGGGCGAGGCAAACCGTTCCCCACTTCAGATCCTGAGCTGGAAACTCTGCTGGTGGAAACCTCTGGGCCCTATGAGTGGGAAGGAGCCACCACAGAAACCTCACCTCTGACCAGGATGAAGGTGCCGCCGCCAGTCACATTCAAGTGCTGCCAGTGGACGGCGCAGTAGTAGGTGCCGGTGGCAGATGCATCCGGCAGCTGGGGTGTGACCAGGCAGTCCAAGATGTGGGTCTTGTTCAGTGCGCCCAGGCTGGGCAGGGAGCAAACATCCTTCTCAGGGCTAGGCTGGCCCTGGAGGTTCACGTGAAAGTAGCGGATACTGAAATCCCTGAATTCTGGGGTAAGCCGGTAGCTGATGCTGCAGCCGAAGGAAACAGCCTTTTTGGCCAGGGAGACTATAATGGGGGGGCCAGTGTGGGTCACCAACAACCGTCCTCCTGCAGGGGAAGGAAAGGGACAGAGTGGCAGGCAAGTCACTTTCAGAGGCCTCCCCAGTTGTGCTTCCCTGTGAGGGCCGCAGCTTGCATGCCTGCACACTCACTGGGTGCCAGCTGTGGTGCCAGGGGCTTTGTGTGCACAACACTGTATCTCCCAACACACCCAAGGCAGGGACTGGGAAGAGACCCATTTTACAGAGAAGAAGAGACTGAGGGTCAGGGAGGTCCTGCCATGTGCTCCTGATCCCTTAGCAAGTGTGGGCTGGAGCTGCAATCCAGATCAGGTCTGGGAGATGCCAGAGCCAATCTCCCAACCCCTCTCTTTCCCAAAGGCCAAGAGACCATGCTGGATAAAACACAGGCATGAGAAGACCAAAACTGGGGGAGGAGAGAAGGGAAGAGGAAGGAGGCAAGGAAACGAAATAAAGATACCCATGAGCTGCCCGGCAGTAGATGCAAGGAGGGAAGCAGGTTTGCCCATGACTTCCTCTGTCCCATGGAAGGAGGCACCAACTTAGCAGAGACACACCCTTCCCTGACTCTGAGCTTGGAGCGGTATCTGTCAAGTTTTCATATAATAGCCAATGCTCCTGAGAGCATGGTTTCCAGCCACTCAGACGTGCTCTGCACACGGCCATTTCATTGGTGATGGTCACTGACCCTCCCAAAGGCTGCTCGCAGGAGCCACCCTGCCTCCCACCCATCAGAGGGACTATGGAAAAGTTTGCAAACCCCCAAAGCAGCCGCCTCGGCATGCCCCAGAGATTCTAATTGGATTCTGGGCCCAGCTCGGCAGCCACTGTCCCCTCCCCAGACCTCAGCCTGTGGAAGCCCCAGCTGGCCTTTGACATTCGGGTCTCCAGCCCCTTCCCTCTCCAGCAGCCAAGCTCTAAATGCAGGTCGGCAGTGAGCAGCCAAGAACATGCAGGCCGAGTTGTTCATCAGGAGAATATTGGGCATTTGAGATGCTCAGAGGAGTCACAAGTTTTATTTTGGGGGGAAAGTGAGGTGTGGGCCTCCTGCCTGTGACAAGTCACCCACAGGGCTGGCAGGAGGCCAGGCTGGTCTCATCCGGAGAGCTCATTTTGTTCAGCCCCTAGCAGAAGCCCCTGTAAGGGTGTCCCTGTCCCCAGGAGACGCAGGGACAGGGAGGGCTGTGGCCCTCCACGCTACCGAGTCCCTCGAGGATTGGGCTGTTGCTCTGAGCTGCCTGCTGAGCCCCTGGAGGGACGCCTCCTTCCCCTAAAGAGCTAAGGCATTAGCGGTTCCGTGTGTGGAGATCACGGTGGGTGGTCGTGGGTGGGGTTAGATGATGGTGACTCCACGGAGCGGGCGCCCAGGGCCCCTCTCCAGACTCACCTCTGGTGGACGGGGCAGAAGGACATGTCACGTACTTTACATCGCTGGACACAACTGCATGGAGTTTTGTTTAACACCATATTCTTTTCGTAATAAAAACAAGAGGCACTGATTCAGGGCTGGGGTTTGTCTGAGGCGTGGCAGGGCAGGATGGGGTTGCAGAGGTGGGGAAGGCTGTTCCACGTCCCAAAACCCTCCAGGTGGGCTGGAAGGACAGGAGGCAAGAGGGGTGGGAAAAAGTGTGGGTGCTGAGATGCTGCTTGCCCCGCCCGGGGGTCTCCCTGCACACTCAGGACGCCCCCTCTGCTCCCGGGCTCCCCTCCGCCCACGATGCCTTCCCGCAGCTCCTCACCTGGCCAACCTGGGCTTTGTCCCTGAGACCTGGTTTGGGAGCCTGTTTGCCAACTTTCCTCCACGCCCTCCCGTTTGGTTCTCAAGGAATCCTGCGGGGCCCCTGGGGTGATCAGGGACAGCGTTTCTTTGTGGGAGGCCCGGACCCGACCAGGGTCACTCGGCCGGGAAAGCAGCTGGGAGCCTCTGACTTTTTGGGGGCCTCCGGATCTTCCTAAAAGCCTCAGCAGCTTCCGGAGGGTGGATGCCCTGGCAGCTCCACAAAGCCGCCTTCCTGTTCATTCTGGCAGGAAGACACTCATCCAGCTCTTTTCTAAAGAGTCCCCCCATTTTAGGTATTCTTCTAGAAAATGATGGAATCTGATATTGCTATTAAGCCCATTTTAACTCTTCTGGAGCAATCCGTAAAAATAGATGTCTGTTGTTCTTCCGGGATTCGTTATTTTAAGGCCAGAGGGGCAGGACCGTTGAAACGCCTGGCCCCAGCTCAAGTCTGCCACGGCCAGGGGAGGACCTGGGGCTGGAACCTCCAAAAGGGGAAGCCAGGAGGCATTGGCCGAGCAGCTCAATCAACGATGACAGCCAACCTGGAGCCACCAGGCCCCAAGCGAGGAGGGCGGGAGGCCTGCCCTCGCAGCCAAGGCGTTTGGGGTCTGGGCAGATGATGTGGCTAGTTGCTGCCACAGCCCCCTTCCTTTTATTGGGGTGTCAGCACCCCAGAGCATGGACTATAGCAGCCACAACCCCTATCCTGGACCTGTGGCTCCAAGAGGCCCCTTTTGGAGTGAGTTTGGGGAGCTCCAGTGCCTGATGCCTCACCTGGCTGCTGACTGCACCTGTCCCCATGTAACCACTGCAGATGGGTTCATAGCAATTTCTAAATGCAGATTATTTTCAGCTATCATTTATTTGCATATTCAACAAACATTTAAGGGGGCACCAGTTGGGTCACAGGCCTCTTCCAAGGCCTGGAGGGGTCCCTTCCTGGGCAACATTCCCAGTCTAAGGGGAAGCTGATGTGGGCAGAGGGGGCCTGGGAGTTGGGTGGAGAGGAGCCTGGGGAGGTACGGGAGGGCCAGCCATGGTGGGGGTGAGCTGGGGGCCTGGGGGGAGCCCCTTCTGAAGGTCAGTCAACAAGGGCACATAGGGTAGGGCTAGAAAGGGCCCAAGGGTGGATGGGAAGCAAAGTATAGAAAAGCCTCTGGCTGGCCCCACACCTGCCTTATGGCAATTAAACACCATGTGGAGCCTGTGGGGCAGCCATTGCAACCCCACTGTGCAGGCAAAAAGCCCCACAAAAAAAGTGGTGGAGTTGGGGTTCACACCCAGGCTTGTCTGACCTGTGCAGGGGAAGGAAAGGCCGGCACAGGGCGGGAAACAGCAGTCAGAGTGCAAGCACGGGCCTAGCGTGAAGGATTTACACTAGGGAGGGTTCATGGGGCTCCAAGACCTGAGAGACATCAGATGCCAAAGACAGGGGTGTCAGACCGAGGGAGAAGGTGCAGATTTTCAAAGGCGAAGACCAACACGTGGGTGGAGGGCCCCAAAGTCACACAGAGGTCAGGGGGTTGGAGACTGTGGGTGAAGAGGGGGCTGGGAGAGAGCTGCAGGGTTGCCTCATCTGCCCTGGGGGTGTTTCCCACCTCCGCCTAGCGGGGTTCAGTGGGACCCTCTCAGAGCCTGGGGTGTGTCCCCTGAGCAGGGCAGAGCAGCTCATGACCGGCTGGGCCACATCAGGCTTTGTCCCTTGTTCAGCCAAAGGAGGCGGTCAGCCTGGGGGCAAGCAGAGGGAGCCGGCCAGAGGGTGTCATGGTTTCTGCTCAGGGGGCTTCCTTGAGGGCAAACGGCCCCAGGAGGAGGACTGGGGTGGACTTCCAGGTTCCCGAGGCTGGGGAGGGAGGAGGGAGGCCCCAGGAGCCCATGGGCATGTATGCCTCGAGTTTGGGGCCCTGAGGGACCCCTGAATTGCTCCAAGGGAGGCCACCCTGAGAGGCTCAAGCCCCCGCCCAGCCCCGATCTGACAGGGGATCCGAGGGGGAATGAGAGAAGGGAACCTCGTGCACCCCCTCCTGCGGGACACTGATTACGTGCTTCGACTTGGCGGGCCTGGGCCAGGGGATCGGCCACCCCTGGGGAGGGTAGTGGGTACGGGTGAACAGCGCCCTTCACAGCCCCCCGGGCCTGGGAAAGTGAGGCCGGAGGCAGGCCCCATTTCCTCACCCAAAATACCAGTGTTAGGGGAGGCTTGCCGGAGGGAACCGCCTTTTCCCCACCCCCTTATCTTGCCCGGACACTCCCCGTTGCCAGTGCAACTCCCATCACCACCAGTGAGCATACATTGTTGCCAGACACCGTTACCGGAGCAACTCTCGCCCCTTTTCAATCAACCTCCGCGCCCTCTCAGAACCAATCCAAGCCTTTAACCTCTACAGCTACCCCGCCCTCTAAACGCCCAATATAAGCTTGTACTCTCCCCTAATAAACGCTCTCTCTCTTGGTTTCTTCACCCTAAAAGAACCGTGTCCCGCCTGTTCCTTTCTCGCCGCCCTCCACACCTTTGCACGCCTCCGCCGGGGACCTGGCCAAGTCCCCCGCCTCGCCCTCGCCTCCGGGAAAGAGCCCCCGTCGCCGGTACCCTCCGAGCAATCCTGAGAGCCTAGGATTTAGCAACCGGCCGCCACCCCCCCCCCCCAGACGAATCAACTGCGACCGCACCCTCCCACTCTCCCTCCCACTACCCCCGGCCCGGATGGAGCTGGGAATGAGTTTGGTGTTCGTTGAGTTTGGAGTCTGGCGGCTCACAGCAGGGGACCGGAGATCTGAACAACAGAACCAGGACTCTTTTGTGACTTAACTGACCACAGGCCTTAGATTTGTCACAGGCCGAGAGCAGCCTGGCCCTGCCCGAGCTTTCCTTGAGTGGTGGAGAAATCTCCCACGCCAAGGGGTCACAAGGGCCCCAGAACCACACGCTGCTGCTTTTCAGATATTCTCCGGGGTCCTGTGGGTCCCCCGTGTGGGTTCAGCCGGGAGCGGACGCTGGGGCACCAGGGGGGAAGCATTTCCAGAAGGAAATTCGCGCGGTTACAGGAGGCCACCAGGAGCTAGGCCTGGAGTGGCTGCCGAGGGCTCCGCGGCGACCGCGCCAAAGAGGCTCCCAGGGCCCCAGGCAGCATCGGGCTGGCCGGCGAGGAGGTACGGAGTGGGGACCCAGGCAGGCAGGTCGGATACAGGGGGGAGTTTTTCTAGATCCTGGGCCTGGCTCGGAGCAGGGAGGGCAGGGGCACCCCTGATGGGTGAGGCCACAGGGGCAGGATTAATCAGGAAACCGCGGACACAAGGTGCCTGGGGGACCACGTGCCTGAGAGCTTGGCAGTTTCTGGAACTCTGAATCCTCCCCGTCCCCTCCCGCCCCACGCCCCTGCCCTCACAGACGGTTCCCGATTGGGCAGCACAGATGACCCCCGCTTAGCCCAGCCCTGCTCCACCCTGCAGGGGACGGCGCTCTCGGTGGGGGGCAGCCCCCATCCCTCCCTGCCCAGCATACGGCAGCTCCAGGGGCTGAGAGGAAGCCTGAGGCCAGAATCCGAGGAAAAGTCCAGTGTTGGGGCAACAGGCCCAGGATCTGATCCTGGTCCCCATCACCCCCACTCAAAGGCTTCTCTGAGACTTGGGGTCTGCCCTGCTGCCCACTTACAGGGTCTCTGTGGAGTTCGATAGGACCAGGGACACAGCACGTCCACCCGGGGGGCAAGAGGGATCCAGGAAAGGCGTGAGTCCTCCTGTGAGTGTGAAAGACAGATGCCAGCCTGTCCCCTCTGCCAGGGTGGGTGACAGACCCCCAGCCCAGGGCACACCCACCCTGGTGGCTTCAAGGCATGACAAGACCCCTATGGGCCAGCCCCCCACCTTTCCTGACTCAAGTCCTGTTCACCCCCTCGGGTCCTGTCCTTGCCTGGTCACTGGGGTATGGGGAATGCCCTGGGTGCAGACTCATTGCCAGCTCAAGGCTTCCCCAACTCGGAGTGTGGTGTGTGCAGGGGCTCTGAGTGGGGGGTGCGGGGAGCCCACCTCCCCAGAGCCCCCCTCTGCCCCCCATCCCATTTGCTTCCATCTCCCTTATTGGGAAAGACTGTCTACCCCCTGCTGGCACCTGATTCTGCCGCTCGAGAGCTGGGTGGGGCCCCTTCCCACGCCCCTGGGCCCAGGGACCCCCACGCTGAGTTCCTGGGGGTGAGGGTGAGCCTGACCCAGTGAGTGGGGGTGCCCGGCCCCACTGGTCTCCTTCACCCCAGCACCTCCCCCCACCGAGTTGGCATCCCTACTGTGGGGCCTTGATCTGAGAGTGGGGGGTCCACTCCAGATGGGGGGGGGCAGGGCAGGTGGCCCCTCCAACGCAGGCACCTCTTGTCCTCTCCCCACTCACCTCCCACCCCCACAACTCTCCTCAGCCTGACACTGAGGATGGGACCCCCTGCCCCACACACTGCTCCCCTCCCCGACACCTCTGGAATCCCACCTCCCCTCAGCACTGGGGTCGATCGCCCCACCCATCCCTGAGTGAGCCCCAGGCGCCACCCTGCTCCTGCTCTCCCTGCTGGAGGACACCCAGGAGGGAGTCTGAAATCAATTTACAGTTGAGACAAGCAATTAAAAAAATGGAACGTGTTGCATCTCAGGCTTGCTGAGGAGGCCCTGTCTGCCAACCTCCTGGCTGCAGTTTTATTCCTACAACCGGGTTCACACAGGGTCACGCTGCCATCAGCCTCTTGTAACCTTGGGCTCCACTGAAAAAAAATTAAGGTCCCTGGCTGGGGGGTGCAGCCTGTGACCTCCCGGCCTGGCATGGCCTGGTTCAGCCGCCCTCTGGCCCTCCTTACTCACTTCTCCACAGACGCGCGGCTGGCCAGGTGCTTGGGCCTTCGCACCTGCTGTCCCTGCGGTTCGCAATGGCCCCCACCCAGGTCCCTTGGTTCCCTGGGCTGAGGGGTCACCGTCCCCTCTCCACGACTCACTCCCCTCATCCCTGAGCCACTCCTGCTGGCTTCACAGAGACTCAGCCATCGCCACGTAACAATAAGAGCCAACGCCCAGGGGACACGCTCTCCTTTTACAGATGAGGAAACCGAGGCTCAGAGAGGCAAAGAGGCTTTCCCGGGCAGCACAGCAGGGACGTGGTGGAGATGGGATTTTAAGCCGGGTCCCTTGGAGCTCTTTAACGCCACACTCTAACCGTCATTCTACAGCTTTAAAACCTCAAGCAAGCCCAAGAAAGATTTCTCAAATGAAAGAACAACATTCTCTTAAAGGGAGCCCCCAATTCGGAGGCATTTCCTAAGTTTGGACCATCCAATAGGCAGAGGTATCCGGGAAGACGCAGGGCCAGGGGTCGATGGCACTTGTCGCTCCAGCTCCAGCAGAGCCCATGGCTCCCAGAGCAGGAGTCTGGGTCCCCTGGGCCCTCTACAGATGAGTGACGTGTCCAAAGAGGGTCAGCCGGCATCCCTCTCTCACTGCTGCAGCGGACACTCTCCAGGAAAAGAAACGCACATTTTGAACACATATGGTGTACTCTTGCTTAAAACGCTCCAAGGACTTTCCTTCAGCATGACCTCCGCAGCCCCCAGGATCTGGCAGCCTCATCTCTTCCCCTCCCTCCCCAGCTCCCTCCAGCTGCCCTGGCCTCCTCCCAGCTCCTCCCACCCCCTGCTGGGCTGTGGCCTTGGCGGCAGCTCCCCCCCTGGTCCCCCGCAATCTCTTCCAGGGTGGAGGAGCCCGGATGGATCAAAGCATCCCTTCAACCTCAGGTCGATTTGAAAGGAAAGCTCTCTGACTCCCCAGCTACAGAGGAAAGCAGTTCCCACGCTCTTCATTTTAGGCGAGGTGTTTTGCCCTCCAATTTAATTCTGGCGTCTCAGGGCTGTGCCTTTTATTTTTTTTTCTCATGGTCCATCCGAAGGGCTGCTGGGAAGACACAGATCGGGGCTGCTGGTTTCACCCCTGAGTTCCAGGCCGTGCCCTGAGTGCGAAGCCCAGGTGAGGCCTTCAGGACGCGGCTGCAGCCGCGATGGCACCTGGCCGAGTGGCTGGTGAAGGGGGAAGCGGGAGCTGGCTGGGGAGGCACCTCTGAGCGGACAGGGTGTTGGCGGAGGTTAGCCCCGGAGCCCTCGGATCTGCGTGTGCCATGCAACCGGCTGTCACATCTTTCAACGCCTCCGATTACAGAGATGCAGGAGGACGTGCCGGCCTCTGGGCTGTCTCCACCGCCTGCCCTCGCCCGGTCTCGCTCCTCCAGATGCCATGCAGGCCACAGCAGCTGCGCGGGGCCCACGTCGGACGCAGGGATGTGGAAAAGGATCAGCCGCACAAGTGTCCACTGGCATTTTTATAGCAGTCACCTCCCTTTCAGCCTATTGCTCAAACTTCAGAGCTCCTTCGAGGAAACGGCCTAGGTCAGAAGGACACTCGCTTCCTCCGCTTAAATGCACCCGTGCTCTCAAAGAGGGAGTCGGGGTGGGGTAGAGGGCGGTGATGGGGCTTCAGCTTTCTGTCTCTCAAGGGCGAAATGGAGCCGGGGGAACAGGTCCCACCCAAACGAGTCTGTGCCCACCCAAAGCGAGTTCCCGTCATGGAGTGCCAGGGCCTGTCACCAGCAAGGGAGCTAGCTGATGGCTGGAGCTGAAAAGTGGGGTGAGGGGGAGCCTCTGGGGCTGCAGAAGTCCAGAGGGGGGCCAGGCCCAGCCTGGGGGGGCGGGTGGGAGCAGGGGCATCTGGAGAGTGATGGTTGGACTACAAGGTTGCTGGGCGCTTTGTTTTTTAAATTATAATTCATCAGGTGCCACCAATCCCCCACCATTATAAAAGTGAAACATTGTAGAAATTCCAGAAACCGGAGAGAAGAATCAAAAAGAAAGTTGACCTTGTCTGCAATTCTGCCGCCCTGAGATCGCAGGTGGGAACGCTTTTCGATCTTTCCCTCCTGTCTCTTCACGGAGCTGAACTTTGGAGGAGGAGGTGGTGGGGTGAAGTGGGGGGCGTGGAGAGGGGCTTCTGAGCACAAGAAAGTTGCTGGGAGGCCTGAAACAGGGCACGGAGTTGGGGGGCTCAGGAGCTGGGGTGGAGTTGACAGGTGGGGTTCATAGATGGGGGAGCCGGGGCAAGGGGACACCCCAGAAGTGGGCACAGGGGTGGGGGTCGAGGGCAGGGGTAGTCCTGGAAACTCAGTGAAGCCTCTACAGGCTTTTAAATTGGAAAGTGACGTGGTCAGGTTTGCGTTTTAGGAAGATGGTGAAAGAAACACTGTAGAGCTCCAACCTGTCTTCCTCAGATGCCCAAAACCCTCATCTTAGCGATTCATTCCGAGGGATTCATCTCTCCCTTTCCCGTCGCCTTTTAAAATGTAAATGTAAATGCTTCTGGCTGTCAAAGACTCCTTCCTGCGGGTGACTTCCCCAGATCACTTTTATCCTGACGTCTCTTAAACCTCTACCTCCCCAAAGATCCCGCCACCTCAGGGCGCAGTCAGTTCCTGCCCCCACCCCCTCCCTCCCCTCCCTCCCCTAATCCGCCAGACCCCTCCTTCCCTCCTGTCCTGCCTCCCCGTGCAAGTCAGCGAAGACCCCCTTCGCTCCTGCTGTTTCTGGCCTTGACCCTGCAGACCCCTCCCCCTTCTTGGACCTCCTCCCTGACTCCCCAGCCCCTATCTTCCTCCTTGCCCTGTCCCTGGCTTTTCCCACACAGCCCGCCCCTCAGGGTGGGGTGCCTGCTCCCTGGCTCTGCCCCCACCCTTACCTTTCCCCAGGTGAGCCAGGCTCTGCACAGCTCCGAGCTGCTGTGCACTCAGGTTCACAGGTGCACCCCCTCGGTGGGGTGGGAGTGGGGGGCAATCGGCTCTGTCAGGGGCTGGGAGAAGGGGCCAGAAAGGGGCCCGTGGACAGGTGGCCTTTCAGTTGGACTTGACAGAGAGACCTGATGTTCCCAGGTGGGAAAATGAGAGGACACCATCGGGCCAGGGGGCAGCAGGCGTGGAGGCTCGGAGGCAGGAGCCCGGCCGGCTGCTCCGGGGGCTGCAGGGCTCAGAGTGGGGTGGAGGGTGGGGGGCAGCAGCCAGGGTGGGAAGTGTGGCCGAGGGCCTGGTGGGATGACTCCATGCAGCAAGGGGTCAGGCACCAGCCGGGAGCCCCCCAGTCCCTGCCCCCTGGAAGCTCACGGTCGCCCACGAGCGTTCACAGCTTCAACCCGGAAGCCCCTGACATGTGTATCCCGAGCAAAGACGCTGCACATCCAATCCGCGGCCGGCTCCACAGCAGGGCTGGCACACACCTTCTGGAGGGGACCAAACAGTAAATATTTTGGGCTCTGCGGACCATACGATCGCTGCGGCAACTACGAGAGTCTGCTGTCGCAGCGCGAAAGCAGCCACAGACAATATGTGAACCCCAAACCATGGCCGTGTGCCAATAAAACTTTGTTTATGGGCACCGAAATCTGAATTTTGTATAATTTTCATGTGTCACGAAATCTTTTGATTTTTTCCCGACCATTTGAAAACGTAAAAGCCATCCTTAGCTCACGGGCCACATAAAAGCAGGTGGTGGGCTGCATCTGCGATCCCTGGAAACAGGCAAACCACAGCCAACTGCCAACTGGACACATCTTAAATAACATAATATTGAGTGAAAGAAGCAGGTCACCAACAAATGCAAACAGTATCATCCCAATTACACAATTTCCAAAGCAGACAAACTTGTCCACGTCACTTAGGGATGCCTAATAAGTGAGATGACCACAAAGAAATGCAAGAAGGGGATCTCCCCAGGAATCAGGCTGGCAGTACCCCTGGGGGAGGGCGCTTTGGGGGAGGCGGAGGGGCCCGGGGGCACCGGCTGTGTTCTCTTTCTTGACCTGGTCACGCATGATTTGTTTGACAATGTTTATTATACTGTGCTGCGCCTTTCTGCATGTGCCCTGTATTTCACAATCCAAAGAGAGAAAGCAATGCCAACATGACTGCTGGGACGCTGTCTGGACCCCCACCTGGCTGACGTTATGATCTACCAGCAGAGGAAAGAGCAAGCCTCAGATCCCCCCACTCTGCTGAGTCAAAGGGAACTTCCCAGCCCCCTCCCCTGCCTTGGCTCGTGCTGGGCCTGCCGCGCCCCCTCTCTGTCCTCCTCCCCATCCCAGCCTGCTGCCCCCACCAGCGGGCGGCTTTCCAGCTCGCCCCCTGCCCCACCTCCAGCAGGGAGGTGCCGCTCCCCCGCCGGCCTGGCACACCCTTTACTAGGATTAGACACAGATGAAAAGCAGCGGCTGACCCTGAGGAGGCCGGAGCCGCGGGAGGGGAGGTGGGAAGCCTCAGATCGGAAAGGGCTCCGCTCCCGGAACATCATGTGGACAACAAAGGGAGCGGCCACAGCTGAGTCCTGAGCAAACCTGCGGCAGTAGCTTCCCGCCTCCAGGCAGTCCCAGGGTCCCACCAGGCTGAGTGGGGGCTGTGACTTGCCTACCCCCTGGGTCTCCCAGTGCCTAGAACCAGTCCTCCCCGATGGATATTTGAGAAATAAATACAGCAGAGAGGCAGGAAGAGAAAGGGGGCTGAGGTTTGTTGAAGACACCAGTGCTCAGAAAGGTTAAGTAACTTGTCCAAGGTCACACAGCAGTCAGGAGAAGGGGCCAGGACTTGAACTCAGGTCTGACCTAGTGGAGCAGGGTTACAGTGCTGTGTGGCTGCTCCCCAGAGAGCTGAGCTGCAGGCTCAGATGACTCATTCACTTCTTGGGGGAGAGCAGCTGCCTACGAGGCGATCAGTAGCTGCAGGGGCCTTTGAGAAAAGGAGAGTTTGCAAAGGGCTCAAGAGATCAGAGTCCCAGCTCGCAACAGAAGGAGGAGGGCTGGGGGCAAGAGGGGTGCTGGGACTCCACTCAGGGCAGGCTGCATTGCTCTGCAAGCATGGGGTGACCCCAAAGAGCCTGCAGGCTCAGCAAGTTGCTGGCTGGAAGGCCGAATCTCACGTTTCACTTAGCCCCGCTTGGCTGGCAGGCGGCTGACGTTCAGCACAGAACACGTGCCCGAAGTGGGCACTACTGTGGCACCCATTTGACCAATGGGGTGACTGAGGGATAGCAACGTCAAGTCACTGCCCAGGGTGGCAGAATTCAGATGCAAATCCAGGCAGAGGGCCTGACCTGCACGCTCAACCCCACACTGTATCGTGGCTCAGGGACGCGGCACAGACATAGCCACCCTGGACGGAAGCGAGGACATGGACAGATGCCTCCCAGGGCATCCTGTGGCCACATAGAGGCTGCCAGCAGTGGTGGAGCTGGTGGCACCAAAGCTGAAGGGGGAGGGGCATGGCACGACACAGACAAAGCCAGGCCCCCGCAGGGAGGGTCAGGGAACGATGTGGGGGCTGCCTGCTCTTCCCCAGGGGTTCCATGAGCTCACAATGGGTGCTTTCCCCTCTTGTGAAAGAGTAAAGAGTTTCTCTTTTGTATGATGCTTGCTGCAATACTGGAAAAAAAAATCTGCTTTTGTTACGAAAGAGCTTCTCCCAGCAGCACCTTGCAAAACCTCGTCCCCTCAGTTACTGGGATGTGCTCGCTGCAGGGGAAGGGGACCGCCTGGAGAGAAATGATGGGAATTGGGGGAAACGAAGTCGAAAGGAACTAAGAAGAGTTCAAATGCGTTACCACCAAAGAGCTACACTTCTGGTGCACTGGTGCTGGGCACAGGCCTGTCTCGGGGAGCTGGGAAAGGTGCATGGGGCTGAACGAGACCGCGCTTGCCAAGGGCCTGCCCGCCCCCGCCCCTGGCCTGTGGGAGTTGCCAGGCCAGTGAGCTCCTGACTCCCCAGGGTGGGACGTTTTTCTGTGAAGAATGGTCTCTGCAAAGAAAGGCAAGGAGTTGCCCAAGAGCCTCCAGCTTGGGACTCTGGCCGCCAAGGGTCTGCATCAGGCCTCTCCTTCCCCACTTGGCTTCCCTGGGCCTCGGTTTCCCCATCCCAAAAATAGTGCCTCCAAGGATGGTAAGTCCTGGCGGTCCTGGGAGGGTAGAAAGAGAGTGTGCACATGAGGCCCTCGGCATAGGGAGAAGGCTCAGTGATGCTAAGCCACAGAAATAATAATAATTGCTATTATTTATAGGCAGAGGAGGAAGCATGACGGGGAGGGCAGCTTCTGGAAGCCTCACACAAGCCTTTTGCAAAGGGAAACCTCAACAGTGACTGGGCACCAGACCCCAGGAAGGGTAGAGAGTCGGCCTGGAGCTGAGGCCACGGAGGGACAGACAGAGAGACTCCGGCAGGACTTACTCAGCACCGCCCAGGGAGAGACTGAGCACGAGGCCTCCAGTGTCCACACCCAAGGCTGGAAGAGCCCACCCCCAAGGCCACCCATTCCGCGGCCTGGCTCGGATCCGGCAACCCAGCTTCTGAGGTGGCCTGGGGCCAGGAAAGGGGGTGCAGCACTGGCCCCAGGAGCTCCCAGGGTAAAATAGTGACTTGGCATCTGTTCTGCTTGGGGCCCCCTCTGGTGACAGCGACGATTTTGTGCCCCCAGGTGCAGTGCTCCAGCGGCCAGCTGCCGGCCCCCCCGGCTGGCACCAGCGTCAGCACTCAAGGCCAAGAACCACCCTGTCCCCCTCTTCCCACCACAGCAGCCATGGGAGACGAGCGTGGGCGGCGAGCCGTCCCTCCCCGCTGACCCCTGGCCGCAGGAACGCCCACCCACCTTGTTCGAGTGGCGCTGGTGGCCGGCCTGTGGGGGGACGCGGGCTGTTAACCCAGCCGGGCGGGGAGAGGACGCCCCCGTCCCTTCAAACGCCACCTCGGAGAGGCATTAGCTAAACATCTGCTCGGTCCCCGAAGGCTCCCCTGTGAAGCCTGCAACGTTCAAACAGCAACCAGCAAATCCCCAGAGACGGTCCCAGGAATTAACAGGGCCGGCTGGATGAAAGCCACTCTGATGTGCGCGGGCGAGAAGGGACTTGGGAAGAGGGAAGACAGACAGTTACCTCTGAGCTGCAGGGCACAGGGGAACAGGAGCAGGCCGAGGAGCCAGGAGGTGGGGAGCCGAGTGGGAGGGCGCGGGGGGCCCCCGAGGGCCTGCCACCACCCAGGCCAGCGCTGCATGCTGGCAGGGGCAGGCTGGGGCCGCGTCCCTCCTTCCTCTTTGGTTCACAGGAGGGGACAGCTCCCCTTTGCCCTCCCCCTGAGGCTCCTCCCTGGCTGCCCTTCTGCTTCCTCAAGGCCTGGCTCGGCCCCTCACAACCACCCCCAGACCTTCTGCTTGAAGAAGGGGAACAGCCCCCATTGGGTGGGCCGGCGGAGGGGGGATCTGGACTCCCCAGGTCAGGCAGCCAGCAAAGAGCCGGGAGGGGGCCCTGGCCCCCCACTCCATGCCCTGGGCTTCACCCCGTGCAGCTCATGGCCAGCCCAGAGGGCCTTCATGATGGGCGATGGGGAAAAGCAGGGCCCAGAATTTCTACGGGTAACTCAGGTCTTGGTTTAGCCCCTTACTTCTGAAGCTCAAAATGATTGCACTCATGCAAACTTCCCTCTAAACTATCCTAGGAGCCCCTCGATGATGTGCTCATCAAAGAGGAGCTATTTTGGGCGTGTAGAGGGTGCACGTGGAAATGGTTGGGAGGATAAGGGAGGTTGCTGATGTGTGACGCAGTGGGGGGCAGGACCCCCATGTTCCCAGCCCCAGGGAGCACCAAACGTCTCCTGGGGCTGAGAGATGGGCTGTCTGCCCGTAGCCTGGGGAGGCCACCGTGGGCCCCGCACAGAGGCCCGGCGACACCCTCCTAGAGCTCTGGTTCTGCTTGTGGCTTTCCCACCCACCGTGAGACACAGTGAATTGCTTCCCCTTCTGGCTCTGCGCCCCGGCCCCTGCCCTCACTTTTAGGGCTTGTAGTCGATCACGGCCACCCGGGCCCCTCTCCCCCACCAGACTGGGGGCTTGCACCCTTGGCATCCTTGAGCCCAGTGCCAGGCCGAGTGTGAGTGTGGCTGGAAGGCGTGGGGACAGGTGTCCGCATGCGTGTCTGGCGTGGCCGAGGGAAGGGGGCCGGGGTGAGGGGAAGGAGGCCCGCAGCCCGCAGAGGAAGCGGTGGGGGTGGAGTGGGGGTTGGCTGAGCTTGAACACATGCCAAACTCCCTTCATCCATTTCTCCATCAATGATCATCAACTCTTGAGACATATTATTATCCCAAGTTTGCAAAGGAGAAAAAAACATCCCTAAGGGGCAAAGCAACTTGCCCAAGATCCAGGGGCAGTTGGGCAAGGCCACAGCTCAAACTAGGCCGGCTGATGTCTGAGCCTCTCTCCCCACCCCCTGCCGCCTGCTCAGTGCATCTGGGTGCCCCAGCTGCAGCACCCCAGCAATGGCAGGCAGTATCCCATTCCGGCCCTTTGCCCCAAATGCTTTCCCCATGGCCGCTTGGACCGGGAGCCATGAAAACTGAACAATGTTTCCCACCAGCCCCTGGAGCGCTGGGAACACGGCTCCTGGAGCAGGGCTGCCCACCGGGTGAGGAAGATGAATGAGGGGAAGACGGCGCCTGCCGGCATCGGGGGGCCCTGGTGGTATTGACTGTTGATCCATCATCGTGATGCATGATGGCACGTGTCACAGTGAGACACGGATAATCTGCTTCACGCTGTTTCCGAGATCCTTGGGGGAGCGGGTTGTCTGAGCACCTTGCTGCTGTGGTGATACACGCCATATTAATACCCGCAGGGAGCATCTGAAAGGCATCTGTCCGCGCCTCTCTGAGTCCCGTACGACTCGGTGTTGGGACATGCAGAGCTGCCAGGCTGCCCGGAACACGGAACTCTGCTCCCTGACACCAGCTCTGCCTCCTCTCCCGCCCCGGGGCCAGCCCTCGGCCCTGCCAGGCCATGCTGGCTCCACTCTGCTCTCAGATGGGCAGAAACCCTCGGCCCATCCCACAGCACCCCCTGCTCCCATTCTGCCCACCAGGGCCCCCGGGGAGCTTGGCCGCCTCTGTGCCTGGTCCCCCCTTTGCATGCTGGTGGCCTCTGACTCATCTTATGTGTCTCTCTCTCCCCTGTGATCTTGGGAGAGAGCCCGGCAGGCCCATGATGTACTGGCAGGGCCCCCAGCCTGGCTGTGCTCAGCCTCGAGAACCAGCATGACGGAGATGAAACCACAGCGTATTTGCAAACCTCATTTCATCAAAACTTTCAATCTCCTCTCCAGCAAGGCTTTTGCCTGGCCAGCTTGCCAGGTTTGGACATTACCCACTTTTCCTCTCTTGTGCCCTCCCCAGGAGATGCAAACAAAGTGGACAAAAGGCCCCAAAGTCCAGAGGAGCACAGAAAACCAGGGCTCTGGCAGCACCTCCAGTGGGCAGCTCCAGGCTTCATGGCCTTTGGGCCAGGCCTCCACAGCCAAGTTTACAGGTGAAGTCACTGGAGAATAGCACATTTCAGCCACTTACTTGCTTCCAGTCACCCACCCACCCATTCATCCACCCACCCATCCATCCATCCATTGATCCATCCATCCACC
This sequence comes from Choloepus didactylus, assembly GCF_015220235.1. NCBI lineage: Eukaryota > Metazoa > Chordata > Mammalia > Pilosa > Megalonychidae > Choloepus > Choloepus didactylus. The sequence goes on along the minus strand of NC_051314.1, from coordinate 10,478,338 downwards.
ATCCATCCACCATCCATCCACCATCCATCCACCATCCAACCACCATCCACCTACCATCCATCCACCCATCCATCCACCATCCATTCTCCCATCCATCCACCATCCATCTTCCCGTCCATCTACCATCCATCCACCCATCCATCCACTACCCATCCCCCTATCCATCCATCATCCATCCATTGATCCATCCATCCACCCACTCAAGATCATCCATCTATCCATCCATGCATCACCTACCCACCCATCCATTGATCATCCATTTATTCATCCACCCACCCATCATATCCATTCCATCCACCCATTCAAACTTTGTCAACTGCCTGCTCTGGGCTGGGCACTGACCTCAGCATAAGCAGTCAGAGACAAAAGACCCCAGTTTCAAGGAACCCATGTCCAGTGGGGGACAGTGACAATCCCAGCACAATGCAGTAATAACACAGCTGGCGCTTCAGAGCAGTTGCTTAATGGCAGACACAGGTTCTTTTAATCTCCTAACCAATTTAACCCTCACTACAACCCTACGAGGTAGGTACTATGATCACTTCCTTTTTACACATCAGAAAACTGAGGCACAGAGAAGTTACAGCCAGTCGCCCAAGTTGTCCCAGGTAAGAAGTGTGTCAAGGGGAAGTGCATCCGAGGGTGGCCCCAGCCTCTGTGCCCAGCTAAGCTCCAGCCGTCTTGCCGGCAGGGTGTGTAGAGAGCAAGAAGGAAGGCAGTGGGAGAAGGGAACTCCTGGGGTGGGTGGAAGAAGCAGAGCCCAGGAGGGCTTCATGGAAGAGGCGACAGCCCTAAAGGAGGAGGCATGTGGCCAGCAAGTGGTATGGGGAGACGGGGAGCACGAACATCCCCTGCTGGCCCCAGGCGTCGCCTCCACACGAACATTAAACCTTTCTAAGCCCAACCACAGCTCTTGGCCTCCATGTTCACTTTAGTCCCATGAACACTTATTAGGCACCTACAGTGTGCCAGGCAGTGGGTGTACATAGCTCTGTCCTCGAAGCACCCTCCTCTAGGAAGGAAAACAGATCCCACAGACAGGATTTCCAAGTGTGCCAGCCGTTAGGCCCACAAGCTGCTGGGGCTTCTCTGTGCTTCCTCTTGAAGCAGCGCCACGGCGGCTGTGCAGGAAGCAGAAGTGCCCTGAGAAGAGGTCACTGGCCTCCCATCCCCAGCGGTGGGAACTCACTTCCTCCCTCCCCCAGGCTCCAGCAGCAAGAGGAGCCGGCCGGACAGAGGAGAACTGCAAAAAACCTCATGCTGGCTGGGGACCAAGATCACCCATCCTCTCCCTTGAGCTTCTCTGCCTTGGAAAGGGTGGGTTAGAGGGCAGCTCCCCCCTCCCAGTCGGCTTTCCCCCGGGGTCCCCATGTGCACCAAGGAGCAGCCCTGGGCACGGGCCTGACCGCCTGGCCCCTCGCTGGCATGGAGATGAGGCTGGGAACTGGGCTGGGGCTCGGTCGAAGGAGACCTTTGTCACACGGGGCTGAGCTGACCACAGTGGACCGGCCTCCTTTCTCGGGAGGGAGGGCGCACTCTGTCCCTGGAGGTGGGCAGGCCCCCCGAGGACATCGTCCTGCAGCCGCTGCTGTGGGATTCCTGCTGGGCTGGGAGGACGGCTGGCTGAGGGCGGTGCTCCCTCTCGGCTCCAGCTGTCCTGCGTGTTTTGCTGTTTCTCCAGCACTGCCTTTGTCCCGGGGCTGCTGTAAAGGTTGCTTGTGTGCTGACAACTCTGGTCCTCCCAGAGCCTTGCCTGGGCAGATGTGATCGGGGCCCATTTTACAGACAAGGAGCTGAGGTCTGAGGGGCTTGTGACACTGGCCAAGGTCACACAGGTGTCAACCATAGAAGAAGCATTTGTACTCCCGCGACTCTACTTGGACCGCAATGCCATCCTGCCATTGAATGGGTTCTTCAAACAGGACTGAACTGTAGCCCTCACTTTACAGATTTAGGGATGGAGGAAAAAGGGCAAACGTCCTGCTCACCGACGCCAGGGGAGTCGGCGGCTCACCTGGGCATATGCCCAGAGTTAGACAAGGCTCCCGCTGCGACCCACTGGGGCAAGGGGAGGCAGCAGCAGGGACCGAGGGACCCTGCCCCCTGCCGTGTCCCTGCCACCCTGAAAACGGTCCTGAAGAGCTGGAACGTTCCCTGGAGGAAGAGGAGCACGGAACTGGGGGCTGATGACTGGAGGCCTGGGGTCCCAGCCGGAGCCGGAGGCCACCCCCGTCCTGGGCCGATGGCGCCACCTCGTGGCGGCCACGGAAACGTTCCCAGCTGGGACCCTTCCTCTCCACCTCTTCCCCCAACCCCTGGGGGCCATGACCAGCCCCAGGGCTGCCACCTGCAAGGTCAGGGCTTGAGCAGCCACATGACAGGTGAGGGAGGGTGGGGGTGGGGCAGGCAGGACGTGTGGCCGAGAGGGGCCTGGCACAGCAGAGCGAGTGGGCCAGGAGGATGTGCGTAAGGCTGAGGCTACCCAGGCACGCTCCCCTAACGCTTTTTCTGCTCTGTCCATACCCTCTGGGCGTACATCTGTCTAACTCCCAGGCATGGACCCTGTCCCAGCTGTTCTGGGGCCCCACTGCCCTGGCTCGCGGCAGGAGAGTGGGGTCAGGAACTGGTACAGTGAGCCCAGGCTGCAGGGTCTCTGGGCAGCGGGGAGGGAGCTGGGGGCCGCACCCAGGTCGGAGAAGCCGCCTGTCATGGCCAGGGGCCCAGGCATGGCCCCCACGGGAGCCTCCTTCCCACAGGCCACTTCCGCTTGGAACACTTCAGAGACCCTGGGGCTGAAGCCTGGCCAGTCCCGTTGCCCTGAAAGCCACAACTAGTGACTTTCCAGGCAGGGTTCCTCTTCCCTTCAGCCAATCAAGGAAAGAGGCTCTCCCAAGGCTAATCCATGCATTGTCACCTCACCTGGCTCTAGGGACAGAGGTGGGGGGGGCGGGGCAGCAGCCTCAGAGATCCTGACTCACGAGGTTGCGGGGGGTCAGAGAAACTGTTTTAATAAGACTTGGTTCTCTCATTGGAGAAGCTGCTCCTCAAACACCTCCCAAGGCAGGCTCCCACAGGGAGGGCCCTTCACGGAGGTCTCCCCCCTGCTCGCCTCCCTCCCTCCCATCCTGCCCCTCCTGCCCTCCCCCTCCCTCCCCAGTGCCGTGCCGGAGAGGAGGAGGGAATCTAGAAACGCTCACCTCGGTTTGCATCCCAAGCTTGCCTCCCCAGATTGTAAGTTGCTCAGCCTCCCAGGGCCCGCTTCCTTCTCTGTACAATGGGGGTGAAACACCCCCCAGTTCAAGGGTCTGGTGCAGAGCAGTTGAAGTAACAGGTGCTAATTGAATAAGATGCTAATTGAAAGGTGCTGCTCTAACTTAAATCTCCACAGAGGCTCTCACTGGTGAAGGTCTCTTGGCGGGGGAGGGGTGGGGGATTCACAGAGAACAGGGAGGGTCCAGCAAAGAAGACAGAGGTGCTGGTTATGGATGGGGGGTCTGCAGGGCGACAGGCCCAGGGAGAGGCAGCAGAGCGGGGCAGGTGGGGCTTGGTGGGAGGTGATGAGGAAGGGAAAGGATGGGAAGGGGAGGCCTTCCAGGCCCCCCACCCCAACTTGTCAGGGTGGAGGCAGGTCTTGGAGCTGAGCTGGCCTGGCCGCTGTCAGGATTCCAGACGTGCGGTGTGGGGGCCAGGCAGCCGAGGGGGCTTCTGCCCGGGACTCTCCCCTAAGCCACCTCATCCCTCCTCTCCTGGTCTCCTGTCCTCCCCTCTCCTTTCTGCCCTGGTCAGTGACCCTTCCTCTTTCGCACTGTGACTAGGCCCCTCCCCTTACCTGCAGAGGGTCCTGGGCCAGCTGTGGAGACCCAGGGGCAACCGTCAGAAGGCCTGAGATCCAGAGCCAGCCAAGAACCTGGGTCGGTGCTTCCAGTCTTACAGGAGAGCAGGATCCCCTCCAATGATCCCTGAGGGAGTGTGGCTCACTCATTCATTCATTCAGCAAACCTCCCTGGGAGCTCCCCATCCAGGGCAGAGCCTAACACCCACACATCTAGGTTGCAATCCAGTGTGAACCCAGCATGAGGGGACACGAGCCCAGAGTCCCAACCTGTCATGGAAGCCGGTAGGAAGATTCTAGAAGACAAAAGAGGGCTGGCTGAGGCAGCCTCCCGGGAGGGCCCCGGAACCTGACTGGGGGGGCCACCCTCCTCTGCCAACCTCCTCCTCTCTCCAGACTCAGCAGTCCAAGAAGAAACCCCCACCCCCACCCCTTACCCCAAATTCCTGGTATTGCAGCAAATATCAATTTTTTCTGTTTTCTATTTCACAGGGCACAGATTTTCAGCCACCCTGAGTTCAGCAGCCTTTGGCTGGTTTCCGGAACCCTGAGTCTTTTATGAAAAAGTTCTCCGGAAGACTGTCCACTTGGAAGTTAGTGAGATCCTGCCGTCATTGGACTTGCAAATCTGTCTGTGCAAAATGCCCTGCCACACTGAAGAGATGCCGGGATCTTCTGGGACCAGAAACCTCCAAGGGACGTCCTGACTGATGCCACCCATGGTCCATACTCCGTTGAGATAGAAAAAGAGGGAGGGAAAAGGCCAGACCTCTGGATGACTGTGCATGATTTTTCCAGCAGGTCACAGCAGCTGGCAGCAGCCCCAAGGGCTCTGGGACACCCCACATTCCACCCACCCAGCAGCCTCCTCTCTGGGAGACCCCCACCCCTGCTAGGGGGAGAGGAAAGCGTTTTCAGCTTTTTTGCACCCCACTTCGGGAAAGCATTTTCTCTACAGCGTTCCTGCCTGGCAGGGAGCCCAGACCCAGTCTTGGCTCCCCTCCCTGGCCGCTGCTTTTCCTTTCTGTCCTCCCCGTGTCTGGCGGCCTTTGCGTCAGCACCTTCAGGAAGACGAGACGCGCACAGCGGGACCTGGCGTCCCTGAGCTGCTGCGTGGGGCGGTGGGGCTGGGACGTCTTCCCCCCGGGACTTGGATGCAGCTGACTTTGCAGAGTCAGAGGTTCTTTGCCACCAGCCCAGGGCCTGGATGAGTCAGGGGCCCCCTCACTCCTCACCCACAGCCCCACACCCCCTCTGGCACCCCCCCCCTCCTGGAGTATCACTGCTGTCGGGGTGTGTGGGGGGGATTGAGGGTAAATGAGAGTGCGAGAGGAAAAAAGTCCTGCACCATGTGCTTTGCTTGCACCTGTCCTCTCAGCCACCCAGAGGCAGGTTCTATTTTGTTCCCCTCTTGCAGAAACTGCCCCAAAGGCACTCAGAGAAGTGAAGTCACTTTTCTAAGATCACACAGCCATTGAGGGCAGAGCTGGGAATTGAATCACAAGCACTGCTTTGCTGGGTGTTAAACTTTGGGGGTGTCTGCACCCCCATCAGCTCGTGAGCCTCTGCAGCCCCTTCTCCTGGCTCCCGCCTGCTCTACCTGCTGCAGCTGCCTCCCCCGTCCCCCGCGATGGCATCTCCATCTTCTCAGGTGCTCAGGCCCAAGCATATGCATGTCTCGAATGAATTAATGAATGAATGGGGACTGGTACAGGAGATCCCGTGGCATGTGTCAGTCCCCATAGTAAGGAGTCCCCTTAATACAGGGGAAAAAAGGGCACTGCATGGGATTCTAACCAAATCAGTGATAGGTAAATACGACTCTGGTTACAAACTTGTAGAAAGTGGATGTCAGAATCGTAGAATTCAGCCCTAAGTAGGAAAGGATTGGCTGACAGTCCAATTGTGGAGCAATGGGGAAGTTGGCCTCAGGAAGGAGCTCTCCCCTCAGTTCCACCCATGGCTGTTTACATGGTGCCCTGGGTGCTTAGCATTGAGAACACAGGGGAAAGTAAGGCAGGCTCCCCTCTTTTTCACTTCCCCTGGGTGCAGCTCGCAGCCTCCTGGTTCACAGACATCACCCCCCACCCCAGGGGGCACAGGGACAACAGGCCACAGCTGAGCTATGGGGACAGGCAGAAGGGCAGTGGGATTGGGGGGTGGGGGAGGGTTGGGAGGTGGAGGGGGGAGATGGGGGGTGGAGGGGAGAGAGGGTGAACCGGGGATGAGGCTGAAGGGGGCTGGAGCTGAGGGCGTCAGGAAGTAAAGGGGAGGGGCCCCAGGGCGGGGAAAGGGTTGTGCATATAGGTTTGGTGGGCTGGGTCCCAGAGGAGGGCTTTCCCAGGCCACCCCCTCCCCTCAGGGCCCCCACCTCAGGCCTGGGGCTCTCCCCTGCCTCCTCCCTCTCTTCCCCCTCCCCGCCCCCACTCCTTCCTGCCTGTTTGCACCGGGACAGGAAGCTCTCAGCCTCACCCAGCTGCCTGGCCCTTGGGGCCCCTGGTGCGCAGCTTCCTCTGAGCTGGAACTCTTCCCCTGGAGCGCCGCCCCCAGGCCTTGCTCCCCAGTTTCACGAGCAGGTCAGTCCTTGTCCGGCAGGACAGCCCCGAGCCTCTGGTCTGCAGGCTGAGGCCTCCCTGGCCCTGTGGGTCCTCCAATGCGGCTTCCAGACCTTTCCCCAGGGAAGGCTCCCCCCCACCCCCCGCCCTCCTGCATCTCTGGTGACCAGGTGGGGCGTGGCCGGGACAGAGGCCATTGGGGCCCCCTCCCTGGTCCTGGACAGACGCCCCCTGAGTGTCCCCAGCTCCTATCGCAGTCTCCATGCCGGGGGTGGGGTTGACCCTGCTGTGGGCGAAACTTCTGCTGCGGCCCTTGGCACCCCAGGAGGCCTTTCCTTCCCCGGGGGTGTGGGTGTCCTGCCCCCAGCTGAGTCTTCTTCGTGAGGAACCCCTGGCCTTGATCAATGTTTGCTGAGCATTTCCCACATTGCACGGCCCTCTTCTTCCATTTTGGAAGCTGCCCCCTTCCCCTTTGCCCCATCCCTACCCCAATCTCTTGCATCATTGGCTCAGATTGCACAATAGTCCTTTTAATTTACAAAAAGACATTCTGGGGCCTGGGACCCACCGCCTGGGGGGAGGCTCAGGATTTAGGCAAGGAGAAGACCCTCTCCCTTAGTGGGGCCTGCAGTGGGCCCTCAAACTGTGTTTGTGCTGTGCATCAGGAAGAGACGGGGAAGGGACAAAGAGCAGTCTGCTAAGGGCCAAGGTGATGTCCAGGCACCTTACACAACCAGTCTCACAGCCACCATGCGAGGGATGCAATTATCCCCATTTTACGGGGAAGGAACCAAAGCCCAGAGCAGGGAGTCGCCAGGACCCAGTGTGGGGGCGGGACAGAGCAGGATTTGCACCCAGGCTGGCCCGGCTCCCAAGCCTGACTCCTCTCTAAAAACCACCTGTTTACAGTCACTGGGGCTCAGCTAGGTTTGTGGGGGAAGAGGCTTACACAGTTTAGGGGAAAACGAAACACTATTACAGAACCAAAATTCGGTATAACTGTGGATATTTACTCCCCATTCTAATGAGAACAGAAATCATAGTTTACAGATTTCTAAAAATTTGACAAATACCACAAACATCAGGCCATTCAGAAAAGAAGCAGAGTATTTTTATGGACCACCTGACCACCTGTATACTTTGATCACCTCTTCTCATGACAAGGATTTTGTAATGCCAAATTCTGTAGAATGAATAAAAACTTCTCTCGAGTTTCTTTCATCTATGAGCTGTAGAAATTCTGGGCACATCGAGTTTTCTCACGTAGGGACGAATCTTAAATGCTCCTTGAATGGAGGACACTCATTACCGGGCTGGCCCTGGACAGTTTCTTCGCCGGGGCCTGTTAGGAGCTTTCTGTTTTCTTCTTTGATGTCAGGATTTCATGTCAATCAGCCAGAACTTTAAATCTCTTTCCAGTGTGTCATTGGATTCGCTCTCCTTCCTTTGCTCGCCCCCTCGGGTGTCCAGCTGGCAGGAACTGACATACCCAGGGACATAGTGTGAACCACATAAAATATTCCATAATGCCAAAGTCAACTTGACCTCCTGCCAAATGTTCATGGCCAGTCCAACCACCCAACCAGAGGGGAAGTAAGAAGGAGGGGGTCAGAGCAGAAAGGGACTCAGCGAATTGAGGTTAAATATATTACTTTTGCAAACGTAACAAAAACATGATCACGTGCACACATTGCGATTAAATATAAAAAGCATCGGTGGAATGGCACTGACTCAGCAGATACGTCCAAGCAGACAAGTCTGGGGATCACCCCTAGGCTGTTCCAGGGAAAGCTCCCCAAATGGATGCAGCAGTCTTCAAAAGGGCCCTTCCAGGTGCGGTGGTCCCTGCCTTATAGTCTGGTCTTGGAAGTGAGAGATCTGTGTTCAAAGCCCGGCTCTGCCCTGGGCGATAGCCTCAGCTTTCCCATCAGTCAGGAGGGAACCGCTGAGGAGGGGCATGAAGGGACTTTGGGAACTGTGAGAGGACACCGATGTGTAAGGGATCATCTATTTTTCCAAATAAAGCCTCCAGCTTCTCTGGAATCCTGGGGTGGCCCAGAAGTCGGAGTTGGGGAGCCCACACATCTGCAGAGGCAGGGGGAAGAGTGATGGTTCTGAATCAGGATTCTGAGCTCTACCCCCAGACTGGGCTGAGCTCTTCCAGTGAGCCGGGCTCCCAGCATCCCGGTCGCTGTGGCTGGGAGCTGCCCCTGCACACGCCGGACCCTCTGCCTGGGGCCAAGTCAGCAGCCAGCTCCCCTCGAAGGAGAAACAGAGAGGCCTTGTTCTATTCTCCCTTTCAGGCTCCAGGGATGACTGAAGACTCCTCCTCCAGCTGTCGGGAACTCCAGCCCACACTTTGCCTGCAACTCAATCATGCAGGCTCCAGCTCCCTCATCCTGGCATCAAACGTCTGTTTGATTCAGCTTTTCATCCATTTTCCCAAAATGTGGATATATATATATTGCCTGCTGGCAGTAAGTCGATGCGGCCCTGAACCTGACATTGGGGGGCCGCCCTGCCCCCTGCTAGCCCCTTCCTCGCCTGGCTGTCCCCATGGGCCTGGCTCCGTCCCCTTGCCAGAGTCACTTGCAATGGGAAAGGAGAAGGGACTGGCCAGCGGGGAGAGGCCAGAGGAGCTGGGGGAGGGGACGACACTCTCAGCTAATTGGCCCGGGAGGGGAAGGGTCCCCAGGGAACGCAGAAGGCTGTAATTGGGGCTGAGGGGTGGGGAAAGGAGGCTTAGCAGGTGGCACCTGGGCAGAACCACCCCAATCATAAAACGACGTGTTTTGTCAGCTGCTTTTCTAAACCCACCATCACCTCCCTCCCACTTCTCTCAGACAACTCCTTTCACCAGAGCTGGGAGAAGGAGGGTGGGGAGACGCGGTGGGGTCTATTAGGATTCTCTGCTGCTAAGTGGAGACCGCAGCTCACCTCCAGCAACTCACCACCCCCTGCCCCCACCCCTACCCCCTCGCCACTGCCGTAGACCAGGGTTGGGGGGCTGGGCGGCTGGGGGATGGGTGGGTGAGCGGGGAGAGGAAGGGCCAGGGCGGTTTCCCACCAAAAGATTTTGAACCAACTTCATCATTCCTGCTCCACCAAAGGTCTTGGGTCGAAGATCAACAAGGCAGACAGTTCTAGATGCGCCAGGAGCAGGGGCTGGATTCAGGGAAATGCCCGAAGTGTGGAGTTTCCTGGAGGGGATATTTTTCTGCTCTTTTTTTAAAAATATAAAGCCCTTGTGTTAAGAATTTAGCACTGTTTATTTTGAACTATCATGAATAGATATTAAATGTTATTTATTAGAAACATCGAATATAAGGATTTTTAAAAGTAAGCATTAAACGTGTGATGAAGCCTAAAATTCCAGCGAGAAGTCACGGGGCGGGGCCTGGAGCCTCTGTTTTCACTAAAGGGGTCCCCGCAGTGCAGCGACCACGCGGCCAGCCTCCTGCAGTGGAGAAGGGGGATGAGCCCGCTCCCCACGTGTGCCCTGGAGGCAGGGCCAGGACGAAAGGGTGGGATGGGTGGGGTGGAGGGGCACGACGACTTCGGAGTCCTGGGCAGAGGAGACCTGGTGGGGACAGGGTAGTGGGCAGAGGACAGCAGGGGGCTACAGGCACTTACCACTCACCCATAATAACCCTTTGATGCCCTTTGAAGCGTATGACCCAGTTCAAATCCCTGCTCCACCGTCTGTGTTCCTTTTCACTTGGAGGTAATGACTTCACCTCTCTGAGCCTCAGTTTCTTCATCTGTAAAGAAGGGATCATCTGCCCTTGAAAAATCAGATTAAACGAGATAGTCACACACCAGCTACTCACCAAATGGTGCTCGTGGAGCACTCCTTACCTCCCTTCCCTGATGCAAATCCAGAAGGATAGAATTGGATTTGTTTTAAAACGTCCTTCTTCCTCTGAAACTATTTATTTAAAAATTTTATATACAGTAAAGTTCACTCTTCTGGTGTACAGTTCTCTGGGTTTTGACTGGTGCTTCACATCATGTAATCACCATGTTACTCAAGATACAGCAGGATGCGTCACTGCCCCACATTCCCCTCCAGCTTTTGTCCCCCACCACCTACCCTCTAACCCCGGGTGTGTTGTCCTTTTGTTTCTTCCAGAATGTTGTAGAAATACAACCTACAGAATGTAGCCTTTCGTGTCCAGATGCTTTCTCTCAGCATAATGCTTTTGAGGCTCACCCATGTTGTTCATGAATCTGCATGTGATTTCTTTTTATAGGTGGCTGGCTTCCATCGTATGGACAGAGTGGTTTGTTTATCCATTAACCAGTTGAAGGACATGCGGGTTGTTTTGGGTTTGAGGTGGTTACGTATAAAACAGCTATGAACATTCATTCCCACACCAGTTTTTGTGTGAACATAGGTTTTCATTTCTCCTGGGTAAGTGCCCAGGAGTGGGATTTTAGGTCTCCATTGGTTTCTGATGACTTCTAAGGTTGCTTCACTGAGAGGTCGGTGGGGAAGCAGAGCTCAGCCCCAGGTGACAGGCTCAACCGACTGAGGGGCAAATCCCAGCTCCTCGCTACAGCTTCTCTGACCGTGCACTTTCACTCAGGAAGCAATAAAAGAACACAAAACGGTTGTTTCATTTCCTTCCCTCTTGTTTCCACTAATGTTAGGAAGTTTAAAGAGCGGAGAAATCAGGAAGAGATAGTTCAAAACAGCCCCGAAAAGGGGTCCCTGCTCCCCAGACCAGAAGATCAAATCCCAATAATTAGGAATAGACTGTGATGGACAAAATATGACTTTTTTTTTTTTTTGGTAAATCCTCATTATATAGTATTTTACTTTCTTTGTCATTATATAGTGTTTTACTTTCTTTGTCATGAAACATTATATTTACTTCCATGCCACGCTGCACATAACAGTAGAGGGAACTTCTGACAGCAGAGGGGCCACACCCACACCAGGCCAGGGTTCGCGTCCTGACCGCAGTGGCGCTCTGATTCTGGTCGGTCATGGAGCTCTGATTGTGGCCGCAGAGCAGCCCTGACCAGGCTGGTCCCCCTCCTCACAGTCCAGGCCCCGCACTCTGTGCCCTACAGCCAGCAAGCCCTCCCCCCAGCAGCCAGGGCTGACCGCTCTCCTACAGCGTCCTGTAGGAGAACGCTGTGAGCTGCCTTCAGCCCACGGGGGCAAGTTCTAGGATGGTGAGCCTGCAACCAGGACTGAGTGGTTGAGATGGGAAAGCTTTTGTTGTATATATATTCCCACAGTTAAAAAGAAGAGGAAGAAGAAAGAGCAACTAAAGAGATGATGACAATTAAATGCAATCAACACATGATCCTGAGTGAGATCTAGCAAGGGAGGAGAAATGGCTCAGAAGGACATTGGTAGGACATATGAAAAAAAAAATTATATCAATGTTAAATTTCTTGAACTTGATAACCACGATGAACATGGCAGCATAAAGTGTTCAAGGAGCATGATGTATACAACCAACACTCAGGTATTCAGAAAACGGATTGATAAAAATAGACAGATAGATAAATGTATTGATAGATGGAATGATATATAGATGGATTGGTAAATAGATAGATAGAATGATAAAGCAAATGCGGCTCTATCTGGGGATAGAGGTGGGTTGGAGTTCTCTGTATGTGATTTGTATTATTTTTTTAACTGTCCCATAAGTTTGAAAGTATTTTAAAATCAAAAGTTTTAAAAAAGTCAACTGAGAACTGACACAGATGTTCCAGTTAGCAGACAGGAATATTAAAACAGCTAAAATAACTGTTACACAAATATCAAATTTTTTTAGTAGATGCATTGAAGATATTTTAAAAGACCCAAGTCAAATTTCTAGAGATGAAAACCACAATGTGTGAGATGAAAAATACACGTGGGGGGCGGGGCGGGAGGCAGTGAATTTACCTGCTGAGTTAGCTTAGAAAAAGAGGCTACATCTGAGCAACAAACGAGGTTCTCTGGGGGTGATTCTCAGGCACAAATATAAGTAGGTTTAGCCTCTCCTTTGCAGTAACAAGCCTCATAAAGGCAAGTCCCAAGATCAAGGGCTTGGCCTGCTGAACTGGTAGTCCCCAGTGCTTGCGAGAATATAAGGACTTCCCCAGTTGGTGAAGTTTAATATTTCCACATTTTTCCTGAGTCCCTCAAGGGGACTTTTCAAATACTTTCTATTCTCTGCCCAAATTACTCTGGGAAGTATCAGGGCTTCACACTAACCTGTACAAACCAACCAGATCTCACTCTCTATTCAAGGTTCTATGTAATTACGATATTTGAGTAAACTGACCATTCAACTTAAATTACATACTGTGTTACAGGACATACAGATTTTACACCAAATAAATATCTCTTCCTTTAGCCCCACACAGAAGCCAAAGTTTTAAAAGACATTAATATCATCCTCCACCCTTAGTTTGATCTACCCCAATCTCAACTGAGTCCATTTCCTTCATATCTCCAATCAAAGTTCGATCTCCTTTTTAGCCTCTTTAACAGTTGCTGCATGGGGCAATGCCAACACTCACAGCTGCCTAACTCTGGCTCTGAGTCTCAGGCACCACATAGACACCAAAAACTCCAGGGACCGACCAGGTCACACACAAACAGCTCAGCATCTCTGAATTTAGAGATAATTGTTACAACTTATGAACAGATGTGACACTGTAAGAGTTTACAATCTAGGGACCTTTACATAAGCCTTCCTCTGATAGTACATGCTCCCAGATTCAATTCTCAGAGTTTGCATGTTATTGTTAGCCCATATTGGTAAGGCATTATAATGTTTGTCTTTTCATTTCTGGCTTGTTTCACTCAAGGTCCATTCACCTAGTTGCATATCTCACAACTTCATTCCTTCTTGCCACCATTCAGTATTCCATTGTATGTATACTCCACAGTTCTCCATTTGGTTGATCAGTCGATGTACTCTTTGGCTACCTCCATCCATTGCAAATCGTAAATATTGCTGCCACAAACACCAGTGTGCAAATGTCCACTTGTGTCCCTGCTCTCAATTCCTCCAAGTATACAACAATAACAGGGTTGCAGGACCATATGGCGACCCCAAACTTAGCTTCCTGTGGAACCACCACACTGCCCTCCACATGGGCTACACCATTCTACTTCCCCACCAACAGGAACAGGTACATCTTCTTTCCACATTTTGTTCAGCACTTTTATCCCTCTGTTTATGTTTTAAACAGTTTTATTCATACACCATACAATCCATCCTAAGTAAGCAATGATTCCCGGTATAATCACATAGTTATGCATTTACCACCACAATCTATGTGAGGACATTTCCATTTCTTCCACAACGAAAGAGGAAGAGGAGAAAAAAAACGAAGAATAAAAAAAAAAGATAGAAGAAAATAAAGTAAAATACAATAAAAACGTCATACAACACCACAACCAAGAATCCCATACCATGCCCTTATATCCCCCTCTCATAGACATTTAGCTTTGGTATACTGCCTTTGTTACAATTAATGGAAGCATCTTACAATGTTACCATTAACTATAGACTGTAGTTTGCATTGATTGTATTTTTCCCCTATATCATCCAGTTTTCGACACCTTGCAATGCTGACATTCAGTTGTTCTCCCTCATGTAAAAACATTCTTATATTAGTACACTTAATCACCATCATTGACCACTCTAGGTTTCACTAAGTTACACAGTCCCAGTCTTTATCCTCTTTCTTTCTGATATCATACATGCTCCTAGCCTTCCTCTTTCACCCATACTCATGCTCATTTTTGTTCATAGTACTTACAATATTGTGCTACCATCATACAATTTTGTGCTACCTATTTTCTGGATCTATACAATTAATCCTGTTGAGCATTCTGTAGTCCTTCAGCATCAGTTGCCTGATCTCTACCTTCTTTCTATCTCCTGATAATCTGTGTTCTCAACTTTAACTTTCAAGGTTCACTCATTAATGTTAGTTCATATTAGTGAGACCACATAGTATTTGTCCTTTTGTTTCTGGCTAATTTCAGTCAGTGTGTTGCCTACTGTCTACCGTTTTCTCTTTTGGATTTTATATGTCATATCTTATTTTATTTTTATTCTCTCTCTCCCCCTGCCCCCCCCTTCCTGATAGTCTTCATTTCTATACTCTTCTCCAAATCTCTCTTTCCTGTCTTTTCCTGTCTGCCTGCAGTGCTCCTTTTAGTATTTCTTGTAGAGCAGGTACCTTGTTCACAAACCCTCTCAGTGTCCCTTTGTCTGCAAATGTTTTAAACTGTCCCTCATTTTTGAAGGACAGTTTTGTCAGATATAGAATTCTTGATTGGCTGTTTTTCTCTTTCAGTACCTTAAATATATCATAACACTGCCTTCTCACCTTCATGGTTTCTACTGAGAAATCTGCACATAGTCTCATCAAGCTTAGAGCATTATCTCCTATACTTGACTTCTTCCTTTGTCTTTCTAACTCTCTTAACTCTACCCTTGCCTGGGTCACGGCTGACAATTGAAAATGCCTAAGGCTTTCTCTAATGAGCTACTTAGACTGAGAGGAAAAAAAGAAAGAAATTCCCTTTTCAGAGCCAGTTCCCAGCCTCCCAGTTTCACTGGTTGACCAGAGTTGGTACCCAGTTTTATGTGCCCCCATTCTTGGGACATTTTCCAGTATTCTGAGCTCAGCCATCTCCAAAAGCCTCTGTTTTTGTTATTTATTATTTATTTATTTGTTTATTTATTTATTTATTCCATCAGTCCCACCTCCTCTCAGCCAGGAAAGACTTAAGTTTCCTTTCCTGCTTGCTACAAGTTTATCTGTGCTCACAGCTTTTATTCAGAAGTCCACATTTGTTAATTGAAACTGCAATTGGAGTTTGGCTGAGTTACTTTTCCTTGCTCCTACTAGACTGCTTCTTTTTTCCACAGGGGAGTGTTCCAACTCAGCCTGCCATGCTGGTGGGGGAGGGGCACCAGCGCTGCACTTTGGGGAGATTTACTTACTGTTCTGTGCTGCAGTCTCAGCTGTTTCTCCCATTCCAGGCTAGTGTATGATGTGTGAGCAGTCACGGATGTCCCATAACTGTTGTTCCAGACTATTTACTAGTTGCTTCTGGCTATTTACCAGTTGCTCTAGAGGACTAACTAAATTCCACACCTCCCTATGCTGCCATCTTGCTCCACCTCACATTAATTGATTTTTGAATATGAACCAGTCTTTCATAGGTTAAATAAATTCCATTTGATAGTGGTGTATAATTGATTTTGGACATTGCTGGATTGGATTTGTTAACATTTTGTTGAGGATTTTTGCATCTAAATTTGTATGAGATATTGATCTACAATTTTCTTGCTTTCTACTGTCTTTGGCTTGGTATTGGTAATACTGGCCTCATAAAATGAGTTCTCTTCTGTTTTCTGGAAGAGATTGCATAAAATTGGTCTTCATTCTTCATGAAATGTTTGGTTGAATTCTCCATTCAAACCATCTGGACATGGAGAGTTCTTTCATGGGGGAGTTTTAATTAGGAATTCAGTTTCCTTAATGGTTATATGACTATACCAATCACCTATTTCACCTTGGTTGAATTTTGGTAGTTTGTGATTTTTGAGGAATTTGTCCATTTCTTCTAAGATGTTGTCTTTCTGAGTGTAAACTCATTCATAGAATTCCCTTATTATCCTTTTAATAGCAGCAGGATCTGTAGTAGGAGTCCTGATATTGGTGATTTGTGCCTTTTTTTTCACCTAGTCAGTATTTTTAGAGATTAATCCATTTTATTGATTTTTTTTCAAAGAAACTTTTTTTGTTTCTTTGATTTTCTCTACTGTTTTCCTGTTTTTAATTCCATTGATCACAATCTCTTATTTCATCATTTCCTTTCTTCCACTTGCTTTGGGTCTATTTTTTTTTCATCTTTTTCTAGTTTCTTGAGTTAGGAACTTACATTATTGATTGAGACTTGCCTCTTTTCAAATGTCAGCATTTAATAGTAGATATTTGCCTTTTAGCTCTACTTTAGCTGCATCCCACACATTTTGATACATTACATTTTCATTCTCAGTTCTATGTAGAGAGCCATATTTGAAAGTGACCCCAAGAGATATTTGGAGGAGATGAAGACAGCTGTCCATCAAAATGAATGCCCCTCCCTCAGCTTCATAGATGTGTGGCCAGGAAGTAGGTGTCTAGCCAGGAACTCCATTTCCGGGTTGTCATTGCCTCTGCTGAGGCAATGTGACTAGTTCTTGCTGTGGAATGTGAGTAGTAGTTCTGTACATCATTTCCAAGTGAATGCAGTTAAGAAGTAGTTATCTTTCTCCACCCTCTCTCTTTCCACTGACTAAGGCAGGCAATGACAATGAAGAGGATAATGGAGCCAGCAGATGGAAGGGTACGTGGGTCCCTGAATCCCTGTGTGGAGAAAAGCCTTCCACCAACTCAAAACCCTCACACTGGTCTGTTATGGGGGTGAGAAACACATGTCTATTGGGTTAAGCCATTGATATTTTGGGACTTATTTGTAATGGCAGCTAGCACCTCTTTGGTGTCAACTCAAAAAATTAGCTATGTATCTTAAAAGGCACCTTCTAATAACCCATTAAGAACATGGCACCTATGAACGACCATAAACTTATTTGTGATTTTATCCCAAATCACTTCTTGGGCTTAAAGGCCTTAAGTTTGTTTTTTGGGATACCTACTGAACTGAGAACTCAAAAGAGAGACAGAGAAAGAGAGAGAGAGAGATCATTTTGGACATGAAACCTGATCAAAAATCCCAGTTCAGAAGCATTTGGGAGTGATCCGGAAAACCACAGCTCCAGAGCTGCCATCTCTAACAATGCGGGGTCTGGACCTCTCTCTACTCCCCGCTGCCGGCCCCCTACCGCCCACCCGTTAATGTCACTGAGGACAACCGCCTGGAGAAATGAGAACCCCTGTACCATCTCAGTGAGACGATTTCTGTTTCCTGTGACCCCATGACAAGCACATAGATCCCTCCAGGAGGAGGTAATGTTCTCAGGCCCTGACTCTGAGCTCATGTCTTTATGTTTCATTATCATATATTAGAGAGGGTTCTGTGGTGCAGAACTGTATATAAACACACCCCCAAACTGCCTCTCTGGGTTTCCACTAGGCACAAACCAGAGTTCTCTTTCCCTAGGCATCAGAGTTCTCTTTCTCATCACTTACTGTATGAGCCTCATTGGCCTCCCCTCTGACAGCAAAATCTACTTATATTTAAAAAAGAAGATTAACAGCTATATTTTCTAAAAGCTAAATATCTTCCCTACCAGGCAAAATGAGGGTGTTTCACCCCGTCCCTCTTCTCTGCAGTTCCTCTGATATTAAAAGCTGTAGGATTTGAGATCTATAAAATCCTCTCTGGTTTATAAGTTTTAATTTATAGGACGCCTTGCTATGTAGCCACCCAGAAGAAACTTGTATGTTGGATAACGTTGGAGTTTGATTTCCCTGCCCTGCCCCCAGCGCGTTTATACATCCCTGACATGGAGAGATCGAGAAGGCCCCGCAGTTTCAGCAGCCCTTGGAATTCATGTGCGGTGAGCCTCTTCTCTCCAGACCACACGGCAACCATAAAGAGGCGTCACGTGGCTTCCTTTTATGATAAGGTCAGAGGAAACGAGTGCGCAGGGAGAGGCAGTTAGGAGAGTCAGAGCTCCAAGTTTCGGGTATAAAGCCAGAGCAGCACTAGTCTTTTGCCTGGGGGGGGAGCTGGATGAGACCGGAGGGGCGAGGTGGAGGAACAGGGTCCCACCTCCCCGAGGCATCCCTTTGGAGGCAAGGATGACTGGCTCTGGTCTCTGCCCCCAGCCATCTTTATCTCGGGTGATTAGGCCTCGCACAACCCCCTCCCCGCCCCCACCCCGTCGTTCCCTGCTCTGCAGCTCCCCCGGCTCATTTTCTGATAGAGCTGTCAGTTTTTATTGCTGATAGGAGAAATCATTTTCTCTCTTAGCTGAATGTTAATTGGCCTTTCCCCCTTCTTTCATGCAGTTAGTGCGCACAGTCCCCTATTTTTTCCCAGCAAGGGAAATTTGCCTTGGTAGAGAAGCATTCCAGAAAGACAAGGAAGGTGGTTCTGGCTAAATTACTAATTGCTAAATGAGAGGTTAAGCGAAAGTTAAAGAGAAGTGCAAGGAGGGGATTTTGACCGCGCATTTCTACATGTGCTGGCACTGACTTCATGCTGATTGGCTATGGAAACTAAATACTTAATATTTAAGAAGGAGCCCAGAAAAGCAGCCGGGGTGGGTTTAACAAACACCAACTGGGCATCTTCGAGGTGCCGGGCCCTGAGTCAGGTACTAGAGATGCAGAGATGAATAAGACAGTCCAGGGAGACAAATGTAAAAAAAGGAACTGGCAGTTGCATGTTTCAAGAGCAGTTAAGCCAGGATACTGTGGGACTCACAGAGGGTCCGGGAATCTTCTTGGAGAAGGCGAAGCTTGAGCTCAGCCTTTTAGGCTACGTAGGAGTCAGCTGGGAGGCAGCTTCTGCAAAGTCACAGCCGTGACACAGCTTGATGCAAGGGAGGAGCAGTGAGAAGTTAGGGGTGGTCAAAGGTTAAGCTCACGCAGGGGACCCGGTGGCCTCAGGTCTCGTGTGTCCAAGCAGATTTTTTTCCCCGTAGGGTTCACACGTACTTAAGGAAACCAGTTCTATTGAGACATAATTTATATACCATAAAGTTTACCAGTTTAAAGTTCAGTGGTTTTTTAATTTTAAAGTTTAAAATTCACTGGTTTTTGGTATATTTAACAGATTTGTGCACCCATCACCGTAATCTAATTTTGAAACATTTTCATCATCTCCCAAAGAAACCTTTGGAGCCGGGTGTTTGATGGGGGCGTGGCCTGGCCAAATGGCACCTCACATCGGTTTGGCAGCAGAGTGGAGAGGGCCTTGGAGGGGACAGGCCTGGCATCCCTGACTGATAATCCTGAGCAATAAGCCCAGCAGCAACTGTGCACAAGGGCTAACAATTTATTGCAGTGGAGAGGGAAATTTACTTGGTCACTTACACTCTCTTCCTTTGCCCAAAAAAGGCCAGAGTTATGACCCCACAGTTTTGCTGGCTGGTTATTGTATAGCAGTAATACAAATCAGTATTCTAGATGACGATTTCCTATTGAAAAAGAAAACATTGACAGGGAGACCATATCAATGGGTAGCAAAACCTGGAATTCTGGTTTTGCAAAATGGGAACAGCATAGAACACTGTCCAACATGTTTAATGTGGCAAAAACCACAGCTGATCTATACCAAACAAAGGGTGCAGGTTCTGTCCTCAAAGGCTCTGGAAGGGGATTGCATTCAGATTGGGTGCAGGGTCACTGGTGAATCCTGCTCATGAGCAGGCAGGCCTCTGCATGTTGCAGGCAGCCCTTTCAAATCCAAAGTCCTTCTCAAGGCAAGGATCAGAGATAGAGGCCACCTTGGAAATGACTTAGTGGGGAGGGGCAGGGGGTATGATTTGAGCATGATGCTATGGTAATTGTATCAGATATTTTTAAAAATTGCAAGTAGTGAACCAAAATAAAAACAAATTAAGCTGCCTTCCACAATCAAGGGGACTCAGTTCCAAGAAAATCTCTGACTAGGATAGTGTGAAAAAACTTTCCCTACAAAATCATGAGATGCATGATAAAGTAGAGCTCCCCCTGCAAAATGATTGTAAGTGCATGTCTGAGTTAGTAAGCAAGAAAGGGACATCTCCGGGGGCTAGAAACAAAAAGGGAAAAAGACAGAGAGGGAATCACACGATTTGGCCCCACAGCTGGTGAGAGGAGGTTGGGGGCATAATCAGAGTCAGTAACCTGCAGCCTTGGTTTTGGCATCCACGTGGAGACTTCAGCTGACGGGAGATGGAGGTTGAAACTGTGAGCCTCTGCAAACCCAGACTCCTCTAAAGGCTGATCTCTCAATGAAAGGGAATAAACCTTTCCCTTGGCACAGGGAAATGACAAGGAAGCTTGTCTATTGCAGTAGAGCATAAAGCAGTGAAGGGCTAAAGAAGGATCCCCTGAAAAATCTGTGCCTCGAGTGGGTTTGAGGTCCAAACTTATACAGCATGCATCATCCAGAATTCTTATGCCAAGAGACCACCTGGTGGAGCAGATGCAAAATGCTCTGGAGGGCACTCTTACAGCTCAGAAGCAGGAAATTCCCATGGAGAAGACAAGCTCCTCTGAAGATGAGCTCACAATATCAAATTCCGGTATACGAGAAGGAAGAGGCTGTCTTGAGCTCCTCAGCAGACACAAAAACGAAGAGGAGAGGCCCAAGACTGAATTAACAGCAGACTGAAAGAGGATATAAAATAGGAATCGTTTATAAGGATTAAAGGCCCAAATGAAAGATTCAGATTCCCATGTGGTAAGTCACAAAGACATTCTCAACTCATGCAAAGAGTTAATATTTGGCTGCAATTAGATCATATGAGAAATAAATTTCAAAACTATTTTTTTTAACTCGTGTTTTTTTTTTTTTTTTTTTTTTTATTTTCAACTCCTTTATTTTACAAAAGCTACCATATTATATTCACCCTTCTGTATCTTGCTTTTTTTCATGAATTCAATTTTTTAATGGAGTATTTGAGTGCTTACAGTGTGACAGGAATGTGCTTGTGTACATCATCTCCATTTAATTCTTACAACCCTATAAAGACATATGGAAATTATTTTTAAATCAGAGGAGAAAAAAAACATTTTGATGATGTGGTATTTTCAAAGCACTCAATTAAGATGTTTCTCACAAAATAGTGAAAAGCTTGTTTACCAGTAAGAGTAAAATCCCTATTTTACCTCACAAATGAAAAGCACTAAGGAGAACTTTGCATCGTAATTCTGAAAAGATCCAGAGTTCCAGGTTTCCAGTTCTTTAAACTAAACACCTATGGAGTACTCAGAACTTCCAGAAAGAATACAGAACACAGTAACTCCTGAAATGATGTATCACAGAACTGTGACCACTCCTTTATGTATATGTTCACACATATACACTAAAATAGCTCATCAAACATAAATCTTCCCTTGAAAGTGAGCAGAGATTAAGATTAAATAGATGACACTTTTTTTTTTTTGGAAACAAGATTACTAGTACCAAAGCAAAGTAGAACACAAATGTTACTAATTAAAGAACGAATAATTCCTTCTTTACTTCAGATGGCTCCTCTTGATCAGCTTGTTAGAGCTTTATGATATATGGCTAGTTGCTTGTCTTGTTTGTTGCCTTAACTGTAATCTTCCAAATTTTTCTTCTTCCCTTTATTTCACTTTTCAGTAGCAAATCTGGTGCACTTCCTTAGAATAGCCAAGAAAGTTTAAATTCTGTATAGCTGACTAACTTCAATAAAGGCAAAACTCAACATTAAATCTAACAAAACAAAATGTAACAAAAAACCCAACAATATATCTTGAGATCTTTCCAAATGAGTTCTAGAGTTTGCATATTCCTTTTTGATAGCTACACAGTATTCTAATGTGGGGTTGTACCATGTCTGTTTAATCATTTCCCTACTGAAATAAAGCTGCAGGTAATAACTCTTTGCATTTATCATTTCATCCATTGGCAAGTGGCTGTTTAGGATAAACTCCCAGAAGTGGGACTGCTGGGTCAAAGGTGTTTGAAATTGTGTTAGACACTGGCAAATTGCCCTCTGGAAGAGCTTACCGGTCGGCATTCCATTGGCACAGTACAAGAGAGTATATATTTCCACAAACCTCTCCAAGAGAAGGTGGTGTTAACCTTTGCCAATCTGATAGGGGAGAAAGAGAGTCTCATAATAGTGTCTGTTTGCATTTCTCCTATGAATGAGGTGTGAAAGTGAACATCTCATGTTTGAGGCATTTGTCTTTTTCCCTTTTTCTCTTTCTTTCAGAACTCTTTGTTCTTATACTTTGCCCATATTTTCTATTGTGCTATTGTTTCATTTCATCTTAATTTCTAGAAGCTCTTTATGTAGTAAATTGATTAGTAGAGTGATTAATTCCTTCTGTTTGTAATACAAGTTTACCATTTGTCCTTGATTATGGTTTCTTTTACTTGAAGAAGTTTTAAGTTTTTATATAGTCAAATTTATCAATTTATTTTTCATGGCCCTTGAATTTTGAGTCATGGTTAGACCTTCTCAACCCCAAGGTTATAGAAATTTTCGTCCATGTTTCCTCTAGCACTTTTGTGAAGAAAAGATCCTACTTTTTTTTTTTTCCAAATGACTACCTAGTTGTTGCAATACTGTTTATTTAATTTAAACAAACACACAAAAAAACAGAACATTTTTATCCCACCAACTTGAGATGCCACCTTTATCATACACAAAGTTCCCACATGTATTTTGGGTCTTGTTCTGGCTTGTCCATCATATTCCATTGGTCTGTTGTCTATTAATACAAACTGCTTTGATTATTGACGCTTCATAGCAGGTTTAATATCTGGTAGGACTAGTTTCCCCTCATTGTTTTCTTTTTCAGAGTTTTCCTAGCTGCTTTTGCTTGTTTATTTTTTCATATGAACTTCATATTCAGCTTGCCTAGACTTTCATAACTGTAGTTCCTCCTTTTATGAACTATTTGGAAGACAGAACATCACTTTCATGTATGTGGTGTCGCCTGCATTCTCTTAATTGAAATGTAATGCAGAGACAGGAAGTGAGCCCATGCTACTGGAAAAATGGCACCAATAGCCTTGCTTAATGCAGGGTTTCCACAAACCTTCACTTTGTTAAAAAAAAAAAAAGAAGTATCTCGTCAGGCTGGGATTTTAGCTGTAAACTTCCTGTAAAGAAAGTCTCAGGTGGAGCTTCATATAAGAGCCATCAAATGATGTAGTGGATAATGTCTTCAGCAGTGTTGGAGAGTAAATGTAGTAATAGGCTGCATAAGGCTGTTTGCCAAGGACATAACCGTGAACAAAATTCAGTGATGCTATTTTCTTGAAGTCAGCATAATGTGATCCACAAGTTCATTGTTTTTCAGATGATCAACTTAATCTCCTCTTGTGCCACTTTCCCCATCACTCAGCCCTGCACTAGTTGTATTGTCTGCCATTCTTTTTCTATAACAATTCTTGTTTGACTTGAGTTTCCTCAGTTTCCAGCAATAACCAAAACATGCCTGCAATCCACTGGCTAATTCCCACAGTCCTGGGACTCAAAATGTATTCAATGAACCTGGTGGCGTTCGTCCGCGCAGGGCGCAGAGTCCCGAGTCTCTGGCTTTGTCCTTCCTCCCTCGGCCGACGTTACCTAGGGCTCGCCGCCTTCCCGAGCCTAGGGCCTGGTTCCCGAGCGGCTTCCTGAAACTTGGTCCCGGCAGGCCAACTCATGTGTTTTGACATTTTAATTCATGGATCACCTAACATAAAGTTCGAAGAAGATATCATAAGGGAAATTAGAAAATATTTGGCACCCAAAGAGAATTAAGTCACTGTGTGGTAAAACTAGGACACCGTTAGAGGAGGATACAAGGGGGGAACTTATAGCTTTAAATGCACACACTAGAAAAGGTAAAAGATTCTGAATTAATGAACTAAGGGTCCAACTCAAAAAGTTAGAACAAGGGCAGGATAAAACAGCCAAAGCCAAAAGAGACAAATGTAAGGGAGGAAATAATAAAGATGAGAACAGAAATTGATAAAAGAAAAAACTAAGTTCAACAAAAGCACAGCTGGATCTTTGAAAAGACCAATAAACCAGGCAAAACGCTGGCAAGAGTGGCTGAGAGTAGAAAGAAGAAGGCACCAGGCCTGTTAGATATGAATAAGAGGAAGGCAACACAGCTCGAGCAGAGATTTTAAGATAACAATAGCTCACATTTATGAGGAGGTCTTTCACGCCATATTCTGTAATGCAATATGTATTTACAGTTTAAGTTAAATATGAGTCCTTTCTACAGCTTTCTCTGCTTAAGTATAGTATTAGTGATGGGCTGACGTTTGCACAGAACTTACTATGAGCTGTTACATGCTCATAACATACCATTCTGCCTCCGTGTCTTTGGTTGGGCTGTTTCCTCAGCTCACAATGCCCTTCCTCTCCTAAACATCCTTTAGTGTTCAGATAAAGTGCAAACCCCTTTAGCTGCCAATGCATCCCCATTATCCATTCTTACTAATAGAGCCATAATTTGTTCAGGATGATAATATGCCCCCTTCAAAATGACAACTACAACTTTCCCAGCTTTCCTGACATCTAGGGGTGGCTGGGTAATGCATTTTGGCCAAGGAGATATACATAGAAGTTTGCATCACCATCACCACTGTCCATTACCAAAACTTTTCCATCACCCCAAACAGAAACTGTACCCATGAAACATGAACTCCCCTTTCCCCACAGGTACTCCTGCCCCTGGTAAACTATAGTCTAATTTCTGACTCTGTGAATTTACATACTCTAATTATTATTTCATATAAGTGAGCTCATACCATATTTGTCCTCTTCTGTCTGGCTTATTTCACTCAAGACGATGTCTTTTTTTAATTCTTTTTTAGGAGAAATTGTAGGCTTACAGAAAAATCATGCATGAAATACAGAGTTCCATACCCACCCTGTTAGTAACACCTTGCATTAGTGTGGGACACTTGTTAGAACTCATGAAAGAACATTTTTATAATTGTGCTATTAACTATAGACCATCATTTACAACAGGGTTCACTGTTTGTGTTGTACAGGTGTATGTTTTTCGTCTTTGTTTTTTGATTTTTCTTCTAGTAACTTATATACAACCTAAAATTTCCCTCCTTTTAACCACATTCAAATATACAATTCAGTGATGTTAATTATGTTCACAATGTTGTGTTACCACATCATTACCAAAACCATCCATCATCAAAACTTTTCCATCAACCCAAATAGAAACTCTGTGCCAATTAAGCGTTGACCCCCCATTCTCTACCCCCACCCCATCCTCTGGTAACCTGTATTTTAGTTTCTGACTCTATGAATTTACTTATTCTGATTATTTCATATCAGTGAGATCATACAATATTTGTCCTTTTGTGTCTGGCTTGTTTCACTTAACAAGTTGTCTTCAAGGTTCATCTGTGTTGTAGCATGTGTCAGAACTTCATTCCTTTTTACTGCTGTATAAGATTTCCTTGTACAAATATACCACATTTTGTCTAGCCATTCATCAGTTGATGGACATTTGGGTTGCTTCCATCTTTTGGCTATTGCGATTAACGCCTCAATGAACATAGGTGTGCAAATATCTGTTCAAGTTCCTGCTTTCAGTTCCTTGAGGTATATACCAGGAAATCAGATTGCTGGGTCGTATGGTGACCCTATACGGAACTTTCCGAGAAACTTCCAAACTGCTTTCCACAGCAGCTGCAGCATTTACATTTCCACCAACAATTTAAAAGCGTTCCTATTTCTCCACATCTTCACCAACACTCGTTCTTTTCCAGTTTTTTTAAAATAGTAGCCATCCTAGTGAGTGTGAAAGCCCATTTTTTTTTCCTCCAGTTTATTTTTTATCTACCCACCCACCCATCCTTCAGTTTCTGTCCCCAGTCTGGGCTGGCCGTGCCACAACATGTTCAGCAGGTGACTTGGTTGTGGTGAGCATGTCTGGCGTGGACCTCCTGGGGGTCTCCGTCTTCTGTGGCTTGACGTGGCAGGCCCTTGGGGAGGGGAGAGTGAGTTCCCCACCCCTGGCTGGGGCAATGGTGAGTTGGTTCAGCAGGTGGTGGCGGGGGGCACCTGGAAGCCGGTGGGCCCTGTGCACACACCGGGTCCCAGAGTGGGGCCCCTAGCTCTCTGGGAGGGTCTGCACTTTTCCGGTGAGTATCCTCAAGGCTGAGAGAGCACAACATTAAGTCACAAATAAAAAACACCATGGCAGGTGGAGAGAGAGAGACTGTGGGAGACAGAAAAAGCTTTACCAGGCTGTACCATTAGCATTGCTCCTTTCTTGCTTTTTGAACAAGGGGCCCATGTCTCTTGTAGCCAGCCCTGGTGTCAGGGAAGCCTTTCCAGGAAGGGGGTCTGCTCATCCTTGGAGCTTTGGCAGGTCTGGTCCACCAGGTAGCAGGCTCCTTGAAGATCCCAAATCCAGAGGCCTCGCTGTGCTCTGAACCAAGCTGACAGCAAGCATGGCTCAGCTCCTGGGGCCACCACTGCCCCTCAGGGCCTGTGCTTACCTCCTGCAGACCCCCAAAAGCCAAGCTTCCCTTTTCTCATGGTCCGAGTTCAGCTGGGCGCCTGGCTGCCTGGCCAAAGGCCACCTTTCCCAGCAGCCCTTGCAGCCAGGTATGGCTGGTCGTCAGTGAGCAGCGGGGACAGTGCCACTGGGGCAAGCTTTCTGCCCCTCTCCCCTTTCCCTGGGCTGCAAAACGTGAGCACTGGGCCCCTGGATGTTGAGGTGGAGGCTGAGCACTGAGGGTGCAGAGCCCCCCTTCAGCCCTGGGCCACTCACTTCTGCACTGTTAGGTGAGTGACACCCAGATGTGAGCATTTTGGGTGCTTTTATTTCAGAGGTTTAGACTATACCCTAATATGGACAGAGAGAGAGACAGCCCCCCATCCTGGGGCCTTGCTCTCTCACACTGGTCCCAGTGACTCCAAACAGAACCATCCTAGCTCCTAGAGATTTCACTCGGAATCCATCCCAGGGTTTCGGCACAAGTCTGTGGGGCTGGGGCTGGGGCCGGGGCCACTGACGGAAAGATCTCATGTTGCCCTCAGAACCAACCCTACCCTCTCGTGGCCCTTGGGTGCTCAGCAGAGGAAGCCTGGAATTGATGAGAACAGAACGAGCCTAAGGCTGGGAGCCCCACTGCAAAGGAGAGCCTCCTGGGACATCCAGGATCCACCCTCCTTATTTTAGATCCCATTTTGCTCACCATTTTTCTACGTATTATAGTCATTTATTTCTCAAAATATGTTAAAGTACTGACATGCAGACCACATATTCTATTCCTCTCCTAAAATGTACATGGGGCATTGTTTCCTATTTTGTCCTAACGTGCTGATTTTCAGTGTTCTTATAAAATTTATTATCAAATATGAAGGCTGGAAGACACATAATGAGGTATTCCGAAGATATAGGGGCATGGACTTTTTTTTTAAATATAAAGCAATTAGCAAGTTTATTCTGCTTTTTATGAACACTCCTTCTTTCCCCCCATTGACATCTAGTTTGTCAGTGAATCTAGTCTTCACATGCTACGCTATCTCCATTGAACCTGTGTCTTAGTTCTACAGGTAAATATATATTTAATATTTAATAATCACCCCCAGTCTTCATATTAATGACTCTCCAGCTGCTTTTTTTTAAATTAAGGAAGTTGTGGGTTTCCAGAAAAATCTCTCCTAAAATGCAGGGTTCCCATATACCCCCTACTATTTATTAATACCTTGCATGGGTGTGGTGGATTTATAACAATTGACGGAAGTACATTTCTATAACTGTACTACTAACTGTAGTCCATGGTTTAACTTAGGAGTCACTGTTTGCACTGTGCAGTTCCACAGATTTTTAAATTTATATATTAAACATATATAGGCATGGCCTTTAAAAACTAATTTCCATGTGAAAAGATCAACTCCAACTGAAGAGAAGAACAGGAACTGGGTAAAATAAATAAAATGAAGGTTGGGGACTGGGTTCCCAATGCAGGAATAAAATGTCAACATTTGCTGTTGGCACATTGGGTGGTGTTGTGCTGGGTCTCCCCTCTTGTGTGGCACATAGCTACACAGATATCAACACGCGCCTAATGTCACTGTCAGTTGCTTTCCAAAAAAGAAGCTAGGCTGTTGTGGAAGCAATCTGCACGTCTTTGTCAGATTCTGAAGTTTTCACTCTGTGAAAGAAAAATCAGTGTCACCACAACGTAACAGCTCTGTGGTTTACATGTGAATTGCAGGTATACTTCTGATATCTGACGAGGTGATCCCAGAACTCTCCAGCACTTTCCTGGGCTAATAGCCACTTTTTAAAAAACTTTGCTTTTGGAAATAATTTCAAACTTATAGGAAAGTTGTAAAAATCATGCAAAACCCATATAAAGAACAGCAACCTACTCACCCCCAATATCCAGATCTACCATCTTTTAACATTTTACTGCATTTGTTGTATCATTCTATCCACCCATCCACCATCTATCCATTCACCTGTCTATTTATCTATTTTCTAAACATTTGAGAGTAGGTTGTATACATCATGTTCCCTGAACACTTAATACTGCCATGTATATTTCCTAAGAACAGGGTATTCACCTTAAGTTCAGTTATCAAATTCAAGAAAGTTAACATTGATATTGTTCTGGTTTGCTAATGCTGCCATTAGGCAAAATACCAGAGATGGATTGGCTTCTATAAAAGGGGGTTTATTTGGTTACACAGTTACAGTCTTAAGGCCATAAAGTGTCCAAGGTAACACATCAGCAATTGGGTACCTTCACTGGAGGATGGCCAATGGCATCTGGAAAACCTCTGTTAGCTGGGAAGGCACGTGGCTGGCATCTGCTCCAGAGTTCTGGTTTCAAAATGGCTTTCTCCCAGGACGCTCCTCTCTAGGCTGCAGCTCCTCAAAAATGTCACTCTTAGTTGCTCTTGGGGCATTTGTCCTCTCTTAGCTTCTCAGGAACAAAAGTCTGCTTTCAAAGCCCATCTCCAAAATGTCTCTGTAAACTGCAGCTCCTCTCTCAGCTCCTGTGCATTCTTCAAAGTGTCCCTCTTGGCTGTAGCAAGCTCAATCCTTCTGTCTGAGCTTTTATAGGGCTTCAGTGAACTAATCAAGGCCCACGCTCAATGGGCGGGGCCACACTTTTAAGGAAATTATCTAATTAGAGTTATCACCTACAGTTGGGTGGGTCACATCTCCATGGAAACACTCAATCAAGGAATTACAATCTAACCAACACTAATCTGTCTGCCCACACAAGATTGCACCAAAAATAATGGCGTTTTGGTGACATAATATATTCAAACTGGCACAGATATAAAGCTTACAGTCTACATTCCAATTTTTTATATTTCCCAATAATGTCCTTTTGGCATTTTCTCTTCCATTATTAGATACTAACATCTACTCTTTTCAAAATCAACAAATTTGGGTGAACACAGATTCAAGTTTGGCTTTCAATTCCAGCCCTGAAAATAAATTTGAGCCTGTGACTTAACCTCTCTTATCCTGTTTCCTCCTTTTCAATGTGGGGAAAAAAATAATCAGAACTCACTTGTTGCTGAGAAACTATAGGAAATAATAGTTGTAAAGCATTTAGTGCAGGGCCCGACACCCCTCAACAACTCAATATGTTCTAGACATGATGACTATTATCAGAAATTTATTTTAGTTCATGTCAAGATTAATTTTCCAAATTGACTGTAAATAAGTGTTTATATGTATACACGACTTTGCTTTATCAACCAGAAGCCTTGCACGGTAGGCATGCAATATGCAAAAGACATGTCCACCCGGGACCTGTAACTGGAGCCTTATTGGGAAAAAGGTCTTTGCAGATGTAATTAATTTAAGGATCTTGCGATGAGATCCTCTTGGATTAGGGTGGGCCTAAGTCCACCGACAAATGGGCTTAGAAGAGAAGAGAGAGGGAGAAGATACAGCAGAGAAGGCAAGGAGAACGCAGAGGCACGTATTGGAAGGAGGCTGCAACGAGCCACAGAACAGAAGCTGGAGGCTTCCAGAACTCAGAAGAGGCAAAGAAGGATTCTTCCCTAGATCCTCTGCAGGGAACGCAGCCCTGCTGACACCTGGATTTTGGACCTCTCACCTTCAGAACTGTGAAAGGATAAATTTCTGTTGTTTTAAGCTGCCAAGCTTATGGCAGCCCCGGGAAACCAGCACACAATGCAAGGAAAGTTGGTGCATAAGGCTTGTTTCCACATTTATTTATGTCATAATTTTTTATTTTCTCTTCCAGGAGAAGTTTTGCATTCACATCGCATTAAACCTTTCTCCGGACACAGTTCAAAAAGGAGCATATCAATTGCTAGCTGTTTTGCCTACTTGCTGTGTGCCTCTTACATCCAAGAAACCAGGCTGCATGATTATCATTGTCATTTTACAAAATGGGAAAATGGAGGCACAGAGGATGTGGAACAAGGAAGGGATGGAGTTAGGATTTGAACCAGGCAGGGAAAATGGTAATTTTAATGATAAAACAAAGAATGCCATGCTGGAAACATGTATGCTTTAGCTGAACATAACATTCAACTTGACGGGAAGGTTCTACTAGCTGAAAGGAAGCTCTCACTCGTTAATGTGGAGATAGGCAGCTGACGATGGAGCACTTCGGCAAGTTGGGGCCTCATGACGGGGAAGAGGTGGGGGGTCTGCAGGACAGGGGAGCATGGGGATGGGGTGCGGCAGAGGTCAAAGGGCTGGCGGTGGGGACACACCTCCAGGTATGCATCAGATGTTCACCCCAATCCCAGATCCCAATGATTCCAAGGCTGCATAACCTGAGGAGCAGGCCACAGGTGACGCCTCCTTCCAGAACACTTCCAGACCCTACCTCAAACCTGGCAAGGTCAGTCGCAGAAAGTCATAAAACTAAATCTCGTCAGTTTAGAAACCAGAGTTAGGTTTAAAAATTTTAATAAAAAATGTTATGCACTTGGCCATAGCCGATTTATTTTAAGGTTACCTTAATTTCTTTCAGTCCGTGGGGGCCCAATTCAATTTTCAAGGTTAATTCCTTCCTGCTCTCACCATGACTGCAGCCTCTCGAGCCTTCTCCTCCCTCGTCCAGCCCCCAAGGGCCCCTCCCTGCGTTTTTCTTCCAATGCCACCAGGAACCACCCATGCAACCTGCCCACATGCGGTTTTTGATTGCTGAAGCCCTTTCTGGGAACAGATAAAGATCTACGCTACCCGGAATCTGCAACTTCGGGGCCCCAGCCTGAAGTGTGGTGAGAGTCTGTCTTAGTTTCACCATCTCAAGGTGAGAGTGGGTCTGCAGGAGGCGGGCAATGCCCCTCCCAAGAAACCAGCCCTCCTTTCTCCATCAGGCAGAGCAGAGGTTACAGCTCTAAGATAAATCTGTGTGAATTTAGAACCATGACATTTGGGATACAGCAGTTTCTGGAAACATGCATGCATTTCGCTTAGAGACACTTTTGCTTAGATATTTGCCAAAGAATTCTGGAATTAAAATGCAGCCACTTGCAAATTAAAGCTAATGAAAAAAATAGTGTCTTTCTCTGTGCTGCCCCATGTGGATGCATACACACACGTTTTACACACACTTGCATGTATATTTTTTTTTTATCATCATTTTATTGAGATATATTCACATACCACGCAGTCATACAAAACAAATTGTACTTTCGATTGTTTACAGTACCATTACATAGTTGTACATTCATCACCTAAATCAATCCCTGACACCTTCATTAGCACACACACAAAAATAACAAGAATAATAATTAGAGTGAAAAAGAGCAATTGAAGTAAAAAAGAACACTGGGTACCTTTGTCTGTTTGTTTGCTTCCCCTACTTTTCTACACATCCATCCATAAACTAGACAAAGTGGAGTTTGGTCCTTATGGCATTCCCAATCCCACTGTCACCCCTCATAAGCTACATTTTTATACAACTGTCTTCGAGATTCATGGGTTCTGGGTTGTAGTTTAATAGTTTCAGGTATCCACCACCAGCTACCCCAATTCTTTAGAACCTAAAAAAGGTTGTCTAAAGTGTGCGTAAGAGTGCCCACCAGAGTGATCTCTCGGCTCGTTTTGGAATCTCTCTGCCACTGAAGCTTATTTCATTTCCTTTCACATCCCCCTTTTGGTCAAGAAGATGTTCTCCATCCCACGATGCCGGGTCTACATTCCTCCCCGGGAGTCATATTCCACGTTGCCAGGGAGATTCACT
Source organism: Choloepus didactylus (assembly GCF_015220235.1). Taxonomy (NCBI): domain Eukaryota; kingdom Metazoa; phylum Chordata; class Mammalia; order Pilosa; family Megalonychidae; genus Choloepus; species Choloepus didactylus. The sequence goes on along the minus strand of NC_051314.1, from coordinate 10,446,102 downwards.
TCCCTGGGTGTCTGATCCCACGTAGGGGGGAGGGCAGTGATTTCACCTTTCAAGTTGGCTTAGCCAGAGAGAGAGGGCCACATCTGAGCAACAAAGAGGCATTCAGGAGGAGACTCTTAGGCACAAATACAGGGAGGCCTAGCCTCTCCTTTGCAGCAACCGTCTTCCCAAGGGTAAAACTTATGGTAGAGGGCTCAACCCATCAAACCACCAGTCCCCTATGTCTGTGGTCATGTTAGCAACCATGAAGGTGGGGTAGGCAAATACCCCTGCATTCTCCACAGGCTCCTCAAGGGGGCACTACATCTTTTTTTTTTTTTTTCCTTGTTTGTCTTTTTTCTTTTTTTTTTTTTTTTTAACTTTCCCTTCTTTTTTAAATCAACTGTATGAAAAAAAAAGTTAAAAAGAAAACAAACATACAATAAAAGAACATTTCAAAGAGACCATAACAAGGGAGTAAGAAAAAGACAACTAACCTAAGATAACTGCTTAACTTCCAACATGTTCCTACTTTACCCCAAGAAAGTTACATACTATAGCAACATTTCAGTGAACTTGTTCCTACTACATCCATCAGAAATTAACAGACCATAGTCATTTCTGGGCATCCCCAGAACGTTAAATAGCTTATCTGTTCTTCTTGGATTATTGTTCCCCCTTCCTTAATTGCTCTCTACTGCTAGTTCCCCTACATTCTACATTATAAACCATTTGTTTTACATTTTTCAAAGTTCACATTAGTGGTAGCATATAATATTTCTCTTTTTGTGCCTGGCTTATTTCGCTCAGCATTATGTCTTCAAGGTTCATCCATGTTGTCATATGTTTCACCAGATCGTTCCTTCTTACTGCCGCGTAGTATTCCATAGTGTGTATATACCACATTTTATTTATCCACTCATCTGTTGAAGGACATTTGGGTTGTTTCCATCTCTTGGCAATTGTGAATAATGCTGCTATGAACATTGGCGTGCAGATATCTGTTCGTGTCACTGCTTTCCGATCCTCCGGGTATATACCGAGAAGTGCAATCGCTGGATCGAATGGTAGCTCTATATCTAGTTTTCTAAGGAACTGCCAGACTGACTTCCAGAGTGGCTGAACCATTATACAGTCCCACCAACAATGAATAAGAGTCCCAATTTCTCCACATCCCCTCCAGCATTTGTAGTTTCCTGTTTGTTTAATGGCAGCCATTCTAACCGGTGTTAGATGGTATCTCATTGTGGTCTTAATTTGCATCTCTCTAATAGCTAGTGAAGCTGAACATTTTTTCATGTGTTTCTTGGCCATTTGTATTTCCTCTTCAGAGAACTGTCTTTTCATATCTTTTGCCCATTTTATAATTGGGCTGTCTGTACTATTGTCATTGAGTTGTAGGATTTCTTTGTATATGCAAGATATCAGTCTTTTGTCAGATACATGGTTTCCAAAAATTTTTTCCCATTGAGTTGGCTGCCTCTTTACCTTTTTGAGAAATTCCTTTGAGGTGCAGAAACTTCTAAGCTTGAGGAGTTCCCATTTATCTATTTTCTCTTTTGTTGCTTGTGCTTTGGGTGTAAAGTCTAGGAAGTGGCCTCCTAATACAAGGTCTTGAAGATGTTTTCCTACATTATCTTCTAGGAGTTTTATGGTACTTTCTTTTATATTGAGATCTTTGGTCCATTTTGAGTTAATTTTTGTGTAGGGGGTGAGGTAGGGGTCCTCTTTCATTCTTTTGGATATGGATATCCAACTCTCCCAGCCCCATTTGTTGAAAAGACCATTATGGCTCAGTTCGGTGACTTTGGGGGCCTTATCAAAGATCAGTCGGCCATAGATCTGAGGGTCTATCTCTGAATTCTCAATTCGATTCCATTGATCTATATGTCTATCTTTGTGCCAGTACCATGCTGTTTTGGCAACTGTGGCTTTATAATAAGCTTCAAAGTCAGGGAGTGTAAGTCCTCCCACTTCGTTTTTCTTTTTTAGAGTGTCTTTAGCAATTCGAGGCATCTTCCCTTTCCAAATAAATTTGATAACTAGCTTTTCCAAGTCTGCAAAGTAGGTTGTTGGAATTTTGATTGGGATTGCATTGAATCTGTAGATGAGTTTGGGTAGAATTGACATCTTAATGACATTTAGCCTTCCTATCCATGAACATGGAATATTTTTCCATCTTTTAAGGTCCCCTTCTATTTCTTTTAGTAGAGTTATGTAGTTTTCTTTGTATAGGTCTTTTACATCTTTGGTTAAGTTTATTCCTAGGTACTTGATTTTTTTAGTTGCTATTGAAAATGGTATCTTTTTCTTGAGTGTCTCTTCAGTTTGTTCATTTCTAGCATATAGAAACATTACTGACTTATGTGCATTAATCTTGTATCCTGCTACTTTGCTAAATTTGTTTATTAGCTCTAGTAGGTGTATCGTCGATTTCTCAGGGTTTTCTAGATATAAGATCATATCATCTGCAAACAATGACAGTTTTACTTCTTCTTTTCCAATTTGGATGCCTTTTATTTCTTTGTCTTGCCGGATTGCCCTGGCTAGCACTTCCAGCACAATGTTGAATAACAGTGGTGACAGCGGGCATCCTTGTCTTGTTCCTGATCTTAGAGGGAAGGCTTCCAGTCTCTCACCATTGAGTACCATGCTGGCTGTGGGTTTTTCATATATGCTCTTTATCATGTTGAGGAAGTTTCCTTCAATTCCTACCTTTTGAAGTGTTTTTATCAAAAAGGGATGCTGGATTTTGTCAAATGCTTTTTCAGCATCTATTCAGATGATCAATTGATTTTTCCCTTTCGAGTTTTTAATGTGTTGTAATACATTGATTGTTTTTCTTATGTTGAACCATCCTTGCATGCCTGGAATGAACCCCACTTGGTCATGGTGTATGATTTTTTTAATGTGTCTTTGGATTCGATTTGCAAGTATTTTGTTGAGGATTTTTGCATCTATATTCATTAGGGAGATTGGCCGGTAGTTTTCCTTTTTTGTAGCATCTTTGCCTGGTTTTGGTATTAGATTGATGTTAGCTTCATAAAATGAGTTAGGTAGTGTTCCATTTTTTTCAATGTTTTGAAAGAGTTTGAGTAAGATTGGTGTCAGTTCTTTCTGGAAAGTTTGGTAGAATTCCCCTGTGAAGCCATCTGGCCCTGGGCATTTATTTGTGGGAAGATTTTTGATGACTGATTGGATCTCTTTGCTTGTGATGGGTTGGTTGAGGTCTTCTATTTCTTCTCTGGTCAGTCTAGGTTGTTCATATGTTTCCAGGAAATTGTCCATTTCTTCTACATTATCCAGTTTGTTGCCATACAGTTGTTCATAATATCCTCTTATAATTTTTTAATTTCTTCAGGATCTGCAGTTATGTCACCTTTTTCATTCATTATTTTGTTTATATGGGTCTTCTCTCTTTTTGATTTTGTCAGTCTAGCTAGGGGCTTGTCAATCTTGTTGATCTTCTCAAAGAACCAACTTTTGGTGATATTTATCCTTTCTATTGTTTTTTTGTTCTCTATGTCATTTATTTCTGCTTTAATCCTTGTTATTTCTTTTCTTGTACTTGGTTTAGGATTGGTTTGCTGTTCATTTTCTAGCTTCTTCAGTTGATCCATTAGTTCTTTGATTTTGGCTCTTTCTTCCTTTTTAATATATGCGTTTAGTGCTATAAATTTCCCCCTTAGCACTGCTTTTGCTGCATCCCATAGGTTTTGGTATGTTGTGTTCTCATTTTCATTCGTCTCTATCTATTTAGCAATTTCTCTTGCTATTTCTTCTTTAACCCACTGATTGTTTAGGAGTGTGTTGTTTAACCTCCAGGTATTTGTGAATTTTCTAAGTCTCTGATGGTTATTGACTTCTAATTGTATTCCATTGTGGTCAGAGAATGTGCTTTGAATAATTTCAATCTTTTTAAATTTATTGAGGCTTGTTTTATGTCCCAGCATATGATCTATTCTGGAGAAAGTTCCGTGAGCACTAGAAAAGTATGTGTATCCTGGTGATTTGGGATGTAATGTCCTGTAGATGTCTGTTAAATCTAATTCATTTATCAGATTGTTTAGGTTTTCAATTTCCTTATTGGTCTTCTGTCTGGTTGATCTATCTATAGGAGAGAGTGATGTGTTGAAGTCTCCCACAATTATTGTGGAAACATCAATTGCTTCCTTTAGTTTTGCCAATGTTTCTCTCATGTATTTTGTGGCACCTTGATTGGGTGCATAGACATTTACGATTGTTATTTCTTCTTGCTGAATTGCCCCTTTTATTAGTATGTAGTGGCCTTCTTTGTCTCTCAAAACATCCCTGCATTTGAAGTCTATTTTATCTGAGATTAATATTGCTACACCTGCTTTCTTTTGGCTGTAGCTTGCATGAAATATTTTTTTCCATCCTTTCACTTTCAGTTTCTTTGTGTCCCTGTGTCTAAGATGAGTCTCTTGTATGCAACATATTGATGGTTCATTTTTTTTGATCCATTCTGCGAATCTATATCTTTTAATTGGGGAGTTTAATCCATTTACATTCAACGTTAAAACCGTGAAGGCATTTCTTGAATCGGCCATCTTATCCTTTGGTTTATGTTTGCCATATTTTTCCCTCTCTCTATTAATATCCTTTATTGTACCCATACCGAATCTCTTTAGTACTGAACCTTTCTCCAGGTCTCTCTGTCCTGTCTTTGTTTCTCTGTCTGTAGGGCTCCCTTTAGTATCTCCAGTAGGGCAGGTCTCTTGTTAGCAAATTCTCTCAGCATTTCTTTGTCTGTGAAAAATTTAAGCTCTCCCTCAAATTTGAAGGAGAGCTTTGCTGGATAAAGTATTCTTGGCTGGAAATTCCTCTCACTCAGAATTTTAAATATATCGTGCCACTGCCTTCTTGCCTCCATGGTGGCTGCTGAGTAGTCACTACTTAGTCTTATGCTGTTTCCTTTGTATGTGGTGAATTGCTTTTCTCTTGCTGCTTTCAGAACTTGCTCCTTCTCTTCTATGTTTGACAGTGTGATCAGTATATGTCTCGGAGTGGGTTTTTTTGGATTTATTCTATTTGGAGTTCGCTGAGCATTTATGATTTGTGTATTTATGTTGTTTAGAAGATTTGGGAAGTTTTCCCCAACAATTTCTTTGAATACTCTTCCTAGACCTTTACCCTTTTCTTCCCCTTCTGGGACACCAATGAGTCTTATATTCGGACGTTTCATATTATCTATCATATCCCTGAGGTCCATTTCGAGTTTTTCAATTTTTTTCCCCATTCTTTCTTTTATGCTTTCATTTTCCATTCTGTCATCTTCCAGGTCACTGATTCGTTGTTCAACTTCCTCTAGTCTTGTACTATGAGTGTCCAGAATCTTTTTAATTTGGTCAATAGTTTCTTTAATTTCCATAAGATCATCCATTTTTTTATTTAGTCTTGCAATGTCTTCTTTATGCTCTTCTAGGGTCTTCTTGATTTCCTTCATAACCCGTACTATGGTCTCATTGTTCATCTTTAGTTCTTTCAGTAGCTGCTCTAGGTGCTGTGTCTCTTCTGGTCTTTTGATTTGGGTGCTTGGGCTTGGGTTATCCATATCGTCTGGTTTTTTCATATGCTTTATAATTTTCTGTTGTTTTGGGCCTCTTGGCATTTGCTGAACTTGATAGGGTTCTTTTAGGGTTTGTAGACCAGTTGAAGTCCTTATCTCTAATTTATCAGATCTACAGCTTCGTGGAGTACACTTTCTCTAACTAACCAGCAGGTGGCGTCCACGAGCCACCTGTTCTCCACAAGCCAGATCTCCCCTGCTTAGCCTTTTTGGTGAGTGGGGGAGTGAGTCTTGTGGGGCCCAATTGGTGTACCAAGCTTGCGTGTGTAGTTGGTGTTGCCTGCCCTGTATGTGGGGCGTGTTTCTGGGCAGTCGGGAAGGGGGGGTGGCCCTAACAATGAAATCTCCCTGATGATCCTAGAGTTTTAAAGCTGCTGCAATAGTCTAATCCTTCAGTTCAGTCCTGCCACAGTTTGTCTCTGCCACTGACCCACAAGTCTTTGGTATTGGCGTATGGCTCCTGAGACTTGCAAGTGGGCCCCTCTTCCAGGCTGTGCACCCCGGGTCCTCTGTTGAGGGATGACTGTGCTATGTCACAGGTGAGTGCCGTCCCCCCAGGGCAGTTCTGGGCTGCTGGGCTGTGTTGGGAGGCTCCCAGTCTGCTCAAATGATGGCTGAATGGGGCTCTGTTAATTCACACTGCTCCCCCTTCCCAGCTCTGGGACATTCAGCTGAGGTTGCAGGGAAGGCTAATGTCCACGCCCAGTTTTGTGGTGTATGCCTGTTATTTGAAGCACTTCCGTCACACTGGGTTGTCTGGGGCAGCTCTGGGCTATGGGGCTGGCGATGGGCAGGAGTGTTTCCTGTCCACCAAGATGGTGGCTGTGAGCGGACACCCCCCTTTTCTTGGGAAGTTGTGTTGTTTAGTGAATTTTCTCAGCCACTGGAATATTGCCTTTTGTCTCAGAGCTCTCTTAGTTCTGCTCTTGACTTGACGTGCCCAAATTTCAATTCTTTGAAGCTTTCTGTATTGAGCTTCTTAGAGTAATTGTTTTAGAAAAAGCAAAAAGGATTTAAAAAAAAAAAAAAAACAAAAAAAAAAAAACGGCCCTCCTCAGAGATCTAATGGGTTATTGAAATGCTAATAGACAAAGCAACCAGGGCCATTAAGGAAAGATGCACAGGGCAGAGAGATCAGCCTTGCTTCGGGATTTGCATATGCGCCTCAAGGCCTGATCTCCGCCCTTCCCCTTTCTGTGTTCACCAGAACTCGAAAAATCCTCTGCTTTTATTTTGGAGTTTTTCGTGTTGTTTTTTTTCTATGTCTGTCTCCTCTCTGCTGGGCTGGCTGCTCTCAGAGTCTCTGGTGTCTGGTCTCAGTCTATCTATGGTTGGAGTTTGAATCAGTAGAATGAGTTTCCGATAAGAGCAGCCACTGCAATTCTCCCTTCTCCTTCCCGGAGCTGACAGCCCCTCCTCCCCCGGGACTGAGCCTGGCAGGGAGGGGCGCGGGTCCCCTGGCCGCAAAAACTTACAGATTTCGCTGATCTCAGCAGTTCCACGTTTTCATGAGTGTTGTATGAAGTATGCCCAAAGACAGATTGCTCTGTGGTGTCCAGTCCACGCAGTTCCTGGCTTTTTACCTACTTTCCTGGAGGAGTAACTAAAACATACAGCTCACCAGTCTGCCATCTTGCCCCGCCTCGGGTTTTTTGTATATTTGCATGTATATTTAAATCTCACGAGTCCTCTTTCAATAATTACCTAAGAACTGGTAAACAGAGACCCTGCACTATCTGGCTCCTGCCTCTCTACCTAACCTCATTGGGGCCCAGGCTCCCCCTTGCTTGATATCCTGTAGCCACTTGGGGCTTGGCTCTACTGCTCCAACACACCAAGCTCTTCTCTGCCCCAGGGCCTTTGCACAAGTTGCTCCCTCTGCCTCAGAAGCTTTGCTCCAGGCTCTGCACGGGCAGCTCCTTCTCATCTTTCAGCTCTCAGCTTCAGCATCAACTCCTCTGCAAATCCTTCCTTGACCACCTCATCCAAAGTGGCACCCCCACTGTGGTCGACAGGATGATGGCCCCCCAACGATGTTTACATCCTCATCCCCAACATGTATTTGTTACATTACCTGGCAAGGGGGGTATTAAGGTTGCGGATGGAACTAAGGCTGCTGAGCAGCTGACTTTAACGTAACAAGATTGCACTGGATTATCTGGGGGGCCCCAATGTAATCACGGAGTCTTTAAATGGGGAAGGGGGGTGGGTAGAAGAGCCAGAACCGGCGAGATGGCAGCCTGAGAAAGGCCGGATTAGCCAGCGTTGGCTCTGAAGACAGGGAGGGGCCGTGAGCCAGGAATGCCGCGGCCTCTAGAAGCTGGAAAAGGCAGGGAGACAAGTGCTCCCCGGGAAGGAATGCAGCCGGCCCACACCTTGATTTTAGCTCCGTGAGACTGACTGTGGACTTCAGGCTCTCAGAACTGTAGGAGAATGAAGTTGCATGTTTTAAGTCCCCATGTTTTTGGTAATTTGTTACAGCAGCCGTGGGAACGAACACCGGTCTGTGCTCCAGTGCCAACCCCGCAGAGAAGCCCTCCCTGACCACCTCATTGCCCGCCCCACCCAGTGACTCTCTTTTGGGCATTTCCCATGTACTCACCACCGTTTCCAGGCTCCAGGCACAGAGCAGCAAATGAGACAGACTAAAAGTCCCGGGGAGTGCTGGGCTTAGGGGAGTGTGCCCTGTACATGGCACAGTCGCTGAAGGTGACATTTGGGCAAAGATCTGAAGCAGGTGAGGGAACAGGGCAGGAGGTAGCTGGGGAAGAGCGAGCCGGGCAGAGAGAGAACACGGTGCAAGTGCAGAGGCCGTTTATCATCGGGAGAGTAAAAACGGCACTGGCAATAACCAGGCTGGACCAACAGGCACGAAGCAGGACAGAGGCCACCTCTCAAAGGCAGGATCCCTGAGCAGCAAGGACAGGTGCTGGAGCATGGCGAGTGCAGAGCAGGAGGGGTCACGAGGTCCGAGAGGGCAGGGGCAGGCTGGTCACGGCCTGCAGGTCACGCTGACATCAGCTTTTGCTCTGGGAAGACAGAAAACCATGGGAGAGCTTTAAGCAGAATAACCTGATTGGGTTTACATTTTAATAGGATTGCCCTGGCTGGTGAGCTGAGACCCGAACCTAAGAACAAGAGGGCAGAGGCAGGAAGCCATGCCCCTTGGCCCCCACTCTGTGGATGGGTAAGATCTACTTTGACAGTAGAGCCAAAAGGATTTGCCTTCAGATAGAAAGTGGAGAGGAAGGGAAGCCGAGGGTAGTGCCTCATTTCCTTTGTAGACTTTTCACATCTCTACATTTGTCTGTCTCTGTGTGTTCTAGTTTGCTAATGCTGCCGGAATGCAAAACACCAGAAATGGATCGGCTTTTATAAAGGGGTTTATTTGGTTACAAAGTTACAGTCTTAAGGCCAGAAAGTGTCCAAGGTAACACATTAGCAATCGGGTACCTTCACTGGAGGATGGCCAATGGTGTCCGGAAAACCTCTGTTAGCTGGGAAGGCACATGGCTGGTGTCTGCTCCCAAGTTCTGGTTTCAAAATGGCTTCCTCTCAGGACATTCCTCTCTAGGCTGCAGCTCCTCAAAAATGTCACCTTAGTTGCACTTGGGGTATTTGTCCTCTCTTAGCATCTCCAGAGCAAGGGTCTCCTTTCAACGGCTGTCTTCAAACTGTCTCTCATCTGCAGCTCCTGTGCTTTCTTCAAAGCATCCCTCTTGGCTGTAGCTCCTCTTCAGAAGTTCACTCACAGCTGCGCTGAGTTCCCTCTGCCTGTCAGCTCATTTATATGGCTCCACTGATCAAGTCCCACCCTGATGCGTGGGGCCACACCTCCATGGAAATATCTCATCAGAGTTATCACCTACAGTTGGGTGGGGCACATCTCCATAGAAATACTCAAAGAATTCCAATCTAATCAGCATTAAAATGTCTGCCCCACAAGATTGCATAAAAAAAATATGGCTTTTTCTGGGGACATAATACATTCAAACCAGCACACTGTGGATGGAAAGTCCACAGGGCAGGGACTTTATACTGTTTGGCAGCTGGCATTTAGTACCTGGCACATCATAGGCACACAGCTTACCTTGAATGAAAGAATGAATGGAAAGGAACTGGTATTTCAATTTCCATGGTGCTGATAAGAAACCTGAAAAAAAAAAAAAAAAGAAATTAAATAAATGGTTTGCCCAAACTTGTTGACTCAGAGGCAAAACTGGGCCTAAATCCAGACATCCGACTGCTCCTTTCCAGCGCTCAGCCATGGATCCACCAGCAACTCTTGCCTCACAGCCTTGATCATTTTCTTGGCTTTTAAATTTGATGCCACCAGTGAAGTTATGGTCTTGAAGGTGCCCAATTAGAAAGCAGAAGCACCATCGATCAGAAATTCATTTTGCAGAAAAAAGCTCTGGGTGGTCCAGCTATTAGAGAGGGCACTGAACAGCTTCGCTGCTTGGGGCTGGATCATGAAGAATCAGGAACCCCTTTGTGCTGATTTGAATCTATCCTGTCCCCCACAAAAGCCATGTTCTTTAATGCAGTCTTGTGGGGGCAGACTTATTAGTCTTTTGATTAGGGTGGAAACTTTTGAATGAGTGTTTCCATGGAGATGTGACACCCAGCTGTGGGTGAGACCTTTAATTAAATTATTTCCATGGAGATGTGGACTCCACCCGTTTAGGGTGGGTCTCAATAAGTTCACCGGAGTACTTAAGAGAGTTCAAGAGCCAACACAAATGCTTGGAGACTCTTGAAGAGGCAGACAGAAGATTGTTTGGAGATGCTAAGCTAAGAGACGAAGCCCAGAGTTTGCCCCCGAGAAGTTAAGAGAGGACCCCCAGATGCTTAGAGAGAAACATCCTGGGAGAAAGAAACAAGGATGCACAGGAGCGGAGAGAGAGGAGCTAAGAGAGACAGAAGCCCAGAGACATTTTGGAGAGAGACATTTTGCAACAGAACCCAGGAGCAAAGGACCAGCAGATGCCGGCCACGTGCCTTCCCATCTGACAGGTGTTCCGGACGCCATCGGCCATTCTTCAGTGAAGGTAACCTCTTGTTCGTGCCTTAGTTTAGTCACTTTTATGGCCTTAGAACTTAGGTTATTTGTAATCTAATAAAGCCCCTTTATAAAAGCCAATCCATTTCTGGTATTTTTGCACAAAGGCGACATTAGCAAACTGGACCGCCCTCTTTACTCCCCACCATCAAGAACGACAGGAGGCTTGAGGACGGTCTTCCAAAAGGACCTGCTACATCCTGCCGCAAAAGAGTGGTCTCCCCCAGCAGACTTATTTGTCCTAATAATTTAGAAGGAAAGTACACATTTTTCTGAATGCAACGATACTTTTTTCCTCCTCTTAATTTTCCACTCTCCATAAGAATTTGTCTAGTAGTGCTGTCTGGTGGGTACTGAGCAGAGCCCAGACAGAGAAGGTGGGGAGGCCAGCAGATGGGCAGGTGAGCAGCTCCAAGGAGATGCCCTGGTTTTCTCTTCCAGTCTAGGTCCTGTATGATTTCCATGCACTTGTGAGACATAAGCTTGGCTGTCTGTGAGGCAGCTGCATTTATGTATTTACATTTTTTTTGCATTTATTTTTATTGTAGTAAAATACATATAACAATCAATTTGCCATTTTCATCATTTTTAAGTCTACAGTTCAGGGGCATTAAGTACATTCATAAGGTTGTGCAACAATCGCTACTGTCTCTTTCCAAAACATTTTCATCACCCCAAGCAGAAACTCAAAACCCATTAATCCATGACTCCCCATTCCCTGCTCTCCACAGACCCTGGTAATCTCTCATCTGCTTTGTGTCCCATGAGCTTACCCCTTCTAGAGACCTCATTTAAGTGGAATCATACAATATTTGTCTTTAGCGTCTGGCTTATTTCACTCAACATGACGTCTGCAAGGGTCGGTCATCCAGTTTGTAGCATGTACCAGCACTTCACTTCCTTTTACTACTGAATAATATTCCATTGTATGGATAGACCACATTTAATTTATCCATACTTCTGTCGATGGTCACTTGAGTTACTTCTACCTTTTGGCTGTTGGGAATAATGCTGCTGTGAACACTGGTATACAGGTATCTGAGTCCCTATTTTTAATTCTTTTGGGTATTTACCTAGGAGTGAATAGCTGGGTCCTAAGGTAATTCTATGTTTAACTTTTGAGGAGACAGCTGCATTTTAATAGTGTGTAATTCTTGTGGATTTGTTGTTTGAGATGAGGCAGTATTAAGGAGATCATTGCTACCTATTGACAAGGGCACCTTTGGAACTTGCTGGATGGGCTGACTTACCCTCAGAGAGAAGGGATAGACTTCTCTTCCCATTTGTAAAATGCAGAAAGATCAACAGAACAAGATCTGGGATGACGTCAGATGTTTCACTGGATCACCATAAAATGCTCCCTGGCAGTAGGTCTGTACAAAACTTCTCCATAGCTCTCACTGCACCTTCTAATGTTCACGTGATCATTAGGAGGAGCCTTTCTGTTAGGAAGGAACTTAAAAATACGCCGTGTCCACCAGCCACTTCCCCTCCCTGTGGGCTACTCAGGTGTTAGAATCTCTGGCTGAGAAAGCAGGTGAGGTGACTGCGTGAAATCCATGAAGGGGTCACCTCCTGCTTGGGGAAGGGGGCTGCTGTTCTGAGCATCCCTTTTTTACCCTAAATAGTACGAGTTAGCCAAATCCATGGCACCTGGCACTGGACAGATGACAGATGCGATGCACATCCCTTCATTCGTCACGGACGGGCACACCCTGGAGAAGCAGGGCCCTGCCTGCCACACAGGGCCACCTGGGGTTGCACTCTGGAGCAGAGCGAACGGACGGGGACAGTGGGAGGAAGGCCTTGTAGGAACGAGGCTGTTACTACCCTGGTTCCCACGAGAGGATGCGATGGGCTTGCTGAATATTCCATGGGCTGGCAGGCGGTGGAAACTATTGGGTCGAGGGCAAGCTGGGGTGCAGCTGGCCCAGCTGGATGGGGAAAGAGCCAGGTAGGGAGGCTTTCCTACAGGGTGGGTTGCAAATCTGATGAGAGCAGGGGAACCCATAGTGAGGGCTTTGGGGCCCCATGGGGCTCAGAGATGTCAAGGCAGCACACGGCATGTCAGGCCTCACAATTCAGCTGTACTTCAGTGGGACCTCAGACTCCAGCAAAAGAGAGAGAGAGAGAAAGACAAGGAAAGGAAACCCACAGGTGATGGGGGGGTCAAGGGAGACATGCAGGTGTGGCACCTCCTGGTTCCCTCTGCAGCCTTCTTCCCATGGGTCCCCCATGTCTTCCACTTACTACCACCCTCCAGACCACTCTAACCCACCCTCCTGCTCCTTCCCAGCTCAGAGCCACCTTCTTGGCTGCGGTTCTGTATAGATGACCCCCTCTTGTCTGTCCCCTCTCCCCCTTCCCCCAACTTTGATGGCAGCTGTGTTTATTATTATTTTTTTAATCAATAATTCCTTATACCATGATGTTTCAATGCAGACCAAATGATGTTTAAGCTCTCTAGCTGCATCTTTTTGTGAGAATTAGATTAAGTTTAGCTTTCACACAGGGTGGGGGCAGTTTGGGGGTTGACAGAGGGCTAAGAAGCTAAACCCTAATCGGTGGCCAGTCCTCCGGTTTATCTGCCCACTATTCTTGCAAGATGGAGACTAGGTGGTAGAGGTTCTTAAAATAGCTTCATAAGTTGTTACCAAACTAGCTCAGACTGGCTCTGCAGTTAAAGAACAAAGGAAAGAGAGGTGGAGACTTGTTTCAAATGTTCCTTGTTTCAAATGTTTCAAGTTGGTGCAGGAGACTTACTTTCAATGTTTCAAATCTGAGCCGGCTGCATGTTTCAAATTTGCATGGGCTGGTTAAGCTTGTCCAACAGAATGTAACCTCTGAAGTATCCAGCCACTGGAGAAACAGGGGAGGGACTTGTGGGTTAGGGGAAGGGAATAAATACTGCTGGATCTATTGTTTTGCAGCCAAGTTTCCATGTTTTGTTTGTGTGCCCCTTCCTGCAAGATTGTGAGTAAATCCTTTTCTTCTCCACAATCGGGTGAGCATTCATTGCTTTTTAGGAATAGTGCTTGTTTGTCACACTTTCAGGTCCATTTCTCTCCATAAAGTGCTTACCTTAGAAGGTCTGGGCAGAATCTGAGTTCGCTCTTTGTACCAACTCATCAGTATACCCAGAACCTCCCTCTGCTAGGTGGTTACATCTGTGCGGAGCCGCTGGCTGATTTGGGGCCATATTGCAAAAGGGGCTTGGGGAAGGCGGAACCGAATGACATTCCTGCAGCGTTGTCTGTCCTGTCCTCCCGGGCTGCTTCATCCCGGGGCCACCCCCGCTGCCTCCTGTGAGTCAGGCACTGGACTGAGGCCTGGGAAGGGCCGCCAGGAATCCACAGGCCACCCCCTCATCCGAACAGGGAAGGCGTTGGGGTCCAGAAAGCTTAGAGACCTTACTCAAGCAGGTGGGTAAAGGAAGACTCGGGAAACTTGCTTCCCCTGCTCTCCGTGCTGCTGCCCCGCGGGAGCTGACAGGCTGCGGCATCCGAGTCCGGGAAGCGCTTCCCGCCAGCCGGCTTGTGAGAGAACAGCAGCTCCGCACCCCGCTTACCAAGGCCAGAGATCTCCAGGTAGCTCAGGCCCTGGAAAATGTGCCACCTGGGGACGTGACCTGGGGACGTGACTCAAGGGATGTGGGTTATTATTGCTTCGGGGCGGGGCGGGGTGCCGAAGGCAGAGTGGGGGGTGCGGGGAAGAACTTTCGGCTTTGTAAATGACACCGCGCCCCGACTCAAACCCTCCTAGCACAGCTCTTCTAAACCCGCAAAAGCACAGCGCGGCGATAAATCCCCCCGCAGCCGAGGCCGTGGTTTCCTCGGCGGGGGTCGCAGGACGCTCCGAGGCCGCTGTAATAACCAGCCCTCGGCAACAAGTACTTTTGCTTCCCACTCGTTCCCGCAGCGCTCAAAGAGGAGGCGGAGGAGCCGCGCTGCTGCCAGGAAAGACAATGGAGTCTATTAAAAAGGGCTGATTTTCCCCAAGGCCAAGCCCGAGCCTTGGAACCCTTCGGGCAAGCGCAGAACCCGAGGCCCGGCGTCCGGGGCGCCGCCCTCCCCGCGGCGGGGGACCCCTTTCTGCAGAGGCCAGGGGCGCTCCCAGGACCCAGCTGTTCTCCGGAGCGCGCCCTCTTTCCTTGCTGTTTATTCCCACCGGGCCGGGGCTCGGCAGAGAGAACACACAGCCGCCAAGACTCGCCAGCCTGCATTTCCCGCCTTTCCCTCCTGCCGGGTCCCTAAGGCGCTGTCCTACCTTTGAGGCGCAGCAGAAGACTTGGCACGGAGCCCACCTGTGTCAGCACGGAACTCCAGAGGGCGGGCACACGCACACACACGCATACACGCATGATTTATTTTAGGGGCTTGTCTCGTGACTGTGGGGGCTGGCAGGTTTGCAATTTGTAGGGCACGGCTGCAGGCTGGAAACTCGGGGCAGGATTTTATGTCATAGCCATGAGGCAGAATTTTTTCTTCTCTGGGAAACTCAAGTGTTTGCTCTTCAGGCCTTTGATTGATTGGAATGAGGCCCACCCATAGTTTCCAAGGTAATCTTTACTTAAAGTCAAGTATTGTGGATGTTAACCACATCTACTTAATGCCTTTACAGCAACAGCTAGATTGGTGTTTGATTAAATAACTGGGTACTAGAGCCTGGCCAAGTGGACACACAGTCTAACCATCTGTTCTCATTTGCTAATGCTGCCAGAGTGCAAAATAAATACCAGAAATGGATTGGCTTTTATAAAGAGGGTTTATTTGGTTACAGAGTTATAGTCCTACGGCCATAAAGTGTTCAAGGTAATGCATCAACAATCAGGTACCTTCACTGGAGGATGGCCAATGGTGTCTGGAAAGCCTGTGTTAGCTGGGAAGGCATGTGGCTGGCATCTGCTCCAGAATTCTGGTTTCGAAATGCGGGACACTGATTACGTGCTTTGACTTGGCGGGCCTGGGCTGGGGGACCTGATCAGCCCCTGGGGAGGGTGGTGGGCACGGGCGACAGCGCCCTCCACAGCCCCCCAGGCCTGGGAAAGTGGAGCCGGAGGCAGGCCCCATTTCCTCACCCAAAATACCACCGTAGGGGAGGCTTGCCGGAGGGAACCGCCTTTTCCCCACCCCCTTATCTTGCCCCTGACACTCCCCATTGCCAGAGCAACTCCCCCACCGTCAGTGCGCATGCGCAGTTACCAGAGTAACTCCCGCCCCTTGTCTATCAACCTCCGCCCCCTCTCCGAACCAATCCAAGCCTTCGACCTCTACAGCTACCCCGCCCTCTAATCGCCCAATATAAGCTTGTGCTCTCGCCAAATAAAGCTCTCTCTCTCTCTTAGTTTTCCACACCCTCAAAGAACCGTGTCCCGCCTGTTCCTTCTCGCCGCCCTCCTTGCACGCCTCCGCCGGGGACTAGGGCCCAGTCCCCCGCCTCGCCCTCGCCTCCGGGAAAGAGCCCCCGCCGCCGGTACCCTCAGAGCAACGCCCAGAGCCGAGGGTTCAGCAACCGGCTGCCCCCCCCCCACGAAGCAGCAAACGCGACAGCAACTGGTGCCCCGTGTGAGGAATTCTCCACACGACGGTTTAGCAGGTCGCCCGCTCGCCCGGACGCCTCTCCAGCTTCCCTTCTCCTCGCCTGCAAGGTAGGGCCGCCTCTCCTTCGCCGCTCCCGGAGCCGCTTTTCCCTCGCCGCTCCGCGTTAGGGGCCGCCTCTCCCTCGCCGCTCCGGAGCCGCTCCTCCCTTCCCCCATTATCCCGGCTGCCTCTCCTTCTTTTCTTCTATGACCCCCCATTCCTCCTAACGCTCTCCCTCTTCCCCTCCATTACTTTGCTGTCCTCCTTTGTGTCTTTCTCTCTTTGTTTAGCGCCCTGTGCCTCTTTGCAACCGCCCCCCCCAGACTGCTCCAAAATGGCGAACTTCCTCCTTCTTCTACTGAGGGGAGGAAGTGCTCTAGTGATGACGTCAGCCCTAAGCCGGGCTGGAAACCGCATGCGCTTTACCCCGCCCTTTCACAGGGCGGAGCTAGTCCGCCATCTTATGCCTTAGGCCCCGCCCTTTCACAGGGCGGAGCTGGTCCGAGCATCCTGGAGCATCGACAGGATCCTTGGTTCATTAGCCACATTCGTAGTCATTCAGGCCTTCCGGGGCCCCTGGCTAATGGCAATAGTATAGTAGATCAAGCGGTCTCAGCTCAGAATACCCAAGCTATGCTAACCCACACGGCAGCCCCTCTGGGGGATGCTGTTAACCAGGCCAAGTTATTGCATTCCAGGTTTCACTTTTCGGCTACGTCGTTACATCATCTATGTGGCCTCCCCCTAGATACCTGTAAACATCTTGTCCGCAATTGTGCAACTTGTGCGCCCTTTGCGCCGCTTGGCCCCCTGCAACCTCAGGGAGTCAACCCACGAGGCCTAAAACCCAATTCTAGATGGCAAATGGACGTAACTCACGTTCCGTCCTTTGGACGCCTCAAATATGTGCATGTAATAATTGACACTTTCTCAGCCATGTGTTATGCAGTCCCCCTTGCCGGGGAAACGGCAAAACACTGTATCAAGGCCCTGAGACAAGGAATTCTCTTCATGGGAGTTCCCTGGGACCTAAAAACGGACAATGGGCCTGCCTATCGCAGTGCCTCCTTTGCGGCCTTTCTTCAGTTATATAACATCACCCATCATTTCGGCATCCCCTATAATCCACAGGGGCAAGCCATTGTGGAAGCAGTCCATCGCCGCTTAAAAACACAAATAGAAAAAGAAAGGGCAATGCTCCCCCAGGCGACTCCAGGGGACCTTATCATAGCAGCCCTTATTCACCTTAATTTACTCACATTCAATAAGGAAGGGCTTTCGCCCCTACATAAACATTGGGGGCCCTCATACAGGCCTACCCAGGCCCCGATGGTTTACTGGAAGGACCCAGAGAATAATGCCTGGAAGGGTCCCTCCCCACTCCTCGCCCAGGGGCGCGGGTTTGCTTGTGTTTTCCCAGATGATGCAGCACAACCAATCTGGATCCCAGGAAGGGCAATCCGGCCCGCCACCAGCAACCACGCGTCTAACGAGACGAGAACGCCGTCGTCTCCGCAGCCTGGTGCACCAGATGACAACAGTACACCTGAGCCTGGACCCCAGCCC
This sequence comes from Choloepus didactylus, assembly GCF_015220235.1. Taxonomy (NCBI): domain Eukaryota; kingdom Metazoa; phylum Chordata; class Mammalia; order Pilosa; family Megalonychidae; genus Choloepus; species Choloepus didactylus. The sequence continues at coordinate 10,428,326 of NC_051314.1, read as the reverse complement.
GAGTGAGACCCCAGAGAATATAGAGATCAGAGAAATTATACGCCTCTATAGGCAGGCAAAAGCCAGCCCCCTACACCTCCACAACCCTCACCCTAGTATTGCTTCCCTTCTTACGATCATGTTGGCTCTCGCCTCTTCTGCCCGGGCCATCTCTCAGCCCCACTCCCCCCACCAACCTTGGAAATGGACCTTGGCACGATGGGAAGATTCCACAGTTATACAAACCCAAGTTACAGCAGGGCGACCTTCTTTTCTTGTCAACGCAACTGATTTATTTCCCACTCCTTTAGTACGCCCCACTGGTTGGAATCAAGCCCAATATTACATGTGCCCATCCTCAAACTCTGGAAAACCTTACTGTAATACTCCCAACCAATATTACTGTGCATATTGGGGATGTGAAACATTAGCCACTTATTGGAAGCCTTACGCCACTGATCTTTACCTAACTCTAAAATGGGCTCCCCTGAACTGCAAGCCTCCTGAAGAACCCATTACCTGGGGTATCTATGGAGGTTATCACCACACTGCACCTACAGGTGACTGCTCACATTTAAATCTCACTGTGCAGCTCCCTGCTGATCCCTCTTGGCTCCTCGGTCGAACTTGGGGCTTTCGGATTTACATAAAAGGGACCGACCCGGGTTCCCTTATATTAATAAAAAAGGAGGCTGTATTAAAAAACCCCTCTGCCATTGGTCCTAATAAAGTCATTAACCCTCTTAGTCCACAGCCCTCCAGCCGCACTTCAAGTACAAGCAGCGCATCCGGAAACCGCACCTCAGCTACAAACAGCGCATCGCCAACACCACCACCCCAACCTTTCCTACCCCCCTCTCGTTACTCCTCTCCCCTCCTCGATCTTATCCAAGCGGCCTTCACCTCAGTGAATTCCTCCAACCCCAATCTTACCTCCTCTTGTTGGCTTTGCCTCTCCACTTCCTCCCCCCTGTATGAGCCGGTCGCCTCCAACCTCTCTTTTTCAGAAAACACAGAGGACAGCCCTTCGGAATGCAATTGGAATACCTCTGCCGTCCCCTTAACCTTTCATTCAGTCTCCTTTACAGGAAAGTGCATCCGCCCTCGCTCGAGTAGCTCTCCCAGCCTCACAGCTTGTGCCAACTACTCCTCTCCCAGCAGCTCTGCCAAGTTTCTTATTCCCCACAACTCCTCCCAATGGCTCTGCTCCTCTACAGGACTTACCCCCTGCCTTAATGTACAAACCCTCAATACAACTCATGAAACTTGCCTCTTGATTGTCCTCGTCCCTAGGGTCCTATACCACAGTGAGGAAGACTTCTTCCTCCGCCTGGAAACAAGTGCAGCTCCTGCCCCACTGCAAAAGCGAGAGCCCATCACCGTTCTCACGATTGCCTCCCTCCTAGGTCTTGCAGGCGCTGGCACCGGAATCGCTGCATTAGCCAGTCAAAGCTCCGCCCTAACTCACCTCCGGGCGGCTGTTGACGAGGACATTCGTCACCTACAAGACGCTATTTCCCATCTTAAAAATTCTGTCAATTCCCTCTCTGAGGTAGTGCTCCAAAACCGCCGAGGTCTCGACCTTCTCCTCCTCAAAGAAGGCGGCCTCTGCGCCGCCCTAGGAGAAGAGTGTTGTGTTTATGCCAATTCCACAGGTCTCGCCGAAGACAGCCTAAAAAAGGTTCGAGAGGGACTGGAGCAACGTAGAAGAGACCGTGAAGCCACCAGCTATTGGTCCCACATCTTTACTCCCCTCCTTCCTTACCTTCTTCCTCTCCTCGGCCCCCTACTAATGATTATTCTAGCTCTCACTTTAGGACCCTGCATTATCCGCAGAATTGTCCAGCTTGTAAGGAAACAAACGGATGCTATTTTTTCCTCGTTCGTGCAAGTCCAGTACCAGCGACTCGCCACCTCTAACGCTCCCTACTCCGAGAGAGCAACCAACCCTCCGCAACCTCACCGCCACCGGTCAACCCGCCGACCGCGAGGCCCTTCTCGATCGCCTGGACATCACACCAACCTCGAGCTCCAGTTTATCTGAACCTCCAACTTTAAACCTCCCATCCTCGTCCATCCCGCAAGCAACAAGGCTCCTGTCGAGCACCCGGGTGCCACACCAACGCTGAGCTCCAGCCTTGCTGAGCTACCGTCAACCCTTTTTCCCCTCCCCAACCTTCCCCTTCCCTCATCCTTTAGCGGACCTCTCCGGTAAGCTTCTTCCTTTAATTTGAAAAGAAGGGGGAAATGCGGGACACTGATTACGTGCTTTGACTTGGCGGGCCTGGGCTGGGGGACCTGATCAGCCCCTGGGGAGGGTGGTGGGCACGGGCGACAGCGCCCTCCACAGCCCCCCAGGCCTGGGAAAGTGGAGCCGGAGGCAGGCCCCATTTCCTCACCCAAAATACCACCGTAGGGGAGGCTTGCCGGAGGGAACCGCCTTTTCCCCACCCCCTTATCTTGCCCCTGACACTCCCCATTGCCAGAGCAACTCCCCCACCGTCAGTGCGCATGCGCAGTTACCAGAGTAACTCCCGCCCCTTGTCTATCAACCTCCGCCCCCTCTCCGAACCAATCCAAGCCTTCGACCTCTACAGCTACCCCGCCCTCTAATCGCCCAATATAAGCTTGTGCTCTCGCCAAATAAAGCTCTCTCTCTCTCTTGGTTTCATCATCCCTAAAAGAACCGTGTCCTGCCTGTTCCTTCTCGCCGCCCTCCACACCTTGCACGCCCCCCCGCCGGGGACCTGGCCAAGCCCCCCGCCTCGCCTTCGCCTTCGGGAAAGAGCCCCCGCCGCCGGTACCTTCAGAGGAAGCCTGGGAGCCTAGGAATTAGCTACCGGCCGCCACCCCCCCCCCCCCTAGACGAATCAACTGCGACCGCACGAAATGCTTTCTCCCAGGATGTTCATCTCTAGGCTGCAGTTCCTCTTCAAAATGTCACTCTCAGTTGCTCTTGGGGCGTTTGTCCTCTATTAGCTTCTCTGGAGCAAGAGTCTGTTTTCAATGGCCGTCTTCAACAGTCTCTCATCTGCAGCTCCTCTCTCAGCTCCTGTGCATTCTTCAAAGTGTCCCTCTTGGCTGTAGCAAGCTCGCTCCTTCTGTCTGAGCCTATATAGTGCTCTAGTAAACTAATCAAGGCCCATGCTGAATGGGTGGGGACACACATCCATGGAAATTATCCAATGAAAGATCTTGCCCACAGCTGAGTGATCCCATCTCCACGGAAAAATCCAATCAAAAGTCTCCAACCCGATCAACACTAATATGTTTCCTGCCCACACAAGACTGCATCAAAGATAATGGTGTTTTGGGGAACATAATACATCCAAACCAGCACACCATCACTCTGGCCTCAGTAATGCTCCAGAAATGGCTCCCCAGGCTGTTGCTAGCAATAACTTTCCCAAGAACTCTTATGCATTAAACATTCCTCTTACAACTCAACAACAAAAACGAACAACCCCATTTAAAAATGGGCGAAGGACTTGAATAGACATTTCTTCAAAGAACATGTACAAAAGGCCAATAAACACATGAGAAGATGCTCAACATCATTAGTCATCAGGGAAATACAAATCAAAACCACAAGAAGACTCAACTTCACACTCACTAGGAAGGCTATTATTAAAAATCTGAAAATGCCAAGTGTTGGTGAGAAATTAGAGCCCTTGTCCATTGTTGGTGGGAATGTGATATGGTGCAGCTGCCATGGAAAACTGTTTGATCCTGGGAAAGGTGAGTATAGAATTCCCATATGACCCAGCAATCCCTCTTCTGATTATTTATCCAAAAGAATTGAAAACAGAGACTCAAATAGATATTTTTTGGCCAATGTTCATAGCAGAGTTATTCACAGTAGCCAAAAAGGTGGAAGCAACCCAAGTGTCCATCAACAGATGGATGGATAAACAAAGTGTGGTCTATCCACACACGGAATATTATCCAGCCGTAAAAAGGAGTGAAATTCTGATACATGCTACAACATGGGTAAGAAACATTATGCTAAGTGAAAAAAGCTAATCATAAAAGGGCAAATATTGTGTGATTCACTTATAGGAAATACCTAGAATAAGAAAATTCATAGAAACAAAAAGTAGATTAGAGGCAGGCCTGGGGGAAAGTGGGGATGGGGAGTGAACTAAGACACTTTTTGGCATTGGAAAGTGGGGTGCTGCTATTACAAATACCTAAAAATGTAGAAGTGGCTTTGGAATCAGGTAGTGGCAGAGGCTGGGAGAATTTTTGAGGTGCTTGGCAGAAAAAAGCCTAGATTGCTTTGAAGAGACTGTTGGTAGAGATACAGATAACAATGGCATTTCGGGTAAGAAATCAGAAATAAATGAGAGCTGCAGAGAAAGTTTCTGCCATCTTAGAGAATACATAATTCATCATGAGCAGAATGTTGGTAGAAATATGGATGTTAAAGGTAAGTGAGGCTTATGATAGGTTAAATTATGTACCCCAGTGAAAGACGTGTTCTTAATCTTAATCTACATTCCTGTGAGTGTGAATTTATGTGCAGATTGGACCTTCTGCAGATGTTGTTTTTAGGTAAGGTATGGTCAACTAAGTCAGGGTGGGTTTTAATCCATACTACTGGAGTTCTCCTAAGGAGAAGAAGCCAGAAGCCAGAGGTCAGAGGCTCCTACAAAGGAATAAGCTGGAAGTCAGCAGAAACCAGAATAACAGAAACATGGAGAGAGAGATGGCCACATGATGGGAGGCAGAGATGCAAGCCAAGGCACCCTAAGGATTGCAGCAAACTGGTACCAGAACTCTACAGACTTCCAGGAGAAAGCAAGCCCTGCCGATACCGTGATTTGGGACTTCTAGTCTTCCTAAGTGTGGGCCAATAAATTCGTGTTGTTAAACCATCCCACTGTTGTGTATTTGTCATTGCAGCCCGGCAGACCAAGAGAGGGAGTTATTGCTTATGGGTACAGAATTTCCGTTTGGGAAGATGAAAAAGTTTTGGTGATTGTTGTAGTTTGCTAATGCTGCTGGAATGCAAAACACCTGAGATGGTTTGGCTTTTATAAAAGGGGGTTTATTTGGTTACACAGTTACAGTCTTAAGGCCATAAAGTGTCCAAGGTAACACATCAGCAATCGGGTACCTTCACTGGAGGATGGCCAATGGTGTCCGGAAAACCTCTGTTAGCTGGGAAGGCACATGGCCAGTGTTTGCTCCAAAGTTCTGGTTTCAAAATGGCTTTCTCCCAGGATGTTCCTCTCTAAGCTATAGTTCCTCAGAAATGTCACCCTTAGTTGCACTTGGGGTATTTGTCCTCTCTCAGCTTCTCTGGAGCAAGAGTCTGCTTTCAATGGCCATCTTCAAACTGTCTCTCATCTGCAGCTCCTGTGCTTTCTTCAAAGTGTCCCTCTTGGCTGTAGCTCCTCTTCAAAATGTCACTCACAGCTGCACTGAGTGCCTTCTGTTTGTTAGGTCATTTATATGTCTCCACTGATCAAGACCCACCCAGAATGGGTGGGGCTGCACCTCCATGGAAATATCAGAGTTATCACCTACAGTTTTGTGGGGCACACTTCCATGCAAACAACCTAGTCCAAACATTCCAACTTAATCCCCACTAATATGTCTGCCCTACAAGATTGCATCAAAGAATATGGCTTTTTCTGGGGGACATAATACATTCAAACTGGCACAGTAATGAATGATGATGATTGTAGCACAATGTGAATACAATTAATGCCACTGAATTGTATGCTGAAAAATGGTTAAAATGGGAGGAGAGGCAGGGCAAGATGGCAGCATAGAGAGATGTGGAATTTAGTTGGTCCTCTAGAGCAACTAGTAAGTAGCCAGGAACAACTAGTAAATAGTCTGGAACAACTGCCGGGGGACAACCGTGACTGTCCACACATCATACACCAGCCTGGATTGGACGAAATGCTGAGATATCAGTATAAAAGCTGTAAGTAAAAACTGAAGAACCACACCAGAATCCCCCTCCCCCCATGGCAGGCTGAGCTGCAAAACTTCACTGTGGGTGAAAGAAGCAGTCCCTGCCAGGAACAACTAAATATAGCTCAACCTAGCTCCAACTGGGGTTTTAATGAACAAATGTGGACTGCTGAATACAAGCTACAAACACAGATAAACCCCTAATAAGCAGCAAAGTACCCTGAGGTTGCTCCCAGTGGAGAGGAGGTGGAGCTGATTGGAAAAAATAGAGGCTTTTGGAGACAGCTGTGCTTAGAGTACTGGAAAAAGCCTGTGTCCAGAAAAGGAGCACAGAAGAATGGGTACTATCTCTGGCCAACAGGTGAAACTGGGAGATTGAGGACTGACTCTGAAAAGGGGCTTTCTTTCCTCTTTTTTTCTCTCTCAATCTGAGTGGTTCAGTGGAGAAAGCCTCAGGCATTTTCAGTTCTTAGCACTCTGACCCAGGCAGGGTTGGAGTTAACAGAGTCAGAGAGACAAAGGACTAATTCAAATGCAGAAGATAACTCCCTAGGAGGTGTGTCTTCCCTAAGAGGAGGGAGGTGGGGTCCAGCTCAAGTGCCTGCCCTCCCTTCAGAACTTAGACCCCAGGGCCTGGAGGAAAACAATCTAATCAGAAGAAACTTAAACTGAGAATTAAAAGGGTCACACCTCTTTACACCAATGGAGAGTGAAAGGCTGACAGGTGCCACCTGCTGGGCAGGTTAGGAAAAGCAAAGCAGCTAGAGGCCTCAGGGAAAAGTCTGTCAATCTTCTAAGACACACCCTCAGGGAAACCTGATACTGAATATAGTCCCCTTCTGAGACCTGAGTCCCTTCTGGTCTGGGAAAATCTGACTGGGGTAATCAAGGAAACCTGGATGCCTAGACAACAGAAAACTACAAGTCACACTAGGAAAAATGAATATATGGCCCAGTCAAAGGAACAAACTTACACTTCAACTGAGATACGGGAATTGAAACAACTAATGCTAAATCAATTCAAAAAGTTTAGGGAAGATATGGTAAAAGAGATGAAGCATATAAAGAAAACACTGGGCGAACATAAGGAAGAACTTGAAAATTTGAAAAAAACAACTGTCAGAACCTATGGAAATGAAAGGCACAATACAAGAGATGAAAAACACAATGGAGACATACAACAGCAGATTTCAAGAGGCAGAAAAAAACATTCAGGAATTGGAGAATAAGACACCTGAAATCCTACACGCAAAAGAACAGATAGGGAAAAGAATGGAAAAATATGAACAACATCTGAGCAAACTGAATGATAACATGAAGCACATGAATGTACGTGTCATGGGTGTCCCAGAAGGTGAAGAGAAGAGAAAAGGGTCAGAAGCAATAATGGAGGAAATAATCAATGAAAATTTTCCCATCTCTTATGAAAGACATAAAATTACAGGTCCAAGAAATGCAGTGTACCCCAAATAGAATAAATCTGAATAGGCCTATGCCAAGACACTTAATCAGATTATCAAACATCAAAGACAAAGAGAGAATCCTGAAAGCAGCAAGAAGAAAGCAATTCATCACATACAAGGGACACTTGATAAGACTATGTGCAGATTTCTCAGTAGAAACCATGGAAGCAAGAAGGCAGTAGTATGATATATTTAAAATACTGAAAGAGAAAAAATCACCAACCAAGAATTTTATATCCAGCAAAACTGTCCTTCAAATATGAGGGAGAGTTTAAAATATTCTCTGACAAACAGACAATGACAGAGTTTGTGAACAAGATACAGGCTCTACACAAAATACTAAAGGGAACACTACAGACAGATAGGAAAAGACAGGAGGGAGAGGTTTGGAACACAATTTTGGGTGATGACAGCACAATAATGTAAGTACCCTGAACAAAGATGACTGTGAGTATGGCTGAGAGAGGAAGGTTGGGGGTATGTGGGACACCAGAAGGAAAGAGGGAAGATAAAGACTGGGACTGTATAACTTAGTGAAACCTAGAGTGGTCAATGATTGTGATAAAATGTACAAATATGTTTTTACATGAGGTAGAACAAATGAATGTCAACTTTGTAAGGTGTTAAAAATGGGGTGGTATTGGGGAAAAAATACAATCAATGCAAACTAGAGTCTATAGTTAACAGAAACATTGTATTATGCTTCCTTTAATGTAACAAAGGCAATATACCAAAGCTAAATGCCTATAAGAGGGGGATATAAGGGAGGGGTATGGGATTCTTGGCATTGGTGTTGTTGTCTGACTCTTTTATCGTACTTTATTTTAATTTTATCTTTTCTTTTGTTGCTATTTAGCTGTCTTTTTTTTTTCTTTCTTTTTCTTTTTCTTATGTCTCTCTACCTCTTTTGACTCTCCCTCTTTCTTTGTGGAAGAAATGGAAATGTCCTTTTATAGATAGTGGTGGTGGTGGTGAATGCATAAATAAATGATTATACAGCGAACCATCAACTGTTTACTTAGGATGGAATGTATGGTGTGTGAACAAAACCATCTTAAAAAAAATGGGTTGTTGGGTGAAACTTGAGAACATTATATTGAGTGAAATAAGTCAGACACAAAAGGACAAATATTATATGATCTCACTGATAGGAACTAATTATAATATGTAAACTCATAAACATGAAATATAGGTTACCAGGGTATAGAATGAGACTAAAGAATGGGGAATAGTTGCTTATTATGATGGTAGCACATTATTGTGAGAATAACAGTGCTAAATGGTGTGTGAATGTGGTGAAAAGGGGAAGTTTAGAGTCACGTATGTCACCAGAAGGAAAGTTGGAGGTTAAACATGAGAATGTATAACACAGTGTGGTGGACAATGTCCATGATTAGCTGTACAAATATTAGAAATTTCTTTCATGAGCTAGAATAAATGTATGACACTATAACTAGAAGTTAATAATAGAGGGGTATATAGGGGAAAATGTACCTATTGCAAACTATGTACTACAGTTAGTAATATTGTAACATTCTTTCATCAACAGTAACAAATGTACTGTTCTAATACTGTGAGTCAATAATGGAGGGGGTGAGTTTAGGGGTATGGGAGGATTTGAGTTTTTTTTTTTCTTTTTATTTCTTTTCAGGAGTAATGAAAATGTTCTAAAATTGAAAAAGAAATAATTGTGGTGATGAATGCACAACTATATAATGGTACCGTGAACAACTGATTGTACACTTCAGATGATTGTATGGTATGTGTGAATAATCTCAATAAAATTGAATAAAAACAAACAAAAAACAGATTTAGTAGTTGTCGGGGGCTGGAGAAAGGGGTAATGGGGTGCGACTGCTTGATGGGTGTGGGGTTCCTTTTTGGAGTGATGAAAACGTTCTGTAATTAGATAGTGATGGTTGTACAACACTGAGAATGTGCTGGAAGTCACTGAATTATAAACTTTAAAATACTTAAAATGGTGAATTTTATGTTAAGTGAATTTTACCTCAATAAAAAGAAATTATTTCTTCTCAAAAAAAAAAAGGGTTAAAATGGGAAATTTTGTGTTATATATACATTAACAAGATAATTTGTTTCATTCTTCCTGCAGGCAGGCAGGCAGGAAGGAAGGAAAGGAGGGAAGAAAGAAAGAAAGAAAATCACCAAAGATTCAGGCCCAAAGAGACTCTCGAGTTGGAGTGCTCAAATTACTTGCGCTGAAGTTATTGCTAAACCAGCAGGGTTATCATTATCATTGATCTGCAAACCAGCTGGGTCAGGAATCAAATACCAGCGATATTACAACACGCAGGTGCAGTATAATTAGGCTAATTAGGCCCATTTGGGGAAAAGGCCAATCTACATTAGTGAAAAGCCTGAATTAAACAAAATGCAATAAAATGAAACTGCTTTAAAAGATTTCCTTACCACCTTATTTTAAACTTCTCATCTATATGGTAAAGAAAGAATTTATTAAAGTAAATTTGGGGCTGACCCCTATTTATCAGAACTGAATGAAATTATGTTTTTTACTCTTATTATAAAACTAAAAGGGACCAAAGTAAATAATTTCAACTTCTGTCACTACCCAGGAGGAATGAAAGCATAGTATTTATCATCAAATCACATGCAAATAAAAGTTTTTCTTTCATTAACTAGAATTATTAAACAGCATAAGAAAAGATCTGTGGAAACATGACAAAATGATCAAAAGTAAATATAGCTATGTAGAAGCCAAAGTATTCTTCTGTAACTAGAATATAAAGTTCCTATAAATTGTATTTATAGAAAACTCATTGAACCATTCTTACTAAATCTCCTTTGCAGCTAGACCTTTCTAAGAATGTTTATATCTGGACTTCCCTTGTGTTATTCAGAGCAGTTCAGCAGAAAGGTTTGCTCCAGCAAAATCAGTCTTGAATTAAGACCATGTTCTCACCAAGTCTTACTGAGCTCTCCACTCTGAGTTGCAAAGTATTTGGTAAGCCGCTTTAAGGGAGAGTCATTCAATCCTCTGACACAATGCATCACAGAGAACCTACACTGGGCATATATTTGTGTTCTTTAAAATTAAAAAATACTCATGCACAAAGTAAGCATTTTCCAGGATCCTTTAGCCTAATATGGCTAAAAATGGGAAAATATGGGTCAATTTTTGCTTAAAATTGTTACCTTCTTAAGACATTTTGGATAAAGATTATGGGATAATTCATATCTTAATACCCAGCTGTCTTCAGGTTACGTTTTGGTCCCTTTTATTCTCTATTTGCAAAGTTCTTTGTTTTAAATGCAATTTTGAGATACATTCACAAACCATATAATCATCCAAAGTATATAATCAGTTGTTCACAGTATCATCATGTAGTTGTGCATTCATCACCACAATCAATTTTTTGGGCATTTTCATTACTTCAAGAAATAAAATAAGAATAAAAGTAAAAGTATGAAAGAACACCCAAAACATCTCATACTTGCCCCCATCATTCATTTATTTTTTGTCCCCCTTTTATCTTCTCATCTGTCCATACACTGAACAAAGGAGTGTGACCACAGTTTTCACAATCTCACTGTCACACCACATAAGCTATATAGTTACACAATCATCCTCAAGTATCAAGGATACTGGACAGCAGTTCAGCAGTTTCAGGCATTTCCCTCCAGCTATTCCAATACACCAATAACTAAAAAGGTCGGCTCCCTTTTTATAGACAAAAGAAGTGAACACAGAGGTCTCAAGCAGAGCCAGAGATGGACACCCAAGCGGATCATTTTCTCCTGTGGGGAAGTCACAAATTCTCCCTGCCTTCACGTCCACCACTTACCTGTCTGTAGGGCTAAATCTGTTAGGTACACATAGGGTTGAACAACTAAGTGTCTAAATGCAAACTTATTTTAAAAGGCTGCCTGACCCAGCAATTCCACTCCTGGGTACATACCCCAAAGAATCCAAAACAGGGACTCAAACAGATACTTGTATGCTAATGTTCATAACCGCTTTATGCACAATAGCCAAAAGGTGGAAGCAACCCAAGTGTCCATCAACAGATGAATGGATCAACAAAATGTGGCATATCCATGCAATGAATATTATTCATCCGTAAAAAGGAGTGAAGTTCTGATATATATGACAACATGAATGAACCTTGGAATTATTATGCTGCATGAAATAAGCTACTTATATGAGGTCAATTCATAGAGACAGAAAGTAGATTAGAAGGCTCCAGGGGCTGGGGGATTGGGAGCTGCTCAATGGATACAGAGTTTCCATTTGGGATGATGAAAAAGTTATGGAAGTAGTGGTGATGATAGCATGACATTGTGAATTCACTTAATGTCACTGAATGGTACACTTCAAAATGTTTAAAATGGTAAATTTAATTTATGTATAATTTACCCACAATAAAAAAAGAAAAAAAAGACTGCCTAAGGTTCTGATAAGTTTTCGAATATGCTCTGATATTTAATACATAATAAATATTGAATGTCAATCATTTACAAAGATTATAACAAAATGCATAACCCAGAACCCAGCTGTGCTGGTTTGAATGTATTATGTCCCCCAAAATGCCATTATCTTTGATGCAATCTTGTGTGGGCAGATTATTAGTGTTGATTAGATTGTAATTCTTTTGAGTGTTTCCATGGAGATGCAACCCCTCCAACTGTAGGTGATAGCTCTGATTGGATGGTTTCCATGGAGGTGTGGCCCTGCCCATCCAGCACAGGCCTTGATTAGTTTACTAGAGCATATACAAGCTCAGACAGAAGGAGCAAGCTTGCTACAGCCAAGAAGGACACTTTGAAGAAAGCACAGAAGCTGAGCGAAGAGCTGCAGATGAGAGAGTTTGAAGACTGCCGTTGAAAGCAGACTCTTGCTCTGGAGAAGCTAAGAGAGGACAAACACCCCAGGGGAAACTGAGAGTGACATTTTGAAGAGGAACTACAGCCTAGAGAGGAATGTCCTGGGAGAAAGCCATTCTGAAACCAGAACTCTGAAGCAGATGCCAGCCACATACCTTCCCAGCTAACAGAGGTTTTCTGGACACCATTGGCCATCCTCCAGCGAAGGTGCCCTATTGTTGGTGCATTATCTTGGACACTTTATGGCCTTAAGACTGTAACTTTAACCAAATAGACCCCCTTTATAAAAGCCTATCCATTCCTGGTGTTTTGCATTACAGCAGCATTAGCAAACTAGGACACCAGCATTGTAAGGAAACAGAGGACATGAAAATGTTGAGTTGATAAATGCTGCCCGGGAGTAATATCCAGAGTGAATGCTGTGCCTTTCATATAGCAGGTGGCCTTGCAGGCTGTTTGTTTCCTTGCATTTTAGAGTTTGGCACGGTATTCCTTAAATGAGGATTATCAGATAATAATAATTATGTACATGGGCTTAATATTTTATAAACCTATAATTTTAGAAGAAAAATCTTCCTACCATCGCTTTTTAAATTAGGGGCACATATAAACATCTTACAGAACTAGCATTCCATGAAACACAGTTTGGGAAATGTGTTTTTGTGTAAATCCACTAAGTTTTAAGCATATGAGCATTTTTCTTTTCCTCCAAAGTTTAAAAATCCAGTCAAGAATATAGTGGGCACAGTCTGGGGTAAAGCTTATAGGTTTTTCTTATAAGCAGAAGTCAGGAGATTCTGAGCAAATCATTTCATTTCTCCAGGTCTTAATTTCTTGCCCCAAAAGGCTGGGGTTTAACTCACACCAGGATCTACAAAATGGCCCTTCACTGGTGCATACTGGTCAACCTCCATGCCTCACTGGACAAAAGCCCCTTAAATTACTTTCCCTTTTTGGCTAGTTTTGGCCTCATGCTTTGGGCCAACTCCATGGGGCTTTTCCACACAGGCCGTATAATATGCCTGGGGCCAGGCACATGGATACTTAATGAACTCTTTGCTGAATGAATCAATGACCTTATAAAGCACATACAAATTACTCTGGCCTGGCAGTGTGGCGTTATCCGGAAAAATGACCATTGCAGGGAGCTGGCCTGGAGAACTTTCTAGCCCTGCTGCAGGGCACCTGCTTGAGCTGGAGCCTGACATGTACCTTCCTGTCTGGTAAGAGGTGTTGGGAACCCTGTCCTACCTTTGCCATGGAGGTTACAAAGACCCACTGGGCATCACCAATGGCCTGGAGCCTGAAACAAATATCTCTGTATAAAGTACCAATGTTACAGAGAATGTTTGTCAGACTTTTAAAGCACTTTGCCTTTCCTGTCTTTTATTTATCTGTTAGTATAATTCCGAAGCCAATATCTTGGTTTGGGCCTGACTTGCAGAGCTTGCCAGGAACAGAGGAGAGAGAAGTGGTGGTGGGTGAAAATCTATAACTGCAATAAGTGTGCTTCTACTGACACCACAGGCTTACTGTGAAATTGATACCCTGAGTCTAGGCTTGGTTTGCCATAAATATAAAGTACACCTTTGGGCTGGCTGCCTGGGAAGGGCCTAGGAGAAGCTGTCTTTAATAGGAATATCAGGCAAATCAACTGCTGCCCACGGCCTAAATAAAAGGTGATCCCCCCTTACTTCCCTTCTGCTTCTAATTTTGCAGGTATGTGTTAGAAGACGGTACTAGCAATCACAAAAGCCCTATCTTGCCTTTTCAAAAGCAGTAATAGGGAAAAGCAGATGCTGAAAGCAGAGTCACAAATTCTACAAGGGGTTTCCCGTAGGGGACTAGGGCGATCTATTTAGCATCAAACAAATGACTTCAGCTTTCCGTCTAAAACACTGTTTGTACAACCACCGTTGAAAAAAATAACATAAAACAAGGTCGATCAGGACGTCGTGTAAGAGGGGCGCTCAGGCAGGGAGCGTGCGTCCTGGGTGGGCACAAGTCGGGTGGCGGGGGGGTGCCCGGAACAGCTGAAAGGAGCCAGCCTGTCCTGCGTCCATCCCGGGCCCGGCCTGGCGCGCCCCCCTGGCTTCTGCAGGCACAGCTCTGCACCAGCGCGCTGTCTGCCCCTCCTCACCGGGAGGCGTCCCCATCACAGCGGAGAGTCGTTGGGAGTTGCTTCCACCAGCCTTTCCAGAAGCCTCACCGCGCGGTCTTCAGCCAGAAGTTGCCTGTCTGGGAGGAAATGCGGAGGCAGATGGGGCCTGGGCACCGCACCTCGGGCTAACCAACGGGTGACTGCTTCGCCACGGCTCTGCTCCTCCTCGCGCCGGCCTCGCCCTCCGCCCGAGGCCCGGGAGCCGAGCCTGTGCGACGGTGCCATGGGTCGCGACACCTGCCTTCTCTCCGAGCATCTCTCATCGCCCATGGGGCCAAGGAAGAAGCCATCCCTAGCACCTGCCTTCGGTACCGCCGACCTGGGACGGGAAGGAGACCATGGTCAGTGATCAGGGCGCCGCCTCTCCTCCCGGCCGCCTGTGCGCCCTACCTGTCCGTCTGCGCGGCGGCCCATCCTTCCCCAGGGCCCCGCTCCCGAGTCTAAGAGCGATGCCACTGCTCCAGCCTTGGGGGATTGCCGTCAGAGCTCTGGGTGCATATTCTCAGACCGTTAGTTTTGTTTTTGTTTTTTTTTTTTTTTAACTTTTTTGGAGTATAATTTACACCCCCAAGTGCACGCATTTGAGAAATGTATACTCATGTAACCGCCACAGGGTGCATTTTTTTTCTGTCCTCACTATTGTCAAACTTGCATCTATAGAAAGTGAATTTAATGTCCAGAAACATCCAAAAGTCATTAAAACTCATCTTCATTCATAAGGATATTGATCAAAATAAATAATACATTTAGGACCAAAATAAATAAATAAATAAAAAATAAAAACCCCAAACCAAAACCAAACTCAAATATAACCAGTAGTTATTTTGTCATGTGGCTCTGACTACCCTGAGGATTCTTTTTAAGAGAAGTTCTAGAAGTATTTCAATCACTGATAGCAGCATCCAATGTGAACATTCTAAAAAACCACTAAGGGTGTAAATAACACTGGATATTTTGTTGGGGAAAAATGTTTCATGGTTGTACTTCATATTTCTCATGTACTTCTACCTATTTTTAAAACCTTCAAGGAACCAAATCTTCCTATTCAAACTTCACTGAAGTCTAAGCTCATGGGGTTACCAAAACACAGGTGACATGAAAGAGCATAATTGTAAAGTTTTCAGAGATGATACCTGCCCTTTCTGAGTAGGCCCGTCATGCCTCATTCCTTAATGCAATATTCAGTTACCTTTTGAGTGGAAATGCAAATCCTTACTACAGTGTATTTTGCCTCAGTACTGTGTTAGTAATGAAAGCAGCTTTGTCTATTAGCACTTAGCTCAGGCCATGGACCAGCCTCAGCCTTTAGGAGAAGTAGCTTCTTCCGTACAACTCTTAGCCCCATTTTGCAGTGAGGGAACCAAGGCTCAGAGAAGTGAAGTAACTAGCCTGGAGCGGCACAGCAGGCATGTGGCAGACCAGGGCTCCTGGGCCTGCGCATATATGCTGGGGCACACCCCTAACAAAGTAGCTCTCAATCAAGTCACTGCACCTTTTTTAAGTGGGGATCTGGGTGAGAAAGCACTGCCAGTGATAACTTGCTCAGGGCCCCAGGCAGTGGTCAGTAGCGTGAGCAGAGCATTTGGGGCTGCCCCGGGTCAGTGGTCCTAACCCTCTGCAGGTGATGGACCTCCAAGGCTCCAGTGAGGGCTCTGGACACTGTCCACAGTGTGCATGTGGGTACCCACACACAAACTTCCACAGGATCACTGCAGGGTGTGGGACCCAGATTGGGGATGTCCCCTGCTCCCTGCCCCCATCCTAGATGAATTTCTCCTTTACCTGAAGTTTTAGAATTTTTGATCCAATAGTTCAGTAATTGAGATGTTTAGAATAATAAATCACTTTTTCTTCAAGATTAAATATCTTATTCATCCTTGCTTCCTTGTATTTTCCTCTATCTTTCCTCTCTGCAACACAGAACTTCTGCTGAAATTCTGAGAATTATTTTGTCTGAAACTCAAGGTTTGATCCCAGTAAGAAGCTGGCACCTAGCAGCAGGTTGGCAGAGCCCTGAGATGACTGGCTGTGAACATTCATTTATTTGCTTCTCTCACTTATTAAGGACTTAGGAGGTGCCAGGTGCTGGGGAGTCAGCAGGGAGCAAAGCCCAGGCCCCAGCCTTCCTAGAGCTCATGTTCCAGCAGAGGGAGACAAATGACAAACACATATGAAAAAGAATGAAATTTTAGTTTCAGCATGCTCCAAGGTGCTGGTGCAAAGGGAAAGAAAAGGTGGAGTGGGAGGGGGGATCTGGGAGGTCAGGGTGCTTTTCCTTTTTAAGTCAGGTTGTCAGGGTAGACCTGTTGGGAAGGTGATGTTTAGGGAAAGACTGGAAGGAGATGGAGTTGCTGGTCACATAATAGCTAGAGAGGATAAACTTCGGGTCCAACACTGCCAGTGTAGAATATGCCAGGTGTGTTCCAGGGGCCAGTTTGGTTGGAGGGCATCAAGCAAGCTGAAGTCAGTCCACAGAACAGGGTTGTGCATTGGCCATTGTAAGGACGCTGGCATTTACGGAGGAAAAGGGGGTGGGGTGCATCGCAGGGTTATGAATAGGGCACCACTCTGGCTGCTGTGTTGAGAATAGGTTTTAGGAGACAAAAAACAAGAGCAGGATGACAAGTTGAGATGCTACAGCAATACTCCAGATGAGGTAGGAGGGTGGCTTGGACTGGGCTGGTAGCATCAGAGGTGGTGAGGAGTGGACAGATTTGCATTTATTTTAATGCAGAGCCAATACATCTTATGACAGACTGGATGGAGGGGGAAGGAGGAGACGGAAGAAAGGATGACTCAGGGTTTTGACCTGAGTAACTGGAGGGATGGTGCTGCCAACAACTGAGAAGGGAATAAGGTGAAATAAGTGGCCTGCAGTCAAGATGCAGGATGTGGATTGGGATGTGCAAGCCCAAGGTGGACGTGCAAGCCTGAGGTGGATGTGCAAGCTTGAGATGGACATGCAAGCCCGAGATGGATGTGCAAGCTTGAGATGGATGTGCAAGCTTGAGATGGACGTGCAAGCCCGAGATGGATGTGCAAGCTTGAGATGGATGTGCAAGCTTGAGATGGATGTGCAAGCCCGAGATGGATGCGCAAGCTTGAGATGGATGTGCAAGCTTGAGATGGACATGCAAGCCCGAGATGGATGCGCAAGCTTGAGATGGACATGCAAGCCCGAGATGGATGCGCAAGCTTGAGATGGATGTGCAAGCTTGAGATGGACGTGCAAGCCCGAGATGGATGTGCAAGCCAGGCTGTTGAGAAGGCAGCTGGACGCTTGAGGACAGTGTTCAGAGAAGAAGTTCAGGCCAGATGTGGGAGCTGTCAGGTATCGATGGTTTCAAAGCCGTAAGACCTGATGAAGAAGAGAAAAAGTAAAATAATTTTTAAAAATTTAAGTTCACATTCTTGCAGCAATGTTAATTTCACCCAAAGAAAGAAAAGATAATAAAAATATTCATTGGGACTGTTAGGTCTGGAGCCATTCAAGAATTCACACAATGCAGCGAGTCAAAGTTTAAGTATAAAGTTGAAGATTTATTAGAGGAAGAAAGCAGGTGGGAGCCAGCAGAAAAGAAGAAAAAGATAATGGCTCCCGCTCTCTATCTGAGAGCAGCATTCTTTAACAAAAAAGGGAACCCACGTTGGGTAGGGTGCCTGGTGTGATGTTCTGTGTCTCGATTGGGTGAGCGCTTATCTAGTTTTGGGCTGATTGGTTGGTAGAATTCTGAGACAATGTTCTTTTTAGGAAAGCAGCTGCATTATCTAACTGGGGAGAGCAGGCCTTTTTGGTTGTTTATTTTATGGGCATCTCTGACCTTGTCTTACCCACCTTTGAGGGGCCACTGGGACGGCCTTGAACAGCTTTGAACAGCCTTCATTCTTTAGTTTATGGGGCACCTGTTTTCTTGGGAGATAAGCTGTGGGGCCCCTGAGTTGGAAACTCCTTTTACATGTTAGTTTCTTCTTCTGGGATCTAACGTTCCTGCCTTTTGCTTGTAATAAATTTGGCACAAGTCTGGGCTGTATTAGGGTTAAGGCTTTAACTTAGCTTAAGGCAACTTTTTGCAGGGGCTGGGGCATCGTTTTTCTCTTTGACTGCTTCTGGCTGGGCGGGGTCGTAGTTGGGGATAGTTGTCTTGAACTAAGCTTTAGCATTATTAAATTGATGTTTATCCAAACATCAGTTTTCTGCTGGAACTGGCTGGTAGTGAGGCTCTTTCTGTGCAGGAGCAGACCTTCAAATCTTTGTTGTAGCAGGAGCATGTTTTCAGAATTTTGCTGGTAAGCTATGGCTGCTATTGAACTATTGATAAATTTAATTAGACATTGTAAGAGGCAAGGAGCAAAAAGAAAAATTAATATAAGGATAATTAATGGCCCAATAAGGGGGAGTAGAATAGCTCACACAGGCATGGAGAAGAATGAAAGAAAATCTGATAGAAAGTTTTTTGTTTGTTTGTTTGTTTTTTAACTAGATAGAAGAGAGAAAGCTGTCTGGCCAGCATTTTCTTGTTATTTTTAGTTTGTTTTTTTTTTTTTTTTTTTTTTTTAATTTAGGCTCACTTTTTAAGGTTTTGATTATGAGACTATATGGTTACATCTCTCATATTTTACCATTGACAATACCGGGAAAGTTCTTGGGAGTAGAGAATAAGTTTTTGTTGTTGAGCTAATGAATGCTCAAGTTTTTCCTGAGCTGCATTAGGTGTCAAGTTTACGGTACCATACATGCTGTCCCCTCATAGGAGCAGGCTTTAGTGTTAATTACTAATTGTTTTTAGGTTTCAACCACATCACACTGGCAATCACAGCTTTGGGAGGTATCTTCTTTGTACAGTTGTTGTAGCGCAGCATCGTTGGTCTTCTGGGAAACAGGACGGTGGGCTTTAGGGTTCCATTGGGCTGTTGTATAGTGCCCTCTAGCACTATGCAGCAGAGCCAGTCTGGAGGCAGTGTTTACTGAAAAGCCAAAGTGATCAAGTCTTTTGTGTTAGGCAGAGACAAAGGTGTCTGTAGTAAAAGGTGTTTGCAGTAACAGCATGTGTCCATTTACTTTTGGAGCACGTCCATGTGACGTGGTTGACACCCTTATAGCTTTAGGGACCACAGAAATGGGTCTTACCAATAACTCTGATGGGGAGAGAGCATGCAGGCACAGTACTAGGAGCTTGGTTTAAACATGCAAGCACTTTAATTAAAATAGAGGTCTAGTTTTTCTCTACATTTTTACTAGGGTTATGTTAGATAATGGGTAGAACATAATTTATATACTTGCCTCTTTTTAAAAGATTTTCTTTGTTATAGTTGAAGAGGAAGCTTTGACTTGTAACTAACTGCAAGCACTTTCAGAGAAGCATCAGAGTAAAACAATGTAACTTATAAGGAAATTTGGCTGTTTTTGTGACAGATAACACTTTAAAAATAATGAAATTATAACTAGCAGTACAACATTGTTGTTTGATGTTATGCACATCAGTAACCAAAAGGTTAGAAGTTTCTAATTTTTATAACATTGTCTAAACATTTCTTATGCAACTTATAACATATTATATGAATTTAATTATTTCTTAGTAGTTTATTTATATATTTTTTCCCAACGTGAAAGAACAAATTCTTTGTAACTGTTCGGAATAAAAAGATATTTTTTTAAGGTTTGTCCTTGAGAAAGTACCATGGGTTTGCTGCTAGAACACAGGTGTTGTGAAAACCATTGCTGATTTTTAAGCCAAAATGGGAAAGGAAAAGACTTAGCTCTTTTAAAAGTGAGAAGACAATATTTTTAAAGGACATGATAAAGTTAACATAGAGTGCAATAAATTTATGAAAGTATTTTGTTTTCTTTATATATTCCAGATTTATTACAGTGATTATTAAGTAATTGATGGATATATTTATTTGAGGTATGGATAGCTTAGAAAACAAATATTTTTATACACTTACAAAGTTTTATTTAATATAAAATGAGTAAACATAGTTTCATTTATTGGCTAAACGAGGCTGTTAGAGGGACTTTGTGTTACTGTTACAGGTTTGTTTGTTACACTTTAAACCTATGGTTTTTATTAGAAAAGGCCTGAGCCTTATTAGCTTGTCATTTAGCCAGTTTGGGATTTATTAAGTAACCTCCCATTCAGATAAGAGTATAGGGACAGATAATAATTCAAAAGTAAAGATGCTTAATACAAGAATTTAAATAAACAATCAAGGACATAATAATGTTAACATAAAGTGCAAGAAGTTATTTTGATAAAAGAGACTTTTTGCATCCTACGCTGATTACTTAGAAAAACACTTTTACAACCTTTTGTTAAGAAATAACACCTTAATAATTTAAGGAAACTTTTTCTTTAATAAAAGCAGCAGGAGACCTTAACGTGAGGAGCTTGCAGTACAGTGAGGAATGTTTATATCGTATGAATTATTAGGTACATACTTACAACACTGATATTAATTATTGCTTCGGGTGGTGGCCAAAATATTTAATGCTATTTTGTCTTATAAATCTACTTTTTCTTTAAGTTGTGAGTCTCTCTTTTTAAGCAATGTAATTACTAGTTTTTGACCACAGAAATAATTGTCTTCACAAACTTTTTACAGCCTTCTGTATCTATCTTTCAACCTTGACTACAGAAATAAATTTTCCACTTGACAAATCTTCTACACCTTTCTGTATCCATCTAAGCTTTATCCCACATTCCTGTCCTTAAACAATCAGTCATTTAGGACAAAGCTACTTGCCTTTTTCCCTTAATTAGAAAAACATTCTTTATACCTTCTATACAACATGCAATTACCACTAAAATCAAACTTGTTAGAATGATGCTAAATACTTAAAACAAAACATTCTTTATAGAGAGAGGAAGTTAAAGTCTTCCTTATCAGATTCCTTAGTAGAGACATTATTTTATGACACTGGTTTGACAGTTTGCATTTTTGCTGTTTTTTAAATTGTATTAGTTACTTTTGATGTCTTTCTAGCAATTTTAGGTTTTTGCAAGGACCCTTTTGACTAGGTCTTTTGACTTTTTAATTTTAAAACTGATAGGCTAGCACATTTACATTATTTTTTTTTATTTAATTGCTTTGGAAGTTTTGATATTAAAGCAGATGTGGAAGTCCACTTTTTTTTTAAACTGTAACTTTTCTTTTAACTTACAGATTTCTTTGTCTTTCTTGAGACAGTTTGCTATAGCTAGCCATACCACACATAAAGGCCAGCTGGCTGCAGCTATAGCTCATTAATAATTTTAATGATACTTTGTAAATTTAGACTAATTATTAAGAATAGTTTTTAAGAAAGATATAGCTGGCATATTTTAAGAGTTTGCCACAGCTGAGCAATAGCAAAAGAAATTATAAAGACAAAATACAGGAGTAGGAGCTGTTTAAATGTAACTGGCTTTTTACACAAATGCAAATTGTGCAAACTGCACAAAATTTAAAACGAGAACTACAAATTTGGGTTACACTTAGTGGGGCTTAAATTCATGTATGCATGACTTTTGGATTAACTTAATCAGCCTTAGTACACAGTAGACTAATTGAAGCAAAAGAAAGTAAAGTGAAGATAATAAACAAAAAATCACACACTTATCCAGCAAAGGGAAAGTCCTAATTGCCACGCTACCTTAACTCAGATGCATTTGGTGTTTGTCTGCGGTGGGCACTTCCACCTGTACTTTCTAGTCCTGGTACTCTAGGAAAAATTTCTGGATAGCTGAGGGGAGCTTTACAGCCCATGAGACATGGATTAGGGTATTTGAAAACATGGTTTTAAATAGGCTTACCTGATGTTTTATGAAATAGAGAAATAAGTTTTCTTTTGTTAAGGGAGAAGGAAATTTCTAAGTAAGTGACTTGTGGCTTAGAAAATTGTTTTTTACTTTTGGAAACTTTATATTCTTTCTGTTGGAGGTAGTTAAGGAGAGTGATTATTTTTGCAGTAAGGTTTTAGGGGAGCTGCATAGTAGGAGGTTATTTACATATTGAAGCAGCTTACTGGGATGTAAATTTAGTGTTTGTAAATTAGAGGTTAAATGTTGTTAGGGATGGGGGTAGGTTTGGGAAAGGAAGGGGTTAATAGTAAACCGGTAGAAGACAGTAACTTGAGGAGTTTTTGCCTTATTCATTTATCTTCTGGTTGCACCAGTCACATGCTCCAGGCTTGCACTGCACCCCCCTGCCCAGAAGAGGAGGGCTGAGTGGGAGATGGGAGAAGAGGCGCGCAGATGGCGAACAGACTGCATGCGGGCACGGTGAGGTGGGGGGGCATGATGGGATGAGAAGGGAGGGGAAGGGGTTAAGGATAAGGAGAGGGGAGTGGAAGGGGTTAAGGGTGTGGGAAGGGGAGTGGAAGGGGTTGGAGAGGAATTGGGAGGGGGAGTATAGTTATGAGGGGGATGGTTTGCAAGGTTAAAGAAGCCAAAGCTGTTTAAAGGCTTTTCAGGGTTAACTCTTGTAGAAAGGAAAGCAGAAGTCTTAGAAGGCCTTTTTTTGTGAAGGTGGAGGATTTGGTAGGGGGCAACAGAGTGGCATAAAGATAGCCAGGATGGAACAGTTTAAGATTAGAAGCTACAGACCACTTGTCATTGTGCCAAATAAAATTATTAAGTTCAGTGAGAATTTGCCAATCAAAAGTGCCATTTTCTGGCCAATGTTTTTGTTGTTCTAAAGGATATTGCAGCCAAATTGTATTACAAAAGTGGATGAGTTTTTTTGCTTTTATTTCCCCTTTTAATTGAAGTTTACTAAGATTGCAGATTAAACATCTGAGGGGAGTAGATTTAGAAGGAAATTCAGTTTTGGAGCCACTGAAAAGTGACTGTATATTACCTATGATTATTTAAGAAATTTGAAAGGCTTGAGGTTTGTTAGGGAACTTCGCTCATCAGAGGCTTATAGAGATCGCCTATGGGAGACTCATGGCCCCCCCACTTCTTTAGAGACTTACGGTTTCCCTGTAGGGACTTTTGCTCATCAGAGGCTTACAGAGATCCCCTGTGAGACCCCCATGGTCCCCCGGCTCCTTTAGAGGCTTACAGTCTCCCTGAATGAGACTGACACAAATTGGGGCTACGCTGATCACAGGCTTACGGAGATTGCCTGTGGGAGACTCATGCCCCCCACCCCGCTCCTTTAGAGACTTATGGTTTCCCTATAGGGACTTTTGATCATCAAAGGCTTATGGAGATCCCCCTTGAGACCCCCACAGTCCCCCTGCTCCTTTAGAGGCTTACAGAGGCCACCCAAAATGTTGCTCAAGTGAGACTAACGGCCCAGATTCACACGACCACCTCAACAACGAAGCAGGCATCCCCAGTTTGTCATTGAGGGTGAGGAAATGCATGCAGTCTTTCGCCCAAGGCATCCCTCAGATTACTTTGACTGCTGCAATGGGGAAAGATGCTCCCAGAGTGTCGGAGAGTTTTGACTGAGTGCTCAGGTTTTCCTAGGCTTACAAAGCTGGGCGTTGCATTAAAGTGAGCAGAGACGCCACCCAGAGGTGGGCCGGGTGTCCCCGGGACACCAAACAAAACTCTCAAGGGGGGATCTGGGCAGAAAGATGTCACTTACCTCCCTAGGGCCAAATTAGTTATAGATATTTGAGAGCTGTGTGGGTGAGCCAGCATCGCGTCAAGGTGGTCTGAGTTGATGGATTCAAGCCACTGAATGCATGCAAACCTGAATGGCTGTGTAGTTCAGGGAATGGAGTTGACTGGGAGGCTGCCCCATTGCCCTGAGGGGCCAGGAAACTTAAACCTCAGTCAAATCTCCATCCTGGGTTTTCGGCACCACGCCAGAGATATAAATGTGGGAGCTGTCAGGTATCAATGGTTTCAAAGCCATAGGATCTGATGAAGAAGAGAAAAAGTAAAATAATTTTTAAAAATTTAAGTTCACATTCTTGCAGCAATGTTAATTTCACCCAAAGAAAGAAAAGGTAATAAAAATATTCATTGGGACCTTACAGAAAATCACAAGTTACCACATATAAACTTGGTATAAGCTGTAACGGGATGGGTGAAACCTTCTGCTCTTAGTTGGGCCTCTTCCCCTTGAACCTGTTCTTTTTAGTCTTTAAACAGTTGAGAGGTTTTCCAGGGAGATGGTGGAACGGGCGAGGCAGAGTTCAGCCCCCCACTGCAGAACACCTAGAGGAAAGTCAGAAAATGACTGGGACAGCGGCTCCAGGGTACGAGCGTCCAGAGAGGGGCTTCTGCATTACACAGGGAGGACCTGGGTGAAAAAGCAGAGAAATTATGACTCAGAGGACAGGGTGAGTTTATCCAATCATGACCCCACCTCTGCAGGCAGCTGCGGAGGTCCTGCCTCTCAGCTCCGGAGCCCGGAGCTCCCACCTGGGAACCCAGGAGACAGCAGCCTCCTTTTACCACACACAGAGAGTTTGCTGGGTGCACAGAGCCTACCCCGGGCTCCTGAGGCAGGGGAGGGGAATTCAGAGCAGAACGGATCTGACAGTTGGCCATCGAGAGACACTCTGGGTCCCACTGCCCATATCCTTGCTCCACGGAGGCCCCAGCACTCATGGAGAGGTGGGGACGAGGGAGTGAGCTGCAATGAGTGAAGAAAAGAAAGAAGGGAGGAAGACAGGGAGAGAGAGAGAGGGAGAGAGGGAGAGATGGGGAAGGGGAGGGGAAGGAAAGGGGGAGGTGAAAGGAAGGGAGGGGAGGGGAGGGGAGGGGGAGGGTAAGGGGAGGGGAGGGGAGGAAAGGGAAGGGAAGGGAAGAGACAGGAGGGGAAGCCTGGGAGTTACAAGACCCATCATAACCCATCGCCCACAAGTGGATTCTCTGCCAAGGTGCACAGTGCCCACCCCCCATCCCTGGGGTTGGTGGCTTTCAGTGCGCCTGGAGACCTGTGGCTTTGACTGGGTTTTCTCCTGGTCTGGACACTGCCCAGCTGGCTGCCCCAGTCAGGGAGGTGGGGCTTCAGGGGAAGAGGTGGCCCAAGGGTGCCATCTGCTGGGAAGACAGGGAAAGTGCACTATGGCAAACTGCCTTTAACAGATCTTCAAATAGTTACACCTCCTGCATGAGGCCCTGGCCTTGGATTGGCTGGGATTACTGACAAACCAAGTGCCAAAGGAGACCTTCAATGCAAACCCAAGTGTATTAGTCAGGGTTCTCTAGGGAAACAGAACCAACAGGAGATATCTATAAATATGAAATTTTATAAAGTGTCTAATGTAATGATGCATGAGTCCAAATTCTGTAGGGCAAGCCACGAGCTGGCACTCTGATGAAGGTCTTCAATGAACTCCCCAGGAGAGGCTGGCTGGCTGAAGAAGTGAAGGTTCTCTTTTCTCCCTTAAAAGTCTTCAACAGATTGGATCAAATCCAGCTGATTGAATTCTCTCATTGCAGAAGACACTCCCTTCATTGATGTAATCAGTCACAGCTGCAGCCAATTGACTGATGTGGTTTATTAACCATGCATAAATGTCCTTGCAGTAATGGTTAGGCCAGTGCCTGCTTGCCCAGACACATGGGCACCATCACCTGGTCAAGTTGACACATGAACCTGACCATCATAGTCCACCCCTGTCAACTTGGCAGCTATACACATCACCTTAAGCCATACTTCATCTCTAAATAGAACACAATAACAGACATATGATTTGCCTAACAATACTCAGCTGTCCCGAGTACAACCAGAAATGCATTAAATCTTTCCAGAATAGGGTGCAAGTCCTTGGGTACCATTCACTCTTAAACTTGATATCCTATAACTTAAATACATCACAGTCCTCGTTTCTGTAACTGGTCATGTGGTCATAGTTCATATTTCTCACTACCTTCTTCCACTACCCATTCCATGTTCCCTTCACCCTCAGCAAGCACTTCAGCTGGCCATGGTTCTTTGCCTGTGGGGTGACCCAAACCTTCATTCCTGAAGTTTTTGGGCCATTGGTAGTCCTGCCTGGATTGGGTTGTTGTAGTTTTCCATTGACTTTAATCACAGGGCATGATAGTACTAAGAGATGCCCCTAGGAGATCTCCTGTATTCCAGGAAAACTCTTCTTTACCTCCATTGTGTAGTTGCAGTCTTATTTCCCCTTGATAGTCAGTATCAATCACCCCAGCCAGTACAGTAATCCCCTTTCCTGCCTGTTGATTCAGAGCATGAGAAGCCCAAAGTTGTCAGGTGGCAGTCTTGACTTCCAGTTCAGTGGAATCATTGTTGTGTCTCCTGGTGGGAGCACTCCTCCTTTTGGAACTAAGACTTGGAGACCAGCAGAGTTTAAGGTTGCAGGGACAGGAAGCAAAAATTTTTCTGGTGGATCACTAGGAGTTATAGTGAGTGGTGTCACTCCCATTTCCACCCCTTGATTCCTGGACCCATGAATCTGGCTATGGGAGAAATAGCACCATAGAGTAGACGCTGACTGAGAGCATACACAGCCTCCTAGAGAACATTCCCCCAAGGCCTGCAAGGTGTTGCCACCTAGTTGGTGCCATAATTGAGTCTTCAACAGGCCATTCCACTGTTATATCAACCCATCTGCTTCTGGATGAGGAGAACATGGTAAGACCAGAGAATTCCATGAGTATGTGCCCATTCCCACACTTCATTTGCTGTGAAGTGGGTTCCTTGGTCAGAAGCAATGCTGTGTGGAATACCATGATGGTGGATAAGGCATTCTGTAAATCCACAGGTGGTAGCTTTGGCAGAAGCATTGTGTGTAGGAAAGGTAAAACCATATCCAGAGTATGTGTCTACTCCAATTAGAACAAATCACTTCCCCTTCCATGATGGAAGTGGTCCAATGTAATCAACATGCCACCAGGTAGCAGAATGATCACCTCAGGGAATGATGCTATATCGGGGACTGAGTGTGGGTCTCTGCTGCTGGCATATTGGGCACTCAGCAGTGGCTGTGGCCAGGTCAGCCTTGGTGAGTGGGAGTCCATGTTGCTGAGCCCATGCATAACCTCCATCCCTACCACCATGACCACTTTGTTCATGAGCCCATTGCGCAATGACAGGAGTGGCTGGGGAAAGAGGCTGATTGCTATCCACAGAAAGGGTCATTTATCCACTTTATTATTAAAATCTTCCTCTGCCGAAGTCACCCTCTGGTGAGCATTCACATGGGACACAAATATCTTCATGTTCTTTGCCCACTCAGAAAGGTCTATCCACATACCTCTTCCCCAGACTTCTTTGTCAACAATTTTCCAATCATATTCCTTCCAAGTCCCTGATGATCCAGCCAAACCATTAGCAACAGCCAATGAGTCAGTATACAAATGCACTTCTGGCCAGTTCTCCTTTCAAGCAAAATGAACAGCCAGGAGCACTGCTTGAAACCATGCCCACTGGGAGGGTTTCCCCTCACCACTGTTCTTCAGGGACATCCCAGAAAGGGGCTGCAGTACTGCAGTTGTCCATCTGTAGACTAGGCCCAAGTTTTCTCTACCTCAGTCAACTGATTGTAAGGAACTCCCCAAGAGGCCATAGCTGAGGGCTGGGAAAGAGAAAGTAATGTGGCAGGAGTGGAGGTCATGGGCATTAGGGCCACTTCTTAATGTAAATTACTTGTACCTTCAGGACCCGCTGGAGCTCTGTCTCATATATTCCACTACCATTTTGCGATGGAGTGCTGCTGTGCATGCCCAACTTTATGGCTTAGCAGGTCAGACAACCCCCAGCTCATGATAGGCAACTCAGTTCTCATGGTAACTTGGTGGCCCATGGTTAAGCGTTCTGTCACTACCAAGACCCAGTAGGAGGCCAAAAGCTGTTTCTCAAAAGGAGAGTAATTATCTCCAGAGGATGGTATGAGTTTACTCCAAAATCTTAAGGGCCTGCAGCATGATTCTCCTATAGGAGCCTGCCAAAGGCTCTAAATAGCATTTCTATTTGCCACTGACACTTCCAGCACCATTGGATCACTGGATCATATGGTGCAAGTGGCAGAGCAGCTTGCACAGCAACCTGAACCCGTCACAGAGCCTCCTCTTGTTTTGGCCCCACTTGAAACTAGAAGCTTTTCTGGTCACTCAGTAAATGGGCCGGAGTAGCACACCCAAATGAGGAATATGTTGTCGCCAAAATCCAAAGAGGACAACTAGGCATTTTGCCTCTTTTTTGGTTGTAGGAGGGGCCAGATGCAACAGTTTATCCTTCACTTTAGAAGAGATATCTCAACATGCCCCAGACCACTGGACACCTAGAAATTTTACTGAGGTGGAAGGCCCCTATATTTTTGTTGGATTTATTTCCTATCATCTGACACACAATAAGCCTTACCAATAAGTCTAGAATAGTTTCTACTTCTTGCTCAGTATGTCCAATCAACATGATATCATCAATATAATGGACCAGGGTGATGTCTTGAGGGAGGGAGAAGTGATCAATATTATGGACAATATTATGACATAGGGCTGGAGAGTTGATTTCCCACAGAGGTAGGACACTGAAGGTATACTGCTGGCCTTGCCAGCTGAATGCAAACTATTTCTGGTGGTTCTTACTAACAGCTATTGAGAAAAAAGCATTTGCCAGATTAATAGCTGCATACCAGGTACCAGGGGATGTGTTGATTTGCTCAAGAAATGATACCACATCTGGAACAGCAGCTGCAATTGGAGTCACCACCTGGTTAAGCTTACAATAATCCACTGTCATCCTCCAAGACTCACCTGTTTTCTGCACAGGCCAAATAGGAGAGTTGAATGGGGATGTGGTGGGAATCACCACCCCTGCATCCTTCAAGTCCTTAAAGTAGCATTAATCTCTGCAATCCCTCCAGGAATCTCGTATTGCTTCTGATTTACTATTCTGCTAGGCAGTGGCAGTTCTAGTGGCTTCCACTTGGCCTTTCCTACCATAATAGCCCTCATCCATGAGTCAGGGAATGTATGTGGGAATTCTTCCAGTTGCTGAATATATCCCAATTTTGCATTCTGGAACTGGGTAAATAACCACAGAATGCATCCAGAGACCCACTGAACCCACTGTGAGATGGACCAGAGCTAAAACACCATGGATCACCTGACCTCCATAAGCCCTTATTCTGACTAGTGGACCAGTAATGTTTTGGGTCTCCAGGAATTAATTTCATTTCTGAGCCATTGTCTAATAATCTCCCAAATATCTGATCATTTCCTTTTCCCCAATGCACAGTTACCCTGGTAAAGGTCATAAGTCTCCCTGGGGAAGGCTGGGAGGACCATTAACAGTATAAATTTTTGGCAGTGTAACAGGATCCTTCCCCAAGGGTACATGGTCTTCCCCTCATTCAAGGGGCTCTGAGTCTATAAACCGTCTCAAGTCTGGGAATTGATTAAGGGGCCATCACTCTCTGTTTTTGTAATTCAAGTTAGACTTTTTTTCACTTGTCCTAGAAATCTTCTGCTTATACAGATCAAATAAGAATTTAGTAGACTGCCCAATTATTTTACTGCTAGGTACTCCATGATCTATTAGCCAATGCCATAAGTCTCTGTGAGTCAGATTATTTTGACTGCTGTTTTGAGCCTGCTCTCCATTATGGTAGCCACATCCACCTTGTCTTTGGTGATTAACTGCTGCTATGTGGCTTTTACCAACCTGAGATCCGATTATCCACATCGTAAGGATTCCAGCTCAGTGACAGCAGTTCCTACAGTAATATCTGACCTACAGAGAAGGGCACTACAGAGCTCTTCAGGGATGATGGAGCTAGTCTCACAAATTTATTCCTCACAGTCCTGGTAAAAGGTGTGTCCTCCAGACATTCCTGGGGTGTGTGAGCAGGTCTTCCATGATAAATCCACTCTAACGTTCCAATCTCTCTAAGCCTTTGAATCCACTCCTCGACATTATACCAGTGTAGTGCTGGCATTTTGACCTCAGGTAATGTTGGACACCTTTTGATCCATGTTTCAGCCAACCACCCAAACTGTTAATGCCCTTTGTAACCCCTTGAGCTATAACATTGAATGCAGAATCTCTGCTTAGTGGGTTCATATCAGTAAATTCAGCCTGATCCAACTTTATATTCCTTCTACCATTATTCCCCACCTTTAATATCCATTCCCAAACATATTCCCCTGATTTCTGCCTATATAAATTGGAAAACTCATGCAGTTCTTTTGGAGTATAGCATACTTCCTCATGGGTCACACTTTGTACTTCATCTCCCAGGGCCTGTTGGGACTTTAGTTTAGTTATAGGTCTTGAAGAACAGAGTGAGGGTGGGGGTGGGTCATGAAAAGAATTAGAAGTATCTTTCAAGCCAGTTACCTACGAGCATTCTCTCCAGGCAGAGGAGTAAGGGCTGCTTCCTTAGGGGAGGTGATTACAGGATTAGCAGTCACTGAAGGGTTAATCTCTTTAGATGGAGGTTGGATGGCAGGCTCTTCAGTGCAGAATGGAGTTGGGGAAGCTGTTTCCTCAAGGCAAGCTGCAGGTTGGGTAGCTGTCTCCTCATGGTAGACTCTAGGTGTGTGGGGGGGCTGTTTCCTCAAGACAGACCACTACAGGTATATCTAGCAAAGACTCAGCAGAGTCCAGGGTTCCAGTGTCCTCACTGCCATTATTATCAATCCATATGTGCCCATCCCAAGTTTCAGGATCCCATTCTTTTCCAATCAATGCCTTTACTTTAACAACAGACATCTTGCAAGGTTGAGAGTTTACATTGTAAATCTGCTATTTGCAAAATGAGACTCTGAGTTTGGTTTTCAGAGATCTCAAGTCTGTAGCCACAGGAAATAAGATTTTCTTTCAAAGCACACATAGAAATCTTTACATCTGTCAAATGCCATTTCAGTTTCAAATTTGAAGCCTTCAGCTCATCCCTTTCTCTTATAACTATATCCAGCAAATCTAAGAACAAGCAGCCAAAATCATTATACCTCTTAAAGCCACAAAATTCTGTTAAGGTGTCAAAAACACTTGTGTTTTTTCTTGCCTCATACAAAAGTATGATTAGGAGAATCTAATGGTGATATTTTGCATCTCTCCATTGCCAATTCATGCCATGGACTGTCAGTGCTCTCTTGATTATTGGCAATAGAGTCATTAGTGCCTTTGAATCTAATCAGAGTAGAAAACCTATTGTAAAAGCCCATTTTAATATTCTGTTTCTCAAGAACCTCTCCCAGTACCAAGCTGTATTAGTTAGGGTTCTCTAGGGAAACAGGACCAACAGGAGATATCTGTAAATATGAGATTTTATAAAAGTGTCTCACAAACTGTGGAGATACATGAGTCCAAATTCTGTAGGGCAGGATGTATGAGTCCAAATTCCATAGGGCAGGCAGCATGCTGGCAATTCTGATGAAGGACTTTGATGAACTCCCCAGGAGAGGCTGGCTGGCTGATGAAGAAGGAAATGTTCTCTCTTTTCTACCTTAAAAGTCTTCAACTGATTGGATTAAATCCAGCAGATTGAATTCTCTCATTGCAAAAGACACACCCTTCATTGGTGTAATCAGCCATATATGCAATCAATTGACTGATGCTTTAATAAAGCAGCCTTCTAGTTTATTAACAAGTCAAAAATGTCTTTGCAGTAATGTTTAGTTCAGTGCTTTCTTGAACAGACACCTGGGCACCATCACCTGGCCAAGTTGATACACGAACCCAACCATCAGATCAAGCAACTACAAAATCTTAGATGAGTAAGGGAAATCAACATTCAAAATAACCTTATCAAGATAATCAAATGCCTGCAAATCAACAAAAAATCACTAAACATATGAAGATGCAAGAAGATATAACCAAGCCAAATGACCAAACTAAAAAGCCAGAGGAGACACAGAAATTAGAACAACTAATCAAAGACATTCATACAAATCTCCTAAATACCTTCAGTGGGTTGACTAAAGACATAAAGGGTATCAAGAAGACAATAGAAGAGCTTAAAGAAGAATTTGAAAGAATAAATAGAAAAACAGTAGATCTTACAGAAGTGAAAGGTATTGTAGATCAAATTAAAAATATACTAGAGACACACAGCAGCAGATTTGAAGAGGCAGAAGAAAGAATAAGCAAACTAGAGGACAGGGCAACTGAATTTGAATGCATAGAAGAACACATGGTGGAAAAGATGGAAAATTTTGAAGTCATCTCAGGGAAATGATGGACAGCATGAAGCAAACAAATGTAAGAATTCTTGGTGTCCCAGAAGGAGAAGAGAAGAGCAAAGGGCTAGGAAAATGATTTGAGGAGATAATTGGGGAAAACTTCCCAACCCTTATAAAAGGCATGAATACACAAATCAAAGAAGCCCAACAAACTCCAAATAGAATAAATCCAAATGGACCCACTCCAAGACACATACTAATCAGACTGTCAAATGCTGAAGAGAAGGAGAAAGTCCTGAAGGCAGCAAGAGAAAAGCAATTCATCACATACAAGGGAAGCCACATAAGACTAAGTTCTGGCTATTCAACAGACATCATAGAGGCAAGAATTTTTAAAATTCTGAAGGAGAAAAATTGCCAGCCAGGAATTCTTTATCTGGCAAAGTTGTCCTTCAAAAGTGAGAGAGATTTTAAATTTTCACAGACAAACAAATGCTGAGAGAAGTTATTAACAAGAGACCTGCCCTGCAAGAAATACTAAAGGGAGTTCTATCAGACGAAAAAAAAAAAAAAAAAAAAAAAAGACAGGAGACAGAGGTCCAGAGGAGGGCACAGAATTGAAAATTATTAAAGGATAAAAAGAGGGAGAGGTAAAAAAATAGAACTGACAAATAAAAACCAAAGGATAGTTAGTAAGATGGCAGCTAGGTGAGACAGGGCAAAAAAAAACAACTCCGTGAAAAACACTAGATAAAAACTAGAAAGTGACCCAGAATACCAGTTACAGTGATGCACCAGCTGAACAAGTTCTGCTAGTTCCACAGGGGCCGTATACTTGGTGAAACCAGGAGTCTGCATTCTGAAACGAGTGAGTAAGCTGGCTGGAAGACCCGCAGCTGCACGGCGTTGTGGGGAAGTCAGGGCTTGGCATCTGGAGGCCGACTGGCTCTTTAAAAAAAAAGAGAGAGAGAGAGAGAGAGAGAGAGAGAGAGAGAGAGAGAGAGAGAGAGAGAGAGAAACCCAGGAGCAGCTGCAGTTGTGGGAGTGGGAACCACGCAGTAAAACACAGCAAGAGGGGGCTGGGCCAGCCTCTTGGTGTCTGGCCTGGAGGGTAGTCTACTGCAAATACCCTCAGGGCTGGGGGAATGGAGGGAAGAGCTGGAAGCTGAAAGAAACCCCACAGCTCGCAGCTGGCTCCCCGGAGGGCTGGATAAACTCCTGCCCAGGGCCATGCCCACAGCCCAGAGCCCCGCCAGTTGTCCTGGAGCTGGGAAGGAGGAACTGTGCGAGGAGGGGGGGGGGGTTGAGATACCCTGTTTGGCCATCTTTGCTTCAGGCTGAGAGTGCCACTGCACAGCCTGGTGGCCTGGGGCTTCCCTTGAGGGATGGCGCATACTGGTGACATAGCACAGCATTCCCTCAGCTGAGCTCCTGGAGGATCATGGCTGGGAGGGGGGACCTGCTCGGAGAATCCAGGGATGCTATGCCAATTCTGGTGGTTTGTGGGACAGCGAGAGAGAGGGTCTGGGGCTGAACTGAAATGAAAGCTTAGACTCTTGCAGCAGCCTTGAATCTCCAGGAACCTGGGGTATTTGAATATTAAAGCTGCCCTTCCTCCCTGGCCACCCGTACACAAGCCCCACATTCAGGGTGGACGGCTCCAGCAACACACCCAAACTGAGTTCTCCAACTGAACCCCACAAGAATCATTTCTCCACACACCGTAGGAACAAGGTTGAGAACTGACTTGAGGGGTATATGTGACTCACAGACACCATCTGCTGGTTAGTTAGAGAAAGTGTTCATCACCAAACTGTGTTTCTGAAAAATTAGATTGATATCCTTTTTTTTTCACAACTTGAAAGAACCCTATCAAGCAAAACAAATGCCAAGAGGCCAAAAACAACAGAAAATCTTAATGCATATGATAAAACCAGACAATATGGAGAATCCAACTCCAAACACACAAATCAAGATATCGGAAGAGACTCAGTACTTGGCAAAATTAATCAAAGAACTACAATCAAGGAACGAAAACATGGCAAAGGATTTAAAGGACACCAAGAAGACCATGGCCCAGGATATAAGCGACATAAAGAAGACCCTAGAAGAGCATAAACAAGACATTGCAAAAGTAAATAAAAAAATAGAAGATCTTATGGAAATAAAAGAAACTGTTGGCCAAATTAAAAAGACTCTGGATATTCACAATACAAGATTAGAGGAAGTTGAACAATGTCTCAGTGTCCTAGAAGTCCACAGAACAGAAAATGAAAGAACAAAAGAAAGAATGGAGAAAAAAAATTGAAAAAATCGAAATGGATCTCAGGGATATGATAGATAAAATGAAACGTCCAAACTTAAGACTCATTGGTGTCCCAGAAGGGGAAGAGAAGGGTAAAGGTCTAGAAAGAGTATTCAAAGAAATTGTTGGGGAAACTTCCCCAACCTTCTACACAATATAAATACACAAAGCATAAATGCCCAGCAAACTCCAAATAGCGTAAATCCAAATAAGCCCACTCTGAAACATATTCTGATCAGACTCTCGAATACTGAAGAGAAGGAGTAAGTTCTGAAAGCAGTAAGAGAAAAGCAATTCACCACATACAAAGGAAACAACATAAGACTAAGTAATGACTACTCAGCAGCCACCGTGGAGGTGAGAAGGCAATGGCATGACATATTTAAAATTCTGAGAGAGAAAAATTTCCAACCAAGAATACTTTATCCAGCAAAGCTCTCCTTCAAATTTGAGGGACGGCTTAAATTTTTCACAGACAAACAAATGGTGAGAGACTTTGCCAATAAAAGACCTGCCCTACTTCAGATTCTAAAGGGAGCCCTACCAACAGAGAAACAAAGAAAAGAGGAAGAGATATAGAGAGTTTTGACAGACATATATAGAACCTTACATCCCAAATCACCAGGACACTCATTTTTCTCTAGTGATCACAGATCTTTCTCCAGAAGGGTCCATAAGCTGGGACATAAAACAAGCCTCAATAAATTTTAAAAAAAATTGTATATTCTCAAAGCACATTCTCCAAACACAATGGAATACAAATAGAAGTCAATAATTTTTGAACTGTAACTCCACTATTTATTTCCTACATGATGTAAAATACACAAACTCTAAAGACAAATCAGTGGTTTTGAACTCAATGTAAAATACATAATTTTAGACAACTATATAAAGGTGGGCGAATGGAGGAGTATAGGAACATAGTTTATGTGTCCTATTGAAATGAAGGTGGTAACAAAGAAAAACAAGATTGTTATGGATTTAAGAGGTTAATGTTAAGCCCCACAGTAAACACAAAGAAATTATTAGAGAATATAACCACAGAGATGAAAAGTAGAGTATGGGTTAAGAGAAATGGGGGAAGGGGCAATGGGGAGTTAAGAAAGGAGTGTAGGGTTGCTGTTTGAGGTGAAGGGAAATTTCTAGTAATGGATGGTGGGAAAAAGCATTACAACATTCTAAATGTGATTAATCCCACTAATGGAAGGCTAGGGAGGGGGTGGAATGGGAAGATTTAGGCTGTATATATGTTTCCACAATTGAAAAAAAAAAAAAAGACTGTCTAAATAGATGACAATTGAATGCCAAGGATTAACCTGGATGGACTGGAGGATGGAGGACAGGAGGCTCAATGGGTCACAGTTGAGACATAAGGAAAAGAAAATATAGAATGTAAGCTTTGTATCATTGTTGACTCTCTTGTACTTCTTAGCTGGGCTTAATGGGATTGCATAAAAGAATGTTCTTGTTCATAGGAAGTGTATATGTGAATTACAGTGTATGTTCAAGGGTGTGAGCAGCTAGCTCTCATACATTCAGAAGACAGAGCAATAGATGATGGATGAACATAGGGAGAGAGGGAAAGAAATAGCGATGTGACAGCATGCTAAAGTTGGTGGATTGGGCTATGGGGGGAGGGGGGTCAGGGTATGATGGAATTCTGTGTATGGGGTTAGTATTGTTTTTGCAACTGTTCCTATAACTTTGAATTTATTTCAGAATAAAAAAACAAAACAAAGGATAAGATGGCAGATTAAAGAACTGCCTTTACAGTAATAACTTTGAATGTTAATGATTCAAACTCCCCAGTTAAAATAAATGGATTGGCAGAATGGAGTAAAAAATATGATCCATCTATATGCTATTTACAAGACACTCTTCTTAGAGCCAAGGATACAGATGGATTGAAAGTGAAAGGATGGAAAAAGCTATTCCATTCAAGCTGTAACCAAAAGGAAGTAGGAGTAGCTATAATAATATCAGACAAGACAGACTTTAAATTCAAAGATGCCATGAGATACAAGGAAGGACACTAAATATTAATAAAAAGGACAATTCACCAAGAAGAAATAACTATCATAAATGTTTATGCTCCCAATCAAGGAGCTCCCAAGTACATGAGGCAAACATTGGCAAAACTGAAGGGAACAATATACTATTCTACAATAATAGTGGGAGGCTTCAATACACCACTGTCTTCTTTATATAGAACATCCAGACAGAGGATCAATAAGCAAATAGAGAACCTAAACAATATGATAAATGAATTAGACCTAATAGACATATATAGATTGTTACATCCCCAAAATACCAGGAAATACATTCTTCTCTAGTGCTCACAGAGCATTCTCCAGGATAGATCATATACTGGGGCACAAAAGAGATCTTAATAAATTTAAAAAGATTGAAATTATTCAAAGCATTTTCTCTGACCACAATGGAATGAAGGTGGAAATTAATAACCACCAAAGAACCAGAACTTTAACAAATATATGGAGGTTAAATAATACACTCTGAAACAATCAGTGGGTCAAGGAAGAAATTGCAAGAGAAATCTGTAAATATTTGGAGATGAATGAAAATGAGAATACGACATATCAAAACTTATGAGATGCAGCAAAGGCAGTGCTGACAGGGAAATTTATTGCCCCAAATGCCTACATTAAAAAAGAATAAACAGTAAAAATCAAAGACTTAGCTGCTTACCTGGAGGAACTAGAGAAAGGACAGCAAACTAACCCTAAAGCAAGTAGAAGAAGAGAAATAACAAGAATTAAAGCAGAAATAAATGAATTGGAGAACAAAACAAAACAATAGAGAGAATCAATAACACCAAAATTGGTTCTTTGAGAAGATCAGTAAAATTGATGGACCCTAAACTAGGCTGACAAGGAAAAAAAGAGTAGATTCAAATAAATAAAATCAGAAATGGGGGCGGGTGTCATTACCATGGACCCTGAAGAAATGAAAAAAACATTATAAGAGGATACCATGAACAACTGTACACCAATAAACTAGACAAATGAAACATACAGTTTCCTAGAAACTCATGAACAACATACACTGACTCAAGATGAAAAAGACCTCAATCACAAGGAAAGAGATTCAGTCATCAAAAACCTTCCTACAAAGAAAAGCACAGGGCCAGATGGCTTCACAGGGGAGTTTTTGTTGTTGTTGTATTTTCTCTCAATGAAGTCTTTTCCTGACAGCCAAAAAAAAGAGGATTACCAACCTATGATTTATAAAATGCCTTCAATGTTTTTGAGGTTTCCTCCTGTTAGATTCTGGCTATGCATCTTTAAAAGGATTATAAGAGAAATGAAATTACATTGTCTTTATATCCTATCATGTGGCACATGATTTCAATTTATTCCAATACAGATGGTGTTCACTTTGAACACTTGATTAGGTGGAGTCTGCCAGGATTTTCCATTGCATAACTACTCTTTTACTCTTTATAAATACTATACATTTTGGGAGATAGGAATTTGAAAATCTGTAAATATCCCACTCCTCAACAATCTTTCATTATATCGATAGATTTATTTGTATCTGTATTAACTAATGATTTCCTATTTGTTCAATGGGTAATAATCTACTAATACTAACAGTGTGGCTGCAATTGTCTCAAATTGTTCCTGTGGGGTGTTCCCTTTCAAGTTTGCTTCTCTGTGTTTTTTAATGCAATTTTATTGAGATATATTCATGCACCATAAAATCATTCAAAGTGTACAATCAGTTGTTCATTTTATCTCCTATAGTTGTGCATTCATCACTACAATCAATTTTTTGAACATTTTCATTATTTCAAGAAATAAAAGTAAAAAAGAACACCCAAAACTTCTCATATTCCTGTCCCCCTTTTATTAATTTACTTTTTGTCCCCATTTTTTTTACTCATCTGTCCATACACTGGATAAAGGGAATGTGAGCCACAAGGTTTTCACAATCACACAGTCATCCCATAAAAGCTGTACAGTTATACTATGGTCTTCAAGACTCAAGGATACTGGACTGCAGTTCAACACTTGCAGGTATTTCCTTCTAACTATCCCAATACACTAAAAACTAAAAAGGGATATCTATATAATGCATAAGAATAACCTCCAGAATGACCTCTGGACTCCATTTGAAATTTCTCAGCCACTGAAACTTTATTTTGTTTCATTTCTCTTCCCTTTTTTGGTCAAGAAGACTTTCTCAATCCCAGGATGCTGGGTCCAGGCTCATCACCGGGAGTCATGTCCCATGTTGCCGGGGAGATTTACACCCCATCACAGGGGAATTTTGCCAGACATTCCAAAAAGAACTAACACCATTCCTGCTCAAACTCTTCCAAAAAATTGAAGAAAAAAGAACACTACCTAACTCATGTTATGAAGCTAACATTACTCTAACACCCAAACCAGGTAAAGATACTATAAGAAAGGAAAAGTACAGGCCAATCCCCCTAATAAATATAGATGCAAAAGTTTTCGACAAAATACTTGCAAATCAAATCCAATGGCACATTAAAAGAATTATACACCATGACCAAGTGAGGTTTATTCCAGGCATGCAAGGATTAAACACAGAATCCTTCAAGATTCAACACAAGAAAATCAATCAATATAATACAACACATTAACAAATCAAAAGGGAACAAAATCACATAATCACCTTGATTGATGTTGAAAAAGCATTCAACAAAATTCAGCATCCTTTCTGATAGCATCACTTCAAAAGGTAGGAATTGAAGGAAACTTCCTCAATATAGTAAAGGGCCTATATGAAAAACCCACAGCCAACATCATACTCAATGGTGAGAGACTGAAAGCCTTCCCCTTAAGGTTGGGAATGAGACAAGGATGCCAACTGACATCACTATTATTCAACATTGTGTGAGAAGTTCTAGCTAGAGCAATTAGGCAAGAAAAAGAAATAAAAAGCATCCAAATCAGAAAGGAAGGAGTGAAAGTCTCATTATTTGCAGATGACATGATACTATATTTGGAAAATCCTGAGAAGTCTACAACAGAGCTACTTGAACTAATAAACAAATTCAGCAAAGTGGCCATATACAAGATTAATATGCAAAAATCAGTAATGTTTCTAGTCACTAGTAATGAGCTAACTGAAGAGGCAATCAAGAAAAAAAATTCCATCCAAAATAGCAACTAAAAGAATAAACTTAACCAAGGATGTAAAGGATCTCTACACAGAAAACTACAAAACATTGCTAAAAGAAATCAAAGAGAACCTAAATAGGTGGAAAGATATTCTATGTTCATGGCTAGGAAAGCTAAATGTTGTTAAGATGTCAGTTCTACCCTAACTGATCTAGAGAGTCAATGCAATACCAATCAAGTTTCCAACAACCTACTTTGCAGACTTGGAAAAGCTAGTTATCAAATTTACTTGGAAGGGAAAAGGGCCTCAAATTGCCAAAAACATCCTAAAAAGGAAGAATGAAGTGGGAGGACTTGAAGTGGGAGGACTTACATTTCCTGACTTTAAAGCCTACTGTAAAGCCACAGTGGTCAAAACAGCATGTTATTGGTACAAACACAGACATATTGATCAATGGAATCAAATAGAAAGTTTGAAAATAGACCTCCAGTTCCAGTTAATTGATTGTTGACAAGGCCCCCAAATCCACTGAACTGGGGTAGAATAGTCTTTCCAATAAATGGGGCTGGGAGAACTGGATATACATATCCAAAGGAATGAAAGAGGACCCCTACCTGACACCCTATACAAAAATCAACTCAAAGTAGATCAAAGACCTAAATATTAGAGCCAGAACTAAAAAAACTCCTGGAAGATAATAGAGGGAGACATCTTCAAGACCTAGTGATAGAGGTAGCTTCTTAGACCTTACACCCAAAGCACAAGCAATGAAAGAAAAAATAGATAAATGAGAACTCAAAATCAAAATCTTCTGTGCTTCAAAGGACTTTGTCAAAAAGGTGAAGAGACAGCCAACTCAATGGGAGAAAATACTTGAAAACCATGTATCTGATAAGGGTTTGAGATCCAGTATATATAAAGAAATCCTACAACTCAACAACGAAAGGACAAACAACTGAATTATAAAATGAGCAAAAGATATGAATAGACATTTTTCCAAAGAGGAAATACAAATGACTAAAAAGCACATGAAAAGATGTTCATCTTCATCAGCTTTTAGCAAAATGCAAATCAAAATGACAATGAGTAATCGTCTCACACCTATAAGAATGGCTGCTAAAAAGCAAACACGAAACCACAAATGTTGTAGAGGATGTGTGGATATTGCAACACTTATTCACTGCTGGTGGGAATGTAAACTGGTACAGACACTGTGGAAGACACTTTGGCGGTTCCTCAGAAAACTAAATATTGAGTTTCCCTAGATCCAATAATTCCACTACTTGGTATATACCCAGAAGATCTGAAAGCAGTGACACAAACAGACATTTGCACACCGATGTTCATAGTAGCAATATTCACAATTGCCAAGAAATGGAAATAATCCAAGTGTCCTTCAACAGATGAGTGGATAAACAAAATGTTGTATATACATATGATGCAGCAGTAAGAAGAAATGAGGTCCTGAAGCATGCAATGACATGGATGAACCCTGAAGACATGACAATGAGTGAAATAAGGCAGACACAAAAGGACATATATTGTAGAATTTCACTAATCTGAACCACCTAGAAAATGTAAACTCAGAGTCATAAAATGTAGAATTTAGGGGAACTAGAGATAGACAGAAGCTAGAGAAGGGGGAATGGTTACCTAAGATGTGCAGATTTCTTAATGAGGTTGATCTTAAATGCTTGACAATGGATAGAGGTGATGGTAGCTCATTATTGGGATTATAAGTAATGGTGCCTATTGAAGGTGAATAGGATTGAAAGCAGTTGTCTAAAGTCATGTATCTCACTGATTAACACTGCAAACTTAAATAAGTTCTTGCATGAACTACTTCAAATGTATGACACTTGTACAAAGAGTTAATAATTGGGTGGTATGTGGTAAAAATTACCTATTGCATGCTATGGGCCATATTTAACAGTAATACCTCACAAGTACCACACCAATAGTAGGGGTAAATAATTGGGGTGGGCAGGGGGATAAGGGATATGGGATGTTTGGGGTTTTCTTTTGTGTGTGGCTATGTGTGTTATTTTTCTCTTTAGAGCAATAAAAATTGTCTAAAATTGAGACTGATGATGATTATATAACTGAGGGTCCTGTGAGTTACTGATTCTTTGGAAATAATATATGGTATGTGAATGTACCTCAACAAGAACTGCAGATTCAAAATAAATAAACAAACAGAAAGCTACAAGTACAGGAAAAGATGTGGAGAGTGAGGTATGTCTATTCAATGTTGGTAGGGAAGTAGAATGGTGCAGCCCCTCCATAGAGTAATGCAGTGGGTTCAAAGGAGGCCAAGTATGGGGTCACCATAGGATTAGGCAAGCC
Source organism: Choloepus didactylus (assembly GCF_015220235.1). Taxonomy (NCBI): domain Eukaryota; kingdom Metazoa; phylum Chordata; class Mammalia; order Pilosa; family Megalonychidae; genus Choloepus; species Choloepus didactylus. The sequence goes on along the minus strand of NC_051314.1, from coordinate 10,386,125 downwards.
TGTTACTAGGAATATACTGAGAAGAACTGAAAGCAGAGACACACTGGCACACTGATGTTTATGGAAGCATTATTTACAATAGCCAATGGATAGAGGTGGTCAAAGGGTCCACTGACTGACAAGCAGAAGGGCGAGCTGTGATATATACAAATGATGGAATATCATGCAACTACAGAAAGGAATGAAGTCATAAGGTATGCAACAAGGTGAATGAACCTTGAGGACATTATGTTGAGCAAAATAAGCAAGGAAAAAAGGACAAATATTGTATGGTCTTATTTAGAAAGTAGTAATAAGAAAATTAGGGCCTAGATTGTAAGCTCTTAGAGCAGACACATTTATTCCTGTGTTTTAAGTGTTATTTATAAATTATGAGATGCTCTGCTCTTTGTGTGTAACTTGCTAGTTCCCTGGATCTATAGGTACCTGTGTGACACCTAAGACTCAGAGTTAGAGTTCTGCAGCTCTGAAAGTCAGCATTACTCCATACAGAAACTGTTAAAAAAATGAAAAAGAATTCAGACTGCAATTAGAGATATGAATGAAGCTGATCTGGTTGGGACCAAGGTAAATCAAAATACAGGGTGTTCCAGTTTGCTAATGCTACTGCTATGCAAAATATCAGAAATGGATTGGCTTTTATAAAGGGAGTTTATTTGGTTACAAATTTACAGTCTGAAGGCCATGAAAATGTCCAAATTAAGGCATCAACATGAGTATACCTTCACTGAAGAACGCTGAAGGAAAGCCAATGGCATTTGGGAAACCTTTATTAGCTGGGAAGGCACGCAACTGGTGTCTCCTGATCCCAGGTTGTGTTTCAGCTCCTCTCTCAGCTCCTGTGCATTCTTCAAAATATTGCTCTTGGGGAGTTTTGTCTCTCGTAGTTTCTCTGGAGCAAACACTGGACTAGCATCTCCAAAAAGTCTGCTTTCAGTGGCCATCTCCAAAATGTCTCTCTCAGCTGCTCTCCAAAATGTCACTCTCAGCTTCTCTTAACTCCTTCTGTTTGTAAGCTCTTTATAGGACTCCAGTGATTAAATTAAGACCCATCCTGAATGGGCAGGGTCCATATTTCCATGGAAATAATCTAATCAAAGGTATTACCTACATTTGTGGGTCACATCTCCATGGAAACATCCCATCAAGAGATCACACCCAATCAAAAAGATTCATCAATCTGCCCCCACAAGATTGCATCAAAGAATATGGCTTTTTCTGGGAGACCTAATATATACAAACCAGCACACAGGGTAAAGGATGATATTTTCTGTATTTTAAAACTTCAACTTCTGCATGAGACCAAAGGAAGAGATGTTTATTTTGTGCAAAAATTCAATTTTGTTGTAGCACACTATCTAACTTAACCTGTCTGGCCAATTTAAATAAACAACCTAAATACATGGAGCTTAGAATAAAGAATGAGATCTGGTGATTCTGTGTAGCTTAATGTAACATCCTGATACATTCCAGAGTATTTGGGGTAGATAATTAAAAGGTGATGCTCTCTCAAGCATTGGGACTCGCAATTTAATAAGCCAAGCTCTTGATCTTGAGGTTGGCCCTTATAAAACTTATTTCTATAATGGTGACACTAATCTATTTATAAACATGCCTAAAAGTCACCCCCAGAGAACCTCTTTTGTTGTTCACATGTGGCCTCTCTCTCCGTAAGCCAAACTCTGCAAATAAACTCACTTTCCTCCCCTCAAATGTGGGACATAACTTTCAGGGTGTAAGTCTCCCTGGGACATGATTCCCAGGGATGAGCCTGACCCTGGCATCATGGGATTGACAATGCCTTCTTGACCAAAAGGGGGGAAAGAAATGTAACAAAATAAGGTTTCAGTGGCTGAGAGATTTCAGAGTTGAGAGGTCATTCTGGAGGTTACTGTTACGCAAGCTTTACCCAGATTTACAAATTGCTATGGTATGTGTGCCAGTTTAAATGTATTATGTCCCCCAAAATGTCATTATTTTTTATGTAATTTTGTGTGGGCAGACATATTGTAATTCTGCCCACACAATTGATCAGATTGTAATTCTTTGAGTGTTTCCCTGGAGATGTGCCCCACCCAACTGTGGGTGATGATTCTGATTGGATAATTTCCATGGAGGTGTTACCCCACCCATTCAGGGTGGGTCTAAATTAAATCACTGGAGCCATATAAATGAGCTGACAAACAGAAGGAACTCAGTGCAGCTGAGAGTGACATTTTGAAGAGGAGCTACAGCCAAGAGGGACACTTTGAAGAATGCACAGAAGCTGAGAGAGGAGCTGCAGATGAGAGACAGTTTGAAGATGGCCATTGAAAGCAGACTCTTGCTCTGAAGAAGCTAAGAGAGGACTATTGCTGACAGGGCAACACAGGAATGAGACACGGACACAAAGCTAAGAATTAAGGGAGCAGGGGGCCCACTTGCATCTCGTGCTAAGTGGACGACAATGCAGCCTTGCTCCAGCTATTTATTTCAGAAGATCAGATGTATATGCTAAAGGTGCTCAGGTGGGGGAGAGCCCACCAAATACTTATGTTTACATCAGGTGCATACAATCTAGGTTTAAGACAATGGTAGTCACAAGACACATCTTTACAGGGCGGGCCTGCATGGCATTCTATGCAGGCCTGCAGCTCAGCATTCTAAGCCACCACCCCAGATATGCCTCAGGCAACATGGAAGACTCAGTTCCCCACAGAGGACAAACACCCCAAGAGCAACCAAGAGTGATATTTTTGAGGAACTGCAGCCTACAGAGGAATGTCCTGGGAGAAAGCCATTTTGAAACCAGAACTTTGGAGCAGACACCAGCCATGTGCCTTCCCAGCTAACAAGAGGTTTTCCAGATACCATTGGCCATCCTCCAGTGAAGGTACCCAATTGCTGATGTGTTATCTTGGATACTTTATGGCCTTAAGACTATAACTGTGTAACCAAATAAACCCCCTTTTATAAAAGCCAATCCATCTCTGGTGTTTTGCATTCCAGCAGCATTAGCAAACTAGAACAGATTTTAGTACCAGAGAAGTGGGGTGCTGCTGAGATTGCAAATACACATGTTGGAACAGCTTTTTAAGTGGAAAAGGGGAAGATGTGGAAGAACTGTGAGGAGCTTGATGGAAAAGGCCTAGACTGCTTTGAAGAGACTGTGGAAATATGGACTCTAAAGATACTTCTGATGAGGCCTTGAGCAGAAATGATGAATGTGTTGTTGCAAACTGGAAGGAAGGCAATCCTTGTTTTAAAGTGGCAGAGAATTTGGCAAAATTGAGCCCTGGTGTTGGATGGAAGGCAGAATTTGAAAGCGATGACCTGGAATATTTAGCTGATGAGATCTCCAAGCAAAATATAAAAGAAGCAGCCTGGCTTTTACTTGCAGCTTATAGTAAAATGCAAGAGGACAGAGATAAGCTGAGAAATGAACTCTTAGTTTCAAAGAAACCAGAAATTGATGGCCTGAAAAACTCCAGGTTTCCAGGAGATGAAACCCCAGAAGCTACAGCCCAATGTGAGGATGTAACTAAACATGGAACCCAGCTGCCATTTCAGTACAAACCAAGATTGGAAAAGGAGTTAAGCAGAAAGGATTTGTGGAAAGTCCTATTGTCTGACGGCTTTGACCCCTGTGTGCTTTGTGCGAAGCCAACAGAATTTTTGCAAGATGTTTATAGACAGAGCCGTTGCTGTTCTGGACTGGAGGAGACAGACAAGGAACAAATTGAAAGAAAAATTTCTTCAAAGACAGAGCCATGGAGGTTGAGGTCTGGAGTCAAGAGGCCTTGGGCTGGGAGAGCGGAGTGGACCACACGCATGAAAAGGGTGAGTTTGCCCTGGAGGTCGAGGGTGGGCCTTCTGCCTCGATGCTCCAGAAGAGTTCTGCCACCCCAGGCCCCAAAGAAGATGGAGCACATTCCCAGGGAATTGGGGAGAGCCTGGCTGTCACCCCTTTGTTCTGAAGGGGTTAAGCCTGTGCCCCGGAGATGGAAGGGAATCTGGGTGCTGCCCTGATGTTTGACGAGGGTGGGGCCAAGAAGGTGGAGAACTCACCCCAGCATTTGGAGAGGAAAGGGCTGCTGAAAAGGCCCTTAGGAAGGGTTAGACTCCTGCTTTCTCAAGCCCCAAAGATGCGATGTCATTCTGTAAATGACCCTCAGACTTTGAAATCTAATGGAGTTTGTCCTGCAGGTTTTAGGAACTGTTTTGGTCCTGTGAACCCTGTTTTCCTTTCAGTTTCTCCTTATGGTATTGGAAATGTTTATCCTATGAATGTCCCTCCTTTGTATATTGGAAGCACATAACTTGCTCTAGGTTAGGTCCACAGTCAGAGGGGAATTTTGCTTTTGGACAGACCACACCTGTAACTGATTTAATGGGATCTTGTACTTAACTATTGTTACTGAAATGATTTAAGTTTTTGTGATATTGTGATGGGATGAATGCATTTTGTTTATGGAAAGATCATGTCATTTTTGGGCCCAGGGGGTGGAATGTGCCAGTTTGAAGGTATTATGTCCCCCAAAACACCATTATCTTTGATGTAATCTTGTGTGGGCAGACATATCAGTGTTGATCAGATTGTAATTCTTTGAGTGTTTCCCTGGAGATGTGCCCCACCCAACTGTGGGTGATGATTCTGATTGGATAATTTCCATGGAGGTGTTACCCCACCCATTCAGGGTGGGTCTAAATTAAATCACTGGAGCCATATAAATGAGCTGACAAACAGAAGGAACTCAGTGCAGCTGAGAGTGACATTTTGAAGAGGAGCTACAGCCAAGAGGGACACTTTGAAGAATGCACAGAAGCTGAGAGAGGAGCTGCAGATGAGAGACAGTTTGAAGATGGCCATTGAAAGCAGACTCTTGCTCTGAAGAAGCTAAGAGAGGGCAAACACCCCAAGAGCAACTAAGAGTGACATTTTTTGAGGAACTGCAGCCTAGAGAGGAATGTTCTGGGAGAAAGCCATTTTGAAACCAGAACTTTGGAGCAGACACCAGCCATGTGCCTTCCAAGCTAACAAGAAGTTTTCTGGACTCCATTGGCCATCCTCCAGTGAAGGTACCTGATTGCTGATATGTTACCTTGGATACTTTATGGCCTTACACTATAACTGTGTAACCAAATAAACCCCCTTTTATAAAAGCCAATCCGTCTCTGGTGTTTTGCATTCCAGCAGCATTAGCAAACTAGAATAGTATGCCAAGCTCCAAAAAAAACAGTATATCTGAAACCCCTAAAGAAAATCCAGGGCTCTACCTAAGGCTCTATAATATTTTACTTATTGGGTTTATTTTTCAGAAACTTAAAACCTCCAGATTGTTCCAATGCCAGATAAGCCCTAAAACTTAGAGGAACCAGTTTTTCCCAGAACATCAACTGGTTGCATTCCCCTACACCATAATATCGACACCCCTTTTCAGCATGAAGAAGTTAGAACAGTTATTGCCCAGATATCCCTGAAGTTTGAGAGAATGATCAAATGAGAGGGAGGAGTTTTAACAGAGAAGTTAGGATTTAACAAATGATTATGACAACTGAATCATTTTATAGGTATTGCTTTTTAGTTTCTAGTGTATTTGAACATTCAGAAGGAAATATTTGAAATTGTGGAACTGTACCCCATACTATACTTTGAAATTTTCTCTATAATGATTGGTTAAACTGTACTTTGAAATCTATCCCTTTTCTGCATATATGTTATATTTCACAATTAAAAATGTTTTTTAGAAAGTATGAGAAAGTTATACGAAAGGAGTGTCTTGCATTGCCTTGACTGCTGGAGTTATCTATCTCCTTTTTCAGTGTAGAATTATGCCAGCCTCCCAGAGGTACCAAGAAGTTAGTTAAGATTTTGATATCAAATCAGGGAAGATGTATATAATCTGTTTTAAACATTTGAATCTGAATATGTTACTAGATGTGCTATCTTTTTCAGAACTTCCATTGGCCTCCCGTTGAAGAGTTTACATCTGTGAACTGATTAGCTTTGAAAACACCCTGGGAGGCGATAAGCCAGGGCCAGCCCTGAGCCCCCAGGGGGAAAACCTTCCACTTCTCCACATTCCCAGCCCCTGTCCTGGGCCCTGGACATGGATCAGAGGACTGAAGGGTTTGCCAAGCAGCCTGGAATAACCAGGTCCAGGCCTCTCTCTACTTCAGGTGGTTCTTTTTGATTAAGAAAGATAAACAGATTGACTGGAGGAGGGTCAAAAAGATGGAGAAAGTTGGAGGAAGACTTGGATGCAATGGGAAGCAAAAAGGAAAGCATCAAGAGAAAAACAGTCGCCCAAGAAGAGCATGAAGGAGCAATCAGGATGGCAAGAACGGGGGCTCCTGACCGCCCGCTGCCCACTCAAGACCAAAATTAGATAATCCGTGCTACAATTTGGCATATGTTGAAAAGATTTCACATGTTAAGGGGTAAAAAAGTTCATTCCTATCCTCTCCCTCAATCATCAAGGGCTCTTCACCAGATGTGAGGTACAAACCTGGCCCTGGCACAGGGGACTCGAATGTGACCTTATTTGGAATGAGGGTCTTCGCAGATGTAATTAGGTAAATTAAGATGAGGTCATTTGGGTTCAGGGTGGGCCCTAAATTCAACCATTGGTGTCCTTAAAAGAAGAGACACAGACACCAACCAGAGGGAACGCAGCCAGGTGGAGACGGAGCCAGATTGTGTCACATGGCCACAAGCCACAAGCCACAAGCCAAGGAGCCAGCAGAAGCCGGAAGAGGCAAGCAAGGATCCTCCCCAGAGCCTCAAAGACAGCAGGCCCTGCCCAGACCATGGTTTTGGACTTCCAGCCTCCAGAATAGTGAGAATAAACCTTGATTGTGTTACACCACTAAGTTTGTGGTATTTATTAGAGCAGCCACAGGAAACGACTACACCAAGCCCATTTCGGTCAATGACACCCTAAGCACCCAGGCAGAAAACCTCCTAGGGCTTCCATTTGACTCTTCCCTGGCTACCTCACACATCCCATGGGTGTTCTCAACATCATCCTATCAATTCTCTCTCTCCCATCTCTCCTGCCACCCTCCCCGTCCCCAACCCAGGTTCTCCATGTCTTGTCCTAGAATATGTAAAAGCTCCCTAACTTGTCTCATCTGGTTAGTCTGGATGAATCCTTCCTAAGCACAACTGTGGTCATGTCACTTCCTGTTTATAAATACCCAGGAGCTCCCTGTAGCAAACACATTGGGGTGGCTGTCCCTGACAGTCACATCTTCACGACAACCTCCCCCAACTTCCACCCATTCCCACCCTAAGCCCTGCCTATGGATGATTCCATCCAAAGACCCCTTTTCTGAGCTGGGCCAAGCACAGAAGCTCAGCCCCAGCCATGGGGGTTGGTCCAAATAGTGGGCTTGGATCCCAGCCCAGACAGCCAGATTCTTCCCTGGGAGTTTTTAGTCTGGAACTGGGAGAGAGAAGATGATCCCTGATCTAACTGCAAAATTACCAAACAAGCCTGCTACTGCCTGCAGCTGTGGAGATGGAGTCTCTGAGCAGGAAGCAGAAATGGCAGAAGGATTCAGCCCTAAAGGCAGTTCTATCTCCGCTGTTCTTGGTCACAAGAGACCATGAGTTCCCCTCCGGCTAGTTGAAGTTGGCTTCCTGTCATTTGCAGCCCACGAATCTTGATTAAATACACCCCACCTGCTTACCAGAGTCAGCGCGAACTCCTTGGGCTGCCTCTGCTGATGGAGCCGGGAGCCGTGGGTCCATTGGGTTCTTGCTTCTGCTCTCCAGGTGCCCACAGGTCACTAAGCCAGTCCTGTTCCCAAAACACATCCGTGGGTGTCCTTGCCTTTGGGCCTGCTCATTGTGCTGCCACAACCGATTCACGCCCTCACCCCTTCCTTACATGTTTGAGCTCCACGCATCAGCCAAGGCTCACCTCAGACGTCACCTCTGCTATAGAACAGGCTCCAGGTTGACCCTCTGAGCCCTCAGAGATTCCAAATCTCTGCTCCCTCCACCTCGCTCTGGGTGATTTTCCAGCTCATGGACCATGGTTGACCCTGTAGCCTGAGGACGCCAAGACAGCCATGAGAGTGATATGGCTGAAAGTGGGTCCCACCTAATGCGCACCAAGTCAATCGAGTAACACTGAGATTTTGAGAAGAGAAAGAGTTATTTCAGCAAAGGCAGCCTTGAGGAGAGAGAACTCGTCTGGGATCTGTCTCCCCAAGTCACAAGCACAGCAGCATTTTATTGGCTTTTCTGGTGGGTGGAGAGGTGGGTGGGGTCAGGGTGACGTGGGTCAGGGGCTGGCTGAGGCGGTCGTTACCTGGAGGATGCGTAGCTTCTAATCATGCTAAAACACGCTTCTACATACAACGCGTGTTCAAAAAATGGCATCTAAATCCCACCCAGAGGCAGAGAATTTTCTACTATAATGAACTAACATGACTCTAGGTCAACATTTTTTTTTTCACATGTAAAGCTTTTTTTAATAACAGCTTTAATAAGATACAATTTACATGCCATCGAATTCACTTATTTGAAGTATACAATTCAGTGGTTTTTAGTATATTCAGAGTTGTGCAACCATCACCACAATCAAGTTAAGAATATTTTCATCACCCCAAAAAACAAATCCTGCACCAATTACTAGTCATTCCCCATTTCCCTCAACCTTCCACCCTGCTCCCACACCCAGCCCTAGGCAATCCCTAATCTACTTTCTCTCTGTAGATTTGCCATCTCTAGATATTTCATATAAATGTAGTCTTTTGTGACTGGCTTCTTTCATTTAACATAATGTTTTCAAGGTTCATCCTTGTTGTAGCATGTTTCAGCATTCCATTTCATTTTATTACCAAATACTATTCCATTGTGTGGATATATCACATCTTATTTAACCATTCATCAGTTGATAGACATTTAGGTTGTTTCTACTTTTTGGCTGTTATGAATGCTGCTACAGATGTTTGCAAACAGGTTTTTGTGTGGACATATGTTTCATTTCTCTTGGGAATACAGCCAGGAGTGATCATATAGTAACTCTATGTTTAACTTTTTTGAGGAACTGCCAGATTGTTTTCCAAAATGGCTGCACCATTTTACATTCCCACAGCTGTGTGTGAGGGTTACAATTTCTCCACATCCTCACCAATACTTGTTACTGTCTTTCTGATTAGAGCCATCCTAGTGGGTGTGATGTGGTATCTCACTGTAGTTTTGATTTACATTTTCTTGATGGCTAATGAGGTTGAACATCTTTTTATGTTCTTACTGGGCATTTGTATATCTTCTTTAGAGAACCGTCTGTTTAGCTCCTTCGTCATTTTATAAAAATCACATTATGTGTCTTTTTATTTTTGAGTTGTAAGAATTATTTGTAGACTCTGGGTACCATCAGATATACGATTTGCAAATATTTTCTCCTATTCTGTGAGTTGTTTTCTCACTTTCTTGATCCTATTCTTTGAAGCACAAAAGTTTTTCATTTTGATGATGTCCAATTAATTTTTTCTTTTGTTTAGGTCAACATTTTATTTAATTGTACATGCTATTAGAGCTGGTTTGGGTTGGTTTCCTTGGGTAAGGAGTAAGGCAGGATCTTGCGGGTTTGCTATAGGGTCAGCTTCACTCCGATTGGGTAAAGGGTCTTGCTTTTAGGGCCTAGCAGGTGCTGAGCTAGTGGTGGGAAAGTTCCTTGTGAATAGGGGTTGGAAACACCAATGGGGTGTGTGTGTGTGTGTGATAGCTCCTAGACTGTTACAGTTACCCCCTTTTTGATGTTCCTTTCCATAATCCTGAGGGGAAAAGGGGCAATGACCATTCTACTTGCTCCCTGCTAAGAAGGGGTACCAATGGAGTTGCGGATGAAGAAGAATGGAACATCGTTGCTTGCTGGTGAAGGAATTCCCTAGTCCCTGGGGTTGGCTGTGCCTATGGCTGTTCCAAGTCCAGGACAGCGTGATACCTATATTCAGAGTAGAAGAAGAGGCCAGTGGCCCAAAGTCTTTGAGAAACCCGCTTAACAATTAGTTTGATGATTATGGGCCCAAATATCAGAAGTATGATAGTAATGAATATAAGACTTAGTATTGGCAAGAACCCAGATAATGTGGGTAGCTAACTCTTGATAGATTCCCATAGCAATTGCACAGAAGGCTTCTTAATATTATGCAGCTAAGTGTCTTGGGTCTATAGTTTTCTTATGTTCAGCTCAGTCTGGTTTGAGGTATTTACCCAGATACCAGCAGGAGGTATTTGCTACAGCACCTACTCTTCCTTGTTCTGCTAAGGAATAGTCTAAACCAACTTGGTGATCCATGACAACATTAGCCAATGTGTCTATGGCATTGGGGGCTCTTCCACTATAGCTGTTAGGCCATGCAGAGTGACTTCATGATAAGCAAATCTTCCCCCAGGGACCTAACAGTCCTACACTAACCCCAATCCAGCTATTATCATGTCTAGTAGGGCTCATTTATTCCAGGTGTGACTGGTGGGTTGGTGAAGAGATATCAGGTTTTAGATATCCTATTGTCCATTGACCTCTGTCCAAACATTGTTTATATATCAAAGCATCAGGACTTGAGGGAGCAAGTCTCACTCGGAGCAATGCAACTGGTAAGGCTTTGTCCCGAGTCAGGTTAGTTTCCTGGCAGATCTTGGCTAAGGCTCTTTTGAGAGTCTGATTCATTCTTTCAGTTTTTCCTGTGGACTGTGGTCTCCAAGGTGTATGTAAATGGCAGGAAACATCTAAAATCTTAGACACTTCTTGTGTAATTTTTGAAATGAAGGTGCTGCCACTATCACTCTGAATTGAAATTGGTAAGCCAGACCTAGAGACAATTTCTTTTAGCAGAGCTTTTCTCACCTCTGATGCTCTCTCCATTCTGCAGGGAAAGGCTTCACCCCAACCTGGAAAGGTGCCCACAAACATCATTCAGTATCCCTAATTTCCTGGCACTCTAGGTAGGCATAACCATAAAGTCAATCTGCCAGGCTTCCCTGGCTCCAAGTCTTCAGGATTGGATGCCTTTGGCTAGTGGTGGAGGTTAGTTTTGGGGTTAGTTTTAGTATATATTACACATTTCTGGTTCACCTTTTGGAAAATTTTTCTGATATTTGGCCCCACAGTGAATTTATATAACCATTGCTACATGGTCTCTTTCCCGTAGTGGGTGCTCTGATGTAAATGGGAAACAATAGGTTCAACTAGCTTCTCTGGCACGAACAAAGTGCCTGTTGCATTTTCAAGCCATCCTGAGGGAGTTTGTCCAGTGAATCCCCACTCTATGTGCATCTTCTTTAGAATATACAGGAATTTCAAATGGGCTCAAGTTAATTGTCAGTGTTGGCATAGGAATTAAAAAGATGGTTTTAGCAGGAGTCAGAGACCTTGCTGCCTGCTTTGCTGTTTGATCTTTTGCTATGGTGGTTGTGCCAGTTTGAATGTATTGTGTCCCCCAAATGCCATTATCTTTGATGTAATCTTGTGTGGGCAGACATTATCAGTTTTGATTAGATTTCTTTGAATGTTTCTTTGGAGATGCACCCCACTGAGTTGTGGGTGATAATTCTGATTGGATATTTCCATGGAGGTGTAGTCCCACCCATTTACGGTGGGCCTTGATCAGTGAAGCCATATAAATGAGCTGACAAGGAGAAGGAACTCAGTGCAGCCGTGAGTGATGTTTTGAAGAGGAGCTGCAGCCAAGAGAGACACTTTGAAGAAAGCAAGGAGCTGCAGATGAGAGACAGTTTGAAGATGGCCGTTGAAAGCAGACTCTTGTTCCGGAGAAGCTGAGAGAGGACAAATATCCCAAGTGCAACTAAGAGTGACATTTTTGAGGAACTGCAGCCTAGAGAGGAACGTCCTGGGAGAAAGCCATTTTTAAACCAGAACTTTGTAGCAGACGCCAGCCACGTGCCTTCCCAGCTAACAGAGGTTTTCCGGACACCATTGGCCATCCTCCAGTGAAGGTACCCGATTGCTGATGTGTTACCTTGGACACTTTATGGCCTTAAGACTGTAACTGTGTAACCAAATAAACCCCCTTTCATAAAAGCCAATCCATTTCTGGTGTTTTGCATTTCAGCAGCATTAGCAAACTAGAACAGTGGTTTTGTCCTTTTGGTGCCCAAGGCAGTGAATTTCTGCTACTTCCTTAGGTAACATAACACCTTCCAAAAAAGCTAGTGTAGCATCAGCAGGCTTAATATCTTTGTTGCCAGAAGTTCATAGTCCTCTTTCTTTCCATATAGCTCCATGGGCATAGAGGACAGAGAAAGCATATCTGGAGTCTGTATAAATGTTGATTCTTTTGTTTTTCCCTAAGTGTAGTGCACTAGTGAGTGCAATAAGTTCAGTGTATTGAGCAGATGTAGCTGGTGGAAGAGCTCCTGCTTCTAAACTCTCTTGCAAGGTTACTACTGCAAATCCAGCCTTACGGTGTCCTTGATCCACGACATTGCCTCCATCGGTGAACGTCTCGAGGTCTGGATTATCTAATGGAATGTCTGAGAGGTCTAGGCAGCTAGAATAGACTTCTTCATTAGTTGAGTAAGTTGCTCCTGTGTCTATTAAAAAGTCTATTAATTTGTTTCCCACCTTTAAGAATACCCGGGGTTTTTGGTGGGAGATATTGATCTGATTGATGTCACTGGAAGGTGCCCCAAGACCCTGTCATTCCACATCATTATCATCATCCCTGGCCCAGTGGGGAAGTTGATATGTGGGTTTACTAGATGTCTGGGCTCACCACTTTTTAAGGAGATACGGGCATTCCCCTTTCCTTGCCCCTCTTTCTTGCAGTAAGTACCTTGCTGAGGCCTGAAGGGATAGGTTCTCTTTGTGAGCTTATTCAATGGGGGCCTTTGAGGTCTTGCCTTTCATTGGTCTTCATTTGGGTTCCAGTTCCGATGGGGCTGAGAAATTCCTTGGCTGTAGGCAGCTCCTGTTAGTGCTGTCTGCCATTTCATTCGCTTCTCCTGAGCTTGCTCTCTGTTCATACAAACCTTAAAAGCAATCTCCACAAGCTGTGACTTAGGCCTGCCCAGCCCTCCCTCCAGCTTTTGTAACTTCCTTCTGATGTCAAGAGCACTCAGACTTATCGTCAGGGCTTTCTGGGCCTAGGTGGGTGTACTGCCGATAAGCTTCAAAAAACGCATTCTAAACATTGAAGGACTTTCATCAGGTTTTTGTTGTATTTCTTGAACCCTTTTTAAACCTTTAGGTCTCAACACTCCTTTTCATAATTCATCATGAAGCGAGCTTTATAGAATTCCAGGCTTGTTCCAACTCCTTGCTCATTCAGATCCCAATTAGGCTCAACTAGGGGGATGGCCTGTTGCCCTGGGACATATATTGGTTGGCTGGTTACTATTGCATCGGTCAGCTTCTTGTCTAGCTTTCTCTAAAGCCATCCCATGCTCTTCTGGTTTTAGGAAGGGTTCAGGAGGGGCTGTACATCTATCCAGGTTGGATTGTGGTGGCAAATATGGAGGTGAAGAGATTCTCCATTTTCTTTGTATCGTTCCCATAGAGGGGACAGTGTTTTTCCAATTAAACAAATCTGAAAGATAGAATAGGCTATGAATGGAAATGAACCTCCTGGTCTTCCTTGATTAACTATACAGGTGGGGACTTGCATTAAGGGAAATTGCCCTGTCGGAGAGGTTGCTCCCTGGCCAAAAGGAGTCCCCTAACGGGTATGTGGGGGGAGACCAACCCTTCTTGATTTAGGGTTCCCTGAGAGTCAATGTCCTCCAAGGGTGCCCTGTTTCCTGCATTTCCACCATAGGGTGGATGGGTACACCAGGGAACCACAAAAGTGACACATCTTCCTCTGGGTTAGACTCAGGAAGGACAGGTTTCTTAGTCAAAGATTGAGTAGGGGACTTCGAGTCCTGCATAACCATTATCTGGCACCCAAAACATTTTTGCTGTAATTTAGCAATGCGAGAAGGAGCCATGACATATTGAACCTAGGGAATTTCTTCCCATTTGTTTGTTCTTTTGCAGAATAATTCTAATCGTAATATAGTAAGAAAATCTAAGGGTCATTCTTCAGGATGCTCAGCATTATCTCTAATTCATATTGTGGCCAAGCAGTTTTACATAAAAATACCATCCTCTTCTTTCTCATGGGTCATAACCAAATCATGATCAGGTATCTAACATACATTTTAGAGGGCTACATCTGAGAATTTTCCAATGCGAGACAAACAGTAGACAATACCAAACACTGAGAAAATGAATAATGAGAACAAAATCCAAATCCTAGCAGTCAAATTCCAAGTACCAAATACCAAGAGCCAAGGGTGAGAACCTAAATATCTAGTCTTCTAAAGCTCCAGGTTCTGTACCTGAAAAGCGAGTTGGCAAGCCTAGGGTGAGACTTGAACCCGCAATCCTAGTTTAGCCCCAAGTACCAAGTGAGCCAGTGCTCCAAACAGACTTTGGCAAAAGAGTAGATATTTTGTCAGAATACTCACCCAAGAGACATCTGTTCCCTGAACTGTTTCTGCTCAAAATGAAAGCGCCTTCAGGGTCTGCAGGGCCAGTGGAGTTTAGGTGGGACCCACGTGCCAAACCTGCAGACAAAAGGGTCTAGGTGTCTACTTAGAGTCGGCAGCTGGTGCTCACTGCTCTATGGGGCCGTGGAGTCCTTGGGTGATAGGGTCATAAAGACCCTGGGGGTCTCATCTGAGGTGCCAACTGTTATGGCTTGAAGTGTGTCCATGCCCAATGTGCACCAAGTCAATTGAGTAACACCGAGATTCTAAGTCAAAGAATTTATTCAGCAAAGTCAGCCTCGAGGAGATGGGCAATTTGTCTGGGATCTGTCTCCCCAGGTCACAAGTGTAGCAGCATTTTATTGGCTTTTCTGGTGGGGGGAGAGTGGATGGGGTCAGGGTGACGTGGGTCAGGTGCTGACTGAGAGGTGGCAACTGGTACATGCATAGCTTCTAATCATGCTAAAACATGCTTCCACATACATTGCGTATTCAAAAAATGGCGTCCAAATCCCATCCATAAGCGGAGAATTTACTATCATAATGAGCTAAGGTGACTCTATGTTCAAGATTTTATTTAATTATGCATGCTCTTGAAGCTGGTTTGGGTTGCTTTTCTTGGGTAAGGAGAAAAGCAGGATCTTGCAGTTCACTATAGAAGTTCGCTTTGCTTTTGGTTGCGTATAGGGTATTTTAGTCAGGGCCTAGATGCCAAGCTAAGGGTGGAAACACCATTGGGGAGGGGTGTGATAGCTCCTAGGCCATTACAATATGCATGCAAGAAGCTCAGTGGCTCTCCAAGCACAGTCCCAGAGCTTCCAACCTTACAGAATATTCAAAAGTTGTTTTGCAACCCCATTTTTTTTTTCCAAGGAGGGAGAAAACCAAGTGTATCCTGAAGGAGTATGAAAGAGTAAAGAGAAGAAATAAAAGCAGTGGATCTGTTAGTGTAGTAGAATTATAGGTGACTTTCGGTATTTTTGTTTTTTAAAAAAAGTTTATGAAATAATATGAAGAAGATCCTGAAGGAATAGTACCATAGCAGGTATTTGTTGATTGCTTTTTTTTTTTTTGCTGTCCAAGATTTCATTTTTGTAAAAGCATAAACAATATTCATAATATGACCAGACATGCCCACTTCTAGGCATATACATAATAAAATTGATAACAGAGCTAGATTGTCAAATTACTATCAGAAACATGACAAACATACATTTTCATCAGCAATATATGCAAAGCACAACATTCTGAACTCCACATGTTAGAAATAAGCATTATATCTTTAAAATGCTCACCTGGTTGTGGAGGAGAAAAGAATTTATTTTCGATCTTGCAAGAACTGATGCACAGCCAGACACATGGCAGGCGTGCCAAGAAAAGAAAATGGCAACAGTTATAGCCTACCCCTAACACGCAAATCCCTCCTGTTTCCCCATTAGCTGGGTACATCAGAGATTACAGCCTATCCGAGAGAGCCAATTAGCCTGCCTTTGAGATTTTGAATTGTACAGCCTATCAGGGAGAGTAACTAGTTTAAATTTCCTGCTGAGAGTTCCCGCCTTTGATTATACCCCATATCCCTTTACATTCTGGTATCCTTGGTTATTTTTCCCATATAAGGATTCTAGGCTTATGTCATGGCTCTCTCTCTCTCCTTCCCTTTACCACAGAGCCTGTTTAAGCCAATTCTGCTGCCATTTTCCCTATTCCATGTTGCCTTTATGTGAAAGCTAAACTTAACCCTTTCTTACAGAGTCCCTCCTGTTTCTTTTTAAACTCTTTAGTTTTCACATTCTAGTTTCTCAAATCTGCTAAGAGCTTTTTCAAATTCCTCATCATAGGGATCTTTCTCTTTGAGGGAGATATAGATTATTCTGCTGATATTCTTGATTAGGGTGGTTTCGATGAGTCTTTGAACTAACTCCTGGGCACACGGGATAATGTAACACCCAACAGCTATGAACACTCCAGATGAAATGATAAGGGAAGTGACAACAGACATTGCAATTCCTTTCCATTCCCTGAACCAATTTTCCAACCACCCCATGAGTAGGCTGTTAATGCCAGAATTTTTTTGCTGGTTATTATGTCTAGGACCATTCTGTTTTCCCATGCCATTTGGCTAGTGGCATCTAACTGTTCTGCTATTCCCTTAATGACATCCCTGGTACAGTTGGTAAATCTTTGCTGATTATCCACATTTTTATTGATGGTGACTTAAGAGAATAAGAATGATGCAAATCCTGCAGCCACTTGCCTTTTAGCTTTAAACTCATTTGGAACTCCCAGGGGAACCCCTATATTTAAATAAATTCTTTCATTAAAGGAACCAGATACATTTCATACATTTCTCTTATCTCTTTTGCCTTGGGTTGGTACTTTTTCTTTACTTTCAAATGCCAGGGTGAATGGGGTAGCTGATTGAACCAGAGCACAAGTTCCTTCCCATGTTTCAGGTAGTGTAACGCCCTTCCCACAGTACCACCAGAGGTCTGCTCGGGGTACAGCTAAACTGGAGAAGTTGCCAGTACTATCCTTACTCACATTCCACACTTCTGGATACAAGACCATGGTTTCAAGATCCTGGAGCCCTTCTTCCCAGCTGCAGAGACAGGCAGAGTGGTTTCCAGGACCAAGGTGAGAAGCTGGTATGGCCTTGACACTTCCTTCCAGATGGAGGGAAAAGGGAGGACAACGTACTACAACTTTCACCAGCAGTAGCATCTTGAAAAAGTAGTATTATACACTTAAACTCCTTTTCATGTTCTCCCAAGGGGAAGGGCACAATCTGAGCAGTGGTCAGCCTGTTGCACAAGCATAACAGTTGCTTTTGTTTAGACTCTGGATGGTATATTTGACACATTCTACCCAGGCATTTGTATCTCCATAACCTGTCTCTATTTTTGTGGTCTGCTTTAGGTTTCTGGTCTCAAGTACTCTAATGACCTTGGGGTCATTTTGAACTGTAGAATTGGACTCCAGTCAAGTTTCCCTTAATGATTTTCCCCCCGACATGGGTGAGACCCATAGCTTATACTGTGTTGTCCACCAAACAGCATTCCAAGAATAACAGGGGTTAGGTGACTCATAAGTTATACTCCCAAATGTTCACACACACCCCCAACAGTCTTGCTATCTGGACAGTCTGCTCACATAAATACTTATGTTCCTCCCTTAGTTGTCGCTGATGTTCTAGATTTCCGCAGTTAAATACTTGACAAGTGGCAAACTATACAGTTTGGGACTCTAAGCCTTTGACTATGCTTATAACCAATTTAGCAGAACCTGTTACATCTTGAATATGGAATATTATGATCAGTACAAGCAATTTCATGATTAAGCTATACACAGAGCACAGTGCAAACATAGGATTCAATCCAGCCCCTCTTCCCTTCCTGGTATGCTCTTTCAACTATTGTCTTTTTAGAGTGAACCTTAGGGGATCCAAGGTGGGAGTCACTCTCCAGGATTTGGGTTGAGTTGCTGGGTACTTATCATTAGGCTCAGCCACTGGTCCCTTTACCCATGTGTAATGAATCCAGCCTCTTTCTGCTGTTCAGACTGCCATCTCAGTCACCAGCAAGACTTGATAGGGTCCTTCCCAGATTAGTTGAAGCTTGGAGGACCAAGCTGCCAGGCTGATGTTGATGGACAGCAAATTCAAGAGGTGTTTCTGGACCAGCAATCCACGGTGCCTTGGTCTATGCATAGAGTGTGTTTTTCCTTCCCCTTTTCTTGTCCACAATTGGCAGACCTAAGCTTCTGATCATGGGTCTCACCAGCAGTCAGAGGTAGGCCCCCAGCCATGGAGTCCGAGACCACTCAAACCAAGGGGCATGCCTTCCCTTCTTCGGTCCTAGGGGTCCCTCACGAAGCTTCAGATCCCAGATGAGCCCCCAAGTTGTTAGAAACAAGCATTATACCTTTAAAATGTTCACCCAGTTGTGGAGGAGAAAAGAATTTATTCATGATCTTGCAGGAACAGACGCACAGCCAGACGCATGGCAGGCCTGTTGATTGCTTTTTATGTGCCCAGCACTGTGCCAAGGTTTCCATGCTCTGGTGGCCTGGTTTCTTTCTGCAAGGAGGATCTTCCCAGCCCCCTTCTCCGGTTTCCTTTGGAAAAGTTCCCACTCTGTGTGGTCCTGACCTGACATTGGTCTGCCCGCATGCCCTGCCCTGGGGTGGGCAGTGTTTTGTTTGTTTGTTTGTTTTCTTGCATTAGGGACTAGGTCACGGATGGGTTGCCGAGCTGGGAGTGTGAAGTTGGGGCTACCAGAGCATAGAGGAAACCATCTGCTGTGGGATAGAATAAATCCACCATAGGGGAACCCCTGGATCCAGCTGTGCCAGAAAAATGTCCACCCTTAGATGCCCCTGTTATACTGGTCAATAAGTACACCCCCCCCACCCCCTTTGTTTTGCTGGTCTGAATTTGGTTTCTGATTTGCCACCTAAAGAATCCTGACCACATCTACATTGTCTCAGCTGATCCCTGCTACAAGCCCATTTACTGATGAAGCAACTGAGGATCAGAAAAAGGAATATTCTGATAAAAGCTGTGCGGGTGTAAGTGGTGCTCAGGTTAGCCTTAGGCAGGCCCCCAAAGCCCCTGTCTCAGCCCCTCCCTCCACCTGGCTTTGCTCTTTGCAGAACTCTCACAATCTTTTATCTTATTGAATTCTCAAAGCAGCCCAATTCTATCAGGTGCATAGCGTAGGATTATTCTCAATTTATAAATGAACAACATAAGCCTCAGAAGCACTAAGTGATTTTTCTAAAGTTATGCAGCTAAACAGTAGCAAAACCAAAAATTTGAGCTTCAAATCCAGGATTTCATGGGCCTCTCAGGAAGCACCAAGGGACCCCCGAATTCAAGACAAGATCTCAAAGGACCTAAATATGCAGAACAACTTTCACTCTTAAACTCCAACTAATATTTAATAGAAGAGACAACACTTGATCGAGTGAAATGGCAGGCAGGGTCAGTCACAGATGTGTGATGTCTGCAATGTCTTCGAATCCTAGTGAGCAGGTGGAACTGGCCACATACTCAGCCTCTGGGACTCCCCTGGACAGGCCTTGGTGCTAATATTTTTGACCTCTTTGCCTTCTCCCTAAAAATTATCCTACCTTTACCTCTGAGGAATAATCAGCTATTTTATGAGTATATAGACAGCCTAGAAGCCCCAATGGCCTATTTTAAAACTCCAGAGAGAGTTGTCTTCACCTTTGAACTAGTCTACGGATCTCACAGCTCAGAATGAGCCTTTGATGACGACGAGAAGAAAGGCTAAGATTTCCTGTGTATTTATTGGCCGGCCCAGGAGACACGTCTTCACAGCACAACTTCAGTGCGCTCAAGAGTCAGCAGCCCCAGCTTCTCATCTTGGATCTGCCCTGAATTAGCTGGATGACCTTGGAAAAGTCCTTCACTTGTGTGAGCCTCATCCATCAGATGGTGATACAATTTGCCTGGTGCATCTCAGAGGGATGCTGCGATCCAAAAAGAAAATCAGCTCATTCTATAAATGTGTTAAATTATGTATGTAGAAAAGCTGTATAAATTATAAAATGCTAACCAAATGAAAGCTGTCTTTACTTTTCAAAAGAAGGCAACAAACACCTTGTTCTCTTGGCATTTGAGATCTCAAACAACTATGTGCAACGGAGCTACAGGTACATATCTCTAATTTGTAAAAGAAGGGAGGAACAAATATTTAGTGAGGTCTTGCTACATATCCCCACTCTCATTTTTGTCTATTTAGGTCACTGCCGTCTCTACGGCATTTTGAAAAGTACCCGACACATGCTATACCCCATCACATCTAAGATGCTTCAATTGTAAAATGCACCATTATTTTATGTACTGCTATGAAAGAAAAAAATGATGGTTAGACTATGGTGTTTCCATTCAGAATAAAATGTATCCCAATTTATGAGATGAAAAAAATGCATCTTGCAATAAATGAAACACAGTAGAGGCATTCAATAAATATTTCCTGAATGAAATATGAATATAAAATTTCACATAAATTGTATTTTATCATTTTATGTTCCCTTTTAGCTGAAACTATACACTACTTGAGGGCAGGGGTTGGGTCCAGTACTTGCATGTCAGCACTGTGTCTCAGATATAGGAGGCATTCAAAATGTTTTCCTTCAGTGATGCTAACAGTAGATACTCTGAAAATCCAAGTTAAGGAGAAGGAAAAAAAAACCTAGGCAGAAACCAGGTAGCCTCTCTATTATTTGGACATGACTATCAGCAGAGGTACTGATGGGCAAGAAATATGTTTTTTTCAACTTTGTATCTCTAGAACCAGACACTGAAGAGATTTACATTAAAAAAATTTTTAATTAAAAAAAGAGATTTACAAAATGTAAAACATGCTCCTAAATTAAAAAAAAAACCTCACTAAATGGTTTTTACCATTTCGGAAAATATTGTTCATAAAAATTTGCTGTTTATGTTAACATGTAATGTACTTCATATTGTTATTTTCAAATGAATTAATACATTTTTTAAATTTCTTAGCTTTAATATGGATAGATATAATTCATAAAAACCAAGGCCCTTTGGGGTCTACAATTTCTTTTTTTTTAAGCCATTGTGACTGTGAAATTCCCATGCCAAAAGGGAAAATTATGTGCATTTTTTATTAAATTATTTGAGTTCTTTTTCTGTGATAAATATTAATTGAGCTTCTACTATGTGTTATGCACAGATTCAAAATCTATCTAGATGTAGATTATGTCAGATTTAGAATTTAATGTTTGCTCTTTACATGATTTCAGAAAAGTTCAGGTAAATTAATGAGCAGTTAATCCACCATGAAATAGAAGGAAGATGAGGATATTTGCAGGGTCATAGTTTTCTTTTTGTTGTTATTATTGTATAAATTATTTTTATTAAAGAAGTTGTAGGTTTACAGAAAAATCATGAAGAAAATACAGAGTTCCCATAGACTGCCTCTCCCCATAATTAATACCTTGCATTAGTGTGGTAGCTTTATTACAATTGGTGAAAGAATATTATTTTAATTGTACTATTAATTATAGTCCATGGTTTACATTAGGGTTCACTGCATTATACAGTCCTATGGGTTTTATTTTATTTTTTTTAATTTTTACTCTGGTAACATATGCAATGTAAAATTTCTCCTTTTAATCACATTCAAATATATAATTCAGTGCTGTCAATTATGTTCGCAATGCTGTGCCACCATCACCACCATCCATTACCAAAACTTTTCCATCATCCCAAACAGGGGTGATGGATCTTCAATTTTTAAGGGTATAAAGGGGTCCTGAGACCAAAATGCTTGAGAACTGCTGGTTTAATGGAAGAGACTAACAAATAAATAGATCAATAAACAATTGGGAAATGTCAAGTGCCAGGAGCAGATGCGAATCCCAAAGCAAGGCCCCACCTAGCGGCCGAGCGCGGACGGTGGAGGAGCCGGAGCTGCCAGAGCTGCAAAGCCTGAGGCCGGGGAGGCTGCCCTAAGGGCACAGCCAGGCAGGGTTCCCAGGAGGGAGGGGGCCTGGCATTTCCTTAGGCCTGATTAAAGAAAAGAAAGAAAGCAAGAAAAAAGCTAAAAACACAAATCCCGTGAAAGTGAATGGTGGTGAGCAGGAGGCAGATCACACAAGAGGACCAGAACTCACGGATCTGGAAGAGGCATGGCCCTGCTGGACATGCTGGATGTGCTAAAACCATCTCTCCAGCTGCTGAGTGGAGAATGTACTGGAAGGGGGCAGTGGGAAAGTAGGGAAGCCCTGGGAGGCTGGCGTGGGGGCTCCAGAGATCAGGAGTGACCGTTCCCATCCGGCAGAGAGAAGGGGCTTGGATTGGCATGGGCAGTGAGGGTGGGGTGGGAAATGGGCAGACTCTGGGTGATTCTGAAGGTCAAGTCCATGGATTTGCTGATGGACTGGAGCATGCGCTCAAACAGAACACCTTCATCCATTTTTCTTTTATTTCTGCCATTTCCATAGCTGCCAGGCCGGGTCCTGCAGATTCTACCTCATAAGCATCTCTCAAATCAAGCCCTGCCTTTGCATTCCAAATCTAGGTGGTGGGTGCAGCCCCTGGCGACCTCTAATAAGTTAGCCACACTGGCGTCCTGCCTGAATGAGGAAGCACCGAGCAAATGCAGAGCGTGCAAGCAAACCTCCAACCTGCAGATGCCCTGTAAAGGGGCAAGGTGATGTCTTTGCTGAAGCATTATTTAACATAGCAAAGAGAGGACAACAACCTAAAGCTCATCAGTAGGAGAATAATTTGATAAATTACGGTATCCTCATACTCTGAAAAATGACAGAATTCCTCGAAAGAACAAGGTAGGTCTAAGTGTGCTGACAGGAAAGATGTCTGTGACAAAAATATTTTGAATAAGAATCAGTTACAAAAAAATACGTACACTTTCCATTTTTATTTCAAAAGACATGACATGTATATTTGCATGAGCACAGAAGAGGAGTTGAAAGGACGCATGCCAAATTGCAAAGGGTAATTTCCCCTGGGAGATGGGGAGGGCAGAGGGCAAGAGGAAGACTACATATTTCCATACTGTTTTACTTTTTACAATGATTAATTATTGCTTTTATAATGAGAAAAAAAGAGATGTTTTTCCCAAAGACCCTGTCTGGCTCTTGCAGTCCCTGGCAGGGGTGAGAGGCCCTTCACACGCCTTCCATCTCCTGCTCTCCACGCTTGCTCACCTGCTTAGTCCATCCAGGTGACGCCCTGCCTGGCTGTGCTTCTGGCTCCCAACTTCCAGCTTCATTCCCTGGATTCCATTTAAAGCCGCTCTCCTTTTTGGCAGTGCCCCACCAGCTCCCATCTGCAATGGCCTTGCTGCCCAGCTCCCACCAGGTCAGCCCAGCTCTAGGATCCCCACTACTAACCATCTCCATCCTCCCATCTCTGATCTAGCCTCCATGCTCCTGCAAATCACTTCCCTGCTGGGAAACTTCCAAGGTTTTCCATTGCCTGTGAAATAAAGTCAAATCTCTCTGGCATGGCAAAAAGGGCCTTTCACTAAGCTTGGCCCAGTTTACCAGTCTTGATGCCTATCTCCTACTACCCCTGCTCAAGCCACACCTACCTGCTCGTGGTTCCAAACCCGACACTCATTTCAGGGCTCTTTTGTCTTTTGCAACCTTTCCTTTCCCTGTGTTTCCTTAAACCTTTGTACATACCTCTATCATAGTCCATTCCCAGAGTTGGCAAACTATGGCCCGTGGGCCAAATCTGGCCCACTGCCTGTTTTTGTACAGCCGGTGAGTTAACATGGTTTTTACACTGTTAATGGATGAACAAAACTCAAAAGAAGAGTAAGTCATGCCACGTGAACATGACATGAAATTTAAGTTTTGGTGTCCATAAATAAAGTATTATTGGAGTACAGCTGTATTCATGCATTATAAGCTGCTTTTCACTCTATAACACCAGAGTTGAATAGCTGTAACAAAGAACATATGACCTCAAGGCCTAAAATATTTGCCATATGGCTTTTTACGGGAAGGTTTGTTGGCCCCTGGTCTACTCTATGTATATATAGGTCAGTTTTTAACTAGATGGTAAATCCACAAAAATAAGAATGTACCGTATAATCTTTTTTTTTTTTTTTAATCTTTAGCCCTTAACATTGTATCTAGTACCTAGTAGGGTTTCAGTATTTATTGAGCAAATGTCTGGCAATTCAGTAATGACAATATGTTCCTAAAAGGAAGAATTACCCAAGTCCCTAATTCAAGAAGGAAATGCTGTCATCAAGAAACCGATGTCACATGCTGTGGTTGGGTAGGTTAGGATTTTTTTTTCTTGAAGTGGAGAGAGAAAAAACATGTCACAGTCTCAATTCCACTCACTATTCCTGCGGATTAAAGACAGCCAAAGAAACCAATTGAGATATAAATAATCAATTAAAGGGAAAATTTCTTCTCATGAAAAAGAATTGTGGGGCCACAATTCCACTGATCTTATCTTAATGCAGGCTTTTGTGGCAGAAAGCTGTAATTATCTAAGACTTTGCTTAAGATACATGTCACTCTGTTTCCTCTCTTGTCATTTCTAATGAGCTGTGCAGCTTCTAGGGTCCTCTGTAACTTGGTCCCACTCTATCCATTCAACCCCAAACAGGAATTGCCTTCCTGTGGACAAGTTGGCTTCTTCACTCGTTCCAAGGCACACAATTCTTAGGCTCCTGTCAAGGTCTCTGTTCTAGTTTGCTAATGCTGCCATTAAGCAAAATACCAGAAATGTATTGGCTTTTATAAAGGGGGTTTATTTGGTTACACAGTTACCAAATACAGTCTTTAGGCCATAAAGCGTCCAAGATAACGCTTCAACAATTGGGTACCTTCCCTGGAGGATGGCCAATGGCATCCAGAAAACCTCTGTTAGCTGGGAAGCACGTGGCTAGTGTCTGCTCCAAGTTCTGGTTTCAAAATGGCTTTCTCCCAGGATGTTCCTCTCTAGGCCACAGCTCCTCAAAAATGTTACTCTTAGTTGCTCTTGGGGCATTTGTCCTCTCTTAGCATCTCTGGAGCAAGAGTCTGCTTTCAATGGCCTTCTTCAAACTGTCTCTCATCTGCAGCTCCTCTTTCAGCTCCTATGCGTTCTTCAAAGTGTCCCTCTTGGGTGTAGCAAGCTTGCTCCTTCTGCCTGAGCTTATATAGTGCTCTGGTAAACTAATCAAGGCCCATGCTGAATGGGCGGGGCCACATCTCCATGGAAATCATCCAATCAGAGTTATCCCCTACAGTTGGGTGGGTTGCATCTCCATGGAAACACTCAAAGAATTACAATCTAATCAACACTAATATGTCTGCCCACACAAGATTGCATCAAAGATAATGGCATTTTGGGGGGCACAATACATTCAAACGGGCACAGTCACCTATCAAATGATAAGCATCCTTGAAGACCTACCCCAAACCCACTCCTTCCTTGCAAATACAACCCATGATGACTTCTCTAAATTTCAAAAGGAGGAGTAAAAAAGATTTGACAAGAACCCTATGACAGTGAAGTTCATGTGTCAACTTGGCCAGGTGATGATGCCCAGTTGTTGGTCAAGCAAGCACTGGCCTGATTGTTACTGTGAGGACATTTCATGGACTTCAATCTTCATGCATCTATAGCTGATTGCATCTACAATCAACTAAGGAGATTGCCTTCAACAATGAGAGAAGTCTCTCATCCAATCAATACTTTGAATGTTGGGGTGGATTTCAAGACATGGAAATAGAAGGAGGAGGAAGATATTCCAGACTGAAGATACAAAACCTCAACATGGCAATCCTCTCTGTCAACACTTTGGTTGGGTGTGGGAGGTAAGACAAAGTTTGATTAAACTGATTGTGCCGGTTTGGATGTATTATGTCCCCCAAAATTCCATATTCTTTGATGCAATCCTGTGTGGGCAGACTTATTAGTGTTGATTATGTTGGAATCTTTGAATTAGGCTTTTTCCATGGAGATGTGACCCGCCCAACTGCAGGTGATAACTCTGATAAGATAATTTCCATGGAGGTGTGGCCCTGCCCGTTCAGCATGGGCCTTGATTAGTTTACTAGCGCCCTACATAGGAGCAACTGAGAGTGACATTTTGAAGAGGAGCTGCAGCTAAGAGAGGACAAAATGCCCCAGGAGCAACATTTTAGAGAACGCCATTTTGAAACACAACCTGGAAGCAAGCAGATACCAGCCACATGCCTTCTGAGCTAACAGAGGTTTTCCAGATGCCAATGGCCATCTTTCGGTGAAGGTATGCTATTGTTGATGCCTTACCTTGGACACTTGATGGCCTTAAGACTGTAAGTTTGTAACCAAATAAATCCCCTTTATAAAAGGCAATCCATTTCTGGTGTTTTTGCAAAACAGCAGCATTAGCAAACCAGAACACTGGTTAACAATTATTGAGGGCTTTACATTGATAAATTAATTTATTTTTCACAACAACCCCATGAGGTCACTATCACATTTACAGATGAGGACATGTGAGGCACAGAGAGGATAAGAGTAACTTGTCACACCAACGTGGGTAGTTAACCTCAGAGCCTGGGTTTAAACCCTAACAGCAGAGCTCAGTGTCACCATATACATTTCCATGAGGATGGTCCCTGGGAGAGGGATAACAGTCCAGGAGTTATTTAAAAACTCAGCTGCAGATTGATTATTATACTATTTCTTTCATGCAGCATTAATCATTTTTGAAAATGCAATTTACATGTAATATTTCTGTTTTGTTCTTGAAAATAGCTTGAGCTTATAAACCTTCACCACCCTGCACTTAATATCCCTCAGTAAGGGACCATCAGCCATTAAAAGGAATGAAACAGCTCTGCAGGGTTGCTATGGAATTGTCAAGAGAAAAATGCAAGATGTGGAACTGAACTGGGGGGTGGGGGTGGGGGGCACAGCGTGGAAGAGACAGCTCTTCACCAGGTGCTCTTTCAAGCTGTCAGTTTTGCAGCATAAATTATTCCTTTTTAAAAAAAGAAAGAAAAAGGAGTTAAGCCCTGTTTTTCAAAACCAAGACACAAATAGTGTAATAATTTTAGATAACATTGATGAACACTTAAAAGTGGGCCAGATATCCTTCCTACTGATTTACCCGGATCAACTCATTTTGTCCCCACAGCTCCTACTGAGTGGTCCTACGGTGCCCATTTTCCACACGAGAACCTGAGGCACGGAAAGGGTGAGGACCACCCAAGATGCAGCGCTGACCCCACACAGTCCCCCGCAGGGCAAGCCTATTCATAAGGACATGGGGTTAATGCCTGCAGTCACTTGCTAATAAATTTGCTGATTTTTTTTAATTAAATTCAGTTTTATTGAAATATATTCACATACCATACAATCATCCATGGTGTACAATCAACTGTTCACAGTACCATCATATAGTTGTGCATTCATCACCCCAATCTATTTTTGAACATTTTCCTTACACCAGAAAGAATAAGAATAAGAATAAAAGATAAAAGTTAAAAAAAAACACACCCAAATCATCCCCCCCATCCCACCCTATTTTTCATTTACTTTTTTGTCCCCATTTTTCTACTCATCCATCCGTACACTGGATAAAGGGAGTGTGAGCCACAAGGTTTTCATAATCCCACTGTCACCCCTTGTAAGCTACATTGATATACAATTGTCTTCAAGAGTCCAGGCTACCAGGCTGGAGTTTGATAGTTTCAGGTATTTATTTCTAGCTGTTTCACTGCACTAAAACCCAAAAAGGGTTATCTATATGCTGCATAAGAGTGCCCACCAGAGTGACCTCTCGACTCCATTTGGATTCTCTCAGCCATGAAAACTTTGTTTCATTTCATTTCGCATCCCCTTTTGGTCAAAAAGATGTTCTCAATCCCACGGTGTTGGGTCCAGATTCATCCCTGGGAGTCATATCCTGCGTTGCCAGGGAGATCTGCACCCCTGGGAGTCAGGTCCCACATAAGGGGGAGGGCAGTGAGTTCACCTGCCGAGGTGGCTTAGCTAGAGAGGACCACACCTGAGCAACAAAGAGGCACTCGGGGGAGACTCTTAGGCACAATTATAAGCAGGGTTAGCCTCTCCTTTGCAATAACAAGCTTCATAAGGGCAAGTCCCATGATAAGAGGGGTCAGCACATCAAACTGTCAGTCCTCCATGTTTGTGAGAACAGCTGATTTTTTTTTAAAATAAAATACTGCCTTGAGAGTGTGGTCTTTTTTTAATTAGTAGACTTTATTTCCTAGAGCATTTTTAGGTTTACAGAAAGGCTGAGCAGAAAGCAGAGAGTTGCCTTATATTGTCTTTTGCCCCACGGCTCCCTCTGTTATTAACATTTTTTTGTTTATTTGGATTTTTAAAAATTTCTTTTTAGAGCAGGTGTAGGTTTACAGGAAGATCCTGCAGAAAGTTCCCATACCCCCACCCCCCCCACAGGATTAACATTTTGAATTAGTATGGTATATTTGTTACAATTGATGAACCAATATTATTGTAATTACAGTATTAAATAAAATCCATAGTTTGCTTTGGGTTTGTTCTCTGTGTCGCACAGTTCTATGGGTTTCAACAAATGCATAATGTCATGTATCCACCATGACAGTGTCATACCAAATAGTTTCACTGCCTAAAATGCCCCAAGTTCCAGCTCTTCACACCTCCCCCTCCCTCCCCCACCTCCTGGCCACCACTGATCTTCAGTGTGATCATCTTAAACCAAATTCGAAACCACTGTCACTTGCTTAAGTGATTCATAGACATACATCTAAGTCAAAGACAATACAACAAAAAGATGTGGGGTTGGGGCAGGAAGCAAACGGAGAACAAGGAAGGGGGGAGGGAGAGAGGAAAAGAGGCAGTGGACAGACAAGACAGGAGAGACAGAGGAGGACAGACATGTCCCTTACCCGCTTCCTGTTTAAGATTTCAATAATTCATCTTTCCAAGGAAAGAAAGGAAAACTCATGGAAACTGGATAAATTTGACATTAAAGTAAATGCTTCTCCCCCCTACGTGGGATCAGACACCCAGGGGAGTGAATCTCCCTGGCAACGTGGAATATGACTTCCGGGGAGGAATGTAGACCCGGCATCGTGGGACGGAGAACATCTTCTTGACCAAAAGGGGGATGTGAAAGGAAATGAAATAAGCTTCAGTGGCAGAGAGATTCCAAAAGGAGCCGAGAGGTCACTCTGGTGGGCACTCTTACGCACACTTTAGACAACCCTTTTTAGGTTCTAAAGAATTGGGGTAACTGGTGGTGGATACCTGAAACTATCAAACTACAACCCAGAACCCATGAATCTCGAAGACAGTTGTATAAAAATGTAGCTTATGAGGGGTGACAATGGGATTGGGAAAGCCATAAGGACCACACTCCACTTTGTCTAGTTTATGGATGGATGAGTAGAAAAATAGGGGAAGGAAACAAACAGACAAAGGTACCCAGTGTTCTTTTTTACTTCAATTGCTCTTTTTCACTCTAATTATTATTCTTGTTATTTTTGTGTGTGTGCTAATGAAGGTGTCAGGGATTGATTTAGGTGATGAATGTACAACTATGTAATGGTACTGTAAACAATCGAAAGTACTATTTGTTTTGTATGACTGCGTGGTATGTGAATATATCTCAATAAAATGATGATTAAAAAAAAAAAAAGAGAGATCCCAGACGACCAGGAATGCGGGGACAGGAGAGGACTAAAAGGACCAAGGACTGACAACCACACAAGACTAGAACATCATAGAAGCCAGCACAAGACACAATCCTGGGGAGGGGGCGTGAGCCGACAGATCAGGTTTCTGCCTCTGGACAGAATGTGAACTTGAAATAAAAATCAAGCTCAGTTATAGAAAAAAAAAAAAAAAAAAAAAAAAAGTAAATGCTTGCTTCCTTTTTCACAATCAGGTTTATCTTTAATTATAAAAATTCTTAATTAACAGAAGGAAAGCACTCATAGAACCAAGCCACTCCAGTCTCCAAAATAAATCAAACTTTATTTTATAGACCTGAGAATTCTTACCTCCGCAAAACTTAAAATCCTGCGATCCGCACCCTATGTTCTCATTAGTAGGTCATATTTGAAATATTCCTGACTAAATACCGAGACTAAATACACAAACTTTCTGTACAAGGAGGACCTGAGCCTGGCATCTGTCAGTCATGGAGGTGGCAAATTTCTTCTGAGCTTACCCATCTCTACCTTTATAATGCAGTTTAAGACATACTGCTTCTTTCAGAGTGTTCTTACATTGAACAACAAGCAACCTGGGGGTGACTCCTATAACATGTTTCACCATTGTACACTGGCCCTAACTAATTCAAGAACATTTTAAAATAAGTTATTTCTTTTATGACTGGTTTATTCCAAGTTCAGGTAAATAATGACAATGGTGATAATAATTAGTAATAATAATAATAATCACTGCCACTTATTTAGCAGATTTATATATATGCCAAAACTGTGTTTAAAATGCTGCATATATATTATTTTATTTACTCCTACAATAATTTTTAGGTATTTAGCTCAATTTTTAAAATATTTATGTATTATAAATCAATCGTGCCAAAATATAATACTCAAATGAAATTTCACAGCTTACAACAATAACGGGACATAGTCTTAAATTGGGGCAGGTATTTTCACATATGGTTCATCTAAAACTTATAGCTATGAATACTAATATGAGCCAGACCCCACTGTATCCAAGGAGAGGGAGTTGATTGCAATTTACAAAGATGACATTTGGCATGCTTAAGTCACACAGTCTGTGTGAGCATCACAATATAATTGAATTCTTATTTATATGTTTGAAGATGGATGAAAAGAACGAAAGGAACTAAATAAAAAGAGACAGAAAATGGGTCATGGGAAGATAGGCTAAAGGTTTTTTATTAACCCCAAAGAAGAAAGGATGAGAGAGTTTTGGTTAATAATTGTCTTCAATTATTTGAAAATTTATCTAGCAAAAGTTAATGAAAAAAGTGTCCGCATTTCCAAAAGCAACAGGAGGTACTGTTCTAAAACTGCAGTGGGAAGGATTTAGGTGAGAACTTCAGAAAAATTATTATGTGACCAGGAAGGAGGTGAAATCTATTCCTATCCAGTCCTTTATCAGTCAGCCATTAAGTGTGCCCTTCTAAATAATGTGGAGAAGAAGGGTCTTGTCACTAAATGGGTTACATTTGGAAGTCCCTTTCGGTCCCAAGTTCTTTGAGGAACCACAGTGAACCATCCATCAAACCTGGATATGGTTATTTCTGGAATAATCTTAGACCCCAGGATGCCCCTGGTAATATCAATTCAAAATAAAACACACGGACCCTCCTTACAATCCCTGCCTGGTCAGTCAAAAGAGTTTTTGGACGCTGGTTCTCAGAGGGGACTCCGAGGGTCTTTCAGGTAGAAGCAGAGATTCAAAGAGCCAAACCACAACACGAAACAAAAACGGTAAAAATCTATTGTCTTCTGCTGCAGACTGGAAGTCCCATTCCAAACCTAACTTTTTTTTTAATAATTCAATTTTATTAAGATATATTCACATACCATGCAGTCATACAAAGTGTACAATCAATTGTTCACAGCACCAGCATATAGTTGTGTATCCATCACCAAAATTAATTTTTGAACATTTTCATTACCACACACACACAAATAATAGAAATAAAAATTAAAGTGAAAAATAACAAAGTTAAAAAGAACACTGGGTGCTTTTTTTTTTTGCCCCCATTTTTCTACTCATCCATCCATACACTGGACAAAGGGCAGTGTGATCCACATGGTTATCCCAATCACATTGTCACCCCTCATAAGCTACATGGTTATACAATCATCTTCAAGATTCATGGGTTCTGGATTGTAGTTTGATAGTTTCAGGTATTTGCTGCTAGCTACTCCAATTCATTAGAACCTAAAAAGTGTTGCCTATATTTGCATAACAGTGCCCACCAGAGTGACCTCTTGGCTCCTTTTGGAATCTCTCAGCCACTGAAACTAATTTCATTTCATTTCACATCCCCCTTTTGGTCAAGAAGATGTTCTCCATCCCATGATGCCAGGTCCAGATTCCTCCCTGGGAGTCATATTCCACGTTGCCAGGGGTATTTACATCCCTGGGTGTCAGATCCTACGTAGCAGGGAGGGCAAGATTTCATCTGCCAAGTTGGCTTAGCTAGAGAGAGAGGGCCACACCTGAGCAACAAAGAGGCATTCAGGAGGAGACACTTAGGCACAATTATAAGCAGGCCTAGCCTCTCCTTTGCAGTAACAGTCTTCCCAAGGGCAAGTCCCGTGATAGAGGGCTCAGCCCATCAAACCACCAGTCAGTCCCCAATGTCTGTGAGCACATCAGCAACCATCAAGGTGGAGAAGGCCAACACCCCTGCATTCTCCCCCAGCAATGTTCACGTTAGTGGTAACATATAATATTTCTCTTTTTGTGCCTGGCTTATTTCACTCAGCATTATGTCTTCAAGGTTCATCCATGTTGTCATATGTTTCATGACATCATTCCTTCTTACTGCTGCATAGTATTCCATTGTGTGTCTATACCACATTTTATTTATCCACTCATCTGTTGAAGGACATTTGGGTTGTTTCCATCTCTTGGCAATTGTGAATAATGCTGCTATGAACATTGGTGTGCAGGTATCTGTTCGTGTCACTGCTTTCAGATCTTCCAGGTATATACTGAGAAGTGCAATTGCTGGATCGAAGGGTAACTCTATATCTAGTTTTCTAAGGAGCTGCCAGACTGACTTCCAGAGTGGCTGAACAGTCACACCAACAATGGATAAGAGTTCCAATTTCTCCACATCTTCTCCAGCATTTGTAGTTTCCTGTTTGTTTAATGGCAGCCATTATAATTGGTGTGAGATGATATCTCATTGTGGTCTTAATTTGCATCTCTCTAACAGCTAGTGAACATTTCTTCATGAGTTTTTTTTGCCATTTGTATTTCCCCTTCAGAGAACTGTCTCTTCATATCTTTTGCCCATTTTATAATTGGGCTGTCTGTACTATTGTCATTGAGTTGTAGGATTTCTTTATATATGCAAGATACCAGTCTTTTGTCAGACACATGGTTTCCAAAAATTTTTTCCCATTGAGTTGGCTGTCTCTTCTTCTTTTTGACAAATTCCTTTGAGGTACAGAAACTTCTAAGCTTGAGGAGTTCCCATTTATCTATTTTTTCCTTTGATGCTTGTGCTTTGGGTGTAAGGTCTAGGAAGTGACTGCCTAATACAAGGTCTTGAAGATGTTTCCCTACACTATCTTCTAGGAGTTTAATGATTCTGTCTTTTATATTGAGATCTTTGATCCACTTTGAGTTAATTTTTTTGTAGGGTGTGAGGTAGGGGTCCTCTTTCATTCTTTTGGATATGGATATCCAACTCTCCCAGCACCATTTGTTGAAAAGACTGTTTTGTCCCCAGTTCAGTGGCTTTGGGGGCCTTATCAAAGATCAGTCACCCATAGCTCTGGGGGTCTATCTCTGAATTCTCAATTTGATTCCATTGATCAATGTATCTATTTTTGTGCCAGTACCATGCTGTTTTGACTACTGTGGCTTTATAGAAAGCTTCAAAGTCAGGGAGTGTAAGTCCTCCCACTTTGTTTTTCTTTTTTAGAGTGTTTTTAGCAATTCAAGGCATCTTCCTTTTCCAAATAAATTTGATAACTAGCTTTTCCAAGTCTGAAAAGTAGGTTGTTGGAATTTTGATTGGGATTGCATTGAATCTGTAGATGAGTTTGAGTAGAATTGACATCTTAATGACATTTAGCCTTCCTATCCATGAACATGGAATAGTTTTCCATCTTTTAAGGTCCCCTTCTATTTCTTTTAGTAGAGTTATGTAGTTTTCTTTGTATAGGTCTTTTTCATCTTTGGTTAAGTTTATTTCTAGGTACTTGATTTTTTTAGTTGCTATTGAAAATGGTGTCTTTTTCTTGAGTGTCTCTTCAGTTTGTTCATTTCTAGCATATAGAAACATTACTGATTTACATGCATTAATCTTGTATCCTGCTACTTTGCTAAATTTGTTTATTAGCTCCAGTAGCTGTATCATCGATTTCTCAGGGTTTTCCAGATATAAGATCATATCACCTGCAAATAATGACAGTTTTACTTCTTCCTTTCCAATTTAGATGCCTTTTATTTCTTTGTCTTGCTGGATTGCCCTAGCTAGCACTTCTAGCACAATGCTGAATAACAGTGGTGACAGCGGGCATCCTTGTCTCATTCCTGATCTTAGAGGGAAGGCTTTCAGTCTCTCACCATTGAGTACAATGCTGGCTGTGGGTTTTTCATATATGTGCTTTATCATATTGAGCAAGTTTCCTTCAATTCCTACCTTTTGAAGTATTTTTATCAAAAAGCGATTTTGTTGAATGCTTTTTCAGCCTCTGTTGAGATGATCATTTGATTTTTCTCTTTTGATTTGTTAATGTGTTGTAATACCTTGATCGATTTTCTTATGTTGAACCATCCTTGCACGCCTGGAATGAACCCCACTTGGTCATGGTGTATGATTTTTTTCCATTGTGTCTTTGGATTCGATTTGCAAGTATTTTATTGAGAATTTTTGCATCTGTATTCATTAGGGAGATTGGCCTATAGCTTTCCTTTTTTGTAGCATCTTTGCCTGGTTTTGGTATTAGATTGATGTTAGCTTCGTAAAATGTGTTAGGTAGTATTCCATTTTCTTCAGTGTTTTGAAAGAGTTTAAGTAAGATTGGTGTCAGTTGTTTTTGGAAAGTTTGGTAGAATTCCCCTGTGAAGCCATCTGGCCATGGGCATTTATTTGTGGGAAGCTTTTTGATGACTGATTGGCTCTCTTTGCTTGTGATGGGTTGGTTGAGGTCTTCTATTTCTTCTCTGGTCAGTCTAGGTTGTTCATATGTTTCCAGGAAATTGTCCATTTCCTCTACATTATCCAGTTTGTTGGCATACAGCTGTTCATAGTATTCTCTTATAATTTTTTAAATTTCTTTGGGATCCACAGTAATGTTACCTTTCTCATTCATTATTTTGTTTATATGGGTCTTCTCTCTTTTTGATTTTGTCAGTCTAGCTAGGGGCTTGTCAATCTTGTTGATCTTCTCAAAGAACCAACTCTTGGTGTTATTTAGTCTCTCTATTGTTTTTTTTTTTTTTTTTGTTGTCTATGTCATTTATTTCTGCTTTAATCCTTGTTATTTCTTTTCTTCTACTTGGTTTAGAATTAGATTGCTGTTCATTTTCTAGCTTCTTCAGTTGCTCCAATAGTTCTGTGATTTTAGCTCTTTCTTCCTTTTTGATGTTTGCGTTTAGTGCTGTAAACTTCCCCCTCAGTACTGCTTTTGCTGCATCGCATAGGTTTTGATATGTTGGGTTCTCATTTTCATTCATTTCTATATATTTAGCAATTTCTATTGCTATTCTTTAACCTACTGATTCTTTAGGAGTGTGTTGTTTAACATCCAGGTATTTGTGAATTTTCTGTCCCTGATGGTTATTGACTTCTAATTATATTCCATTGTGGTCAGAGAATGTGCTTTGAATAATTTCAATTTTTTTAATATATTGAGGCTTGTTTTATGCCCCAGCATATGGTCTATTTTGGAGAAAGTTCCATGAGCACTAGAGAAGAATGTGTATCCTGGTGATTTAGGATGTAATGTTCTATATATGCCTGTTAAATCAAATTCATTTATCAGATTGTTTAGCTTTTCAATTTCCTTATTGGTCCTTTGTCTGGCATTTCTTGATGAAGACAATGCCTTCATTGTCTGTGAAGGCATTTCTTGAATAAGCCATCCTATTCTTTGGTTATTGTGGAAACATTAATTGCTTCCTTTAGTTTTGCCAGTGCTTTTCTCATGCATTTGGCGGCACCATGATTGGGTCCACAAACATTTATGATTGTCATTTCTTCTTGTTAAATTGCCCCCTTCATTAGTATCTAGTGACTTTCTTTGTGTCTCATAACATCCTTGCATTTAAAGTCTGTTTTATCTGAGATTAATATTGCTACTCCTGCTTTCTTTTGGTTGTAGCTTGCATGAAATATTTTTTTCCATCCTTTCACTTTCAATTTCTTTGTGTCCCTGTGTCTAAGATGAGTCTCTTGTATGAAACATATTGATGGTTCATATTTTTTGATCCATTCTGCCAATCTGTATCTTTAAATAGGGGAGCTTAATCCATTTACATTCAACATTATTACTGTGAAGGCATTTCTTGAGTCAGCCATCCTATTCTTTGGTTTATGTTTGTCAGATATATTTTTTCCCTCTCTCTCTTATTGTCCTTTAATGAACCAATATTGAATCTCTTTGTTTCTCTGTTGGTAGGGCTTCCTTTAGCATCTGAAGTAGGGCAGGTCTTTTATTAGCAAAATCTCTCAGCATTTGTTTGTGTGTGGAAAATTTAAGTTCTCCTTCATATTTGAAAGAGAGTTTTGCTGGATAAAGAATTCTTGGTTGGAAATTTTTCTCTCTCAGAATTTTAAATATGTCATGCCACTGCCTTCTTGCCTCCATGGTGGCTGCTGAATAGTTACTACTTAGTCTTATGTTGTTTCCTTTGTATGTGGTGAATTGCTTTTCTCTTGCTGCTTTCAGAGCTTGCTCCTTCTCTTCAGTATTTGACAGTCTGATCAGAATATGTCTTGGAGTGGGTTTATTTGGATTTATTCTATTTGGAGTTCACTGGGCATTTATGCTTTGTGTATTTATATTGTGTAGAAGGTTTGGGAAGTTTTCCTCAACAATTTCTTTAAATACTCTTTCTAGACTTTTACCCTTCTCTTCCCCTTCTGGGACACCAATGAGTCTTAAATTTGGAAGTTTTATTTTATCTATCATATCCCTGAGGCCCATTTCAATTTTTTTGATTTTTTTTCCCCATTCTTTCTTTTGTTCTTTCATTTCCCATGTTGTCATCCTGCAGGTCACTGATTCATTGTTTAGCTTCCTCTAGTCTTGTATTATGAGTATCCAGAATCTTTTTAATTTGGTCAACAGTTTCTTTTATTTCCATAAGATCATCTATTTTTTTTATTTACTCTTGCAATTTCTTCTTTATGCTCTTCTAGGGTCTTCTTCATGTACTGTATATCCTGTGCCATTCTCTCATTTGTCTTTAGTTCTTTGATTAATTGCTCCAAGTACTGTGTCTCCTCTGATCTTTTGATTTGGGTGTTTGGGTTTGGGTTATCCATATTGTCTGTTTTTTTCATATGCTTTAAAATTTTGTTGTTTTTGGCCTCTTTGGCATTTGCTTAACTTGATAGGGTTCTTTTAGGATATATAGGCTAATTCAAAGTCTAATCTCTAATTTATCAGATCTACAGGTTGGTGGCATGCACTTTCTCTAACTAACCAACAGGTGGCGTCCGTGAGCCACCTATTCCCCTCAAGCCAGTTCTCCCGAACTTTGTTTTTGTAGTGTGTGGGGGGGTCTGATTCTTGTGGGGATTCAGTTGGTGCACCAAGTTTGGGTATGTAGTTGGTGCTGTCTGCCCTGAATGTGGGGCGTATTTCTGAGGGGTCAGGGAGGGAGGGCAGCTTTAATAATCAAACGTCCCAGGTATTCCTGGAGATTTAAGGCTGTTGCAAGTGTCTAAACCTTCAGGTCAGTCTCACCAGAGTTTGTCTCTGCCGCTGACCCACAAGTCCTTGGTATTGGCGTATGGTCCCTGGGATTTCCGAGTGGGTCCCTCTTCCAAGCCGTGCCCTTCCAGGGCCTCTGCTGAGGGAAGACTGTGCTATGTCACAAGTGTGTGCCGTCCCTCAAGGGAAGTTCTGCACCACCAGGCCGTGTAGGGGCGTTCCCAGCCTGCTGAAAGGAAGCTATATGGGGCATGTTAATTTCCCCCTTTTCACACAGCTCCACTTTCCTAGCTCAGGGACAATTAGTTATGGGTGCGCGAAAGGCTATTGTCCACGCCCGACACTGTGGCATGTGAGCGTGTGGCTGGAAACACTTCCCGTCACACTGGGTTTTTTGGCGCGGCTCTGCACTGTGGCGCTGGCACCAGGAAAGAGCATTCCCAGCCCGTGAGGAAGATGGCTATAAGGGGCATGGTTATTTTCCCCTTTTGGCTCACCTCTGCCTGCCTCGCTCCGAGACAATTAGCAGCAGGTGCGCGAAAGTCTATTGTCCACACCAGATATTGAGGTGTTCGCACAGCCCATTCCTGCCGCACTTCACTATGTGGTCCTCACTGCTGTATCTGCAGCCGCTTTTGGGTTTTTTAAAAAAGAACTAGTCCAATTCCAAACACCAACCCACAGTTTCCCCACACTGCAGCGTGGCTGCTGTGTATTCAGCGGCTTACTCACTTGTTTCAGAATGCAGACTCCTGGTTTCACCAAGTGCACAGTCCCTGTGGATTTAGCAGACCTTGTCCAACTGGTGCATCACTGGAACTGGTGTTCTGGGTCACTTTCTGGCTTTTATCCAGTATTTTTCATGGAGGTGTTTTTTGCCCTGTCTCTCCTAGCTGCCATCTTCCAGAAGTCTCCAAACCTAACTTTTAAATGACTGTCCAAGCCAAAGCTCCTTAAAAATGTTTAAGGCATCCGGAGGGGGTGGTCCTTAGAATCTTTGCCCCAGAAGTGATCCCTGAGCTAAATTTCGGTCAGCAAAAGTGTATTATGCTTCTCTCCATTTTCTCATGCAGGAAAAAGGAAGGAAGAAAAGGAGGGAGGGAGGAAGGAAGGCAGGAAAGGCCCTTCTTTAGCTTTCTCTTTAAATTAATCCAAACTAGTAGGAAAGGCTCTGGGAGGCAACCCTAACAGCCTAGGCGGGAAGACACAGCTGGGCCTGGGAGGAGGCCCCGCAGGATGCTCCTGGCACCTGCGGGTTCTCCAAGTCTGCCGCACAGGGAGGAGCCAGGGCAGGGATTGGGTTGAGGCAGGAGGGTGTGAGGGCTCCAGACCCGCTCGCCATGCACAGCAGGTCTTCGTGGGTCCGGAGCCCGAGGTCCCGCTGCCTGAGGTCTCCAGCAGGTGCTGTCTCTGAATAAGATCCAGACACACCCTGTGCCCGTTCCGGACCCTCCAGCCCCACCTCCCCGTGTTTCCCCCTTTTGCCTGCCTTCACCCTAAACCCCACTGCTCCCCTCCTGGCCCCCTCAAACCCAGACTCACCTGCCCACGTGGCCTGAGACACTTGCATGGGGCTAACTGCAGAAGGTCAGGTTTCCTCTCAGTCCCCTAACTTCCCCCTCCCTGGAAAGACAAAAATCCTCCAACAGACTGTCGAGCCAGATTCCCCCACATTCTGCAGACCACCAACCTCATTAAAAATTTTTGTTAAAATTTAATTTCTTAAACACTTTTTCATTGTGAAATATAACATATATGCAGAAAAGTGACAAATTTCAAAGTGCAGTTTAACAAAGTTATAGAACACATTTCAAAGTAAAATATGGGTTACAGTTTCACAATTTCAGGTATTTCCTTCTGGCTGTTCTAATACACTAGAAACTAAAAAGCAATATCTATATAATGATTCAGTAGTCATAAACATTTATTGAATCCTAATTTTTCTCCCTCTCATTTGATTATTCTCTCAATCTTCAGGGATATTTTGGCAACGACCATTCTAACTTCTTCATGTTGAAAAGGGGTGTCAACATTATGGGGTAGGCAAATGCAACCGGTTGATATTCTGGGAGAGACTCATTCCTCTAAGTTTCAGGTTTATCTGGCATAGGATCAATCTGGAGGTTTTAAGTTTCTGAAGATAAACTTGACAAGTAAAACTTTTATAGAGTCTTAGATAGGGCCCTGGATTTTCTTTAGGGTTATCAGGGCTACTGTTGGTTGGGGGCTGGCACACCATGGCAATTTGCAGTATCTAGCTGAAATTTGCATAAGAGTAACCTCCAGAATGACCTCTCGACTCTATTTGGATCTCTTAGCCACTGAAACCTTATTTTGTTACATTTCTTTTGGTCAAGAAGGCATTGTCAATTCCACGATGCCGGGGCCAGGCTCATCCTTGGGAGTCATGTCCCACATTTCCAGGGGGACTTAATTCCCTGGAAGTCATGTCCCAAATACAAGGGGAGGGAAGTGAGTTTATTTGCAGAGTTTGGCTTAGAGAGAGATTGGCCGCTTGTGAGCAATGAAAGGTTCTCTGGGTGTGACTCTTAGGTGTGTTTATAAGTAGGCTTATAACGGTGACATTACAGAAGTAAGTTTCATAAGGGCAAACATCAAGATCGAGGACTTGGCTTATTAAATTGGGAGTCTCCAATGCTTGAGAGACTATCAGGAATTTCCCAGGTGGGGAAGTTCAATAGTTCCATATTTTTTCTCCAGTCCCTCAAGGAACTTTGCAAATATTTTTTTATTACCTTCCTAAAGTACTCTGAAATATGTCAGGATACATTACATTAAGCTGTACAGAATCACCAGATCTCATTCCCTATTCTAGGCTCCATGCATTTAGGTTTTTTAACTAAACTGGTCAGACAGGTTAAGTTAGATAGTGTGCTACAGAGAATTTAAATTTTGCACAAAATAAACATCTCTTCCTTTGGACTCACATAAAAGTTGAGGTTTTAAAATACAGACAATATCATCCTTTACCCTGTATTCTGATTTACCTTAGTCCCAACCAGATCAGCTTCGTTCGTATCTCTAATTGAAGTCTGATCTCTTTTTCATCTTAACAGTTGCCGTATGGAGTAATGCTGACTTTCAGAGCTGCAGAACTCTAACTCTGAGTCTTAGGTGTCACACAGGTACCCTATTTTTCTTATTAATACTTTCTAAATGACACCATACAACATGTATCCTTTTGTTTCTGGCTTATTTTGCTCAACGTAATGTCCTTAAGTTTCACTTACCTCATTGCATGCCTTACAACTTCATTCCTTTCTGTAGTTGCACGATATTCCATCATATGTATACATCGCAGCTCGCCCTTCTGCTTATCAGTTGATGGACGCTTCAACCACCTCCAACCACTGGCTATCGTAAATAATGCTGCCATAAACATCACTGTGCAAGCGTCTATTTGAGTCCCTGCTTTCAGTTCTTCTAGTACATTCCTAGTAATGGGATTGCCTAATCCAACAGCGACCCTATATTTAGCCTCCTTTGGGTCTTCTGCTTTACCCTCCAGAGGAGTTCAACCATTCTACTTCCCTACAAACAATTGAATAGGTATAACTCACTCTCCACATCTTCTCCAGCACTTGTATCTTTCTGTTTATCTATGTATTTATTTACTTTGAATCTGCAGTTTTTGTTGAGATATATTCACATACCATATAATCTATCCAAGTTACAATTAATGTCTTACAGGATCTTCACTTAGTTGTACAACCATCATCACTCTCAGTTTCATTGCTTCAAAGAGAAAAATAACAGCCAAAGCCACATAAAAAAGAAAACTCAAAACATCCCATATCCCTTATCCCCTTCAATTATTTACCCCTAGTATTGGTGTGGTACTAGTAATGTATTACTGTTAAATATAGTCCATAGCATGCAACAGGTAATTTTCCCATATACTACTCTATTATTAACTCTTTGTACAAGTGTCATACATTTGAAGTAGTTCATGCAAGAACTTATTTAAGTTTGCAGTGTTACTTAGTGAGATACATGACTTTAGACAACCCCTTTCAATCCTATTCACCTTCAATAGACATTATTACTTACAATCCCAATAACGAACTACCATCACATCTACCCATTCCAAAACACTTAAGATCAACCTAGTTAACAAATCTGTACATATTAGGAACTGCTCCCCTTCTCTAGCTTCTGTCTAGCTCTAGTTCCCCTATATCATTTTAAGACTCTGAGTTTCCATTTTCTAGGTGGTTCAGATTAGTGAAATTCTGCAGTATCTGTCCTTTTGTGCCTGGCTTATTTCACTCAGCATTAAGTCTTCCAGGTTCATCCATGCTGCACGTGCTTCAGGACCTCATTTCCTCTTACTGCTGAATAGTATTCCATCCTATGTATACACCACGTTTTGTTCACCCACTCATCCGTTGATGGACACTTGGACTTTCCCACCACCGCCCTGGGTGAAGGAATCTGTCTTTTGCCAACAGAGTCGCCCAAGTGGAGGCCAGGACGGAGACAGGCGGGGCGGAAGGTGCTGGAAGCCGAGGCCGTTTGGGGATTCCGCGGAGAGGGCGACGCCGGCGCTCTCCCGGCCTCCCCACCCCCGTGGCAACCTCCGCCCGCGCCCCCCAGTCCCGCCCGGCGCCACCTGCGGCTCCGCGCGCACCTGGGGCAACGGGCGCTGGGAAGCTCCCGCGCCGCTGACCGCCGAGACGGCGCTCGCCTCTCTCCGTTAGCACGGGAGGGTCTGGATGAAACCTCCTTTCAGAGCTGCGGCTGCCGGCCTGGCGACCTCCCGAGGCCGAGAACCGCTGTCCCACCTGAGGGGGGGCGGATCCCTGGAGACGCCGGAGCACGAGTCAGGTGGAAAGCGGGTGTGCAGCGGGAAAGCCACCCCTGCGCGGGTGGGCCCTCGGCCGGGGGAGTCGCGATGGCGAGCTGGCCCAGAGGGGACACTCGCTGGGAGGTAAGCCCGTGGAGCACCTCACTCCCCAGCCCTCGGGCAGTGGGCACTTCCCTCGCAGTGTTGCCCCGGACCTGCCCTGGGGTGCCTGTGCCATCCTAACCCCCACCAAACTATTTCATCTACCACGTGGGAAGTTGGGACTCTGTGCGGGAGCAGCAGGACGCGTCCATGTGCTCTGGGAATGCTGGCTGGCTTCCCCCTCACAGCCCCTAGTCTTATGCCGCCCCCTTTGAGCTGAAAGTCTCTCCTCTGAGGTTGGGTTCCCTGCAAAACAGAATTAGCACCTCTGAGACGTGCAGGCAGAAAGCTTCTTGGAGAGCGCTTTTACACAGGGCTAAGAGTGAAAGAGAAAAACCCAAGGCTGCTGGGAGCCTTGTCCAATTCCTCGGGGAACTCAGGAGCTGGGGTGGCCCCGCAGCGTTGTCTGGAACTGAGAGCTGTACCCCTGCATGACGGCACTGGCTGCAGGCTGCCCTGGGGGAAAACAACCTAGGGCAAGGCAGCTCCCTGGGTCCAGAGCAAGGCCCAGGGAAGAGCTCAGCTGGGAGCTATCAGAGCTGCGCTCCAGGGAGCTGGAGCAACAGGTGCCTCAGCCTGGGGGTGGGGGTGGGCATGGGGGGCTGTGGGCGTATCACAGCGCCCATTTCACCCCTTGAGGGACATCTGCTTATTCTCCTCTCTGTGCTACAGGCTACAGGGTGGAAGATGGTCATACCCCATCTCCTTTAATATGTATATGTTCCTTCCTAAAGACAAGCCCAGTGTAAGGTTGGAACATGAGACCCAATCCCAAATTCCTGGGGCAGAGACCTTGGCTCAGCTTGGGTCAGGTTGCCCACCACACAATTAGTTTCTGCCTCAGGGCAGAGTAGCAAATTACAAATATGGCTGCCCAGGGTCTGCCTTTGTAATCGTGTGGGAGGGGGGGAGGGGGGGAGGGAGAGCAGACAGATCCTTAAAAGAAGTATTGTGAGTGGAGTACGGTGAGACTGCAGTGAGAAGTTTCCAGACTAAGGAAACATATGCCAAGGCGTGCAGTGAGAAAATGAACTCAGCATGATCAGAGAACTCATTCATTTCTTCATGAAACAAATATTTACTGAGCACCTGTTGCATACCAGATGCTCTTTCGGGCTGGTGTTACAACATACAACAGTAAAGAAAACAGAGCCCTTACCCCAGGGGAGCTGACATTCTAATAGAAGAAGGCAGATGGTGAACAAACACGCAGGAATGTCAGGTGGCAATGGCCCGTGGACAGATAAAGCTGGGAAGGCAGGTGAGGGTGGGGGCTGCTGAACACTGAGGGGTCAGGGAACTGGTCTGAGATGGTGCCATGAAGGAGGGGATAGCGAGTCCGAGGCAGAGCAGGGAGGCCAGTGGGACCGGAGCCTGATAGGGGAAGGAATGTCCCGGAGGCAGAGCCAGGACCCCAAGGCAAAAGAAGCCAGATGTGAAGTTCATACTGTACGATTCCATTTATATGGAGTGAAAAACTGGTAAAATTAATCTATGCTGCCAGAAGGTTAGCAGTGACCCTGGAGAGGGGTGGGTAGGGACCAGAGAGAAACACGTGGGGAGCTTCTAGGAGTGCTGGGACTTTTCCGTTCCTTAATCTGTGTACTGGTGTCAGAGGTGTGTTCAGTTAGTGAAAATTCATCAGGTACATTTATGAGTTTGTGC
Organism: Choloepus didactylus; assembly: GCF_015220235.1. Taxonomy (NCBI): domain Eukaryota; kingdom Metazoa; phylum Chordata; class Mammalia; order Pilosa; family Megalonychidae; genus Choloepus; species Choloepus didactylus. The sequence goes on along the minus strand of NC_051314.1, from coordinate 10,341,900 downwards.
ACTTTTCTATATTACGTTCTACTTCAATAAAAACTTAATTTGAAAGTACCTCTTGCACAGAGACCTAGAATTGCCAATCTGTTATTTTGCAAAGTGAGGGTATTCTAACCCCAGAAAGGGAAGACAGAGTAAACAGCCTTTCTTTAAATGTAACCTTTGGAAAATCTTCCTGCCTTGTGTTAACTGACTGTGAGCTGGTGTTTGGGGTTCACTGGGGTAGGAAGAGAGCTGGGTGGGGAGAAAGGAGGCCACTATGTAGTCCAGCCAAGGAGAGTGGCACCCAGAAAAAGGTGGCAGAGATGGAGGGATGTCAGGGCAAGGCTGGGAGACATCTCTGACTTAGAATCAATGACGTACAACTGAGTGAAGATAATGTAAAACACTGACTGTTTATCGTGGGGTAGAATATGACAAACCATCACCACAATCACATTTGGAACATTTTCATCACCCCCCAAAACTCCTAACCCTTTAGCCATCAGCCCTCAATCTCCCATCTCTCCCAGCCCTAGGCAGTCACTGATCTTTTTTTGTCTATTCTTCCTTTTCTGGACATTTTACATAAATGGAATTATACAATATGTGGTCTTATGTGTCTGGCTTCTTTCACTTAGCATAAAGTTGTCAAGGTTCATCCATGTAGCATGTTTCAGGACTTCCCTTTTATGATGATACTGTTCCATCATGTGGCTATACTATAGTTTGTTGATGGACCTTTGGGTTGTTTTCACCTTTTGGCTATTATGAATAAATGCTGCTGGGAATAGTCTTGTACAAGTGTTTTTTGTGGACATATGTTTTCATTTCTCTTGGGTATATATATCTAGCAAACTCATAGTGCTAATATCCAGAATATAGGTTACCAGAAGGTAGAATGGGGGCAGAGAATGGGGAGCTGATGCTTAATTTGTGTAAAATATGTAATAAGGTTGATTGTAAATGTTTTGAAGTGGTTAGAGGATATGGTAGCACATTATAGTAATTAATAGTGATATGTGGGTGTGATTGTGATTGAAAAGGGAAGTTTAGGGTTGTGTATATCACTAGAAGGAAAACCAAAGAATGAAACATGGGACTGTGGAATCTAGTGAACCTCTTGGGGGTGAAAATGTTCTAGAATTTATTGGGGTGATGAATGCACAACTCTATGAATGTACCAGAAGATACTGTTGTGCACTTTAGATGGATTGTATGATATGTGAACTTATCTCAATAAAACTACTTAAAGACAGCCCAATTAAAAAATGGGCAAAGGATCTGAATGAACATTTCTCCAAAGAAGATATAGAAGTGGGCAATAAGTACAGGGCAAGATGCTCTACATTGTTAGCATGGAGGAATTGCAAATAAAAGATAGAGTGTACTACCACTCCACACATACTGTGCTGGCTATTTTTAAAAGTTCAGATAATACCAAGAGATGGTAAGGATATGGAGAAACTGGAATCCTACGAATGGGAGTATAAAATGGAGTATAAAATGGCACAGCTGCTGTGGAAAACAGTCTGGCAGTTCCTCAAAGAAATAAATGTAGACTTGACCTCTGCCCCAGCAAATTCCACTCTAGGCTGCAGTTCCTCAAAAATGCCACTCCTAGTTGCCTTAGGGTGTTTGTTCTCTCTTAGCTTCTCGGGAGCAAGAGTCTGCTTTCTACAACTGTCTTCAAACTCTCTCATCTGCAGCCACTCTCTCAGCTTCTGTGCATTCTTCAAAGTGTCCCTCTTGGCTGTAGCAAGCTCACTCCCTCTGTCTGAGCTTATATAGTGCTCCAGTAAACTAATTAAGGCCCATGCTGAATGGGCGGGGCCACACCTCCATGGAAACTATCCAATCAGAGTTATCACCCACAGTTGGGTGGGGCACATTTCCATGGAAACAACCTAATCCAAATGTTCCAACTTAATCCCCACTAATATGTCTGCCCCCACAAGATTGCATCAAAGAACATAGCTTTTTCTGGGGGACATAATATATACAAACTGGTACACCCCCTTTCAGTATGAACAAATTAGGGTACTCACTGCCTAGATACCCCTGAAGATGGAGAAAGACATTAAGGGATAGGAAGGCGTAGCAACAAACAAGATAAGAGTTAACAAAAGTCTATGAATACTGAAACTTTATATAATTATATATATATTTTAGGATGCTGGGTTGTCAGAATGGCTGGAAGGAGGTAAATGACATGGGGGAATGGTAGCCTACAGCATCTCTTAGATTTGTTCTATAGCTGCTTATTGAATTGTGCCTTGAAGGTCTCCACCTTTCTATATACACTTTGTATTGCATAATAAGGAAATAACTGAAATTGTGGAACTGTAATCCGTAACAATTTTTGAAAATACCTGTAAGACTGCTTGTTGAGCTGTGCATTGAGAGTTGACACCTTTCTGTATGTATGTTATATTTTACAATAATGGAAATGGCTGAAGTGGTGAAACTGTGACCCTGACATTCTTTGAGATCTGCTTTCTAACTACTTGCAAGATCGTATGTTGAAAGTTATCACTGTTATGAATATATGTTAAAGTTCACAATAAAAAATTTTATCACATAAACATGCTGTTTATCACATAAAACTTACTTATAAAATAAGTAAAGATCATTCTTTCATAAAAAAATTCTTCACCCCTCACCCCCCCAAAAAAAATCAATGAGGCTTGTTGGTAACTTAGGGTTGAGGATGATTGCTGTTTTATTGTTGTTTGGGAACCTGGAAGGTGGTGACGCCATCACTTGAGATAGAAAACAAAGGGGGAGCCCAGCGAGGAAAGTCCGTTTAATTTTGGACAGGTTAAGTTTGAGGGGCCTGCCAAGATGTATCAGAAAAATTGCTCAGGGGGCAGCTGGAAACCTGGGTCTGGGGCTCGGGAGAGATCGAGGCCGGGGATGTGGATGTGGGGTTGGTTGCCACTCCTCGGAGGCCAGAGAAGTGTTCAAATTCACCCAGGTAGATCAAACGGTGAGAGAGCAAGGCCAGAGACAAAATTCTGGCAAATACGTACTTGTAAGGGCTGCCAAGGAGCAGGAGGAAAGAGGAGAAGGAGGAAAGGGGGACGAGGATAAGAAGGAAAGGAAGGGGAGGTAGGGAAAGGAGAGACAGAAGGAGAAGAGGAAGAGAAGAAGAGGACAAAGAAGAGGAAAAAAGAGGAGGATGAGAGTGTTATGGATAGAAGTGAAGAAGAGGAAGATGAAGAGCTAGCAGCAGAGATTAAGAAGGAGCAGTTGAAGGGCCAGCAGAGGGAACTGGGGAGGGGAGCTGGGAGTGAGGGGCGTCCTGTGGGCCAGGAAGGGGTGTGAGCAGATGGTGAGCAGCACTCAGCCCTTCTAAGAGGTCTCCGCTCATGGGACAGTGAAGGAATACCCCTTTCTCTGAGGATGGAGATGGATTCCATTGTTGGGGAGGTATCTGTGCTTTGGAAGCCAAAACTAAGACACTGATCTGGAAACTGCAAGGAAACTTTCAAGAACAAACCAGATCATGACGACCTGTGCTTCTCAGACTTTAACGTGCCTCTGAATCACCTGAGCATCTTGTTAAAAACAGATTCCGGTTAAGTGGATCTGGGCTGGGCCCGAGGGTCTGCATTTCTAGCCAGCTGCTAGTTGCAGCAGATGCTGCTCTTCCGGGAGCCACAGTTTGGAGGAGAAAGAACCTACAACTACGCTGTCCAGGACAGTGGCCACCAGCCATGGGTGGCTCTTGAGCCTTGAAATGTGGCTGGTCTACATTGAGATGCACCATGAATATAAAATACTCACCAGATTATGAAAATTTAAGAAAAAAAAAAGAATGTCAAATGTTTCAACTTTTATATGGATTAGGTGTTGAAAAGATAACATTGGATAGATTGGGTAAAATAAAATACATTATTAAAATTATATTCACTTGTTTCTTTTACTTTTTAAAATGTGCTCCTAGAAAATTTAAAATTACATCTGTGACTTACATTTGGGGTTTGCATTATATTTCTATTGGATAGTGCTGCTGTAGAATGCTAGAATTCGAGAGATTAGAAATAATCTGGGACCCAGGATCACTGTAGTTAAGAGATGGAGTTGCAAGACATGGGTTACATTACTGACAGCGTGTTAATAGATTGGGGGGATGGGACGCAGATTTTGGAGGACTGAGGATGCTGGTGCCTGCAAAGTGGGGTACTGAGTGTGAGCAAGTGTGTATGCACTTGTGTGTGCATGCTGAGATAGAGCTTGAAGAAAGAGGTAAAGTTTTTTGTTTTTTTTTTAATTGCTTTTTTTTAAAAAAAAAAAAAAAAGAGAGAGAAAGTCTTGAACCAGCCTAGGAATCATCAAAGGTAGCTGAGTCAGGTCAAGAAAAACTCATCAGGATGAGATCGGAAACCCCACTGCCGTAAGAAATGTCGACAGTCTATGGAGCAGGTTACTATTTTTGAGTAGACATGTTTGGCTCTAGCTGTGAAATAAATGTCCTCCTGAGAGTGACACTATACGGTTAACACAACACCCAGTACCTTCCAGCAGAGATAATGCAAAGCCCTTGAAGAAACAGGATGTTTGGTGCCAAACCAGCGAAGCATGCCAGCCAACCACCTGCAGGCCTCGGTGCATCTTTAGGGAAGGACTGGTGGGTGGCTGAGCAGCATTAGATAAGAGGCAGCACTGGGGCCAACTCCGGCTGTGCCGGTAAGCTCAGGGCAACTCGGTTATTCCAGCCGCTGCAGCCGACTTCCCTGACTCCTCCTAGCTCACAACCACATCTGTCAGCTAATCCTGTTGGCTCTTGCTTCAAAGTAGATTCTGAATCTCACCCCGTCTGAGCACTTCTGCTCCTACAGCACCCTCTTACCTGGTCCCCCTAGGTTGGCCTTGTTACCCAACCCTCTGACCCACCCACCCCCATCTCTTCTCCTTGGGACAGCCAGGGGGATCCAGTTAGAGCGTTTGGATCAGTTTTCTGTTCAAAACCCTCCAGTGACATCCAGCCCATGCAGAGTAAAGGCCACGTCCTTCTGGTGGCCTTCGGGTCACTTTGTGGCCTGTACCCCACCCTGCCGCAGTGGCTTTCACCACACATCCTCCCACCCTCGTGTGGTCACTGCTCGGGCTGCCCTGGCTGCCTTTCTTGTCATCACTTCCCCCTCAGGGCCTTTGCACTTGCTGCCCCTTTCCCAGACCACCCTCGCTTCAGATCTCTGGATACTTCACTCGCCCTTCAGGTCTTTTCTCAAATGTAGATGTCACCCGCTCAGTGGGGCCTTCCCTGACCACCCCGGCCGCAATTTAAAAAATACAATTCCTTATCCACAGGCACACACTCTCTTCTCCACTTTGCCCACTATATTTATCACCGAGTAACAGACTATATATTTTTCGTATCTATTTTATTTGTCTCTCTTCCACCACTAGACATTAAGCTCCACTGGGTGGGGATTTGAGTCTGTTTTGTTGCCTGTTAGCCATGGAGTGAATGACACATTTGCCTGCTGCAAGCTGGATTCTCAGGGAGGCAGAATCTGAGATGGAGATGAGGGTTCAGGAAGGTTCTTAGGGCATGCTCTCAGGACCAGCCCTGTAGGGGAAGGGAATGGAGCAGGAGCGGGTAGGAGAGAAGCTGGACTCGGATGCAGCCTCACCAAGGTCTCGTGGGAAGGTCCGAAGCTGGGATGGTCCTTCAGAGTTGGCCGGACACGGGAGGCAGGATGCTCCCGGGAAGGGACTGTGACCTTGGGGAAGGCAGCTCTTACCCACCAAGGGCAATTCCAGAGAGGACCAACAGCGGGTGGCCTCACAGCGGGTGGGGAGTAAGCCCTCAGTCCTGAGGGGGGGGGATCCGGGCAGCACAGCACGGCACCACGATACTGTGTTCCCTCTTGCCCCGTCAGAGCAAGCGTCCCACATGCTTTGGAGAAATGAAAGCAGGGCAAGGGGAAACAGTGATGCGGGGTGAGGGAGAGCTGTCCAGTTAGAGCATCAGGGGACACTGATCAGAGGCCTAAATGATTGGTGTCTTCTCATTAACTCACCAGCACACTGCACGAGCAGAGCGAACACACCCCAGTTTCACAAATCCAGAAACTGACAAGGAGATGTAAAGCACACAAGAACACATAAGAGCAAAGCTGAGTGTAGAACCTATGGTGATAATTCCCGGAGATGTTCTGATGAGATATTGAATACATAAAGCACCAGAGTTGAAGTTGACCCTTATACAATCAATTAAGCAAAATACAAAAAGAAAGAAAACAACTTCCCCCTTGATGTGGTGAGATTTGGAGAATTCTGGGCTGTGTCGTTCCCGTTGTCTAATAACCCAGGAGGAGCCTGCTCCACGCAACTGTGGAAACGGGGAAAGCAGGACGCCTTCAGCAGGCGGCTCTGGAGGGCATGGCTTGGAGCTGTCAGTCACGACATGGTACAAAATATCCATCTGCACAGTTGTGCTTCCTGAAGTTTGCATCCTCATACTTTGGTCCAGGGCGTAGAAGAGAGTTACAGACATTGCAAGTGTCAAGTGAAAAGTTCTCTCTCTTTTCTAATGAAAGCTTTTTCTGTTTCCTGAGGTAGGAGATGAGAGAGAATTGGAGGACACAAGGGAGCAGCTTCTGGAGAGAGACAGGAGAGCTGGCGAGAGAGAGAGAGGAGCTGGGGCCAGGCAGGGCAGGAGTCCACCTGCCTCCTCTGCCTCTGGGCCTAGGGGAGGAGAATGACCAGCTGGAGACAGGAGAGGGGTAGATCTTCCATGAAGACAGGAGGCAATGCCATTTGCTGAGAATGAAGTGTGTCTGTCCTTGGGGGCATGGTGATGCAGAGGGGGACAGATGTGGGAGAAGAAAGGAGCAGGGCTGGAGCATTTGAACTACTTATTATTTTTAATGCAATCATTTTATTTAATTTTTAAAAAATGTTTTGTCATAAAGAATTTTCACACAGAGGAAGAAAAGTAGGAAGACTAGTACAATGAACACCCATATCCTCATTGTCTAGATTCAACGATGGTTAACATATTGCCATTTATGCATCATATACACATACACAAACACACAGATACATATACATACATACAAATATATACATATGTATAAACAAACATTTTGGTGAACTGTTTCAAAGCAAACTACAGATATCACACTATATACCCCCTTTTCCTTCTCCTATATAACCTCCATACCATTATCACATGTAATAAAATTGACATGAATTCCCCATCATCTAACTCATAGTCCATAATCAAATTTTGCCTATTAGCTATAAAACATATTCTATAGCTGTTTTTTTTGGAGCCATGATCAATCAAAAATCAAATGTTGCATTCAGTCTCTTAAACCTATTTTTATCTAGCATAGCCCACCCCTATTTTTTCCCCATGACTTGGGCTCTTTTGAAGAGACCAGGACCTGTGGGCTCTGTTTCACGGAATTAGCTATCTATTGATGCATAACAAATTACCCAAAACTTAGTGGCTTAAGGCAACAACAGACCTTTAGTATTTCACACGGTTTCGGTTTCCGAGGGTCAGGACTTCGGGAGTGGCTTAGCTAGGTGGTTCTGGACCAGGGTCTCTTGTGATGTTGTGGTCAGGATATTGGCCAGGATCGTGGTCGACAACTGCAGGCTTGACTGGACCTGAAAGATCCACTTCCAAGGCGGCTCATTCATGTGGCAAATTAGTGTGGGCCGTTGGCCAGGGGTCTCAGTTCCTTTCTGCGAGGTTGCTTGAGTGTCCTCAGGACATGGCAGCTGGCTTACCTCATGGTAAGTGACCCACGAGGCCAAGGCAGAGGCTACAATGTCTTTTTGACTTAGCTTCATGCCATCCCTTCCACGATATCTGACTGGTTATGTAGGTCAATCACATTCAACTCAAGGCTCCAACTGGCAGCAGGTAAAGATTACTGGGGCCATGTTGGAAGCTGGCTTCCATACCTACATTCTGGATTTCTCTGATTGCTTCCTTGTGGTGTCACTTAACATGTTGCTCTATACCCAGTATTTCTAGTAAACTGGAAGTAGAACAAAAGGTTTGATTAGATTCCAATTAAAATATTTTTTGGCAAGAATGCTTCTTTGAGGAAGCCACATCTTCCTTTTGCTTCTCATCAGGTGGCCCAAAATGTCTATGTACCATCCAGTGTATGCTAAGTTTGATCCCTGGGTGATGGCCACAGCCATCCGTGGTCAAGGCATGTCTTGTTTTGTTTTGTTTTCCATTGTGATTAGCAAGTTATCTGGGTCCCACATGGGTATCCAGTTCTCCATCGTATTTTCACTTGATGGTTTAAGCTTTCATTGGTGGTCTTTACTTGAATCACTTATTTTGGTAAGAGTTGAAAAATTGTATTTTCAAATTCTGTTATTTCTTCTGTGTGCCTTCCTTATTAAATGGCGCTATTTGGTTACTCTGGATTGTAGTTCCTACTGATAAAACAGTACAAATACTTAATTCTTTCCCTTTAATTATAAATTTCATCACTTTTGATAATGGCAAATGAGTTTTGGTTTTTTTCCTTCAAGTTACATCTTTTTACTAAGGAATTATTTAATACAACAAAATTCACCCTTTGAAGTTACAATTTGATGTGTTTTGACAAATATACAAAGTGATGTAACAGCCACCACAATCTAGTGGTCAAACATTTTGATCACCTCCGAAAGTTCCTTGTACCACTCTGCATTCAATTCTCTTTCCTACCCCAACCCTCTAGCAAACTGTTCTTGTTTTTTGTTTTCTCTTTTTTGAATATTATTATGGGCCCATAGATTTTTATAAATTGGTGGCATTTGATTAATCACAGTCATTGTTCTTTTGGATGCTCAAATTTTCTCAATTTTGTTTGGTGAGAGCCCTTTCCAGCTGGCTCCTGGATTTTTTTATTTTTATTTTTATTTTTATTTTTACATTTCTCCATCATCCATGAGCGCGTCCTGTTTTCAGGCACAGCGAGATTGTTCTGGGTTCATTTTGGCTTCCCCCTGCCACAGAGCTGGAATCAGCCGTATCTCCAAGGAGCTCTGATTCCGTTTAGAAGAGAATGAGAGAAGGGCCTCGGCAGATTTCTTATGATTACTCCATCCATATATCAAGTCACACTTCCTCCAAAACAGGGGAGTGTTCCTGGAACAATCGAGAAGCATGACAGCATTATTCCAGAACATTACTTTAAGGCAAGACTTCCTGCCAGCAACAAGATCATCTGTAGGAACCTCAAAAGTCATTCTTTAGAGAAGAGGTGAAGGGGCATCTGTCCTTTTCTGCTTCTAAGCAGAAAGTACTGAGTTCAATAAAGATGAAATAAAAGCTAGAGAAAGGGAAGTGTACACAAGAGTCAGCAAGAGTAAGAGTGAGAGTGGAGAGGGGTGGAGGAAACCGAAGATGGGGGAGGGCCATCGCCACACACATCTGCCAGAGAGTCTGTCTTTTATCGCACTTTGAGGATGCCCTAACTGTGAAAATTTGCACTTTAAAAATGCATAAATTCTATCTGGTTATTTTACAAACTTTCCAACTGATTTTTTAAATGCAATTTTATTGAGATATATTCACACACCATATAATCCATTCAAAGTATACAATCAACAGTATCATCATATAGCTGTGCATTCACCACCACAATCAATTTTAGAATCAATTAATTTTTTCTTTTTTTATCGTGGCAAAATATACATAACTTAAAATTTTTACTATTTCAATCACTTTTAAGTGTATAATTCAATGGCATTAATTAATTACATACGCAATTTTGTGCAACCATCAATATCTATTTCCAGAACTTTTTCACCACCCCAAACAGAAATTCTGTGCCCATTAAGCAATAACCCCCATCTTCCCCTCCCCCAGCCCTTGTAACCTCTAGTCTAAATTTTTTTGTCCCTATGAATTTACCTATTCTAGATACCTCATATAAGTGAAATCACACAGTGTTTGTTTGTCCTTTTGTGTCTGGCTTGTTTCGCCCAGCATAATGTTTTCAAGGTTCATCCATGTTCCAGTTTGCTAAAGCTGCCAGAATGCAAAACACCAGAAATGGAATGGCTTTTATAAAGGGGATTTATTTGGTTACACAGTTACAGTCTTAAGGCCATAAAGTGTCCACAACAAAGGATACCTTCACTGGAGGATGGCTTACGACGTCCGGAAAACCTCTGTTAGCTGGGAAGGCACGTGGCTGGCATCTGCTTGATCCCAGGTTGCGTTTCAAAATGGTGTTCTCCAAAATGTCTGCATCAGCTTCCAACAGCCATCTTCAAAATGTCTGTCTCAGTTCCAGGTAGCTATGAGCTCCTTCTGTCTGAGCTTGTATAGTGCTCCGGTAAACTAAACAAGGCCCACGTTGAATGGGCGGGGCCACACTTCCATGGAAATTATCCAATCAGAGTCATCACCTACAGTTGGGTGGGTCACATCTCCACGGACACTGAACCAATAGGTTTCAACCCAGTCCACACTAATACGTCTGCCCCCACAAGAACACATTAAAGAATATGGCTTTTTCTGGGGGATGTAAACATAAAAACCAGCACAATCCATATGTCAGAACTTCATTCCTGTTTATGGCTGAATAATATTCCACTGTACGGATAGTCCACATGTCATTTATCCATTCACCTGTTGATGGACACTTCGGTAGCTTCCACCTTTGGGCTATTGTGAATAATGCTGCTGTGAACATCAGTGCACAAATATCTGTTCAAACCCGTTTTCAGCTTCGTTGGTACGTATACGTAGGAGTAGAATTGCTGGGTCATATGTTTATTCGTTCATTTTTAATCAATTAACTTTTTAAAGGTTCACCAATTAATTTTTAAAAGGTCTCCTTTGATGGCGAGTTCCTTTTGCATGACTCCGCTGCGCACTGTGGTCGCGGCCCTGGTCAGAGGGTATTGTCACATCTCTCTTGACTGTCAGGATTCCTTGGGGGTGTTTCTGAGTCCCCAGCACTTATCACCATGTGTAGCAACGGCAGGAGCTCTGGAACTACTGAATAAACGCATCACAACACAACCTTCTGGTAGTTCCCTCCTTGGTTAATTTAAAATCTGATTTCTTTACAAATATTATCTACCAAATTGCCAGGAACATTTCCAGGATCCATAAATTGTCTACAGCCAAGTTCACCTTAATGTATTTATAAATACACATAAAATCTTTGTAGCTGAGAGCTATAAGTCTCAATCACCATTTTGCTAATGAAATTGCCACTTTCTGCCTTCCTCCTTTCCCCATTTTAGGATCTCTTAGTCTAAAAAGTGAAGCTTGAGAAAACCCAAATGATGCCTTAATTTTACACCCAAAGAAGAAAACAAGATTAAAGGAAGCTCATAGGGCTGGTTCTATTTTGAGGTCAAATTTGGCCCATTTATTCAACCTTGAAGCTGAGTTACATCTGGGTTCTTGCCCTTTCCCCAAAGGCGGGTCACTTCTCAATAATAAGGGCAGAGGTTCTTTTCAGGAAAGCAGCAGCCACGCGACATGCACGGAGAGACGGTGTGACAACTACATCACGTGTCATCTTGATTGGTTATGTTGTCCAGTTGTCCAGTCAAACACTGGCCTGCTTGCTACTGTGGAGGTGTCTCGACGATCGCACTAGCATCTGCAATCAGCTGACCTTAAGTTAAGGAGATGACGCTCCATAACATACGAGGGCCTCATCTAATCCAGTGGGGGTCTTAACAGCAAGAACAGAGGGTTCCTGAGGTCAGAAGAATTTCTGCCTCAAGAGTCCACCATCCACTCTTTTTTTTTTTTTAATTAAATTCAGTTTTATTGAAATACATTCACACACCATACAATCATCCATGATATACAATCCACTGTCCACAGTATAACATAGTTATGCGTTCATCACCACAGTCTATCTCTGAACATTTTCCTTACATCAGAAAGAACCAGAACAAAAATAAAAAATAAAAGTGAAAAAACACACCCAAATCATCCCCCCCATCCCACCCCATTTGTCTTTTAGTTTTTATCCCCATTCCTCCACTCATCCATACACTAGGTAAAGGGGGTGTGATCCACAAGGTCTTCACAATCACACTGTCACCCCTTGTAATCTACATTATTATCACCATCCACTCTTACTCAGATTTCCAGTCCTGCCAGCTTCCCCTGAGGAGTTTGGCCTCAAGACTTCAACATCATCTTTATAGGAATTTCCAGCCTTTGGCCTGCCCTACGGAATTCGGATATGCCCGTCCCCACAATTGTGTAAGCTACTTCCTTAGAAATAATAGATCTCTTAATTAATACACATATACTGAATCACTGTACAGGTACTAAATATATATATATATATCTCCTGTATTCTGTTTTTCTGGAGAACCCTGACTGATAATGGAGGGGCTGGGTGGGGCTGGGTGAGCAGTGGGGAGCTGTTGTATGATGCATCCCCACCCCCCTCAGAAAATGCACAGAAATGGCCCTGAAGCTGCTCTCACCTGGGACTCTTCCCACAGACTACCTGCAAATAGTACCGCACCACTTCATATATAATGCTAGAACCTTCCAGAAGGATACTTCCCACTGCTCCCACTCATCCTCTCTGCCATTTTCGTCATATATTTAAATCTACATGTTCTTAGCCCCCAGTGCTTTGAGATTATTTTTGCTTTAAAAGTCAATTGCCTTTTAAAGAAATTTTAAAATGAGAAAAAAAAATTTTAATATTTACCCAAATATTTGCCATTTCTTATTCTCGTCAATATTTTCAGTAAATTCAATTTTCCATCTGGTATGATTTTCCTTCCACCTGAAGAACGTCTTTTAACCTTTCTTGTAGTGCAAGGCTGCCAGCAACGAATTATCCCAGCTTTTGTTTGTCAGAAGAAAGCATTTCACCTTCATTTTCTAAATGTATTTTTTATTTTGGAATAATTTTAGATTCAGAGAAAAGTTGAAAAGAGCTCCTTTATGAGCTTCACTCAGTTTTCCCTAATGGTAACATCTTATACGGTCCATCTGTCAGAAATAACAAACGAGCCCTGAGCCCACAGTGCTGCCCTGGTGGCCGTGCTGCCCCTCGCGACCTGCCACCAGCGGCCCTGGGGAACCCCCTTGCCCTCCTGGGCCACAAGCCGCCGTCGACACCCGCGACGGGCCTCGGGGCCTGTTTTTAAGGTCTACTCAAGAAAATGATATGCTGTGGGAAGAGAAATTTCCTGAAAAAACCATCTCTGAATTCCCCACGACTCTTCAAGTATCATTGTCCAAATCTGATACTCCAACCTTGGAAAGTACTGAGTGGCCCGTGGGCTGGAGCATTCAAGGCCAACTCCTTTTTACCTCTTCTCAACCCTTTCTGGGGCAGAGCATTTGAAAGCTCAGGAAGAGGCTCAAGCTCTTGTGCAGCCTTGGAGGGCAACGTAAGTTGCTCGGCCTCAAAGTGTACGGGACCCCCACTGACCACTGAGTTCCTTCGTGCCTTCCAGCAGAGCTTCACCTGTGGGCTCCGTCCCGCCTTCTCGTGGCTACCATGTCTCCTCGTATTAGAGATGATTAAAAAAATGGCTGGAAAGACAAGCCCTTGGTCAAATTGTAACTGAGAATTAACAAATATAATTATAGTCTACTGAACTTTACTTAGCTGTTTATTAACCTGATATATTATTACGCAGCCAAATGGCAATTGCTTGTAACTGTTATAGCTCACTTGAACTGTTGCCCAGATGCCGTGATGCTTTACTCTGTAACTGTAACTGAACAGCCTCGTGAGAATCTAGTGACCCTGGGCTTATCTTGTTTTGTAACTTAAAAGCCTTGTGATTCCGTCAACAGCCCCCATAATGTTTTATTAATGAAGAAACCTGAGCCAACCCACCCCCTCTCCTCCATTATTGCACTAGATAGGGCCAGTCCTATCTGACCTGCTCAGTAGCACAAAACTGTAACCTGTGGTCACCTATACCTCATTGTAAAAATCATGCCCATAATCATATTAAGCTGCCATTTTCCTTACATATGTCCTATGACCAAATATGTAAGCTGGCTGCATTTACTTCATAATTAGACTCTCTCTAAGCACGTCATCTCAAACCACTGCACTCATTATCATAAGTCCACCTTTTGCCAAGATGCTATAAAACTCTCAGAAGCTCTCCAGTTTGAGGAGACAGATCTGAAGCTCCTGTTTCCCTTGCATCATGCTTTGCAGTAAAAGCTCTCTCTTTGAAACCCAGGTGTCATAGATTGGCTGTTATGTGCAACAGGCAGCAAGTGCAGCCTGGCAACAAAATGATGAAACCCTACGAGACGTTTTAATGAGTGACTGCTCTGTAAGCTTTACTTTTGTATATAATCTACTGAAGACAAAACTTTGCCCCTATTTCTATGCTTGCACCTATTGGTTTACCATCCTATTCCATGCAGCAGGATTAGCAGGATATGATGTAATCAGAGCTGTCATATCTCCCACAGCTAGAGGTTTAAGAGAAGCTATGAAAAATGATGCCCCTCTATTATTAACTTCTAGTTATAGTGTCATACATTTGTTCTAGTTCATGAGAGAGACTTCTAATATTTGTACAGTTAATAAAGGACATTGTCCACCACAAGATTCACTGTTTTATACATTCCCATCTTTTAACCTCCAACTTTCCTTCTGGTGACATACGTGACTCTGAGCTTCCCCTTTTCACCACATTTACAGACCATTCAGCACTGTTAGTTATTCTCACAACATGCTACCATCACCTCTGTCCATTTCCAAAAGTTTTAAGTTCACCCTAGTTGAACATTCTGCTCAAAAGCAACTGCTCCCCATTCTTTAGCCTCATTCTATATCCTGGTAACTTATATTTCATGTCTTTGAGTTTACATATTTTAATTAGTTCATATCAGTGAGATCCTGCAATATCTGTCCTTATGTGTCTGTCTTATTTCACTCAATATAGTGCTCTCAAGATTTCTTCATCAACCCATGTTTTAAAAAACTGTTTTGTTCACACACCATACATTCCATCCTAAGTAAACAATCGTTGGTTCCCTGTATAGTCACATATTTATGTACTCGGCACCATCACCACTATCTATATAAGGACATCTCCATTTCTTCCACAAAGAAGGAGGAAGAATCAAAGAAGGCAGAGAGGCAAAAGAAAAAGATAAAAGAGAGAGGGAAAAAAATGACAGCTAGAAAGCAACAAAAGGAAAGAGGGCATTAACCTAAAGTAGAATAAAAAGTCAGACAACATCACCAAGCCCAGGAGTCCCATACCCTTCCCCTATTCCCCACCCCCATATGCATTTAGCTTTGGTATATTGCCTTTGTTATATTAAAGGAAGCACAATACAATGTTTCTGTTAATTATAGTCTCTAGTTTGCATTGATTGTATTTCCCCCCAATCCTACCCTATTTTTAACACCTTACAATGTTGACATTCATTTGTTCTACCCCATGTGAAAACATATTTGTACACTTTATTACAGTTATTGAGCACCCTAGGTTTCACTGAGTTATACAGTCCCAGTCTTTATCTTTCATCTTTCGTTCTGGTGTCCCACATGCTCCTAACCTTCCTCTTTCAAACAAACTTGCAGTCATCTTTGTTCAGTGTACTTATATTGCTGTGCTACTATCTCCCAAAATTGTTTTCCAAACCTCTCACTCCTGTCTTTTCCTTTCTGTCTGCAGTGTTTCTTTTAGTGTTTCCTGTAGAGCAGGTATCTTGTTCACAAACACAGCCATTGTCTGTTTGTCAGAGAATATTTTAAGCTCTCCCTCATATTCGAAGGACAGTTTTGCCAGATATAGGATTCTTTGTTGGTGGTTTTTCTCTTTCAGATCTTAAATATATCACCCCACTTTTTCTTGCCTCCATGGTTTCTGTTGAGAAATCCACACATAGTCTTATCAAGCTTCCTGTGGATGTGATGGATTGCTTTTCTCTTGTTGCTTTCAGGATTCTCTCTTTATCTTTGACATTTGATAATCTGATTATTAAGTGTCTTTGGCGAAGGCCTATTCAGATCTATTCTGTTTGGGGTATGCTGGGCTTCTTAGATCCGTAATTTTACGTCTTTCATAAGAGATGGGAAATTTTCAATTATTATTTCCTCTATTATTGCTTCTGCCCCTTTTCCTTTCTCTTCTCCTTCTGGGACACCCATGACACATACATTCCCGCATTTCATTTTGTCCTTAAGTTCCCAGAGACGTTTCTCATATTTTTCCATTCTTTTTTGTATCTGTTCTCTTGTGTGTAGGCTTTCAGGTGCCTTGTTCTCCAGTTCCTGAGTGTTTTCTTCTGCCTCTTGAGATCTGCTGTTGTATGTCTCCATTGTGTCCTTCATCTTGTGTGTCGTGCCTTTCATTTCCATAGATTCTGCCAGCTGTTTTTTCAAACTTTCGATTTCTCCCTTATGTACGCCCAGTGTTTCCATTATACACTTCATCTCTTTTGCCATATCTTCCCTAAACTTTTTAAATTGATTTAGTATTAGTTGTTTAAATTCCTGTATCTCAGTTGAAGTGTAGGTTTGTTCCTTTGACTGGGCCATAATTTGTTATTCTTAATGTAGGTTGTAGTTTTCTGTTGTCTAAGCATCTGGTTTCCTTGGTTACCCCAATCAGGTTTTCCCAGACCAGAATGGGCTCAGGTCTTGGAAGGAGGGAATAGTATCCAGTTTCCCTGAGGGTGTCTTAGAAGATTGGTACACACTGTGAGGCCTCAAGTCACTGTGCTTTTCTACCCAGCAGGTGGTGCCTGTCAGCCTGTATCTCCAGACTGGTATAAGGAGGTGTGGCTTGTGACTGTTTTCCCCCAGGCTCTGGGGTCTGGTAATGAATGGAAGGTGGGTAGTAGAGCTGGGTCCCACCTCTTTCCTCTTAGGGAAGAGACCCTCCCTAGGGAGAGGTCATTAACATTCAAATGGTCTCTGCCTGTACTATCTCCACCCTTGTCTGGGTCACAGTACTGGGAACTGAAAATGACTGAGGCTTTCTCCACTGAGCCAAAAAAGGAGCAGAAAGCCCCCTTCAGGGCCAGTCCTTGGCCACCCTCTGGCTCTCCAAGGTCAGTCATCACCCAAAGCCTCTGTCTGCTTCTTGGGGATTCATAGCTTGTATCAAGCAGTCCACGTTTGTTAATTAAAACCCCAGTGAGGGCTCAGCTGAGCTATATTCACTTGCTGGGAGAGTGCTGCTCTCTAGCACCACAAGGCTTTGCAGTTTGGGGTATGGTGGGAGGGGGTTACTGGCTTGGATTCTCAGTTTTTACTTACAGATTTTATGCTGCGATCTTAGGCATTCCTCCCAATTCAGGCTGGTGAATGATGAGTGGACAGTCACGTTTGTCCCCCTCCAGTTATTCCAGATTATTTACCAGTTGTTCCTGGTTGTTTATTAGTTGTTCCAGGGGGACAAACTAGCTTCCACTCCTCTCTATGCCACCATCTTCTTCCTTCTCCCTTCTTTATGTAACTAACCTTGTAGAACTCAAGCTTTGTGAGTGCATAATAGATAAAAATAGAAACTAACTGTGCCAGTTTGAATGTATTATGTCCCCCAGAAAAATCCATATTCTTTGATGCAATCTTATATGAGCAGGCATATTAGTGTTGATTAGATTGTAATTCTTTGAGTGTTTCCACGGAGATGCAACCCACCCAACTGTTGGTGATAACTCTGATTGGATGATTTCCATGGAGGTGTGGCTCTGTCCATTCAGCATGGCCTTAGTAGTTTACTAGAGCACTGTATAAGCTCAGACAGAAGGAGCAAGCTTGCTACAGCCAAGAGGGACACTTTGAAGAATGCACAGGAACTGAGAGAGGAGCTGCAGATGAGAGACATTTTGAAGATGGCCATTGGAAGCTGATGCAGACATTTTGGAGAATGCCATTTTGAAACTCAACCCGGGAGCAAGCAGACACCAGCCACATGCCTTCTCAGCTAACAGAAGTTTTCTGGTTGCCAATGGCCTTTCTCCAATGAAGGTACCCTTTGTTGATGGATACTTTATGGCCTTAAGACTGTAACTGTGTAACCAAATAAACCCCCTTTATAAAAGCCAATCCATTTCTGGTGTTTTGCATCCCGACAGCATTAGCAAACTAGAACACTAACTTAAGAAGTAACCAAGATCGACTACTACAAATCATGATCTCATTTCATTGTCATATCAACTCTCTAAAGTAGGAACTCTTATTTTCATTTGCAGTTGAGGAGTCTGAAGCACAAAGCAGTTATGTGACTTGTCCCAGGTGAGCAGAAAATCACTTGCAGCTTATAAATGACACCTTTCCCCATTTACATGAGATTTCAAAAATCTTAGACCCAGTCTTTATCCAGGCCACCCTGTTACACGCCTATTATTTTGAATCTTCACACAGCCTACGTCCTTCAGGGAAGGTACCGATATATCCATTTTATACACGAAGGAAGCTTTTCAGGTCTGTGCCAAGCTAGTTAAATGGCAGGGCTCTAACCTCTGACCTGTACCCAGCCCCATATCCTTTTCAGCCTTCAGGATGATATCCCACCAGGTAGGCAGGGCACCTAGGAAGAAACCATATGGCCCTCACCGTCCAGGTGAGCCCCAATGCCCACGGGGCCAGGCAGGCTAGAGGAAGCCAGCTGGGGGCAAGGAAATGGGGCTGTGCAGGGAGATGGTTCCACCCAGCCCCTCCTGCTTCTCACCTTTCAGAATGGAGGCCCACCACCCAGTTCTTCAAGAGAAGCTGGAAGGCTGGATTTTTACGTAACATCTCCCAAGTCTTCAAGGTTGGCATCTAAATCAAATTTTTGAAAACCACCACATAGACAATTAAAAAAAAAAAAAAACCTGTAGACCATATTTAGGTAACCTTGCAAATTTGTTCATTTGCAACCTTTGTGCATAGGTGACAGAATCCTAGAAAGAGAGAGAGACACACACAGAGAGAAACAGAGAGAAAGAGTGGCACGAGGAGCTGGGCAGAGGTGCAGACTCCCAGTTGGGTCAGTGGAGTCAGGGTGGGGATCTTCAGTCCTGGAAAATGAGGACTCAGACACCAAGGAGGGGTCGGATCTGTGCCAGGGTGGGGATAGGTACCATGGTAGTGCCAGGCTCCCTGTGGGAGGAGCGTGCTGAATAACTGAAAACGTTCAGTTGTTGAATGACGGGGAGACAGGCTTGGTCCATGCCATGGTGGAAACCAGCCCCTGCCTTTATCAGCTTTCCCTGAACCTCTGTACTCTCTCTAGACAGGTGGCTGGGTTCAACAATTACACTATTACAACAGGATTACACAAAATAAACAATACCCCCTCCCTGCCAGTTGCTAAACAAGCCCTAATTGTTTAAATCAAGATTAAAGCACCATGCTAAATTTGGTGGGAATATAACCTTACTTCCCCCTTTTTTTGTGATTATTTTCCTACCTCCAACCTTATCTTTCCTCTTCTACTTTTTTGAGTTTTGTAGCACTTTTCTTTTCCTGTTGCTCCCAGGTGCCTCTGTATCCCCTCCCATCTTTGAGACTGAGCCCCCTGGAAACCATAGGATAGCCTCCTTGTCCCCCTTCCCACCTCAGCTTCATTCCCTCCTCCATGCCCTGTAGCAGGTGCTCTGCAACCTCTCACCACTGAAACCAGCCACCTCCTAATTGTACACTTCCAGGAGTACTGATCCTAATTTTTGGTTGATTTCACTGCAATTCGTGACCCTTGCTGATCACTCTCTTCTTGAAACTTCCTCCTTCTTTGGCTTCCATGAGACCACAGGTGGCTGCTTCTCCTTCCACGGGCCGACTGTGCCACCTACAAATGCCTTTGTGGGCTCCCCTTTCCCCACTGGTTCATGAGCTGCTAGGGCCCCCCAGTCTCTACCCACAGGCCTTTTCCCTTCTCGGCCCTTGTGCCTTTCTAGAGCAAATCTCATTCATCGCCATAGCCTCAACCACCACCTATGTGCCAATGATTCCAATTCTATATCTCCACCCTTAAGAGCACTAAACATTTTCTTCTCTATTTATGTCATACATAGAAGAGTATGTAAGGTATCTATGACATTTTAAAGAGCTATAAAAATAGTAAGGTGTGATGGTTAGATTCATGTGTCAACTTGGCCAGGGGATGGTGCCCAGGTGTCTGGTCAAGCAAGCACTGGACTAACTGTTACTGCAAGGATATTTCATGGCTGGTTAATAAACCAGAAGTCTGGTTTATTAAATCATCAGTCAACTGATTGCATCTGTGGCTGATTACATCTAGGATCAACTAAGGGAGTGTCTTCCACAATGAGAGAATCCAATCAGATGAAGACTTTTAAAGGACAAGAGAGAACTTTCATTTTTCTTCAGCCAGCTAGCCAGCCTCTCATGGGGAGTTCATCAAAGACTTTCATCGAAGTTCCCAGCTCACTGCCTGCACTGCAGAATTTGGGCTCATGCACCCTGCCGTATGGAATTTGGGCTCATGCAACCTCACAGTTGTGTGAGACACTTCTATAAAATCTCATATTTACAGATATCTCCTGTTGGTTCTGTTTCCCTGGAGAACCTTGACTAATAACATAAGGCAGACACCTGTGTAACGACCACACATGTTAAAAACCAGAATGTTGCCCTCCTCTTAGAAGCTTCCTGTGTGCCAATCCTTGTTTGCATCACTCACTACTCCTCCCCAAAAGTAATAATCCTTCTGTTATACTTTACAGTTTATCACTATATATGAATCCATAAACAGTATATTACTGAGGCATTCCACTTCCAGTGGTGACCAAATAGCTCCTACCAAAACAACCTTTAGCATATAACAATGATAAATTCTGGGCAAAACATAAAAAGCAACTACTTGAAGGCACCAGAAAGCAACCAAAGCCGGGAAGATACTGGATGGGAGTTGACATTTGAAGGAAAGGAATGGCACTGAATGAGCTTCCAATTTTTAATGGCTTTTAGCCTAAGAGCAAGCGCCAGTCTTTGCCATGTTGGGCAGCTAAAATCTGAATTGAACCCACAGTCTTATTGACTTGATGAACATGAGAATGGAGATTGGGGCAACAACAGCACCTGGAAATTTAGGGGAGAAATTCTGGAAGGAGACATTCAAAGAGGAAGAGCTTGTGTACACATTCTACAGATACATATTCTTCCCAAATCTTGGTTAACCTCTGGACTTCATGGGGCAGGTGCCAAGCAGTCTTGCTAAAGGCTAAAAGAACTGAAATTAAATTTGAGCTACCACATCAAAGAGGAGACAAAGTTTGAAGTAGGATTTCAGCCAATTTAACTGCCTGCTAAAACATATACACACATACACAAATCAATATTCTTTGGAGGAACATAACAGAATCCGGAGTCTCTATAATATGTGATTCACAATAGCTAAATTACTGAATGTGCTGGTTTGGATCTTTTTGTACCCCAGAAAAGACTATGTTTTTTAAATTCAATCTTGTGGGGACAGAACTATTGAGGGTGGGACCTTTTGATTAGGTGATTTCCATGGAGATGTGACCCACCCATTCAAGGTTGGTCTTGATCCCCTTGCTGGAGTCCTCCATGAGAAGATAAAAGGCAGAGACATTTTGGAGAGAGCAGGGAGAAGCTAAGAGAGATAGAAATGCCCCAGAAGAAATAAGCAAGGACCCACAGGAGCTGAGACAGAAGCCCAGAGACATTTTGGAGGAAGTCATTTTGAAACCAGAACCCAGGAGAAGAAGGACCAGTAGACGCCACCTTGTGCTTCTTCCCACGTGACAGAAGAACCCCGTATGCCGTCGGCCTTTCCTCAGAGACGCCATCCACCTCTTGATGGCTTAATTGGACATTTTCATGACCTTAGATTGGTAAATTTGTGAGCTAATAAACTTCCATTGTAAAAGCCAGTCATTTCTGCTATACTGCATTCTGGCAGCTTTAGTAAACCAAAACACTCAACATAATCAAAAATAGGAAAATGTGACCAAGAGAAAGCAAAGGCAGTGGTATGGTATATTTAAGATACTGAAAAAGAAAAGTTGCCAGCAAAGAATTCTCTCTCCAGCAAAGCTGTCCTTCAGAAATGAGGGACAGTAAAATATTCACAGATAAACAGAAGCTGAGAGAGTTCATTAACAAAAGAGCTGCCCTACAAGAACTACTAAAAGGAGTTCTGCCAGCCAAAAAAGAAAAAACAGGAGAGAAATGCTTGTAGGAGAGTATAGAAATGAAGATTATTTGTAAGGGTAACTAAAAGGATAGAAAGAGAGAAAAAATAGATCTGACAAATAAAAGCCAAAGAATAAAATATTTGAAGTACTGCCTTTACAATAATAACATTCAATGTTAATGGATTAAACTCCCCAATCAAAAGACACAGATGGACAGAATGGATAAAAAAAAATATGATCCATTTATATGCTGTTTACAAGGGACTCATTTTAGAGCCAAAGATTCAAATAGATTGAAAGTGAAAGGATGAAAGAAGATATTCCATACAAGAAGTTAAAAAAAAAAAAAGAAAAAGCTGGAGTAGCTATACTATATATTAATAAAAAGGGCAATTCACCAGGAAGAATTAGCAATCATAAATATTTATGCACCTAATCAAGGTGTTCCAAAATACATGAGAAAAACTATTGCAAAAATGAAGGGAATAATAGACATCTCTACAACAATAGTAGGAGAATTTAACACACCACTCTCTTCAATAGATAGAATATCTAAACAAAGGACCAATAAGGAAATGGAGAACATAAATAATATGATAAATGAACTAGATCTAACAGACATTTATAGAACATTGCACCCCAAGACAGCAGGTTATACATTTTTCTCAAGTGCTCATGGAATGTTCTCCAGGATAGACCACATGCTGGGACACAAAACAGGTCTTAATAAATTTTAAAAGATTGAAATAATACAAAACACTTTCTTTGATCATAATGGAATGAAGCTGGAAATCAATAACAGCCAGAGGACTCAAAATTTCACAAATAAATGTATGTTAAACAACACGCTATAAAATAATCAGTGGGTCAAAAAGATCAGTAAATATCTCAAGATGAATAAAAATTAGAACACAACATATTAAAACTTATGGGATGCAGCAAAGGCAGTGCTGAGGGGGGTATTTATAGCCCTAAATGCCTACATTAAAAAGGAAGAAAGAACTAAAACTAAAGACCTAACTGCACACCTGGAGAAACAAGAGAAAACAGCAGACTAATCCCAAAGCAAGCAGAAGGAAAGAAATAACAAATATTAGAGCAGAAGTAAATGAAATGGAGAACAAAAAAAAAAAAAAAAAACAATAGAATCAATAAAACTAAAAGTTGGTCTTTGAGAAGACCAATAAAATTGGCAAACCCTTAACTAGACCAACAAAGACAAAAAGAGAGAAGATGCAAATAGATAAAATCAGAAATAAGAGGGGGTCATTACCATGGATCCCAAAGAAATAAAAAAGATAATAAAAGGATACTATGAACAAGTGTATACTAACAAACTTGACAACTTAGATGAAATGGACAATTTCCTAGTAACACACGAACAACCTACACTGACTTGAGAAGAAATAGAGGGCCTCAATAAATCAGTCACATGTAAAGATACTGAATCAGTCATTAAAACCCTCCCAATGAAGAAAAGCCCAGGACCAGATGGCTTCACAGGCAAATTTTACCAAGCATTCCAAGAAGAATTAATACCATTCCTGCTCAAACTCTTCCAAAAAAATTGAAGAAGGGGGAACACTACCTAACTCATTCTGTGAAGCCAACATCACCCTAATACCAAAGCCAAGAAAAGAAACTACAGACCAATCTCTCTAATGAATATAGATACAAAAATCCTCAACAAAATACTTGCAAATTGAATCCAACAGCACGTTAAAAGAATTATATACCATGACCAAGTGGGTTTCATTCCACATATGCAAAGGTGGTTCCATACAAGAAAATTAATTAATGTAACACACTATGTTAACAAATCAAAAAGGAAAAACCACATGATCATCTCAGTTGATGCAGAAAAGGCATTTGACTTAATTCAGCATTCTTTCTTGATAAAAACACTTCAACAGGTAGGAATTGAAGGAAACTTCCTTAACATGATAAAGGGCATATATGAAAACCCCACAGCTAACATCATATTCAATGTTTAAGAGACTGAAAGCTTTTCTCTAAGATCAGAAATGAGACAAGGATGCCCAATGTTACCACTGTTATTAACATTGTGCTAGAAGTTCTAGCTAAAGCAATCAGGCAAGAAAAAGAAATAAAAGGCATTCAAATCAGAAAGGAAGAAGTAAAACTTTCACTATTTGCAGACAACATGATCCTATATTCAGAAAGTTCTGAAAAAACTACAACAAAGCTACTAGAGCTAATAAACGAGTTCAGCAAAGTAGCAGGAGACAAGACCAGCATGCAAAAATCAGTAGTGTTTCTATACCCTAGTGATGAGCTATCTGAGGAGTTTCAAAAAAAATTCCATTTACAATAGCAACTAAAAGAATCAAATATGAAGGAATAAACTTAACCAAGAATGTAAAGAACCTGTACAGAAAACTACAAAACAATGCTAAAAGAAATCAAAGACCTAAATAAATGGAAAGACATTCTGTGAACATGAATTGGAAAACTAAATGTTGCTGAGATGTCAGTTCTACCAAAACTGATCTACAGATTCAATGCAATCCCAATCAAAATTCCAATAGCTTACTTTGCAGAAATGGAAAAGCTAATTATCAATTTATCTTGAAAGGTAAGGGGCCTCAAATAGCCAAAAACATCTTGAAAAAGAAGAATGAAGTTGGAGGACTCATGCTTCCTGACTTTAAAGCATATTATAAAGCCACAGTGGTCAAAATAACATGGTCCTGGCATAAAGATAGACATATTGATCAATGGAATAGTATTGAGAGTTCAGAAGTAGACCCTCAGATCTATGGTCAATTGATTTTTTTTAATTTAATAAATTTTATTTTGAAATAAATTCCAACTTACAGGAACACTTGCAAAAACAGTACAAACCCCATACATAGAATTCCAGCATACCCCAACCCCCCTCCCCCGATACCCCGATCCACCACCTTTAACATCCTGTCACACCACTGTTTCTTTCTTTCCCTCCCTCTCTCCCTCCCTCCCTATCTACCATTCATCATCTATTGCTCTGTCCTCTGAACATATGAGAGAAAGCTGCACATATCTTTGAACAAACAATATAATTCACATATACCTTTCCCATGCACAAGAACATTCTTTTATGCAATTCCATCAAGTGCAGCTAAGAAGTTGTAGAAATTCAACATTGATACAAAGCTTACATGCTATATTTCCTTTTCTTTTTTTTTCTTATGTCCCATCTGTGTCCCTTTGAGCCTCTTCTCCTCCATCCTCAGATCCCATCCAGGATCATCCTTGGCATTTAATTGTCGTCTATTTAGACTGTCTTTTTTTTTCAATTGTGGAAACATAGATACAGCATAAATCTTCCCATTCCACCCGCCCCCCCCCCAGCATTCCATTAGTGGGATTAATCACATTTAGAATGTTGCAATGCTATCACCTTCCCTCCATCCATTTCTAGAAGTTTCCCTTCAACCCAAACAGAAACCCTACACTCATTTCTTAACTTCCCATTGCCCCTTCCCCCACTTCTTGTAACCCGTACCCTACTTTTCATCTCTATGGTCATATTCTCTGATACTTTCTTTGTGTTTACCGTGGGGCTTAAAATAAACATCTTAAATCTATAACAATCTTGTTTTTCTTTGATACCAACTTAACTTCAACCTGACACATAAACTATGTTCCTATACTCCATCATTCCCCCACCAATATGTAGTTCTTGTAAAAAATTACATATTTTACATTGAGTCCAAAACCACTGATTTATCATTACAGTTTATGTATTTTAGATCCTGTAGGAAGTAAATAGTGGAATTACAAATAAAAAATACAGTAGTATTGGTATTTATATTTACCATGTGATCTTTACTGGAAATCTTTATTTCTTCATGTAGTTTCAGTCAATTGTTTAGTGTCCCTTCCTTTCAGCCTGCTCAACTCCCTTTAGCATTTCTTATAGCACTGATCTACTGATCTAAAGCTGATGAAGTCTCTCAGCTTTTGATTATCCAGGAATGTTTTCATCTCCCCCTCATTTTTATCCTCCAGGTGTTTGTGAATTCTCCAAGTCTCTGATGGTTATTGACTTCTATTTGTATTCCATGGTGGTCAGAGAATGTGCTTTGAACAAATTCATTTCTTTTAATTTATTGAGGCTTGTTTTTATGTCCCAGCATACTGTCCATTCTGGAGAAAGATCCGTGATCACTAGAGAAGAATGTGTGTCCTGGTGACCTGGGATGTAATATTCTATATATGTCTGTTAAAATTCTCTATATATCTCTCTCCTTTCTTTGTTTCTCTGTTGGTAGGGCTCCCTTTAGTATCTGAAATAGGGCAGGTCTTTTATTCGCAAATTCTCTCAGCATTTGTTTGTCTGTGAAAAATTTAAGTTCTCCCTCAAATTTGAAGTAGAGCTTTGCTGGATAAAGTATTCTTGGTTGGAAATTTTTCTCTCTCAGAATTTTAAATATGTCATGCCACTGCCTTCTTGGCTCCATGGTGGCTGCTGAGTAGTCACTACTTAATCTTATGTTGTTTCCTTTGTATGTGGTGAATTGCTTTTCTCTTGCTGCTTTCAGAACTTGCTCCTTCTCTTCAGTATTTGACAGTCTGATCAGAATATGCCTTGGAGTGGGTTTATTTGGATTTATTCTATTTGGAGTTTGCTGGGCATTTATGCTTTGTGTCTTTATATTGCATAGAAGGTTTGGGAAGTTTTCCCCAACAATTTCTTTGAATACTCTTTCTAGACCTTTACCCTTCTCTTCCCCTTCTGGGACACCAATGAGTCTTAAATTTGGATGTTTTATTTTATCTATCAAATCCCCGAGATCCTTTTCAATTTTTTCGATTTTTTCCCCATTCTTTCTTTTGTTCTTTCATTTTCTATTCTGTGGTCCTCGAGGAGGCTGAGTTGTTGCTCAACTTCCTCTAATCTTGTATTATGAGTATCCAGAGTCTTTTTAATTTGGCCTACAGTTTCTTTAATTTCCATAAGATCTTCTATTTTTTTATTTACTTTTGCAATTTCTTCTTTATGCTCTTTAGGGTTTTCTTTATGTCCTTTATATCCTGTGCCATGCTCTCCTTCGTGTCCTTTATATCCTGTGCCATGCTCTTGTTGACTGTCTGTAGTTCTTTGATTAATTGTGCCAAGTACTGTGTGTCTTCTGATCTTTTGATTTGGGTGTTTGGGTTTGGGTTCTCCATATTGTCTGGTTTTATCGTATGCTTTAAGATTTCCTGTTGTTTTTGGCCTCTTGGCATTTGCTTTACCTGATCTGTAATTGTCAGAACTGCAGCTTGGTGGCGTACACTTTCTCTAACTAACCAGCAGATGGCATCCGTGAGTCACCTGTTCCCCCAAGTCAGTTCGCAGGGATCCGATTCCCGTGGGGTTCAACTGGTGCACTAAATTTGGGTGTGTGGGTGCTGTCTGTCCTGAATGAGGGCCGTGTGTCTGAGCGGTTAGTGAGGGGGAGCAGCTTTAATAATCAAACCTCCCAGGTGTTCCCGGAGAGTTAAGGCTGTTGCAAGAGTCTAAGCCCTCATTTCAGTCTCGCCACACACCGTCTCTGCCACTGACCCACAAGTCCTTGGTATTGGTGTAGGTTCTCTGGGATTTCTGAGTGGGTTCCCCTTCCCTGCTGTGCTCCTCCAGGACCTCTGCTGAGGGAGGGCTGTGCCACGTCACAAGTGTGCACTGGCCTCCAGGGAAGCCCTGGGACACCGGGCCGTGCAGGGGCGTTCCCAGCCCACTTCAAAGATGGTTGAATGGGATGCGTTAACTTCCCCCTTTTCTCACAGCTCCGCTGTCCCAGCTCCGGGACAGTCAGCCGTGGGTGTATTAAAGGCCACTGTCCACGGCCGATATTGTGGCATGTGCACAGTGCTGTGGGAAAGACTCCCCGTCACACTGGGTTTCCCGGCATGGCTCTGGGCTGTGGGCCTGGCCCTGGGCAGGAGTGTCCCCCGCCCGCTGGGGAGATGGCTGCAAGTCATGCGGTTTTTTCTCCTTTTGGCTCCCCTTTGTTCCCCTGGCCCCAAGACAACCAGTAGCGGGTGTGGGAAGGGGTATCCTCCACGCCAGACACTGAGGCGTTAGCCCAGCCTGCTCCTGCCGTGCTTCATTGCGCAGCTCTCCCAGTTGTATCTGCAGCTGCTCCTGGCCTTTTTTTTTTTTTTTTAAAGAACTAGTCCATCTCCAAATGCCAACTCACCGTTTCCCCACACCGCAGCATGGCCGAGGGACTTTCAGCCAACTCACTCGCTCATTTCGGAAAGCAGTCTCCCGGTTTCACAAAATGCACAGTCCCTGTGGATTCAGCAGAACTTGTCCAGCTGGTGTATCGCTGGGACTGGTGTTCTGGATCACTTTCTGGTTTTTATCTAGTATTTTTCACGGAGGTGTCTTTTTGCCCTGTCTCACCTAGCCGTCATCTTAGGTTCTCCTCGGTCAATTGATTTTTGACAAGGCTTCCAAGTCCACTCAACTGAACAGAACTGTCTCATCAATAAATTGTGCTGGGAGAGTTGGATATTCATATCCAAAAGAATGAAAGAGGACCCCTATCTCACACCCTATTCAAAAATTACCTCAAAATGGATTAAAGACCTGTATATAAGAAACAGTACCATAAAAGTCCTAGAAGAAAATGTAGGGAAACACCTTCAAGATCTATTGATAGGTGGTAGTTTCTTAGACTTTACACCCAAAGCACAAGCAACAAATGAAAAAATAGATAAATGGGTCCTCCTTAAAATTGAATACTTCTGTGCTCCAAAGAACTTTCTTCAAAAGGGTGAAAAGGCAGTCTACTCAATGGGAGAAAGTATTTGGAAACACCAGGAAACTACAAGTGTTGGAGAGGATGTGGAGAAATTGGAACACTTATTCACTACTGGTGGAATGTAAAATGGTGCAGCCACTGTAGAAGATGGTTTGGTGCTTCCTCAGAAAGCTAAGTATAGATTTGCCTTATGATCTGGGAATCCTGTTACTCGGTATATACCCAGAATAACTGAAAGCAGGGATGCAAACAGACACTTGCACAGCAATTTCCATAGTGACATCATTCACAATTGCCAAAAGATGGAAACAACCCAAGTGTCCATCAACTGATGAATCGATAAACAAAATGTGGTATATACATATGATGGAATATTATTCAGCAGTAAGAAGGAATGAAGTCCCGAAGCATGTAACAACATGGATGAAACCTGAGGACATGATGCTGAGTGAAATAAGCCAGACACAAAAGGACAAATATTGTATGATCTCACCGATATGAGATAATTATAAGCAAACTCATAGAGTCAGAATCTAGAATATAGACTACCAGGGGATACATTGGGGTTAGAGAATGGGGAGTTGATGCTTAATTTGTAAAGAATTTCTATTTAGGTTGATTGTAAAGATTTGCAAATGGATAGAAGTGACAGTAGCACATTACTGTGAACATAATTAACAGGGCTGAAATATGTGTGAATGTGGTTGAAAGGGGAAGTTTAGAGTCTTATAGGTCACCAGAAGGAAAGTTAGAGGTTAAAACATGGGAATGTATAATACAGTGAGTCTTGTGGTGGATGATGACTGTGACACAAATATTAATATTATTTTTTTCATGAACTAGAACAGATGTTCAGCACTATTACAAGGAGTTAATAATAGAGTGGTATGTGGGGGGAAGGCACCTATGACAAACTATGGACTAGAATTAACAGTAATATCTTGATATTCTTTCATCAACAGTAACAAATGTGTCATGCCAATACTAGTGGTCAAGAATGGGGGTAAAATGGGTATGGAATGGTTTGGGTTTTCTTTTTCTTTTCCTTTTTTTTTTTTTTGAATAATGTAAATGTTCTAAAATTGATTATGGTGAGGATTGTACAACTATGTGATGATACTGTGAGCCACTGACTGTTTTCCTTGGATGGATTGCATGGTGTGTGAATATATCTCAACAAAATTGCATTAAAAAACCCTAAAGTATTGGTATTGCATCTCAGTTTTCCCCATTTACTTAAAAAAGCTTAAACTTACATGATTATAGGTTATTAAATAAAACTAGAATTAACAAACATTCCAAGTGTTTCACTTTTAATTGTAGGCCCAACTCCTATATTTTGAGCTTTACAAAAAAAAAAGCATGTCTTTCAAACAGTGTTTGATGTGATCTGGTAGGTATAAAAGCAAATTTAACATAACTGAGTAACTGCTTTAACCTAAATATGCTTACTGCTTAAGTACATCCTACAACATAATCAACTTGAGAAAAGCCGAAAGTTGTTCAACAGTTATAGTTTGCTCAAACTTCACTGTTACGTCCTAGATGAATATTTGTGTTCAAAAATACTGATCCTGGGAGTTGGGCAAGATGGCGGCATAGAGAGGAGTGGAAGCTAAGTAGTCCCCCTGGAACAACTACAAAAAAACAGAAACAACTAGTAAATAATCCAGAATAACTGCAGGGGGACAAACGAGACTATCCACTCATCATACATCAACCTGAATTGGGAGGAATGCCCGAGAACACAGCATAAAATCTGTAAGTAAAACCTGCGGATCCAAGTCACGAGACCCCCTCCCCCATAGCCCGAGCTGCGAAGCCTCGTGGTGCCAGAGAGAAGCTCTCTCCCAGCAAGCGAATATAGCTCAGCTGAGCTCCAACTGGGGTTTTAAGTAGCGAGTGTGAACTGCTCACTACAGGTGCAAATCCCCAAAAAACAGACGGAGGCTTTGGGTGACAACTGACCTTGGAGAGCCAGAGGGTCGCCTTGGACTAGGTCTGAAGGGGACTATCTGTTTCTTTTTTGGCTCAGTGGAGAAAGCCCCAGTCATTTTCAGTTTCCAGGGCTGTGATTCAGGGAAGGGTGGAGACAGCACAAGCAGAGAGAGAGACCACTGAAATGCTAATGACCTCCCCCTAGGGGGTCTATCTTCTCTAAGAGGAAAGGGGTGGGGCCCTTTCCATTCAGAACCAGACCCCAGAGCCTGGGGGAACACGGCCATACCTCCTCACACCAGTCAAGAATTATAGGCTAACAGGCATCACCTGCTGGGCAGAAAAGCACAATGACCTGAGGCATCACAGGGTGGAGCAATTTTCTAAGACACACCCACAGGGAAACCAGATACTGAATATTACTTCCCTCTGGGACCTGAGCCTGTTCTGGTCTGGGAAAACCTGATTTGGATAACAAAGGAAACCATGCCTAGACAACAGAAAATTACAACCTACACTAAGAAAAACAAAGTTATGGCCCAGTCAAAGGAACAAACATACAATTCAACTGAGATACAGGAATTTAAACAATTAATGCTAAATCAATTCAAAAAGTTTAGAGAAGATATTGCAAAAGAGATAGAGGCTGTAAAGGAAACACTGGGCATATATAAGGCAGAAATTGAAAGTTCAAAAAAACAACTAGTAGAATCTATGGAAATGAAAGGCACAACACAAGAGATGAAAGACACAATTGAAACATACAACAGCAGCTCTCAAAGAGGCAGAAGAAAACACTCAGGAACTGGAGAACAAAACACCTGAAAGCCTACACGCAAAGGAGCAGATGGAGAAAAGAATGAAAAAATATGAGCAACATCTCCGGGAACTCAAGGATGAAACAAAGTACAATAATGTACGTATCATTGGTGTCCCAGAAGGAGAAGAGAAGGGAAAAGGGGCAGAAGCAATAATAGAGGAAATAATTAATGAAAATTTCCCATCTCTTATGAAAGACATAAAATTACAGATCCAAGAAGTGCAGCGTACTCCAAACAGAAGAGATCTGAATAGGCCTACACCAAGACACTTAATAATCAGATTATCAAATGTCAAAGACAAAGAGAGAATCCTGAAAGCAGCAAGAGAAAAGCAATCCATTACATACAAAGGAAACTTAATAAGATTATGTGCGGATCTCTCAGCAGAAACCATGGAAGCAAGAAGGAAGTGGTGTGATATATTTAAGATACTGAAAGAGAAAAACCACCAACCAAGAATCCTGTATCCAGCAAAGCTGTCCTCCAAATATGAGGGAGAGCTCAAAATATTTTCTGACAAACAGACAATGAGAGACTTTGTGAACAAGACACCCGCCCTACAGGAAATACTAAAGGGAGCACTACAGAGTGATAGAAGACAGGAGTGTGTGGTTTGGAACACAATTTTGGGAGATGGTAGCACAACAATGTAAGTACACTGAACAAAGGTAACTATGAATACGGTTGAGAGAGGAAGGTGGGGAGCATGTGAGACACCAGAAGAAAGGAGGAAAGATAAAGACTGGGACTGTGTAACTTGGTGAAATCTAGAGTATTCAACAATTGTGATAAAATGTACAAATACGTTCTTTTACGAGGGAGAACAAGCAAATGTCAACCTTGCAAGGTGTTAAAAATGGGGAGGCATTGGGGGAGGGATGCAATCAGCATAAACTAGAGACTGCAACTAATAGAATCATTGTATTATGCTTCCTTTAATGTAACAAAGGTGATATACCAAGGTAAATGCAGATAAGAGAGGGGAATAGGGGAGGCATGTTAGACACTTGACATTGGTGGTATTGTCTGATTCTTTGCTTTACTTTGATTTAAGGTTATTTTTCCTTTTGCTGCTTCCTAGCTGTCATTTTTTTTTTCCTCTTTCTTTTGCCTCTCTACCTTCTTTGACTCTCCCTCCTGCCTTGTGGAAGAAATGTAGATACCCTTATATAGATGGTGGTGAAGGTGGTGAACACATAAATATATGACCATACAGAGAACCATCGATTATTTACTTAGGATGGAATGTATGATGAGTGAACAAAACCATATTAAAAAAAAAAATGGGTTGATGACAAAACCTCAAGGGCAATATACTGAGTGAAATAAGCCAGACACATAAGCACAATTATTGCAGGGTCTCCCTGATAGGAACTAATTATAGTATGTAAACTCATAGACATGAAATATAAGGTACCAAGATATAGGACGAGGCTTAAGAATGGGGAGTGGTTGCTTAGTATGAGCAGAATGTTCAACTAGGATGAACTTAAATGTTTGGAAAAGAACAGGGTGTTGGCAGCAAGATGTGAGAATAACTAACAGTGCTGAATGGTGCATGAATGAGGTGGAAAGGGGAAGCTCAGAGTCATATATGTCACCATAAGGAAAACTGGAGGTCAAAAGATGGGAATGTATAAAACTGATGGTGGGCAATGTCCATGATCAACTGTACAAATATTAGAAATCGCTTCCATGAACCAGAATAAATGTATGACAATACAATTAGAAGTTAGTAATAGAGGGGCATATAGGGAAGAACTATATACCTATTGCAAACTATATACTACAGTTAGTAGTATTTCAACATTTTTTCATAAACAGTAACAAATGTACTATACCAATACTACGAGTCAACAATTGAGGGGGGTTGGTTAGAGATAGGGGAGGATTAGAGTTTCCTTTTCTTTTTTTCTTTTTTCATCTTTCACTTTATTTCTTGTCTGGAGTAATGAAAAGTTTCTAAAAATTGAACAAAAATTAAGTGCAGTGATGGATGCACAGCTGTATGAGGGTACCAGGGACAAGTGATTGCACACTTTGGATCTTTGGATAATTGTATGGTATCTGAACAATCCCAATAAAAATGAAAAAAAAAAAAATACTGATCCTGAAGTCTTTAAAACATTCCTGATTTCCACTTCGAATAAGCAGAAATCACAAGCTTCTACCGTGAAACTGTTAAACTTAAGTTTTGTTTTTTCTTGAAAAAAAAAATGTTGACCAAGAGTCAGTAAACTGGATCAATTCCATTTCCCACTCCCCACTTTTACTGGCCGTGTACTTCCCTTCCGCTCACTCCCACAGATGCACGGCTGTCACTCTTTAGTTGCTGCTGCTCATTGCTCCCTGGCTATCTTTGCAATGTTTGATTGCAAATCACTGGAGTTTTCCTGTAAGACTTGGTCATATCCACTCATGCTTCTCTGACTGCCATCACCACCTCCATAACCACCACTCAGGGGCTGGCTAGCTCGGCCACCGTAACTGGACTGGTTTGACCAGCCCATGTCTCCCATGATTTAGCTGCTGTAAGCACCACCACTCATTCCTGCTGCAGAATTCAAGAAAAGCTCCATATGTCTGTGTTGCATATTTGCTTTGTCTTTTGACATGGCCACCACAGCATCTTCATGAGTAGCAAACTCAACATCTGCCTCACCAGAAATGCTCCCATCGGAACCAATTTAAGTGTATACTTTCACAGAATTGAACGGTGAAAAAATACTGTAAATGCAGTTCTAAGTAGCTCTGTAAGGTAATCCCTGCATGTGTACACAGTGTCTTGTTGTGCTCTGGAAAGTAGAGCCACCATCCCCATATCTGTGTTCAGACATTCCTGGAAAAAGATAATTGAATTCTCCTCCAAACCTGACTGACCCAAATCCATAGCCATCACTATAGTCATCATAATCGTCATAGCCTTTCTAATCTCCACCATAAGCACCACATCTCATCCCTGCAAAGCCAGCTCCCGTGCCAAAACTGTTATACCCCCACCAGCCCCAGGTCTATCATAAGGATCTGGCTACTGCATGGCCGTGAGCTTTCTCGGATGATCATGGTGAGTTCTAACTTCAGCTTGACTGCTCTTAAAGATTTCCATATACCTGTGTCCTCTTCTTTCCTTGGGTTTTTTAAGAACCTGTGCCAGTTTGGATATATTATGTCTCCCAGAAAAGCCATATTCTTTAATGCAATCTTTTGGGGGCAGATTGATTGGTCTGTTGATTAGGGTAGAACCTCTGATTGAATTACTTCCATGGAGGTGCGGCCCCACCCATTTAGGGTGGGTCTTGATTAGTTCACTGGAGTATTTAAGAGAGAAACTAAGAGCCAACAGGGACCCATATGCTTGCTGATGGTTAGAGATGGTTAGAGATGCAGACAGAAGGAGATTTGGAGATGCTAAGCTAAAAGATGAAGCCCAGAGTTTGCCACAGAGAAGCTAAGAGAGACCCAGAGACATTTTGGAGAACACCATTTTGAAATATAACCCAGGAGCAAAGGAATAGCAGATGCCTGCAACATGCCTTCCCAGCTGACAGAGGTGTTCCAGACGCCATCGGCTGCTCTTCATAAAGGATCCTTTTTTGATGCCTCAGTTTGGACACTTTGCTGACCTTAGAACTCTAAATTTGCGACCTAATAAGCCCCCTTTTATAAAAGCCCATCCATTTCATATTTGCCATATTTTGTATAATGGCAGCATTAGCAAACCAGAACAGAGAGTTTCACTGGAAGTCCACTGGCGATGTTATCCCATTTGGCATGATTCCCAACCCTGAGGAGAACTGAACAACTTCTTCCTTGCTCCATCCAAGGGGGTGTCCTCTAAGACACACAGAGCCATCGCTGGCTGTGTCAGGACCATTTGGACAAGTATGCTTCAACAACCAGTCCACGTCAAGGTTGTCTGACTTGAACTCTTCAACATTTCTGTGTCCCATAGTTTCTCTGTCTTTTTTCAGGGCCAATTTGGCTTCATTTCCTGATTCAAGTTCAACAAAAGCCTTGCCACTTGGTCTGCCTTCTTCAGTGTAGTTGAGGCTAATACTTTAAGCCCCATTTTGAATTTTGCATTCAGAAGAAAACCACTGCACCTCATCCACCAAGCAAGAGCAGGGCAATCTCACCCCGGGACCTTCACCACAAACCCCTCTCCGCCTTCAGTGCCCAACATCGTCATAGTGTGAACACAAGACCTTCAGAATCCCCCTGAATCCCCCCACTGTGTGCCACTTCTTGTGAGAGCCCCAGAGACAGAGAACATTCCTACCGGTTCTGAGTTAATTCAATTGGCAGAAGGTGATTGAGCCCCTACTGAGTGCAAGTTCCTCTGCAGATACTCTGGGGGGAATGGAGTTGGGTAAAACTTTTTCCCACCTTTCAGGGGCTGACATCCAGCCAGACAGGCAAACAGACCCCGTTGACTGCAACTTAAGGCAAGGGGCCAGCGTCACTGTAGCAAAAACATAAACAAAGAGATGGGGAGATGCATTTCTTCTGGGAGGACTGAGGAGGGTTTCCTGGGCAGGTGACCTGAACCTTGCCTTAAAAGAAGGCTACATAGATACAGCACCAAAGCATGAGCAACAACAACAAAAAGATAAATCAGACTTCGCCAAAATTAAAACTTTGTGCAACAAAAGACGCTATCAAGAAAGGGAAAAAACAACCAACAGAATGGGAGAAAATATTTGGAAATCATATAGCTGATAAGGATTTAATATCAAGAATATACAACTCAACAATAAAAAGACAATCCAATTTAAAAATGAGTAAAGGACTTGAATAGACATTTCTCCAAAGAAGATATGCAAATGGCCAATAAGCACATGAAAAGATGCTCAACATCATTAGCCATTGAGAAAAATAAGTCAAATTACAATGAGATACCACTTTACACCCACCAGGATGGCTATTAAAAAAACAAACAAACAAACAAACAAAAACAGAAAATAACAAGTGTTGGCAAGACTGTGGAGAAATTGGAACTCTCATGCATTGCTGGTGAGAATGTAAAATGATGCAGCCACTGTGAAGAACAGTTTGACAGTTTCTCAAAAAGCAAAACAAACAAACAGAATTGCCATATAACTTGGCAATTCTTGTACATTTTACGCGCAAAGAATTGAAAGCAGGAACTCAAACAGATATGTGTAAATCAATGTTTACAGCAGCATTATTCACAATAGCCAAAAGGTGGAAACACCCCTAGTGTCCGACAGATGAATGATAAACAAAATGTTGTATATACATACAATGGAATATTATTCAGCCTTAAAAAGAAAGGGAGTTCTGTTACATGTTACAAGGCAGATGAGCCTTGAAAAATTATGCTAAGTGCAAAGGACCCAAAAGGATAAATATCGTATGATTCCACTTACATGAAATAACTAGAATAAACAAATTTATAGAGACAGAAAGTAAACTACAGGCTACCAAGTGCTGGGGGTGGGGATGAGGAAGGGGTGGACAAGGGTTACTGAGGTGGTGGGGGACAGAGAGGAGAGCGCGGGTGTGTCATGGATTGAATTGTGTCCCCCCAAAAGATATGTTGAAGTCCTAACCCCCCATATCAGAATGTGGCCTCAGCTGGAAATCAGGTCATTGCAGATGGAATTAGTTAAAATGAGGTCATACAGAGTGTGGGGGTTGGGGTGCTTAATCCAATGTGACCCGTGTCCTTAGAAGCCGGGGAGAAGAGGCACAGACAGGTACGAAGAGAGTCCGCGTGGAGATGGAGGCAGAGGCTGGGGCCACCAGAAGCCGGGAGACAAGCAAGGGGGGAGACTCCCAACGCAGCGATTCTGACACCCCCAGAACTGTGAGACAAGCTCCTGTTGTTTCAAGCCACTTAGTTTGTGTGACTCTGTTACGGCAGCCCCAGGGGTCTAAAGCAGATGCCATCTGCGAGGAAGGGGCCGGCTGGGAGGTCAGAGGTGCCCAGGTCAGGACAGAGACTGGCGCATGGATATAAATGCGGCATCATCAGGCAAGGGGGTTAGCAGAGGAGGAAAAAGATCAACCTGTCCCCAGGAGTCATGTCCCCAAAGCCTCTGCCATCTTAGGATCTGAGACCCCCGGCACAGCCTGTCAGGGACCCACGTCTATGGAAAGCCAAAGCATTTCTTGAACCAACTGACACCACAGTGGCTGTACCCCTTCGTAGAAATGGTCTTGCCTGCCTCACCCCCCAGTGCCACCCCTCTCCAGAACCCACCCCAGTACGCAGAGAACCCCACAATCAAGTCTGGTCACACTTTGGTGCCAGCCCCCTCTCCTGCCCCCACATTTCCTAGCCACCCCAGATGTTTCCTGCTATGCGGCTCGCCCTGGCACCCTCCCCCTTCTGCAGCCTGCAGGGCCTCCTTTCCTTCAGGACCTGGGTCTCCTGTCACCCCCCACCCCTAGAGGGGATTTACGTCTCTGTAGCCCTCACCCAGGAATTCTGGTCCCCCAGTTATGGCCTTGCTGCACAGTGACCCTGGAGGGACCACAGGCCATTCACTCCTGAGGCTTCCACCTAGCAAATGGCAGTGAATGAACAGGAAGGCTTTTTTGTTTGTCCCAAATTTGCCACTTTCAAAGACACAGGGGTGCACTTCTGTTCCTTTAACATAGGATTTAGTGCCTGAATCTGCTCACCCCAAATATCCACTCATGACTTGGGGTTCTTGAACACTTCCAAGACTGTTTTTAGCCCTTCTTCACTTTGGAGGAACTCCTCCACGGCCCCAGTTCATTCACTCATTCATCCATTCATTTGTTCACTCATCCAACAATCTAGGCTGGTTGTGCCAGGCCCGGGCCACGGCGGGGAACGCGGTGGGCGCAGCGCTGCCTTCGAGGCTGACCAGACCTTGAGTCACCCCGCTTTAGCCCCACGGCGGCGGGTCAGTGAGGACCCAGGGGTTGCCCCCCTCGCTGTGGCAGCTCCCTGGTCTTCCCCAGCTCCGGGTCCCGGCTGGGGACCCGCCGCCGCGCGTCAAGCAGAGCCTTCTCCCCGGAGCCGGGAACTTGGGAGGCCCGCAGAGGCGACTCCCGGGCTCCCCCGCCGCTCTGCCCACGGCCTCCGGGGGGCGCCGCTTCCGAGAGCGGCGGCGTCTCGGGGAGCGCGAGGCCCCCCGGCGCGGGAGCCGAGGCCCGGGTCAGGCCGCCCCGAGGCTCCGGCGGGGCCTCCGGGAGCCTCCGGCAGGCGCGGGGAGGGGGGCGGAGGGGCGGGACTGGCGGGTGGGGGCGGGTCCGGCCGCGCCGAGGCGGGGTGAGATTGGCTGGACCGGGCCGGGGGGCGGGGGGGGGCGGGAGCCGCCGGCCGAGGTCCCCGCGCCGCAACCTCGCGGCGGTGCAGTGACGGCCGCGCGCGGACCGCCAGGGAGCAATGGGTGAAAACGCGCCCCCGGGGACCCTCAGACCGTGGTGGGGGACGAGGCCGCGCGCGCGGACGCTCTCTCCCACCCACTTGGGGTCGCGGAGAAGAGGGGTGCAGGGAGGGGGCGCCGACAACGCTGCCCTCTGGGGGTCGCAAGTCCTTCCGCAGCTCCGCGTGCAGGCGCGGCCCGGGACCCAGAACGCGGCCGCATGTGCCCCTCAGGGGTCCGGAAGCCCCTAAGTCAGGAGCGAGGGCGCGCGCGCCTGGGTGTCTGTGGGGTCGCGCAGAGCTCCGACCCGGCTGGGGCGGGGGCAGCAGGGTGAAAAGGGCAGCCCTGACCAGGGTGGGGCCGAGGCAGCCGGGGCTCGCTGGCCGGGGCTGGGGTCCTGTAGTCCTGCTGCCTGCCCTGAATCTCGCTCCACCGCCCTCTCCCCGGCTGTCCTTGAGCAGGTTCCCAACCTCCCTGTACCTTAGTTTTCTCGTCTGGGAAGTGGGGGTGAGGGTGAGGTGATCGTAGCTTGTCAATCACGCAAGTCGAGTCAGCGCAAGTGAGGGCTTAGAAAATGTTAGCTACGGTTAGTACTCTGTGTACCCCACTTTTACAGAAAAGGAAAACAAGGGGTTTAGGAACTCTTGGAAGAAAGTTCAGCCCTGGTTCAAATGGGGTGCATCCTATGAAGCCCACCCAAGCTTCCCCAGTTTGTCTTTCCCACACTGTGGGCACGTCTTTCCCTGTGGCCTCTCTGGGGGCAGCGCAGGGGTCCGAGCCCCCGGCACTGCCCGTGCTCCCCGGCACATCTACACAGAGGTGGGGGGCCTCGGGACTGCGCTTGTGAAGGAAGGAACCACTGCTGTCTTTCAGGTCTGCTCTCAGAGCTGAAGTTGGCTGTGCCCTGGGGACACATCGCAGCCAAAGCCTGGGGCTCCCTGAAGGGTCCCCCAGTTCTCTGTCTGCACGGATGGCTGGACAATGCCAACTCCTTCAACAGACTCATCCCTCTTCTCCCGCAAGGTGGGACCAGCGGCGTGGCGGGGTGTGTGGCTGGGGGGCCGGTGAACCAGGAGGGCGGTGAAGACACCTGAATGGATGCCTTCTCTCCCGTCTGCCTCAGACTTTTATTACGTTGCCATGGATTTTGGGGGTCATGGACTCTCATCCCATTTGAGTCCAGGTTTCCCATATTACTCCCAAGACTTTGTGTGTCAGATTCGAAGAGTTGCGGCAGGTGAGGCAGAGGCAGAGTGTTGGGGGGCCGCGGGAGGGCGTGGGGGCTCTGGGAAATCCTCTCTGCCCTGGCCAGGAGTGGGTGTCTGGGATCTGTCCCGGTCCTGCCCGTAATCCATGGTGACTTTGGGAATGCGGGGGGTGGCTGCCACGATAAGCTCGCATCCTCTGCATCTCTCACTCTGCGGGGGAGCTGGGGCCTCCTACTAGTTGGTCTCCCGGGTGGGGCAGCCCCGCTGCTGGGAAGTAAGCCCAGAACCAAAGGAGGGTGGGGGGTGAGGCGGGGCCCCTCCAGAGCTTCTGGGCTCCCTGTGTTTTCAGCCTTGAAATGGAATCGCTTCTCCCTAATGGGTCACAGTTTTGGTGAGTACAGTAAGTTTTCTTTGGCCAGGACCTGAGGCAGTTGGGCTCCTGTGGGAGGGGGTGGGATGGAGGAGGGGAGCCTGCCCCTTCCCTGCACCTCTGGGAACGGCTGACCTTTGGGTTCTCTGCCCTGAGAAACTCCCCCAAGGGACATATGGCCCCTGGCTGTCTCCCGATCCACTTGAGGGAAATCTGACCTTTTGAGTGGTCAGGGATGATGGAAGGGACGTGATGGCCCAGGGAGGGACTTTGACTGGGAATACAAAGCCCCCACACACTGGTGGCCTGGGGGTGGGGTTTCTGGCAGGCCCCTAGGGGTGAGGAAGCTTTAGGTAAGATTTTGGGTGGGATCTCAGCTGACTGCTCTTTTGTCTCACAGGGGGCACGGTGGGTGGAATGGTAAGTAGAATGGTGCTTGGTTGCTCTGTTGACCACCCTAGGGCGCTTTCGGGTGGGATGGACAGAGCAGGGGGAGGGCGGGGAAGTTACCTGCAAGGGGAAGTGCCTCCTCCAACCTTCTACTGGCTCAGTTCCAGTTTGCTGTGTAAGCTGCAAGGCTCTTTACAGATTGCAATAACAATCATCATTGTGGGAAGGTTGTAAACCGTCAGAGGTTCTTGGTAGGTTTAAGTGTGCCAACTTTCCCCCGTTCCCTCAGTGCACTGGAGGGATAGAAGATTCTTGTCTGGCTTCTTGGTCAGAAAGATGTTCCAGGAAACACCCGTGTCCCTGGGGAAAACTTGGAGTCTCTCACCCTTTTTCCTCTCCTATTCATTCCTCTCCTTTCGTTTCATCACAGTTTTCCTGTATCTTCCCCGAGATGGTGGACAAACTCATCTTGTTGGACTCAGCGCCATTTGCCCTGGAAACTGATGTAGGAAGAGGCCTGCTGCCCTCATCCCTGTCTCCGGTGGATTCTAGGGAGGTGGAGGAGGTGGCAGAAGGTGGACCAGGAGCGTCAGGGCCCCCCACCCAGGGAACAGTGCTCTGCTGTTGACCTAGGCATAGTCAGGGAAAGGGGCGCGGGGCCTTTGTCATCCTGGAAAGTCCTGGGAAGCCCTGGGCCCATGTGGCCTGGAATCTGCAGGATTCCGGGTGGGTCCTGAGTGGTCTTCCCAGCCTGGGTGAAAATGGAAAGGACCGGGGAACGGGGTGGGAGAGGGTGGGAGCAGTGGATTGAGGCAGGGAGCACCCAGCCTGGTGAACCTACCCACCTCCACCCCGATGGAATGCCTTTGTGCTGTGCATGTGTGGCTCACCCATCCATAGCCACCCTGAGGGTGGAGTGATAGAAAAGTCCTGACCCTGCTGATTACCTGCTGTGTGACCTTGGCCAAGTCACTTTGCCTGTCTGGGCCTTGATTTCCTCATCTGGGTGGGGCGGGTTGGGTTTGATGTCCCCAGAGGCCCCCTGCCACCTTCGGCATCCTGCCGTCCTATTCCTGAGGGCTCAGCTCTTCGATTGTGTCATAGCTACCCCCTCGGTTTTAGTTTCCTTGTCTGTAAAGTGACCACAGACTCAAGGAGGGCAGGAGCCATGTCTGTCTGTCTGTCACCACATCCCTAATCCCCACAATAGTAAATGGCTCGGTAAATCTTCATGGGGGGGACTGGAAACGTCGGGGTTATGGTGAGGATCCAGAGAGACTGGGTGGACAAGCTTGCTCCCTTCTTTGTGTGTCTCACCCGCTGAGTCACCAAGCCCCGGGCCCACAGGGTCTCCCTCCCGGCTGGGTCTTAAAGAGCCTCAGGTGCCCCCTCTCCTGCACTCCCAGAGGGGGTGGATGCGGAGAGTGCCAGGCCCTTCTCCCAGAGTGAGCAGGACTGGAAATAAGCACGCTGGGAAGGTGCTAGAAACCCCAGACCTGCACTCCCCACCCCTGCCTTGCCTCCTCTCCACCATCAGGGAACGACATTTTATTTGAACCACATGAAATTGCCGACCCGTGACGGTTCCCGACCTAGGAACACAGCCGTTTGCGGGGTTCACCCTCACCCTGCATCCCCCCACCCCGTCCCCTTCACCCAGCCTGACCCGTCCAAGGGTCCCGGGCTGCAGGCAGAGCTGGGCTGGCAGCGACCGTCACAAAAACAGCCGAGGCAAAGGCCTGGATCAGAAACAGATGGCGACTTAGCGGGGGCTGATCCCGGGTCCGAATGACTCGCCAGCCAAGAGGGTGCTGAGGGTGGGGCTGAGGCCCCTTTTCCTCTGGTCGGTGAGCCCTGCCCACCAGCGGAACCACCGGCCCCGTAGGAAATGGAGCACCTGCTGACCTACCGGCGGAAAGCCATGGAGCACACGCTGCAGGTGGAGGCCGCCACGAAGCCTTCGAGTGTGGTCAGCCCAGAGGAGATGCTACAGCGGTGGGTGCCCAGAGGGAGGGCTGGGGGACAGCGGGCCCTGATGAAGGAAACCCCCAAGGCATGGGGAAGTCTCTCCTACTCACAAATCCACACTGAGCCTCTCCCCCTGCTCACTCCTGAATAGGGGCCTCACGGGGAGCTCATCTGCCTTCATCCTCCTCTCTACAGCGGTGCCTTGCCCTTCATCTCTGCTGACCCCTGTCCATGTGCTCTCGTGCCCCCCTCAAGCATGCCCACTCTCCTTCCACTCCAGCCTGAGGCTCGTTCTGCCTGGATCCTCTCTCCCTGCACCTTGCTGACTTCTCCATGCCCCTGCAGGCCTCAGCTGGCCATCACTTGCTCTAGGAAGCCTGCCCCGATTCCCCAGGGGAGTAGCCCCACCCCGCCCTGTAGGTAGCCACAGGTGCATATTAGCCTATGATTCACCTGTTCCCACCCCATGGCCCTTGAGCCCCAAGAGGGTGGGTGGGGACCACTCTGCCTTAGGCACATATGTTTCTCCAGCCCTTGGCAGTGGGCCCAGGAGGTGATGGGACTCCATGAATATTTGTTGTCTAAAGGACTGAAAACTCACACTTGCACTTCTCTGGACAGAAACAGCCCCCGCAACTCAACACTCTGCCTTGCAGCCTGAGACCTCTGCGTCTCTGCACTTCTTTCGGGCCTGCTGTTCCTTGCCACATCTCAGTGGGCACACCCTCAGTCACACGCACGCACGCTCACACGCACGCACGCTCGCACACCACTGCGGCGAACATCAGCGTCCAGGCTCGCAGGGCCTCTCCCCTTCTGGCCCCCCTGCCCTGAGGCGTTCTGCTCCTCTGTCTCCCGCAGGTTCCTGAAGAACAATCCACACGTGGGTGAGGAGTGTGGGAAACTCCTCCTGGAGAGAGGAACCACCCAGGTGGCCACAGGTAAGGGACTCGCCATCCCATCCGAGGCCACTGCTTGTTGTCACTGTTCTTTCCAGTGAATGATAATGACTGACGTTTATTGAGTCCTTGCTCTGGACCAGCCCCAATGCCGAGTGCTTTGCACACATAGCCTGTCGGTTAATACTTCTGCCGGGACACATCCACGGAGAGCAGGAGAAACAGGCTGGCGGAGGCCCAGCAACTTGCCCAAAGTCATCCAGCTCGTGTGCCTCCTGGAAAGCCACGGTCCTGGGGGAAGCTTTGTCAGGTGTCTTGGGATGAAAGATGAATGTGCCGGAAAATGGCTGCTAGGATGCCCCACGGTGCCAAGCCACTTGGAAGAGGTTTTTCAAAACTGAGAAGTGGAGTTGGTGTTACCTTGCTGTATTTAGCCAGGGTTCTTTAGAGAAGCAGAGAACTGGCAGGAGATATATGTATACTGTTAAGAGATTTATTATGGGAATTGATTCTT
The DNA here is from genome assembly GCF_015220235.1 of Choloepus didactylus. NCBI lineage: Eukaryota > Metazoa > Chordata > Mammalia > Pilosa > Megalonychidae > Choloepus > Choloepus didactylus. The sequence goes on along the minus strand of NC_051314.1, from coordinate 10,297,616 downwards.
GCAACTGTGGGGATGAGCAAGTCTGAATTCCATAAGGCAGGCTGCAAGTTGGATACCCTTAAAGAGGGTGGGGTTGAATTCCCCAGGAGAAGCTGGCTGGCTGAACTAAAGGCAGAAATTCTTTTCTGACTTCTGAAATCCTCAGTTCTGGCTTTTAAGACCTCATTGCTGAAGGCAGTCTCCTTTTTGATTGTAGATGCAATCAGCCACAGATGCATTCAACTGATCATAGCTGCAAATCCATCTGTGAAATACCTTCACAGTAACAATCAGGCCAGTGCTTGCTTGACCAAACAATTGGTTACCATAACCTCACACTTGGCTTTAGGGCAGCTCTAGACACAGTGTTTTCTGCCGTGTTTTCTGATATATTCATTCAGCAAAACTTTACCCAGGTTCTGCTCCTTGCCTGACTGTGAGCAAGGCTGCAAATGCTGCAGGCCAGTACCCCTGGCTAGCAGTGGGGCTAATACCTCTGGCTGGCACAACTCCAGGGGGCACCCCATCTGGAGTGCCACTGACTGAAGTCGAGTGAGGAGAGGCCAGGCAGGAAACTTACATTCCTGGAGGAGAGATGGACTGTGAACAGGTAAACCAACAAACCAATGGTTAGACATTTCAAAAGTATAATAAAGGAAACATACAAAGTTCTCTGGGGAGAGACTTGTAGGGGGGTGGGCTCCCCGGAAGAGCAGTGGGGAAATGGTGCTCAGAGGCGGTGACAGTGCAGCCAAATGGAGAGTGCACTAACTGGGCATGAAGACTTGGGTTCAAAGTTCCTTATTTTCTCACATAAACATGAAGGTGACATCTCAGTCCTGTTTACCTCAGAGGCTGATGGATCAAGCAAGCTGGCAAAGGTGACTTCAGTTTATCACACTCTCCACGAGGCAGGGGTCAAAGACCTAGTGCCCTTGGGGGCTGGGCAAATTGGGGAATGAATGGGGCTGGCTGAGAATGAGGCAGGAGAGAGTGGAGGGACTGCAGCCCCAGCCAGTGGTTATCTAGGGGGAACATGGGTCTAGAGTGGGCAGAATTTCCCAGTTGCTCAAGGGAAGCTGGAGATCTGCTGTGCTGTGTTTTTGGCGTTGGTAGCTAATCCAGAAATTGGCAACACACTATGAAGTGCTTACAAAATGTGCCTAAGGGCTGGTTTGGCCTCTGGGCTGGCAGTTGGTGAGTTGTTGTGGGGTTTGTTTGTTATCACCTCCGATCTCAGAGAGAGACTGTGGAGGGCAGAGGGGGCCCCACACAGACCGGGGCCCCAGGCCCAGAAGTGGGCTAATCTGGAATGAGACAGCTCCCTGCCCAGTTGGGGAAGCCGATTAGGCCTGGGCTGACAAAAAGGGGGAGGACAGACACTGCAGCAGTCGTGACTCTTTGGGGTCCTGTTGATGGAGACAGGGTGGGCTCACGGGGCCCCACGGGGTGTGTTCCCAGAGTCCTCCCAAGTCCTTCCCCTCAGGCCCAGAGCCCCCGGCAGCCCACCCTCCATTTTTGGGTGGGGAGAAGAGGCCAGGGACAGCCTCCCCCTCCTGCCTGCCTTGTTGCCTTCCCACATTCATTCATTCAGTCCCATGACCCTTTCCGGAGGGCCAGCCTATGTGCCAGGCACATTCCAGGGGCCTGGGATTCACCAGTGGACAAGACAGACAAGTCTTGAGCCAAGTTGCAGGGGAGGGAGCTGGTCCTGCAGCTGTCCAGGAAGAGAGAACTGCCAGGGACAGCCCTGAGGCTTGAGCTTCACTGAGCTGAGGAAACAAGGGAGCCCTGCCCGGGGCGGGGCGCTTAGAGGTCCAGCAGCCTCCTGGCGATCTGCTTGGCTCATCTGCGTGAAAGACGGAGAGCCCTGCTGTGCTTAGGTCTCCCTGAGGACACAGAGATGGCCCCTGTGACCTTCTGGTCACTAAAGCGACCTCTAATCCTCTGTGACCCGCTGGGCTGAAGTCAGGTTGTAGATAGGATTTGTTTGGCTTGTGTGGTTCAAAAAGAATGGGGGCAGGGCGAGGGATTTTTTTTTCCGGTTTCTTTTGGAAAAAAGATTTGGCAACGCGTTTGGCATTCCCCGAAGGCAGCCACTGGCTGCCTGGAGACTGTACTCCCACGTGAGTGGGCACCATGCCCATCCTGCCCGGCGCCGCTGGCATTTGAGTCTGTGACCTTGGGAAGCCCCATGGGTGGGGGTGGGGTTGACGCTTAAAAATGTTTCCAAATTGACTCTTATTCCATTGAAACTCGGGCCTCCTGTGGGATCCCCCGGGAAGCCTGGGCAGCCGGAATCCGAGCGCACTTCTCAGCACCCTTGGGTGGCAGCAGCAGGGGCCTGTCTGCTCCGAGCCCACCCACTTCTCTTCTCCTGCAACGTGACTCATGGGCTGGCAGGGGAGGTGGGCCGCCCCACGGAGTATGAGGGGCGTGGAGTTGGCTATGTCACCCCCCTCGGAGGCCAGAGCCCATTGGCAGATGCAGAACCAAGGCCTGAGAGAACCCAGGGCCTTCTTTTCTTGACTTAGTTTCCTGTCCTGGGATCTGCATTCAGCAGATCGCACCTGCCATGGCCTTCCCAGAGTAGAGAGCCTGGGCAGCAGGGGACAGGGGATAACTGAATCACCTGATGGTTACCTGGGGAGAGGGGCACCGGCTCCATGGGGGCTCTGCCCTAGCTAGTGAGGATGTGTCCAGGGGGTGAGGAGGAGGGGGTGATGGGCGGGGGGCTGGGGGGTGGGGGGCTCTCCAGCCTGTGCGGAGGCCCTGTCTGTGGCAGGAGGGGGCATGGAGTCTTGGGGGAGGGAGAGTGGTTTGCAGTGGGGGGCTGGCTAGAGGCCGCTGAGCAGGATGTGCCAGCAGAGATTGTGGTGTTTATTGGAAAAGCACAAGGGAGCCCTTGGAGGGTTTTAACTCCATGGAGGGGGTAGTGGTCAACTTTGCGTTTCCAAACTGGCCTTGGGCTGCAGCGTGGGGCTGATGGGCAGCGGGGCCAGCCCAGCTCAGGCCTTTTATGATGGTCACATAGACCAGGGGGCTGTCAGTGGCTCTCTGCCTCCTCGTCGCCATGGTGTGAGGATTTTTTTTAAGGGGCCACCGGGGTTTATTGGAACAGAAGATTTCCACCGGGGGTGCCTGAAAGGTCCTCATTCATTCAGGAAAAACTCTCAAGAGTGTTTTGAGATGACCTTTCCCCCCACTGGGTGTCGGGATGGGACCATCTGGTGCTGCATCTAGGAGGGTATCTTCATCTTATTCTAAAAAACAGGCAAATTAGAAGATCGTTGTCTACTTTGCCATCATTTTCTTTCATTCTGAGCACACTGTTACCGAGTGTCCACACTGGAGGAGCACGGAGAGGCTGGGGCGGCTTCCAGGTGCTGACGCAGGGAGGAGAAGGTCGTTCCAGAAAAAGGCAGGGGGGCAGGGACAGCCGTGGACGAGCGGAGAGGGGGTAGGGAGGCAGCGTGGAGGTGGGCGCCGGGCCTCTGAGGGGCCGCGTGGGATTGGGGTTCTATTCTGAAGGCGGACAGGAGCCACTGAGGGGTCGAGACCTGGCAGGGTTGAGTTCTGGAACAATCCTTCTGACGGCTGTGGGGAAGGGGGATGGGGGTGCCAAGCGGGCCGGAGGGGAGGAGGGATTGTGGCCTGAAGCCCAGCAGGGGCCCTGGGGATGGAAAATGTTTTGCTTTCTAATTATTGGCTGCGGCAGGGGAAAGAGAAGTCTCAGGTTTAATAATACCTCCTGAATTCAAAATTATTTTCTTAATGTAAAATGTTTCATGCAGCTTTTGGGGGATTGTGAAACCCTTGGGGGAGAGGTGTCCCGCGAGTCAGCGGCTGGGCCAGTGTGAGAAGTCGGGGCCCTGGTGTAAAACCCACCTTCTAGGACCGACCCTGGGCTCAGCCCTCTTGTCTCCTTGGTAACATGTGCCTCCTTAGGGTTTTCGAGAGAAGTAAATAAGGCACGTTAGTGCAAAACCCTGCTGCACAGCTACCTGGCACTCAGGGTTCGTGGAATCCGAATCCAGTTGAGAAAAACAGTGTGCACCAATCTCTCGCTTCCAAAAATGTGGGTGCCCCTTGCAGAGGGGGGCCGCCTGCTCTTGGGTCCGAAAGCGGAGTCCTGATTTAGGTGACGTGTCCCGAGTGCCTCCTCTGCGCTGGGCTGGCCAGGTCTGAGAAGGGGGAGAGACCATTCCTGGTTGTCTTGCGGGGGAGGTGGACAGAAAAGCAAAGCGTGAACTGAGCCGTTGGGCGGCCCGCGGCTGAAGGAACGGAAGAGCTGGGGCGGCTCAGGGCCTGGTGGAATGACGTCCCGGTCAGCGAGAAGGAGCCGAGGCCTCGGGAAGAGAAAACAGGGCGTGGGGGGTCCCAGAGGGCCCGAGGGGATTTCTGAGCAGCTGGAGCCGAGGTTCAGGCAGCGAGCCCCAGGGGGGCTCCAGGGTCACCCCTGGGCCTGCACAGGCGGGACACAGGGTCCTCTGTGCACAGGACGTCTGGTCAGAGCTGGGATAACCGAGTGGTCTCTGCCTTGGTCTCCGTAAGGTTGAAATGACCAAAAAAAAAATCTTCCCATTACCTGATCCCTGTAAGTAGTTTGAGTCGTAAATGCCCGAGTAGGAAACTTATTGGCAATTAAAACGTTATAGTTATCAATTTATCATCCAAAATTTTCATATTCTCTAACTAGAGGGAAAAGCCTCATAATTACAGGAAATCGCTTTCCTCAGCATTTCCATAATTTGTTTCCTTTGGGGAAGGCCACAACTGGGTTCAAACGTCAGCTTTCCCCCAGGGCAGCCCAGCACCCCTCCCCGTGCCAGCCTGCCCACAGGGGGATGGAGTTCCCAGCGGGGCTGGACCGACACAGCAGTCTCTGTTTTATTTTTATTTAATATGATGACTATTGGAATAGGTGTTAGAGCACATCATTTAAAAATCAAAGATTTTTTTTTTTAATGGTCATTCCTTTCTTACCCATCTTGTCCTCACCCCCTCCTCAAGATAGCCTCTTTTTTTTTTTTTTACATCCTTCCAATGTTCTTTTTGAGTAATTACAATTGTATACTCTTCTATGCCCCTCTCCTAGACAACACCCTGTTCTGCAGCCCCTGGCTTCCTGCACTTAACAATAGACCTGGAGAGCTTTCCTTCCTCACCATTTTTACCAGCACGGACTGTCCCCCGTGGTGTGGGAGCTGATTTAATCAGCCCCCTCTAGAGGGACTCTGGCTGTTTCCAGCCTTTCGGCTCTTTCTGGCTATGCTGCCCTGAAGAGCAGTGTTCCCATGGCTTGGCAGAGGGGCTTTGTGGGGGCTTTGCAGAGACTCTGCAGGACACTTTCCTAAAAGCTGCTCAGGGGTAAAGGCACTTGAGCTTTGAGGGCATCGCCAGGTGGCCCTCATATACTGGAGCGATGGAGTCGCAAATAACTTTTTCCCTGGTTGTCATTTGCCTTTTGACTTTGCTTAGGGCGTTTGGGTTTTATTTTGCAAAGCAGAATTTTTTTAATTAATTGAATAGCTTTTATTTTCAATGGCTTCTGGACTGTGAGTCATAGTTAAAAGTTCATGTTTGATTCTAATACTCTATGGAATTTAGGCTTTGCATTTAAATATTTGATCCACTGGGTGTTGATCTGGTGTATAGAATGAGGTTTGAATATAAGTTTATCTCTTGCCAGACAGCTGCTCAGTTGCCTGAGTCTTCACCACCGACTCAAGGGGCTGCCCACAGCACACACCCACTCCCCGTCTGTATTTGGGTCTATTTCTGGACTTCCTGTCTCTTCTGTGTGTCTGGCTAGCGTTTTTTGTTTTTTTTTTTTACTTTTTTTTAAATTAATTTATTTTTTTTATTGAGATTGTTCAGATATCATACAACTATCGAAAGATCCAAAGTGTACAATCAGCTGCCCACAGCACCACCATACAGCTGTGCATCCGTCAACACAATTATTTTTTTTCAATTTTTAGAACATTTTCACTACTCCAGAAAAGAAACAAACACACAAAAAAGGAAACTCACATCCTCCCATACCCCTAATCACGCCCCCCCCCATTACTGATTCATAGGTATAGTACATTTGTTACTGTTGATGAAAGAATGTTAAAATACTACTAACTGTAGTATATAGTTTGCAATAGGTATGTATTTTTTCCCTATATGCCTCTCTATTATTAACCTCTAGTTATAGTGACATACATTTGTTCTAGTTCATGAGAGAGATTTCTAATATTTGTATAGTTAATCATGGACATTGTCCACCACAAGATTCACTGTTTTGTACATTCCCATCTTTTAACCTCCAACTTTCCTTCTGGTGACATGCGTGACTCTGAGCTTTCCTTTCCACCACCTTCACACACCTTTTAGCACTGTTAGTTATTCCCACAACATGCTACCGTCACCCCTGTCCATTTCCAAATATTTGGAACCCTAGTTGAACATTCTGCTCATAATAAGCAACCACTCCCCATTCTTTAGCCTCATTCTATATCCTGGTAACTTACATTTCATGTCTATGAGTTTACATATTATAATTAGTTCATATCAGTGAGACCCTGCAATATTTGCCTTTATGTGTCTGTCTTATTCCACTCAATATAGTGTCCTCAAGATTTCTCCATCAACCCATTTCTTTTAAGATGGTTTTGTTAAACACCACACATTCCATCCTAAGCAAACAATCGTTGGCTCCCCGTATAGTCACGTATTTATGTATTGAGCACCATTGCCACTCTCTGTATAAGGACATTTCTTCCACAAAGACAGAGGAAGAGTCAAAGAAGGCAGAGAGGCAAAAGAAAAAGGCAAGAGAAAGAGAGAAAAACAAACAAAAAAACTTGATAGGTAGAAGGTGACAAAAGGAAAGACAGCATTAACCTAAAGTAGAATAAAGAGTCAGACATCACCAATGCCTGGAGTCCCATACCCTTCCCCTATTCCCACCTCCCATATGCATTTAGCTTTGGTATATTGCTTTTGTTACATTAAAGGAAGCATAATACAATGTTTCTGTTAATTATAGTCTCTAGTTTGCATTGATTGTATTTTCCCCCCAATCCCACCCTATTTTTAACACCCTGCAATGCTGACATTCATTTGTTCTACCTCATGTAAAAACGTATTTGTACCTTTTATTACAATTGTTGAGCACTGTAGGTTTCCCTGAGATACACAGTCTCAGTCTTTATCTTTCATCTTTTGTTCTGGTGTTCCACACTGTCCCAACCTTCCTCTTTCAACCATACTCACAGTTACCTTTGTTCAGTGTACTTACATTGCTGTGCTACTATCTCCCAAAATTGTTTTCCAAACCTCTCACTCCTGTCTTTTCCTTTCTGTCTGCAGTGCTTCATTTAGTGTTTTCTGTAGAGCAGGTTTCTTGTTCACAAACTTGGTCATTGTCTGTTTGTCAGAGAATATTTTAAGCTCTCCCTCATATCTGAAGGATAGTTTTGCCAGATATAGGATTCTTGGTTGGTGGTTTTTCTCTTTCAGTATCATAAATATATCACCCCACTTCCTTCTTGCCTGCATGGTTTCTGTTGACAAATCCACACATAGTCTTATCAAGCTTCCTTTGTATGTGATGGATTGCTTTTCTCTTGTTGCTTTCAGGATTCTCTCTTTAACTTTGATATTTGATAATCTGATTATTAAGTGTCTTGGTGTAGGCTTATTCAGATCTATTCTGTTTGGGGTACGCTGCACTTCTTGGATCCATAATTTTATGTCTTTCATAAGAGATGGGAAATTTTCATTGAGTATTTCCTTTGTTATTGCTTCTGCCCCTTTTCCCTTCTCTTCTCCCTCTGGGACACCAATGACACGTAAATTCTTGCTTTTCGTTTTGTCTTTAAGTTCCCAGAGACGTTGCTCATATTTTTCCATTCTTTTCCCTTTCTGTTCTTTTGTGTGTAGGCTTTCAGGTGTCTTGTTCTCCAGTTCCTGAGTGTTTTCTTCTGCCTCTTGAGATCTGCTGTCGTATGTTTCCAGTGTGTCTTTCATCTCTTGTGTTGTGCCTTTCATTTCCATAGATTCTGCCGGTTGGTTTTTTGAACTTTCAGTTTCTACATTATGTACATCCTGTGTTCTCATTATATGGTTCATCTCTTTTGCCATATCTTCCCTAAACTTTTTGAATTCACTTATTATTAATTGTTTCAATTCCTGCCTCACAGTTGAAGTGCAAGTTTGTTTCCCTGACCGGGCTATAACCTCATTTTTCTTGGTGTTGGTTGTAGTTTTCTGTTGTCTAGGCATGGTTTCCTTGGTTACCCCAATCAGGCCTCCCCAGACCAGAATGGGCTAAGGTCCCAGAAGGAAGAAATATTCAGTATCTGGTTTTCCTGAGGGTGTGTCTTAGAAAATTGGTACACCCTCTGATGCCTCTGGTCACTGTGCTTTTCTGCCCAGCAGGTGGTGCCTGTTAGCCTATAATTCTTGACTGGTGTAAGTTCGAATGAAAGGCAGGTAGTAGAGCTGGGCCCCACCCCTTTCCTCTTAGAGAAGATGGACGCCCTAGGGGGGGGTTATTAGCATTTCAGTGGTCTCTCTCTGCCTGTGCTATACCCTTGTCTGGGTCACAGAACTGGGAACTGAAAATGGCCAAGGCTTTCTCCACTGAGTTGAAAACGGAACAGAGCTAGTCTGAGGCGACCCTCCGGCTCTCCAAGGTCAGTCGTCACCCAAAGCCTCTGTCTACTTGTTGGGGATTCGTACCTCATAGTGAGCAGTTCATACTCGCTAGTTAAAACCCCAGTTGGAGCTCAGCTGAGCTATATTCGCTTGCTGGGAGAAAGCTTCTCTCTGGCACCACGAGGCTTTGTAGCTCGGGCTGTTGGGGAGGGGTCTCCCGATATGGATCTGCAGTTTTTACTTACAGATTTTATGCTGTGTTCTCGGGCATTCCTCCCAATTCAAGTTGGTGTATGATGAGTGGACGGTCACGTTTGTCCCCCTGCAGTTATTCTGGATTATTTACTAGTTGTTTCTGGTTTTTCTTTTTAGTTGTTCCAGGGGGACTACTTAGCTTCCACTCCTCTCTATGCCGCCACCTTAGATCCTCCTACTTGTCTGGTTAGCGTTTACTGGGACCTTGCTGTTTAAATGATTGAGGCCTTCCAGTGTGTTTTAATATCTGGTAGGGCATTTACTTTCTGGGTTCTTTTTCAGGGTTTCCCTGCTATTCTCACTTGTTTATTTTTCCATCTGATCTTTAGACTAATCAAGTGTTCCAGTCCACCTCCAAAATCTCATTGGTATATCTATGGATGGTTTAAATAAAAATAACAATAGCAGTAACACCCACCTACTCATCTCCCAGCTAAAATGAAAGACCAGCGCCCACCCCTTTGAATCCCACCCAAGCCCTGCAAACCCCTCCCCTGCACCGTGCCTCCCCCACCCAGAGGTAAACATCTGTTTGTTCACTCAGCAAGAACTTGTTGAGCAGCTGCTGCTTGGTGGATGCATTCTTGGTCCTAGAGACAAGGCTGGGAACAAGAAGCCAAATCCCCTGCCCTCCTGGCAGGCAATAATTACGGAAAGGACATAGGGCATCCGAGAGTGCTAAGCGTTGAGAAAAATCAGGACCGGGCTGGGTGGAGCGTGTGTGATGTTAAAGGAGAGGGGCAGAGAGTCCTCCTGTAAAGGTGGAGTTTGAGCAGAGGCTGGAAGGAAGGGCAGGAGCAGCCGGGTTTTCTCAGCCACTTGAGCGCCCACGGATGCCTTCCAGGACAGCAGATGGGTCCATGTGTCCCCTGGAGTCTCCAGTGAGTGGCATCGCTTTGTCTGCATTATCCGAGCGCTTCTCCCTGGGCACCTGCCGGTGGGCGGTCCACAGAGACGCCAGCAGCTCCTGCCCACTGGCAGAGGGTCCCATGGGACCACACCTCAGCTGACATGTCCAGGCTCCCCCACATTGGTGTCTTCTTTCCTGGGGCGCCCACAACAAAGTGCCACAGAGTCAGGGGCTGAAAACACCCCATTTGGTGTCTCTCAGTCCTGGGGACGAGGTGTTGGAGTCTGTAGGGGAGAGCGTGTCCCAGGCCTCTCCTGGCTGCCGGCCAGGGCTGACCAGCAATCCGGGGCATTTACTCGTCTGTCTGTCTCTGTGTCTAGATTTCCTCTTCCTATTAGGACGCCAGTCATACTAGGTCAAGGGTGACCCCACTCCAGTAGTACCTCATTTTAACCTCCCTAATTCCATCTATAACCCCCCGATTTCCAAATAAGGTCACATTCTGAGGTCCCAGGGTTTAGCACTTCGGCATCTCTTTTTGGGGTCACAGGTTACCCCCTAACATCCAGTAGCTTCCAGAGTTTTGCAGTTACCCACAGAGCTACAGTGGGTGCTCTTTCCATGCCCTCTGGCACCCCATGTGGGTGTCTCCTGCGGGCTCAATGCCCAGCAGTGGGGTTGCTGGGTGCTGATCCTGCCTGGGGAATGCCTGTGCTCCCTGGGCTCACCAGCAGAGAATTTAGCGCCCACCTGAAGCCAGCAGCCACCCTGGTCTTTCCAATCTGCCTCAGTTTCTCTTTGACAAATGGGGTCACAGTGCTTAGTTATTTGCTCCTACCTGGGATTTAAAGAGCTGAAAGGACATTGTAAGGTCAGCAGAGGTGGGGGCTTTGTGATGTCAGTTAGAGTACTTGCTGCCCCCATGGCCCCGTGCGCCCCTACAGAGTGGCCCCGTGGGGCACCCCCATGGACTGCGCCAGCCCGGGCCTGGGTGGCTGCGGTCGAGCTGCGCAGTCTGAGCCCTTCGCAGGGGCACCAGGACCAGGTGAGGACATCAGATGGTTCCGCCGGCTGGAAGGGCCTGGGTGGGGGCGGAGTGGGGTGTCCGGGATGCCGGGCCATGCGCCCTCACCCTGACACCGGCCCTCAGCCCCCAGCCTGAGGCCACCTCTTTGTGCTTCCATCCCCAGGTCTGATGCTGAACAGGGACCGGAGAATCACTTTGGTGAGTGTGGCCGTCTCCTGGGGGGCCCCTTTTAACCCATTAGTGTCCTCAGGGCGAGGGCTGGGGGCAAGCTGGGTGGGGCAGGGGGGCCCAGGGCTTTGCACCAGCTGAGAAATGTGCAAACACCAGGCCGAGCTTCTGCAGAACCCAGAGCGCTTTCCCCAGGTTTGCTCATTTGCCCTGGAGGTTGGTGCTCTTTATCTGCATCTCAGAGGAGGAAACTGAGCCAGAGGGAGGCTGAACGGCTGGCCAAGGTCACAGTCAGCCCCCGAACAATTCAAAGCCCCGCCAGGGCCTCACTGGTGTGCCCAGTGCAAATCACGGAGGCCACCAAGTGCTCAAATGGGTTAGCTGAAAGGAGAGTGGGAGGTCAGGGCTGCAGAACTGGCAGCAGGGGTGGGCAATCGGGGGTCCTTCCAGAGGAGGGGGGACTTGTGCTGGGCCCCAGTGGGTAGGATGGAGGTGTTGAGGGGAAGGTAAGGTGTTCCGGGTGGTGGTAACATCTCAGTCTGTTGAGAGGGAAGTTCCTGATGGAGGGGTCGGTAAGGAAGGTTCTGAAAAACCAGTGGCCAGTCTGAAGGCGTGGAGGTATGACCAGAATGCTTGTCTGCCCCTCGGTGGCTGTGTGACCTCAGGCGAGAAACTTACCCTCTCTGATCTTTGGTTTTCTCTGTTGCCACGTATGCAAAAAGAAAGTTCATTCATGCACTCGTTTGTTGTCCCGGCCCGCGGGACATTCAACGGAGGCTCCGAGTCCTGTGAGGGAGGAATGGTATGGGACAAGAGACGCGAGGAACGACAGCAAGACAGGTTTCTGATCAAGCTGCAAAATTTTATTGAAGACGCAGGGTATATATACTCTAAGGGTGGAAGGAGTGGCTAGTAAGGACGGGTGGCGATCTAGGATTGGCTGCTGCTGTTGCTAGGGCGGATGGCAGATGTAAGGCTAGCACAGGATTGGTAGCTACTGTTGCTGGGGTAGAAGGCAGATTGTAAAGCTAGCACTCTAGGCGCGAATCCTAGGCACGAACGGCTATCACTTCCGTAGAAGGCTGAGGGCAACTTAAGCCGTTATTGCATCAGCCCTAGCGGCCATGTTGCATATCTCCGGCATCGCTGAGGGTGGATTTTATACATGCTACCTTAATCGTCCCCAACAGTTTGTCCCGTGAATGGGCACCTAGAGGTGCCGGCACCTCCTGTGAGAACTGGCTGGGGTCATGGGTGCTCACACAGGGCAGACACCGCAGGTGCCCATGGATGCTGGTGTCACTGGGATTGTTCAAAAACAGTAAAATGCTTTACACACCCCGGACATCGTCAGTAGTGGTGGGGAAGCTCTGGCCTCAGGGAGACACTGAGAGCCGCTGCCAGGGACCAGCCTCCAGAAGGGCTTGCAGCTGGGCAGCAGCCATGGGGCCCGGTCTTGATCCACCCGGGGTTGGTTTCTGAGTGTGGTGCGAGGTAGCGATCACTCGTCGTTTGGTTCCCATAGGGGCATCCGGCTGCTCTAGCACCACTTATTGGGCAGCCCTCCTTCCCCACCGCAGCCCACGCCTAGTGGTTGTCTCCGTGGGTGCTTGCTGATCTTTGGATCGTGAGCTCATTGCCTGGTCGCCATCAGTGGGAGTCCTGGAGGCCCCAGTTGGGAAAGCCTTCCTCCAGAGAGCAGAGAGCCTGCTCCTGCCGGTTCCGCCGGCCAGGACCCAGGTTGTCCCCGTCCTCTCCACTCACAAGTCTCCCTCCCTGGGGTCTGTGCACGGCCAGCCCTGCCCCTCCAGGCTGGTCAGCTCCAAACCCCCACTGTCCTTGAGAGTAGGTTTGGTGGTTGGATGGTTTTTGCAGGGGTTCTGGAGACACCCCTGCCCTCTCCTTCGGGACTGTGCCTCATGCTGTGTGTGGCTGCTGTCTAGTGGGAGGGGCAGTCGGAGCCCTGGTCAGCCATCTGCCTGCAGACAAGACTGCCCGCCCTGGGTCATAAATTGAAAGATATGAGATAACGAATTCCAAATGGGTCTGTGCCTCTTTACTCTGTTCTACTGATCTATTTGTCAGAACCATCCTGTTTAATTCCTATTTCTTTTAATACATTTTTATATTTAGTAGAGCAAGCCCACGCCCCTTTTCTTTCTCAAACGTTCGTTTCCTATTCTGGCTCATTTTCACTTTCAGACGAAGCTTAGAAGTATCAACTTCTGCTGAAAATTCTATTGGGGTTACACTGAATTTGTAGAATACTTGGGGACGGTGTTGTAAAAATTATGAATTGGGATCACCTGCTTTAAAACAAAGGTGCCACCTCAACTTAGTGGGGGCCGGGCAGTTGATTATTCACATAGAAAAGTCTGCCCCGAGCTCCCTGGCTCACAATATGCACAAAGATTAATTCAAAATGGATCACAGATCAAAATGGGAGAGGTGAAACAATAAAGGTTCTAGAAGAAAACATAGGGAATATCTCCATGACCTTGGAGTACACAAAGATTTTAAAAATACAACAACTCACACACACACTTGCATGCCATGAATCAAAGAAAATATTAATAAATAGGGCTTTATTAAAATTTAGTATTTCTGTACATCAAAAGACAATGTTAGGAGGACTGAGGGAAGATGGCAGCATGGGAACCTCCAGGAACCAGTCCCTCCACCAAAACAACTGTTGCACTGGCAGGAACCGTCTGAATCGACTATTTTGAAACTCTGCAGAAGTGGAACACTGTGTAGCACCCAGGCAAGACTCAGAGGAAGAGGCCGGTAAATTGTGGTAAATATTGAAGAATTTCACCCTCCACGAAGTGGCTACGTCCCCCATGCATACAAATTACCTAATCTGACACAAGGAGAAATCGAAAATCTCAGCAGACCTAAAACAAGTAAAGATATTGAATCAGTTATTAAAAACTTCACAACAAAGAAAAGTCAGGGCTGGATGGTTTTACTGCTGGGTTCTACCAAATATTGAAAGAAGAATTAACACCAAACCTTCGCAAACCCTTCCAGAAAATAATAGAAGAGGACGGATTACTTCCTAACTCATTCTGTGAGGCCAGCATTACCCTGAAATCAAAGCCAGAGAAATACAGCACAAGAAACAAAAATTACAGACCAAGATCTCTTATGAATATAGCTTCAAAAATCCACCACAAAATACTGGCAAACTGAATCCAACAATATATTAAAAGAATTATACACCATGACCAAGTGGGGTTTATTCCAGGAATAAAAGGATGGGTCAACATAAGAAAATCAATTAATGTAATACACCACATTAACAGACGAAGAGAAAACATACATGATCATGTCAATTGAGGCAAAAAAGGCATTTGGCAAAATTCAACATCCTTTCATGATAAAAATACTCAGAAAACTAGGACAAGAAGAAAACTTTCTCAACACGATATGTGGGTTTTATAAAAAATCCACAGCAAATATCATGCTCAATGGTGAAAGACTGAAAACTTTCCTCCTAAGATCAGGAACAAGACAAGAATGCCCACTGTCACTACTGTTCTTCAACAATGTACTGAAAATTCTAGTCAGAGCAGTCAGTCAGAAGAAAGAAATGAAAGCATCTAAATGTAAAGGAAGAAATCAAATTATCCCTATTCTTAGATGGTATGGTCCTACATAGAGAAAATCCCAAAGGATCTAAAGCCACTAGAACTAATAAAAGTTCAGCAAAGTTGCAGGTTACAAAATAAACATGCAAAAGTCAGTTAGGTTTCTATATGCCAGTAATGAACAATCTGAAAAGGAAATCAAGGAAACAATTCCATTTACAATAGCATCTAAAAGAATAAAATACCTAGGAAAAATTTAACCACAGAGGTGAAAGATTTGTACACTGAAACTATAAAACATTGCTGAAAGAAATTAACGAAGACCTAAATAAATGGAAAAACATCCTGCATTTGTGGATTGGAAGACTTAATATTGTCAATTCTGCCAAAATGATCTACAAATTCAATGCAATCCCTATCAAAATCCCAGCAGCCATTTATTTATTTATTTATTTATTGCAGAAATGAAAAAGCTGATTCTCAAATTCATATGAAATGGAAGGGGACCCCAAATACCAAAACATTCTTGAAAAAGAACGAAGTTGGGGAGGGGTCAAACTTCCTGATTTCAGAACTTACTACAAACCTACAGTAATTAAAACAGTGTGGTACTGACATAAGGCTAGACGTATAGACCAATGGAATAGAATCAAGAGTCTAGAATTAAATCCACACATTTATGGCCAGTTGATTTTCAGTAATTTTTGGGTGACAAGTCCATTCAATGGGAAAAAAAAGTAGTTTCTTCAACAAATGGTGCTGGGACAACTGGAAATCCACATGCAAAAGAATGAATATGGACTTCTTACCTGTTACCTATACAAAAATTAATTTAAAATGGATCAAAGACCTAAATATAAGACCTAATACTGTAAAACTCTTATAAGAAAACATAGGGAAATATCTTCAGGATATCATAGTAGTCAGTCGATTTTTTAGATTTTACACCAAAAGTGCAAGCAACAAAAGAAAAAATAGATGAAACAGAATTCATCAGAATAAAAAACTCTTGAGCATCAAAGGACATTATCAAGAAAATGAAGACAACCTACAGAATAGGAGAAAATATTTGAAAACCATATATCTGATAAGGGTTTAATATCCAGAATATATAAAGAAATCCCACAACTCAACAACAAAAAGACAAAACAATCCAATTAAAAAGTGGACCAAGAATTTGAATAGACATTTCTCCAAAGAACACATTCAGATGGCCGATACATACATGAAAAGATGCTATTATTAGCCATTAGAGAAATGCAAATTATAACTATAATGAGATACCACTTCCGCCCTCTAAGATGGCCATTATTTTAAAAAACTGAAAAAAAGTGTTGCTAAGGATGTGGAGAACTAGATTCCCTCGTATATTGTTGGTGGGAATGTAAAATGGTGCAGCCAGTGTGGAAAACAATTTGGTGGTTCCTCAGAAAATTAAACAGAATTACCATATGACCTAGTAATTTCACTCCCAGATATATACCCAAAAGAATTTAAGGCAGGGACTTGGACAGATATTTGTACACTAATATTCATTGCAGCATTATTCACAATAGCCAAAAGGTGGAAACAACGCAAGTGTCCATCAACAGATGAATGAATCAACAAAATGTGGTATATCCATACAATATCGGCTATGTAAAAAGAAGTGAAGTGCTGGTACATGCTACAACATGGATGAACCTTGAAGACATAGTGTTGAGTGAAATAAGAAACATAAAAGGAAAAATATGGTATGATTTTTCTTATATGAAGTACTTAGAATAAGCAGATTCATAGAGAAAGTAGCATAGTGCTTACCTAAAGGTGTTGGGGGGAACAGGGAATGAGGACTTATTACTAAATGAATATGAGTTTTGGTTTGGAATGATGAAGAGAGTCTACTGTGAAAATTACATAGTATTGTCGATAAACTTAATGTCAAAGAATTCTTCACTTACAATGGTTAAAATCATTTTTGCTATGCATATTTTATAACAACTAAAATAAGTGAGTTTTAAAAACAAAACAAAACGACAACATTAAGAGAGTGAAAGGCAAGCCACAAAATGAGAGAAGCTATTTGAATGCATAGGTTTGCCACAGGCTTCATATCCAGAATATATATAGAAATCCTATAAATCAATAAGAAAAAGACTGACAACCTCATTTTGAAAAACAGGCAAAAGATTGGAGCCGGCATTTGGTGAAAGAGTCTATGCAAATGGCCAGTATACCTGAAAGGTACTCAGCATATTAGTTATCAGGGAAATGAAAATCAACACCCCACTGAGCCAACTCTGCACCCCCCTGGAATAGCTAAAACTAAAAGGCCTGACACCAGCAGTCTTAGCGAGGATGTGGAGCAAGCAGAAGTCTCACATGCTGCAGGTGGGAGTGTAAAGTGATGCAACCATTTTGGAAAACTGAATGCAAACCCTCTGAACTAGTAACTCCATTCCCAGATCCATGCCCAGCAGAAATGGATGCTGTGCCCACCAAAGACATGTATGGGAAAGTGCACAGCAGCTTTATCCTCAACAGCCGCAAGCTGGGAATAACCTGAAGGTCCACCAACAATAGAATGCATAAATTATCAAGTATTCACAGAATGAAATACTCCACAATATATGAAAAATAAGTATTTCACATGCATTAACTTGGATGAATCTCACAGACACATTTATGAAACAAAAAGCCAGGAACTAAAGAGTACACAAGTGTGATTTCATTTCTATTAAGTTCAAAAACTGGCAGAATTACTCTAGGAGGACAGAGGTCAGAATAGTGGTCTCCTGGGAGAGGGTGGAGTGGCAGGAGCAAGAGGGGTCCTGCTGGGTGCTAGCTGGGTTCCACATCTTGCTCAGGGCAGTGTCACAGGGCTGTATCCATGAGTAAAAGGCCATCAGATCTGTGGGCTTTGCTGTAAGTTATACCTTAATTAAAAAAAAAAAAAAATATGGATCCGGGAATGAAGGTGGACCAGGAAAAGAAGCTAAAAAGAGAGAGATGCAGAGGAAGAGAGAACAAAGAGAAGATAAGGGAGAGAAGGGCACACCCAGCAGCTGACACTCTGCTGACCTTCTGGGCAAAATAGCCTCACGTTGTCGCTTTTCAGGAAACTGCTGCTCAACTCAGGCTCGTTCTGTCCTGTGCAGGCAGGTGTGGAGAGGGTGCTTCTCCATTCTTGCCTTGCAGACCCAGATTTACTCAAGTTGAGACCCCGAATGAGCCAAAGCGCCGCAGTCCTGGCCGGAAATGAGTCACAAAGCAAGGCTGGGAGTGGATGAAAGCGGCCCACGGCCGGGAGCCCAGGCGTGGCTCTGAGAGCCGGCACCACCTCCTGTCACCAAGGCTGCCTGCAACAGTTACTCGGCCTTTCCACCCCCTCCTCCAGAAAGCGCTTCAAATATGGGCCACAAGGCCGGAGCCCAAGCACATTCGGCTCCGGGGCCAGCCATGACGAGGGACCACAGACCCAGGAGCCTGCACAGCAGAATCAAGGTGTCAGGAGGGTTGACCACCCCCCTTCCTGGCTCCTGGTGGTCGTCGGGCGTTGGCATCCTTTGCTGGTGGCTGCGTCGCTCCAGCCCCGCCTCCATCTTCACTGGCCTTTTCCTCTGTGCGTCTCTCCTCGGGTCCTCTTAGAAGGACCTTCTCGTTGGATTGGGGCCCCTGTCAATCCAGGATGAGCTCATCTCTATCCTTACCTTCATTTCATCACCTTGTGAGGGTCCAGGTGGACGTGAATTTTGGGGGGAACGCTATCCAGCTGAGTAAGCCCCCCCAGCGTGGGCACTGACCCAGGTGCTTTGCGGACAGTCTCCCTCGCTCACCTGCTCTCCCTTGCGGGCTCTGCCACCAAAGGAGGCAAGGTGTGGCGTGCCTGGGTCCTCTGCAGATTTTAGTTCCCCTCTTTCCCAAGTTCTCCGGACACTGTGGATCCGTGTTTCTGGAATAGCACCCAAGGTCATTTTAGTCAGGGGAGAGGAAAGTGACTGGGCGAGATTCAAGGCAGAACCAGGGCACCGAGCTTTCGTGGCGACTGGACAGCTGTGTGCGCTCGTGGGAATTCGATCCTCTCCACGACGGTGTGGGGGTGTGGGCTGACCTAAAGAGTCAGTCTCCAATCAGCCCACTCAACACGTGTCTGCTGAGCCCCCCGTTAATGCCACATGCTGGGCGCTGCAGATACAGAAACTGCTGGGCCCCCGCCCTCAGCCTGCAGTCCAGAAGACGTATGGGGGACACCGCACATGCCATTTTACACTCCCTCGAGGCCGCATGGAGAGAGTAAAAACAGATGGAATTAACTGTAATATATTTTAACTCAATAAATCCAAAATGTCATTTCAACATGTAATCAATATAAAAAAATCATCATTGCATTATTCTATTCTTTTTCCATACCAAGTCTCCAAAATCCAGTGCACATTTTACACCCGCGGCTGGCAGTTACCATGCTGGATGGCGCTGACCCAGGCATATTAAACAGTAAATTAATGAGACAGGTGGCGGGCTATGGGACTGTCAGGGAGTGCCGACTGCCCTGTGGCCTAAGCAAAATCTTTCCCATGGGACAGCTTGCACAGACAGGCTCTGCTCCATGAAGAGTCTGGGGCCCAGAGCTGGCTGGTAGCAGGGCAGCCTGTGGACTGGGAAAGGGGACGTGGAGGGGCCTCACCTTGGCCCTAAATCCAGGCCTGGGTGTAGCCCCGGGTCTTCTTTGCATTTAGTTCCCCAGCCACACCTGGTCTAAGGGGGGCTGAAAACTGTCCTGGGCCAGGAAGGAGAACAGATTTGGGAGAAAAGCCCAAGGGGGTAAGAGGCATTTGCTGAGGTGAAGCACCACCCTGCCATGAAGATGGTGTGCAGCCCCAGGAGGGCCGGGTGCCTCGTAGTGCAACCGCGGTCTGTCTCTCTGCAGCCAGAGCACTGCTTTGACTTCATCAGCAGGGAGCTGTTTGCGCATGCCATCAGGAAGCTGCAGGCCCACGTCCTGCACATCAAGTAAGTTAGGCTTCAGTGCCAGGGATCCCCAGGAGGCACCCCTGCATGGAGGCTCCCGTGGCGTGACCTTTCTTGGATGGGAGAGCTTGGGCAGTAGGGGATGGGATGGCTGTGGAGGGCACCACAGGAAGGCAGGGGGCCAGGGGGCCTGCACTGTACCTCCTCCAGCCTGAGCACTGGGCCATGGGGGTGTGGGGGCTGGGGGCCCTGGCTACCCTTTTAGGATCATCTAACCACAAACCCAACACTTCCATAAACCCAACACTTCCATGCAGACATCTTGCTACTACCCCACACCAAACCCAGAGAGCTTAAGAGGGAGCCTGTTTGTGGTAGGGGGACAGATGGGAGCCAAGCCAGGGGTTACATCTCTTATCATGGCTCAGACCCCACTCCATTACAACCATTCTTCTCCATGGCCTTCATGAGGCAAACAATGCCTTTCTGAGGGCACGTTTGTGGCTTGGGTATCGCACAGATGCGGGCAGTGAACCCAGCAAGTGGGTTGGAGCTCGGATGTGAGAGCCCACCCAGGTCCCAGCTCTGCCACCTGCAGGCTGTGCGACTGCACAGGTCCCAGGGTTTCTGGTGGGACACACCAGAAGCACTTGACCAGTGCCTGGCCCTGGGGAGCCTCTTGAGGAGTCTAATCCCAGGCCCAGTCTCTCCCTAGAGGTCCAGGTGCCCAGGGCAGGGCAGAAGGGCATTGCTGGGAGATGGCCCCAAGATAAGCCTGGCTACTTCTTGCTTTCAAGAGCACTCCAAGGGTTTTATAATGTGAGAAGAGTGAATGACAGTGACAAGGAGACCATGCTTTTTCTAATTGGCGTGTTGAAATCTGTCCTAAAAGAGGTAAGTGCACTGGGGGCAGGGGTACAGGAGATGGCATCAGGGTGCCCCCCACCCATCTTCTTTCCTGCACCGGGACCCCTGGCCTGGCCCCAGGTTCAACACTGACCTGGTATGGGATCAAGAGACCCCAGGAGCTACCAAGCTTTACCTCCCCCCCTGGGTCAGGCCCTGTTGCCCCTGGGTCACATGTAAACCAGATCACAGGGAATGGAATCTCCCTGTGATACATAGACCCCAGAGCCAACACTAACCCAGCCAGAGGTGGTCCCTCATAGCTGATCCCCCTGCTGCCTCACGATCCCTGTAGGTAACCAGTACCATGGGGGTGTGGGGGCTGGGGGCCCTGGCTACCCTTTTAGGATCATCTAACCATAAACCCAACACTTCCATGCAGACATCTTGCTACTACCCCACACCAAACCCAGAGAGCTTAAGAGGGAGCCTGTTTGTGGTAGGGGGACAGATGGGAGCCAAGCCAGGTGGAGTTCTCCCCCAGGCAGCAGCAGGCTGGCAAGCCGGCTTGCCCTCCCGAGGCCTGAGGTCCCACCCTGTACTCCTTTCAAGGGGGCCTGATATCGACAATCAGAATTAGGAGCCCAGACTGCTGACCCCTCCCATGTTGAGGCTAGGCTGGCACCATATTCTCCAACCCCACCCAGCCTCACTTTACAGCCTTCAGCCCAGAAAGGCCCAGAACCCCTGCTGAGGCCTTGCCTAGAGGCCTGCGTTTGGGAACAGTCGTCCTAGTTGGGCCTTTGTCACTGGCTCAGAGATGGGGCCTGACTGGAGGACAAGCCAGGCATGTGGGGAAAAGCATGTCAGCCGCTGCCCCAAAGCTCGGCCTGGGGGGTGCTTGTGAACCACTGGGAGGTGGCTGGCCCTGGGAGGACATGGTGTTCTCTGTGGGGGCTCGGGATACTCCCCTAGGCTGGGGAGGGGACAGTGCCCTCCCTGAGGCCCACTCCCCATGCTGCCCCCCCTCTCCAGCAGTACCAGTTTGTGGAAGTCCCCGGCAATCACTACATCCACATGAACAAGGCCCACCACGTGGCCCCTATCATCAGCGCCTTCTTACAGAGCCAGGAGAGTCCGGGCTCCTAACTCGCAAGCCTGCAGCAAAGCCAGGTGCCCAGGACAGGCAGAGGATCCGGCAGTCGCAGGAGGTGGCTGAGATTCTGGGTGACTTCACGGGGCAGGCAGTGCCTGGATGTGGGAGTTGCTTGTTCTGTGGCTGATAATCTGATGTGAGCTGGCAGTGCTGGCACAGGAGGGCTACAGCCCAGGGACTTCGGTAGTCAGTTGAAAAATAGAACGTACTGCTTCTGAGGCTGTTTCACTGCCAGCCAGGCTCTTCCATTGAGGGAAAGGGGAGAATATCACAGATACTTCCAGTTTCCCTCTGACCGATCCCCGTGCGAGGAGAGGCTCCAGACAAGCTGAGAATGAGGCCAGGCAAGGGAAGGAGCCGCTTCCTGGGCAGGAGGCTTCCTGAGGGCCACCTCCGCACCCTAGGGAGGCCCTGCCAGCACTGGGCCCCTTGTGCCCGAAGCACAAAAACCAAGGGTGACAGTGTCCTTTGCCCCCAGCCCATGTGGCCTCAGAGACGGGGCTGTTCAGCCCGGGGGCCCTCAGCACGGTGTCCACTCGCCAGGGCACACCTGCCCAGGGGCGAGCAGCTCAGGCTCTGCCGGGCCTCGTCTGCCCACTGGCCTGGCTCCCCTACTTGTTCCCTCCCCTCTCCCTGGGGCCACAGGCAGGACAGCTCAGTAGGGCCGGAATTTGCGCTGGGCCCGCATCAGTTCAATCCTCTGCTTGTCCTCCTCGAACTTCTTGCGCAATTGTGCAAGATCTGCGGGCGTGAGGGAACACACAGGGTCAGCTGAGACAGCACATCCACTTACAGTGTGAAGTTCGCCCTGCTGCCACCCTGCCGCCCCCCTCAGCACAAGCTTCCCCATTCCCAGCTCAGGGAGCGTCTTCTCCCCTCTGGCTGTTTTGGGGAAATACTCCAGGTACTGCAAGGAAACGGAATTAGACTGCAGACAAGGAGAGGAGGCTGGGAGGCTCTTGTGGGAGAAGACAGCATGCTTGAGTTCTGAGACAGAAAATTCACCAGGAAAGGGAAAAAATACACAGAAAGAAAGAAGCACTTGTTCCCTTACCCAAGATGAAGGAAGAAGGCTCTGGGGGGGTCCCAGGGGACCTCCCTGGGGCACACATCCCCACCCCCCATCCCTACTGCCTCAGCAATCCCTGGACAAGTCCTCCCTGGAGGACCTTGAAAAAGAGGGAAGAGACCCCAGTCCAGGAGCCCAAGAACCAGGCTGAGGCTCTGGTCACAGAACAACCCATGTCAGGGGCACTTGGGGGTCCGGAGCCCAGGGAGGCTCATGAGGAACTGCCTCCAGGTAAGCCCAGGACCTAGAGAGAGGGCACAAGGAGCAGAGGCGAGGACGAGGGTGGGCAGGGTGTGGGGAGGACTGTCAGCAGACAAGAGAGCAGGGAGACCGCGGGCGTCAGGGCCTGCTCAGAGCCCTCCACCCCGTGCTAGGTTGGAGCATCTAAGCCCGTGGGGCAGCTTCCTGCAGCGGGGCCTGGATCTCAGCATCGTTGCCTGGAAGAGTGGAGGTGGGGGCTCACAGGAGGGAGCGCTCTCCACAGGGCGGCCTCAACACACACACACACACCCCCCACTGGTGAGCACACACATGCACACACACAGCTGAGCAGCAGCCCTCTGCCCCTGGTGAGCAGCTGAGCTCCTCCCCGGGCTCCTGGCTGGAGGTGCAGATTCCAGCACTAACCCCTCAGGGGACTTGGGGGTGGGTGCACCATCCCGGTTGCCTCTGCAGGCTCTAAGTAACCCAGGGGCCCTCCGGGGAGTGACAGGGGATCACCCCCCGGGGAAGCTGTTAGGCTGGGAACCTAACCCTGAGTCTGTTGGGAGGCCTGTGCCACAGGACATCCCCTCAGGGGCCGCTGCCCCAGCGTCCATGCTCTGGAGCCCTGTGAACCCTGCACTCTGCCTGAGGCTGGCCCTCCACACCAGACCCCAACTTCGCCCGCAAGTGACACCCCAGCAAGCCTCACTACACAGGTGCCACCCCCACAGAGCCAGCCACTTGGGCTGGACACCGAGGCAGTGGGGTCAACGGCAGGGCTTTGGGGTGCAGTTGCTTACGCTCCATCTTGGTCTCGCGGTGCTGCCAGGCATAGAAGTTGAGCAGCTCCTTGCGGGCGCGCTTCCTCTTCTCCCTCTCCAGCACCCGCAGGCTGGCCGCCTCTGTCCGGGGCAGCACGGGCCGCCGGCCGCGGCGGGTCACCTTCACCCAGCCCTCCTCATCAGGGACGCCCTCCTCCTCCTTGGCCTTAGTCTCCTCCTGCAAGGAACACAAGCCTGCTGATGGGCAGGCCCCCCACCCGGGAGCCGCCACTTCCTCCCCTCCAGGCTCTCTTCCCTCCTGCACAGGCTGAGCCTCCCTGGACCCCCACTCTGGGCGCACAGACACCTGCTGCCCCCTCCTCCCCCCACACAGACGCACTAGCACTGCCTCGTCCTCCACACTCCGTCCTCCACACTCCGGCCGTTTGTTCCCCAGAGACGATTTGGAGTGCTGATGCCATCCCACCAGGTGGCCCAGGGTTCAGCAGGTCAAGAGGGTACCTGAGCTGGGCTCCACAAGGGCCCACCCCTCCCCTGGGGACCACATCACGACACCTGGTGGCACCTGCCCCACTGCCATGCCAGGAGGCCGGGTTCCAAAAGCTCCTACCTCAGCCACCTTCTTGTCATATGCCTCCATGAACGTGTCCACTTCAACCCTCAGGGCCTCGGGGTCCAGCACCGAGTCTGCATAGTCACTGATCCACTCTGAGGGAGGAGGGAGCCAGGGGAGGTGGGGCATCCTCAGGCCCCAACCAGGGCCCCACCCCAGGACCTGCCACCAGACAGGGTCTCCTTACGTGGGGCTGCAGGGGCTTCCTTCTTGTTGGTAAGGAGGATTCTAGGGGTGGGAAGCTGAGCCTTCACCTCCCCACATCCCACAGGCCTGAGCCACTTGGTGCCAAAGGCTCAGGCCAGGGTTTCCCTGACACATCCCAGACCCAGCCTGGCAGGCCAGCTGTATGCCCGCTAAGGCCTCCCAGGTGCCACTCACAAGAAGTGGACATGGCTTGTGGCATTCTCAGAGACTTCCCTGAAAGCTTCTGCACAAACCCCAGGCCCAAGAAGGAGGCAACAGCCGCTGCCAGTGGTACTGACTGTGAACACCAGTCTTCACAGGGTGACTCTCTGTCGAGACCAGCAAAGGGCCCTTCAGGGCCAAAGCAGCCATCACTCCACCGGCCTTCTGGAACACCACGTAGGCTACCCGGAACCCCTGGGGGAGTGAGACAGAGTGTGGGCAGCTTCACAATCCTCTCTGCCATCCCTAAGCCATGCCTGCCCACACCCTACCCTGTCGCTGGAGCAGGGCAGACAGTGCAGAGCTGTTCCTGAACCCTGAAGATAATCAGGTCACTCCAGAACCCCTCAAGCGAGACAGCCACTTTCTTAGTTATCTGACTGCTGCGAGAAGTGGCATCTGCTCCCACCTCTTCCCCGAGGAGGTGTGAGGTGCAGAAGGAACTTTCTTCTGGGAGGGGCGGGACTCAATGAAAGGGTGCCCTGCTCACCCTGGACGGGGACGGGATGGAAAGATCAGGCTTCCCGGGAGCCAGGGACCAGGAGTGGACAGGCAGGGCACATGCTCTCGTTCAGAGTCCACTGTGCCAGGGAGGGCCAAAGGACATGGGCAAGTGCCACGGCCAGTGCTCCTGAGGACCAAGGCCACTGCGCCTGAGGGAGGATCTACTCCGTGGGGAAGTGGTCTGCACTTTACACAGCATGATGGAAAAAGCCAGACAGGAAGTTAATGGATGTGGCAAATTCAGGAAAAGAAGTAGAAGCTGTTTGATGTGACAGCCCCACCCCCACCCCCCAACCCGAGACCCTCCACAAACACCCAAGGCTGCGGGGAGTGCTCTGCCAACCCCACCACCAACCCCTCACACCCCCCTGCACACTCTGAGGACCCTGCCCACACCCCCCACACCCCCACTGAGAGCCCAGGTCCCCGGAGGCTCACCGGAACAGGCTTTGGGTGGAAAAATGTCGACTTTGGCTCCTCTGGGCCCTCGGCAAGGACAGGCTTCTCCTGCAACTCCAGGGACTGGATGTGGCCACAAGGGGAGAGCAGGCGGGACAGGCCCTCCTGTGCGGCCCAGAGCACAGTGTGAGGACCTGCGGGGTCTTCCCGGAGCCCACCCAACCAGGGCCGCGCAGGAAGGCCAGGGCCAGCTGCTGCCGCCTCTCACCTGCACCCTCCCCACAGCACAGAGCAGCGTCCCGCTCCTGCTCCCTCACGGGCACCCAGACAATAAGCCTGTGAGTTTTGATGTAAAAAGCTGGAGGACAGGCCACACCCCCAGGGGAGGAGCGAGCTCAGAGGGGGAGCAAGCGCCCACTGGACCCAGCTGTGGCCTCTGGGGCTCCATGCAAGGGCCCTGGTCCCATCAGGGGCCCACGGTGTGCTGGTTTGTTCCTGAAAGGGATTCCTCATTTGAGAGGCCATTTTGCTGAAAGATCAGACTTTCCCTATCAATTTCTCTGGGTGAATGAACCCTAAATGAGGATTAGGTTTTAAATGGAAGGGAGGAAGGAAAGAAAGAAAGGAAGAAAAAAAGAGAGAAAGAATAGGTAGGGACATTTTTGGTGTTATTCTGATTTGGGGGGACATCCAATTAAGTTTTATAGCCTGAATCAGCCATCTAAAAACAGAGTTAAATCTCTGCTGTTAGAATCAGCTTGGGGGGCATTTCTGGGGTACAGGTGATGTTTTGCTTCTCAATCTGGGTGCTGATTAGTGAGTCTGCTGGGTTTGTGAACCGCGGCATGCCCTTGGCCCACGATCCATGCCCTTCCTGAACGTACACGACACTCAAATAAAAGCAAAAATGTGGTCCCTCTCCTTGTGCTCCTCTCTCTTTCTTTAACTTCAGAAGAATTTTTTAGAGCTTTTTAAAAAGTACCTAGATTCCAGCAGTTCCCTTAGTTCCTTCTAGCTTGTTTTGTTCTTCTGTAAATTGACACGGCACTTACTGAATTTAAAAGCTTTTGTGCTTCTGTTAGTTACTCCCATCGTACCACAAAGGACTTGGTGGGGGCCCCTTGAGAGCCAAAGGCCCCCCCAAGCCCACAAGCCCCTCCCAGAGGCCGCCTCACCTCAGTGCAGTAGGGGGGCACATTGAGAACAAAAAGGGTCCGCTTCGGAGGCCACGCAGACTTGGTGCCTTCTCGGACTCTGTGCTCTCTCACGTAGAGGTGATGACAGGCCTGCTGCTTCTCAGAGAACTTGACTGGAACGGCTGAAAGGGTAATGGGGCAGGGGAGGGGCGGCGTGAGCGTCAGGTTCAGGCCACACAGGGGCCCACAGGAGACACCCTCAGCACAGCCAGCTGGGCCTTCACACAAATCCTCTCTCCATGTCCCTTTCTATTCCATCTGTCCATCTGTCTGGCCATCCACTGTACACTAAGCCTTTCCCCCAGGCAAGGGCTGTGTAGTGTGCTGGGGCTATGAGAGTGGATGGACAGTCTCCTGAGCTGGTAGGGAGAGGGAAACCATAGGTAGGCAAGTATTACAGGTGGGGAGCACTAGGAGGGGGAGGCTCAAACCATCCCCCCAGTGGCTCCTCTGCTCTTGGGGTGAACACCAGAATCACTGGAAGTCCTACATGACCTCACCTCTGCCCGCCTCTGGGCCGCTTCCCACACCATCCTCCCTGGCTCTCCGCACACCAGCCACGCTGGCCTCCTCTCTCTCTTCCTCCAATAAGCCCTCCTTCCTTCTTCCTCCTCCTGGACCTCGCACATGCTGTTCCCTCTGCCTGGCACAACCACCCTCTTCCCTCCACACGTTCTTCAGGGTTTAGCTCAAACTTCACTTCCTCAGGAAAGCCTTACCTGTCACCCCCGCCCCTCGTACCAGGTTAGAGCCACCTGCTCCGTGCCTCACAGCTCCCCCACAGTCAGGAAGTTACATTTGTGTGTTTATTTGGTTAATTGTGGCATTCCCACAAAATTATAATCCTCGTAGAGTTAGGAAGTGTTTGTTGGGGTTACAGTTGCAGTGCCTGCACTCAGGATACTTACATTGTAATGGGGAGGAGAAGGGGAACAAATAAGCATTTAACAAGGTGGTATCAAATATAAGCTGTAAATTAAACACGCAGGGAGAGGTTAGTCTAGGGTGATGGGCGGAGGAGCAGAGACCTTCTTAAGACAGACCTTACGTTGGCCTCTTTGAGGGAGGGACATTAAAATCAGGCCCATCGAGAAAGCCAGGAACTGCATGGACTGGACACCGCAGAGCAATCTGACTCTGGGCATACTTCATACAACACTCATGAAGACGTGGAACTGCTGAGATCAGCAAAATCTTTGATTTAGGAAAAAAAAAAGTTAAAAAAAAAAAAAATAAACAAGGAAAAAAATATGCAGAGCCCGCTTGAGGAGCTGGTGGAGAATGCAGGGGTATTGGCCTGCCCCACCTCGATGGTTGCTAACAAGCCCACAGACAGGGGACTGGTGGTTTGATGGGTTGAGCCCTCTACCACGGGATTTGCCCTTGGGAAGACGGTTGCTGCAAAGGAGAGGCTAGGCCTCCCTATAATTGTGCCTAAAAGCCTCCTCCCAAATGCCTCTTTGTTGCTCAGATGTGGCCCTCTCTCTCTAGCTAAGCCAACTTGAAAGGTGAAATCACTGCCCTCCCCCCTACGTGGGATCAGACACCCAGGGGAGTGAATCTCCCTGGCAACGTGGAATATGACTCCCGGGGAGGAATGTAGACCTGGCATCGTGGGACGGAAAACATCTTCTTGACCAAAAGGGGGATGTGAAAGGAAATGAAATAAGCTTCAGTGGCAGAGAGATTCCAAAAGGAGCGGAGAGGTCACTCTGGTGGGCACTCTTATGCACAATGTAGACAACCCTTTTTAGGTTCTAATGTATTGGGGTAGCTGGTGGTAGATACCTGAAACTATCAAACCACAACCCAGAACCCATGAATCTTGAAGACAATTGTATAAAAATGTGGCTTATGAGGGGGGACAGTGGGATTGGGGGTGCCATGGGGATCACACTCCCCTTTGTCTAGTTTGTGGATGGATGAGTGGAAAGGTGGGGGAAGGAAACAAACAAACAGACAAGGGCGCCCAGTGTTCTTTTTTACTTTAGTTGCTCTTTTTCACTTTAATTATTATTCTGGTTATTTTTGTGTGTGTGGTAAGGAGGGTGTCGGGGATTGATTTTGGTGATGAATGTACAACTACGTAATTGTACTGTGAACAACTGAATGTACGATTTGTTTTGCATGACTGCGTGGTATGTGAATATATCTCAGTAAAATGAATATTAAAAAAAGGGTTATGCATGTTTTAAAAAGTTTGGAAACCATTATTTAGTAAATTCATGCTTCACTGCACTACAAATGGATATATAGTAATTTAATTCACCTGCATTTTAATTATTTGCTTTAAACAATGGTTACTGCTCATTAATCATTTTTAAATTTGTTTGTATCCTAAAACCATAACTAGCCTTTTGTATATTATATAAATACACAAGGGGTAGAAAAGCTGTATTTGCTGTAAATTAAACATGTT
The DNA here is from genome assembly GCF_015220235.1 of Choloepus didactylus. Classification (NCBI taxonomy): domain Eukaryota; kingdom Metazoa; phylum Chordata; class Mammalia; order Pilosa; family Megalonychidae; genus Choloepus; species Choloepus didactylus. The sequence continues at coordinate 10,268,549 of NC_051314.1, read as the reverse complement.
TATTTTTCCTGGGGGAAAAAAAAAACCCAGGCCCATCAACATGAACAGGTTAGGGTGGTCACGGCCTAGATATCCCTAAAGACTGGGAAAGTAATTAAACTAGAGGACAGGGTAGCAACAGACAAGATGGAATTTAACAAAGGATTATGAATACTGAATCTCTATATAAACTTATTTTTCTTAGTTGCTAGGATATTAGAATAGCTAGAAGGAAAGAACTGAAATGGTGGAACTGTAACCCATAGCATCCTTTGAAATTTGTTCTGTATATCTGTTAACTGCAATTTGAAAGCTATCACCTTTTTGTATATATACATCACAATAGGAAATAGGTGAAACTGTGGAACTATAACCCATAATATTCTTTGAAATTTGCTATTTGTTAAATTGCACTTGGAAAATTATCACTTCTATGTATATACATTATATTCTACAATAAAAATACATTAAAAAAAAAAAAACAAAAAAAAAACAGGCCCAGAATGACAAGAAACCTGGCAACAGTCAGGGACAGCGCTGTTTCAGGAAGAAAGCATAGCAAGTGCAAAAACCCCGCGGCTAGAAGGAGCTTGCTGCTTCAGAGGAACAGAAAGAGGCTGGAGCTTTATAAAGAAGGAAGAGCAATAGAAGATGAGGGCTGAGACATCAGCAAGCACCAGAACATGTGGGGACAAGGAAGAAAAACTAGAAAGAACATTCTGGCATCTGGGAGAAGAGAAAGCAGGCGCAAGAGTAGAAACAAAGGAACCAATTAAGAGTAAGGTAATTGACAGCACAGCTGAGAGCAGATGGAGATGGTGAGGAGAAGCGGATGGGCTCACCTGGGGGGAAGGAGGGCGGGCTTGGGGGTAACAAGCAGGGGAAGTGTGCAGAGAGATGAGCTCGCCCCAGTGGGAACAGACAGGCACATCGGGAAGCAGGGAGACGGACTCGCCCGGAGGTGGCCAGAGATGGGTCCGCCCCACGGTAGGATGGAAGGATACAGACACTTCCCAGGAGCAGTGTAAACGGCGACAGGCTAGTCCCGGGAGAGTGGGGACAGACTGAAGAAGGGCGACGCGCGGATCCTGGGCGTCCTGGGGAATGCACGACAAGCCGAAACCCAGGTTTCACGTCCACCCGCGTAGCCGCTCCCGGGGTCCCCGGTCGCTCCCGACCACCCCCGACCGCCGACCCCGAGACCTCTCACCTGAGTAGCCCGGCGGGCTCGGGATCGCCTCCTCGGAGGCCCGCGCCGCACGCTTCCTCCTGCGCGCCACCATCTTGCCGACCAGAAGCCGCGGGGGCCGCTGGGAACTGTATGGCGGCGCTGGCAGCGGGCGCGTTTCCATGACGACGGCGCCGCGTAGGCGTCACGCTCCCGCAGTTCTGAGTCCGCCTCTCCGCCCTCCGCGGTCCCGGGTCCAGCCTTCATTTGCTCGAAATAAAGTCCGCCCGTGAATGTGGGAGGAAATGTCCACGTTGGCGGGGCCCTTTCACGGGTCTTTCGTTCATTCATTCATTCACGTTAATTCACTCCACAAGTACCGGTGAGTCCTCCAGGCCCTGTCCGGAGCCCTAGGGATAGCGCAGTGAACAAAATCCTGTCTTCACGGCATTTATTCTCCAATGAGGAAGAGAGATAATAAACACGTAAAGAAGCAAATTATAAAGCCTATGTATTAGTGGCAACTGCTGAAGAGAAAAATGAGGAAAGTGGGGCGTGGGGGGTGCAATTTTAAATAGGGTGAGGTCCTCATGGAGGTGACGCAAAGCGCTCAGGTATGTAGGAGAAGAGTATTCTGGGCCGCGGGAGTGGCAGGTGCACAGGCCCTGAGGCTGGAGCCTGCCCGGTGTGGAGAGAAACAGCAAGCAGTGGGGGTGGCTGTGCACAGGAGGCCAGAGGAGGCATCAGGGGAAGGCGGTGGGGGGAGAGGATTGGCAGATCCCCTGCGATCGGGTAGATCACCAGAGGCACCTTAGCTATTCCTCTGAATGTGATGGAGGCCGCTGTGGGATTTTGAGCAGAGAGGAGTGATGTGTAAGCAGTATCACACTATCTGCTGTATGGCAATTAGACCATGGGAGGGCATGGGCGGCAAGGCTGTACCTCCCTTCTGCAGCCCTGGCCGCAGACGACAACCACACTGAGCTCTCCGTGGTGCCAGTGCCCCTTGCGGTGCATTCATTACTACTTTCGTGAAGGAAGCTTCCCATGGGCCCTCAAGGGGGCACAATCCCCTGGGTTCTCTCATCTTACGTGATAAATCTCTGTGGCACGTCCACCTCTCTGAGTCTTTGGCCCCTTCCTTGATACCCTGCTGAGATCGTTCTGTTATCTCTGTCTCACTCGCTGAGGACCACTGTTTCTTCACACTTCAAGGAGACTTCTCAGTAGCAGAACGGGACTGGTCCCAGGTGTTCTTGCCAGAATGTTATGCCCCAAGTCACGGGACAGTGGGTCCATATCTATAAACTCTTCCTTACCCCACTTTATATTCTACTCTCTCCACTCCAACACCTTCAGATCATTCTCAGGCACGTTTTCCTTATTCCTGCTGGTATACACTGGTCAGCTTCTGCAGAGATTTTGATGAGCTGTCTCTTTCCTCTCCTTTCCCCAGTGAGCCACGGGGAGACTTGATCTTAGTTATTTGTTTAGAACTGACAGGGGAAAGTGGGGGCAGATTCAAGGCAGGAAAGAAGAGGAAGCTGCTACCCTCTAGCAAGAGGGAATGGGCCACTTCTGCTGGCTCTGAGGGCTCATGGAAACCTGGGGTGTACTAGTCATGGTTCTCTGGGGAAACAGAATCAACAGGAGATATCTGTAAATATGAGATTTTATAAAAGTGTCTCACACAACTGTGGGGATGCACAAGTCCAAATTCTGCAGGGCAGTCTGTGAGCAGTCCTCCTGAGCTCCCCAGGAGAGACTGGCTGGCTGAAGAAGAAGTGAAAGTTCTCTCTCCTCCCTTAAATGTCTTCAGCTGATTGGATTAAATCCAACTGATTGTGGTCTCTTATTGCAGAAGACCCTCCTTAGCTGATTGTAGATGTAATCAGCCACAGATATAATCAATTGACTGATGATTTAATAAACAGCCTTCTAGTTTATTAACTGGCCACAAAATGTCCTTGCAGTAATGGTTAGGCTAGTGTTTGCTTGAGCAGACAGCTGGGCACCATCACCCACCCAAGTTGACACATGAACCTAACCATCACATGGGGATTCAAGATTCTCAAGTCCCATCTATCCAGATGTTCTCCTCCTAGGTCTCAGTGTCCCACTCCTTTCCTTCTGTGACCTTGACTTGTGCATAGACCTTAGCGGAGCTGTAGCTTGGCCTTGTTTAAAACACCACTGTACTCACCGCCCGGTTCCGGGCCTTGGCCAGCAGGCTGTTCTCTGGCTGCAGGAGATGAGAGTCTTTCTTTTTATTTTTTTTCTACTTTTTTTTATTGTGAAATATAACATATATACAGAAAAGTGGTAACATTGAAAGGATGATTTAACAAGTAGTTAAAGAGAAAATTTCAAAGAATGTTAAAGGTTACAATTCCACCATTTCAGTTATTTCCTGTTGTGAAATACAACATATATACCAAAAGGTGGTAACTTTCAAAGTACGATTTAACAAATAGTTATAGAGCAAATTTCGAAGCATGTTATGGGTTACAGTTCCACCATGTCAGTTATTTCCTTCAAGCTATTCTAGTACCCTAGAGACATATATATATATAGTCAGTATTTGTAATCCTTTGTTAAATCCTATCTTGTCAGTTGCTACCCCTCTTTCTCATTTGATCACTGTCTCAATCTTCAGGGATATCTGGGCAGTGACCACCCTAATTTGTTCATAATGGAAAGGGGTGTCAACATTTTGGGAAAGGGGGCTGCATCTGGTTGATGTTCTTGAAGAGGCTGTTGCCTCAGGGTTTGGGGACTTATCTGGCATAGGAACACTCAGGGGGATTGAAGTTTCTGACAAGTAAACCTAGTGAGTGAAACTTTTGTAGAATCTCAGATAGGGACCTAGGTACCCTTTAGTATTTTGGGGACTACTGTTGGTTAGAGCTTGGCATACTGTGGGCATCTGGAATATCTAGCTGGAGCTTGCATAAAAGTAACCTCCAGGTAGCCTCTTGACTCTATTTGAAATCTCTTAGCCACTGAAACCTTATATTGTTACCTTTCTTTCCCCACTTTTGGTCAAAAAGGCGTTCTCAATCCCTCAATGCCAGGGCGAGGCTCATTCCTGGGAGTTGTGTCTCACATCGCCAGGGAAATTCACTGTCCTGGGAGTCATGTCCCATATAGCAGGGAGAGTCTCTTTAAATACTGCTATGGAATCTTTCTGACTTGCACACTTTGCCAGGAGTTGATAGTTGGCTGCCCTGAGCCTGCTATTTTCTTCCTTCAACATATAGATGCCACTTTACAACAGTCAAGCAACCCTGCTTTCCTTATAATTACCATTCCCCTGGTATATCTCAAAAGTTAGAGATATCATTTAATTTAAGGCATTACTACAAGAGCAAAGATAGAATTGTCCTCAACCTGAAGTCACATAAATTTGAGCCTTGAATGAGTTTGATTCTCCATAAAGAAAAATTTCCTGCTCTTGAAGATTGTTAAACCTTATAGTTTTTTAATAGTTATATTCTCGACTATTTAATCAATTAATCAATCAACAAATGTTTACTGACCACCTACTACAATGTGTAAAGCACTGTGCTAAGCTCTTATGTAAGATACAATTTTTTTAAAAAGATAGCAGCCTTAGTCTTAAGAGCTCTGGATCTAATTGGACAGATAAGACATATACATGGGATGAGATAAGTGGCACTGCCAGACAGTCATTGATATGGGCCAAATGATTTGCTCAAATAGTAAGTGGGAGACCTAGCGGGGGCAGACTATTCTGAGCTGGGGCAGGTGAAGTAAATGAAATGAAGATTTAAGGTGGAGCCAACTGTATCCATCTTCTCTCTCACACACACAAAGGGAGTGCTCAGGGGTAAGCATACTGTGCTTTTATTTTTTGCCCTTAAATATTTAAAAAAAAATTCCATTTCTTCATTGTTTGCTCCCTCTACCCCATGCCCTGCACCCTCTCTCCCTCCTTTCCATCCTTTAATCCTTGAGCACTAGTCTGTTTAGGAATTGGAGTACCCGTCAGTTTCAACTGTCCTGGGGCACTCAAAAAATGTAGAAAATTTTGTGGCTCTTTCTGAGGAATTCCAGGACGTGTAGGTCTAGAACCACAGAAACCTATCAACAAAGGAGCTCTACAAGCCTCCTGGCTCCTGCTCCCCTGAAACAAGCCCTGCAGCAGGAAGCATGTCCTTCTGGCCCACTCTTAACATGGTGTGATGCTGTAAGGAGGGAAAAACACCTCTGGGTACCCTTCAACTTAGTCTAGTCAGAATTTAGATCTAAATCTCTCAGACTGTAATAGATTTTTCACCACTCATTGTTTGTGTGGAATGAGTTATTAAAGCTAGATGAAGTAGTTTGGTAAAAATTCTGACAGTACCAGTTTGAAGATCTAATTTCAAATTCAAGTGCAGGTTGCAGGGCAGGGACACTGGCTGCATATGTTGTAATGTCTTCCCCAGTTCTGTCCAGTGGACACCGAGGAAGAACAGGACCGGAGGGAAATGCCTTTATTAAGGGCTACTCTAGGAAATTACCCAGAAGTGGGTTGAGATGCAAAAGAGTCCGTGTTGGTTATTTTAGATTTATGTTATGTTCTGATAACAAATAGCAGCCAACTCAACTTGCCGGGAATTTAAATAAGGGGAACAAGGTTGTGTTTTCCAGGTTTGACTACCTTATGAGTTATAGCATGCTCTTTTTATTTCAAATAAAACAAAATTTTTAAAAAAAGTTAGAGATATCGCCTAAGCCAGTGCATCCCGTTCCCCATTGGGCTCCATCCCAGTGCAGAATGGATGTGTCTTGATGGTTGTGATGATTCTGTACACCATGTGTTCTCACTGCATGTGCCAGCTATCTATTGCTGTATAACGAATGGCCCCCAAACTTAATTGCTTAAAACAATACCCATTTTTGTTATTATATTTCATGATTTCATGGGTCAGGAAATTGGACAAAACTAAGTCCTAGGGTGGTTTCTTATGCAGCAATAGATAACTAATACAGAAATTGGAACCAGCAGTAGAGTGTGGCTATATCAAAAACCTAAAACTTGTGGCACTGGCTTTATGGGCAGAGGCTAGAAAGACTGTAAGAGGATGATTAGTGGAAGCTGAAAAGAGCAGTGAGGAAAGGAGGCTGGAAAAGGCATTACCACATTATATAGTGGCAGATCACTGTCCTCTGCAGGATTGTGGAAGAGTTAAAAAAATGCACCCTATGAACTAAGGAGATTTCCAGGCAAAATATTGTAAGTGCCAATTGGATTCTGGTAACTGCATATAATAAGACACTGCAAATGAGAGGTGAACTAAAGAAAGAACTGTTCAGTTTTCAAGCAGAACTTAGAGGAAATATAGAGGACCATATGGAATCTCTCCTACAAAAAAATTCTCTGAGTAATTAGAAATCAAGAAGTAAGAATCAAATCGAGAGCAGTGCCAGTAAAGCATGAGGCCTCAGGGTTAAGAGGGATCAGGCTGTGGCTATATGATCTTATTAAGACTTCAAAAAATTTAAGACAATGCCTCCTAGATCCACTCAGCTGGACAGAAGATCATCTAAGAGTCTTAGAGGCATTGTCCCAGAGAGCTGGACACAAGGTTTGGAGTCATGGAGTGAATTCTGGTTTCATAAAAACTCCAAGTTTTTATGAGAATTGTACTAAAGAAAGTGCCATCAGCTTGAACTAAAGGACTAGAAACACTGTAAAATAAAAAGAGGCCTCTGCCCCCAGCTTCCTACAGAGAGCAGGCAGAGAAAGCTACTCAGTTGAACACACAGGTAATTTTTTATGGAAAAGAAAAGATGACTCAGAGGATGGAGCTAAGAGCTATGAAGAGTGGACCAGGGAGCCATTGATTGTAGATCTGGAAACCAGGAGAACCCAAGAAAACTGTTATAAGCAATAAGAGAGTTCTATAAAGTTGTAAGGTGTAAAATTACAGTACATGCGAAACAAACATGCAGACACACACACACACACACACACACAAAACACCCAACAGTAGTTTAAAAAAAAAGATAATGGAAGAAAGACCCTAGGGACAAACTTAACAAGACCTTTGAACACCTACACAAAGAGAATTTTGAAACCACTCCTCAGGGACACAAAAGTAGACTTGAACACATGGAAAGATACACCATGTTTCAGGGTAAGAAGTCTCGGCATCATAAGGATGTCAATTTTCCCTAAGTTCACTTATAAATTTAAAATAATCCCAACAAAAATACCAGTAGGGTTCCCACAACTCGCCCCTCCCCCCGGGAAGTAGATAATCTAACTCACATGCAGAGAAAAATACACAAGTGAAATTAGCCTGGAAAATTCTCAAAAAGAAAAGTGATGAGGAGAAGTGGCCTTACCAGACATTAAACATATTACAGGATGGCACTGATGCATCAGACCAATGGATCAAAGTGAAACGTTCAGATATGACCCCCATACACCTGTGACTGGAGCATGTGATAAAGGCACCACCTCACATCAGTGGATATAAAGAAGGACTTTTTAATGAAAGGTATTGAGACAACTGGTAGCCACATGGAAAAGGATAAAACTGGATTCCTGCTCCATCAGATACCAGGATAAGCTCCAAATGGCTCATAAGTTTAAATATAAAGAAACAAATCTATTAAATATTTACAGCAGGACTTCTGGTCAACCAAGATGGTAATGTGAGATGCTCCAGGGCTCTGTTCCACCACAGAATCTTTGAACAACTAGCAAAAATTAGCAGAGCCATCTTTCTCAGAGCTCCGGAAAACAGTTAAAGGGTTGCAGTATCTGGACAGGTGCCGAATCAAGAAAAAGGCAACTTAAAAATGGTAGGAAAACCTTGTGGCGCCTATTCTAGCCCTTTCCCCACCCTTCCCCAGCTCGGTGTGGAGCCAACCTGCACCCTTGGCATGGGTCCCAGGCCTCAGTTCCAGAGGGAGCAGAATAACCCCTGTGCACACACTAGTGTGCATGTGTGTGTGTGCCAGTTAGCTGGTGGCAGCCTGGAAGCCTGAAGCAGGAAACTCATCTCTGGCTTGCTGTCCCAGAACTTGCCCTGCACACAAAAGCAGCTTGCAGACACCTAAATCAGTGTAAGAAACAACCAAATTGCCGCAGTCCTCCCTGTTTAGCATTTTTAATTATCCTGCAAAGAAATGCTTTAATGAGGGCCAAGCCTTAAGGTTGTTTATTGACATTGCACACTCAAGTCACTTTTCTCCAAAAAGGCTCCCCAGCCCAGTCCTGTCATTATGGGAAAAAATGAAAATCTGCTGAGCAGCAGGGGCTTTCAAAGACAGGTTGGAAGATTTGACACCTTAACTCAGCACTTCTGCTCTAACTTCACTTCAGGGAAAAAAAAAATATATGTGTATATATATGTTATTTTGAAATAACTATAGATTCACAGGAATTTGCAAAGATACTAAAGAAAGCTTCCACGTGCCCTTCACTCAGTTTTTCCCAATGGTTACATCTTGCATAACTATAATACAATCTCAAAATCAGGAAATTGGTGTTGGTACAAAGTGTGTATAAGTTCTATGTCGTTTCATTCCAAGTGCAGATTTAGGTAATTACAACTGCAATCATGATAAAAAAAAAATATATTCCATCACCTCAAACATCTCCCCTATTACTCACACTCATGCTCTCGCCCCACCTCACCACCCCTCACAACCTCTAAACTGTTTTTCACCTCTGTAATATAGTCATTTTCAGAGTGTTATATAAATGGAATCATACAGTAGGGGACCTTCTGAGATTGGCTTTTAGGACACTTTGGTTGTTTCCAGTTTTTACCTAACACAAATAAAGCGGCTATGAACAACAGTGTATAGGTTTTCGTGTGGACGTAAGTTTTCATTTCTCTGGGATACATTCACAGGAGAGTGGTTACTGGGTTATGTGCTAAGTATATGTGTTTAGTTTTTTAAAAGTCTGCCAGACAACTTTTCAGAGGGGCAATGCTATTTTACATTCCTACCAGCAATGAATGAGAGAGCCAGATTCTCCATACCCTCGCCAGCATGTCACTACTTTTTTTTGATAGATGTGTAGTGACATCTCAGGGTGGTCTTAACTTGCATTTTCCTCATGGTTATTATTTGAAATATTTTCATGTACTTATTTGCCATTCGTATATCCTCTTCAGTGAAATTTCTCTTCATATCCTTTATCAATTTTGTAATTGCATTGTATGTATTATTACTGTTGATTTTGAGAGTTCTTTACTTATTCTAGAAATGAATCCTATGTCAGAAGATGTGGTTTGCAAATATTTTCTCCTGGTCTGTAGCTTTTCTTTTCATCCTTTGCACAGTCTTGCACAGAATGAAATTTTGATGCAGAGCTATTGGTTTTTTCTTTTTATGGGTGAAGATATTGGTGTCATGTTTATGAAGTCTTCATAAAACCCTGAGTCCCAAAGATTTTCACCTATGATTTCTTCTTAAAGTTTATACTTTTACATTTTACATTTAAATGTATGCTTTATTGAGAAGAAATCCACAAACCATACAATCCACCCATTTAAAACATACAGTTCTAATGGTTGCTGTTTGAGTGATATATTTTTTTCCATCCTTTTACTCTCAACCTGTTTGTATCTTTGAATCTAAAGTGTGTCTCCTCTAGACAGAATAGAGTTTGAACTTGTTTTTTTGTCCAGTCTGACAAACTCAGTCTTTTGATTACATAGTTTGGTCCATACACATTTAATGTTATTATTAATATAGTTGGGTTTTTGTTTGCCATTTTACTTTTTGTTTTCTATATGTCTCATATATTTTTGTTCCTATATTCCCCCTTTATGCTTTCTTTTGATTTATGTGAACATTTTCTGGTGTAACATTTTAATTCCTTTGATGATTTTCCACTAATTTTTGTTTTTTTTCTTAGTGTTTGCTCTAGGGCTTACCATATATGTATATATTAAATTCTCAGAATCTACTTCAGTTTATACTAATTTAATTCCAGTGAGATATAGATATGTTATTCCTATATAGCTCTATTCCCTCTTCCCTTTTTAATGCCATTGTTTTACTTATCACATTTATATATGCTACAAAATTTATATAATTATTACTTTATATAATTGTATGTATTTTTAAAAAGCTCCAAGAATAAAGGAGAGCAAGTATATCTCTAAAGAGTTTGTTATATTGAAGTTCTTATTTACCACTTCTGGTTCTCTCTGTTTGCACCTGTGGTTTCAAGTTACCATCTAATATAATTTCCTCATTCCAATACTGCTTGGCTCCCACCCACCATCTTTGTGCTGTTTTTGTCAAATATTTTACATTTCTATATATTACAGGCCCAAGAATGTAATTATACATATATCATTTTATACAATCAGACAAGAGAAGGAAGCAGAAGAAATATGCCTTTATACTGTCTTTACATAATTACCTTTACTGGCACTCTTTATATTTTTATGTGGATGAAAATTACTATCTGGGGTCAGTTGGTTTTAGCCTGAAGAATTTTCTTAAGTATCTCTTGTAAGGCAGGTCTGCTAGCAATGCAGTCTCTCTGTTTTAGTTTACCTGAGAATGTCTTTATTTTGCCTCCATTTTTGAAAGATAATTGTGTTGGATATGAGGCTCATGGTTGACAGATTTTTTTTCTTTCAGCACTTTGAATATGTTATACCACTGCATTTTGGCTTCATTGTTTCTAATAAGTTAGCTGCTTATCTTTTTGATGTTCCCTTTTACATAATAATTTTTCTCTTGCTACTTTCAAGATTTTCTCTGTCTTTCACCATTTTTATATGCTGTGCCTGTGTGAAGCTCTCTTTCAGTTGATCCTACTTGGTATTTGTTGAGCTTCTTGGATGTGTATATTAATGCAGATTAACATAGATGAATTTGTTTTCCATCAAATTTGGGACATTTTCAGCTATTATTGTTTCAAATATTTTATGCTCTTTTTTCTCTCTTTCTACTGTACATATGGTACTCTCATTATGCATATGTTGGCTTGCTTAATGGTATCCCAAATTTCTCTGAGGCTCCATTAATTTTTCCTCTCTGTTTTTGGATTCCATCATCTCTACTGATCTATCTTCAAGTTTTCTATTCTTTCTTCTGCCAGTTCAAATCTACTGTTGAGACCTGTAGTGAATTTTGTATTTCAGTTATTATACTTTTCAACACCAGAATTTCCATTTGGTTTCTTTTATGAGAAATAATTTTCATATCTTTAATGATGTACTCTATTTGATGAAACATTGTCATCAAACCTTCCTTTTCTTCTTTAAGCACAGTTACCTTTCACTCTCTGAACATTTTTTTTGTTTGTTTGTTTCAGTTCTCTTATTATGTTCACAATGTTGTTGTGGATTTCTTTTTTTTTTAAAAAAATACTCATTTTATTGAGATATATTCACATACCACGCAGTCATGCATAACAAATCGTACATTCGATTGTTCACTGTACCATTACATAGTTGTACATTCATCACCAAAATCAATCCCTGACACCTTCATTACCACACACACAAAAATAACAATAATAATAATTAAAGTGAAAAAGAGCAATTAAAGTACAAAAGAGGGGTGCCTTTGTCTGTTTGTTTGTTTCCTTCCCTTATTTTTCTACCTATCCATCCATAAACTAGACAAAGGGGAGTGTGGTCCATATGGCTTTCCCAATCCCATTGTCACCCCTCATAAGCTACATTTTTATACAATTGTTTTCAAGATTCATGGGTTCTGGGTTGTAGTTTGATAGTTTCAGGTATCTACCACCAGCTACTCCAATAAAAAGGTTTGTCTATATTGTGGATAAGAGTGCCCACCAGAGTGACCTCTCGGCTCCTTTGGGAATCTCTCTGCCACTGAAGTTTATTTCATTTCCATTCACATCCCCCTTTTGGTCAAGAAGATGTTCTTCATCCCACGATGCCAGGTCTGCATTCCTCCCCGGGAGTCATATTCCACATTGCCAGGGAGATTCACTCCCCTGGGTGTCTGATCCCGCGTAGGGGGGAAGACAGTGATTTCACCTTTCAAGTTAGCTTAGCTAGAGAGAGAGGGCCACATCTGAGCAACAAAGAGGCATTCGGGAGGAGGCTCTTAGGCACAATCGTAGGGAGGCCTAGCTTCTCCTTTGCAGCAACAGTCTTCCCAAGGGCAAATCTCGTGGTAGAGGGCTCAACCCATCAGACCACCAGTCCCCCATGTCTGTGAACATTTTTATAATGATTACTTTGAAGTTCTTCTCTGTTAAATCTGACACCTGGGACCCCCGACAAGCGGTTTCCATTTCCTACTTTTTTTCCTGTGTATGGGTCACATCTTTCTTGTTTCTTTGCATGTCTTATTGTATTATTGAAAACTAGATATTTTAGATAATACATTAGCAAATCTAGACACTGATTTCCCCCACCCCAGAGCGTGTTGTTTGCCTGTTCATTTTTAAGTGACTTGGCTGAACCATTTTAGTGAAGAATTTCCCTTACAGTATGAAGCCTCTGATGTCGTCACTCTTCAGAAGACACATTAGGCATATGCAGAGTCACCCTGGGATGGCAGTGTTTTAGCCAGGCTTTTTTTAAAAAAAAACATCTCTTTTCCTTACCTCTATGTTAAGCTCTATGCCTCTGTTGGTATCACACCCAGATGTTAAGTTCCACTATTGCTGGGTTGTTTTTCACAGTGCCCTGGGGCATAAATTGCTCCACTGTCTAATCCAGTTAAATTCAGGTTCAATTATAGGGTTGGTTATGGGGCCTGTCTGAACTTGTTGTGACCCAATGAAGGCTCTTCTTGATGTCTCTTTCCATGGTTCTCTCTGGTAAACTAGTTGGTGTATGGTTTAACTTGCTCTCATGAAGCTACCAGCTTCCTCTTAATTACTTACCACCAAAATCTTATTATTTTGGGGGAACTTTTTTAGGCTTGAGCTTCTCCACATTCTGTTTCAAATAAAGTCAGTTAATTTAGACAGCACTTTGGGGCTTTCTGTTCTTATGGCTTGCCTCTCCCTATGGGAAAAATCTCTAAACCAGTGCTCCAGAGCTGGGGCCAGGGACAGTCACCAACTTCTTTCCCAGTGACACCCCTGTTTTATGAGCATGGCACTGGTGGGCACAGTAGACTCTGGAATTCTTGACTTGCTTTTCTTGGCATGAAACCTCCACAAGCTGGAACTAGGGCAATAAGGACCCCCGTGTTCTTGGCCTATTATGGCTGGAGTAGAGCTTTTGCCCTATAAGTGGTAGCTGGGTGGAGGAAGGGAGTCCCAGACCTCTCAGCCTCATTTGCCTGGAGTTTATGGAGGTGCTGAGAAATGCTGGTGGCTTGACTGGGAGCTGAGAGGAAAGAAAGTCCTGGGATGGGGCAGGGAGGAAACAGATCATAGTTCAAATGCCATAGACCCTTGCTGTTCTTACTGTTGTTGTAGATTTCCTTGCATAAGTATTTTTTATTTTCTGCTTGCCCTTAGGATAATTTCCAGATACTTTAAATGGTTGTGTTTTGTTTTTGTTTTATAACTTTCACCAGTTACTGTTTTGGTGGGGAAAATGGCTTGCAGAATTCCTCACATTGCCATTCCAGGAGAGGAACCATCTATGATCCATTTTTAGTTAATTTTTGTACAAGTAATGAGATTTAGGTAGAGGTTCAATTTTTTTTTTTGCCTTTGGTTATCTGGCTATTGCAGCAAGTACCATTTGTTGAAAATACTATCCTTCCTCCATCGTATTGCTTTTGCACTTTTGTCAAAAATAAATTGGCTGTACCTGTGTGGAGTTATTTCTGTGTTCTTTATTCTTTGATCTATGTGTCTATCTCTCTACCAACACCATGCAGTCTTGATTACTGTTCCTGTAATAAATCTTAAAATCAGATAGTGGGGAGAGGGAAGATGGCGGCATAGAGAGGAGTGGAAGCTAAGTAGTCCCCCTGGAACAACTGAAAAAAAAAAAAACAGAAACAACTAGTAAATGATCCAGAATAACTGTGGGGGGGGGGGAAACGAGACCGTCCACTCATCATACACCAACCTGAATTGGGAGGAATGCCCGAGATCACAGCATAAAATCTGTAAGTAAAACCTGCGGATACAAGTCATGAGACCCCCTCCCCCATAGCCCGAGCTGCAAAGCCTCGTGGTGCCAGAGAGAAGCTTTCTCCCGGCAAGCGAATATAGCTCAGCTGAGCTCCAGCTGGGTTTTAAGTAGCAAGTGTGAACTGCTCACTACAGGTACGAATCCCCAAAAAATAGAGGCTTTGGGTGACAACTGACCTCAGAGAGCCAGAGGGTTGCCTTGGACTAGGTCTGAAGAGGACTGTTTCTTTTTTGCCTCAGTGGAGAAAGCCCCAGCCATTTTCAGTTCCCAGTGCTGTGACTCAGAGAAGGGTGGAGATAGCATAAGCAGAGAGAGAGAGAGACCATTGAAATGCTAATGACCTCCCCCTAGGGGGTTTATCTTCTCCAAGAGGAAAGGGGTGGGGCCCTTTCCATTCAGAACCAGACTCCAGAGCCTGGGGGAACATGGCCACACCTCCTCACACCAGTCAAGAATTATAGGCTAAAAAGGAGAAAAAAAGGCATGACTTGCAGCCATCTCCCCGGCAGGCGGGGGGACTCCTGCCTGGGGCTGAACCCACAGCACAGAGCTGCACCAAGAAACCCAGTGTGACAGGGAGTCCTTCCCGCAGCACCACTCACAGCACAGTATCGGCCATGGACACTGGCCTTGAATACACCCACGGCTGATTGTCCCAGAGCTGGGAGGGCGAAGCTGTGTGGAAGGGGGAAGTTAACGTGTCCCATTCAACCATCTTTGAAGTGGGCTGGGAACGCCCCTGCACAGCCCGGTGTCCCAGGGCTTCCCTGGAGGCCGGCACGCACTTGTGACATGGCATGGCGCTCCCTCCCTCAGCAGAGGTCCTGGAAGAGCACATCAGGGAAGGGGAAACCACTCGGAAATCCCAGGGAACCTACGTTAATACCAAGGGCTTTTGGGTCAGTGGCAGAGAACAGCCTTAAATCTCTGGGAACACCTGGGAGGTTTGATTATTAAAGCTGCCCTTCCTCCCTAACTGCTCAGACACATGCCCCTCATTTGGGGCGGATGGCACCGACAGCACACCCAAATTAAGTGCACCAAGTGGACCCCACAGGGGTCAGATCCCCACACACCAGAAAGACAGGGTGGGGGAGAGCTGACTTGTGGGGAATTGGTGACTCATGGATGCCATCTGCTGGTTGGTTGGAGAGAGTGTACACCACCAAGCTGCAATTCTGACAAACTAAAGATCAAGTAAAGCAAATGGCAAGAGGCCAAAAACAACAGAAAATCTTAAACTTATGATAAAACCAGATGATATGGAGAACCCAAACATAAACACCCAAATCAAAAGATCAGAAGGCACACAGTACTTGGCACAATTAATCAAAGAACTGCAGACTGGCAACGAGAGCATGGCACAGGATATAAAGGACATGAAGAAGAGCATGGCACAGGATATAAAAGACATGAAGAAGACCCTAGAAGACCATAAAGAAGATATTGCAAGAGTAAATAAAAAAATAGATCTTATGGAAATAAAAGAAACTGTAGGCCAAATTAAAAGACTCTGGATACTCATAATACAAGATTAGAGGAAGTTGAACAACAACTCAGCCTCCCTGAGGACCACAGAACAGAAAATGAAAGAACAAAAGAAAGAATGGGGAAAAAAATTGAAAAAATTGAAATGGATCTCAGGAATATGATAGATAAAATAAAACATCCAAATTTAAGACTCATTGGTGTCCCAGAAGGGGAAGAGAAGGGTAAAGTTCTAGAAAGAGTATTCAAAGAAATTGTTGGGGAAAACTTCCCAAACCTTCTATGCAATATAAATACGCAAAGCATAAATGCCCAGCAAACTTCAAATAGAATAAATCCAAATAAAACCACTCCAAGACATATTCTGATCAGACTGTCAAATACTGAAGAGAAGGAGCAAGTTCTGAAAGCAGCAAGAGAAAAGCAATTCACCACATACAAAGGAAACAACATAAGACTAAGTAATGACTACTCAGCAGCCACCATGGAGCCAAGAAGGCAGTGGCATGACATATTTAAAATTATGAGAGAGAAAAATTTCCAACCAAGAATACTTTATCCAGCAAAACTCTCCTTCAAATTTGAGGGAGACCTTAAATTTTTCACAGACAAACAAATGCTGAGAGATTTTGCTAATAAAAGACCTGCCCTACTTCAGATACTAAAGGGAGCCCTACTGGCAGAGAAACAAAGAAAGGAGAGGGAGATATAGAGAATTTTAACAGACATATATAGAATATTACATCCCAGGTCACCAGGACACACATTCTTCTCTAGTGATCACGGATCTTTCTCCAGAATGGACCATATGCTGGTACATAAAAACAAGCCTCAATAAAAAAAAAATGTATTTGTTCAAAGCACATTTTCTGACCACAATGGAATACAAATAGAAGTCAATAACCATCAGAGACTTGGAGAATTCACAAACACCTGGAGGATAAAAATGAGGGGGAGATGAAAACATTCCTGGATAATCAAAAGCTGAGGGACTTCATCACCAGTAACCAGTCCTATAAGAAATGCTAAAGGGAGTTGAGCAGGCTGAAAGGAAGGGACACTAAATAATTGACTGAAACTACATGAAGAAATAAAGATTTTCAGTAAAGATTACATGGTAAATATAAATACCAATACTACTGTATTTTTTATTTATAACTCCACTATTTACTTCCTACAGGATCTAAAATACATAAACTGTAATGATAAATTAGTGATTTTGGACTCAATGTAAAATATGTAATTTTTGACAAGAACTACATATTGGTGGGGGAATGATGGAGTATAGGAACATAGTTTATGTGTCATTTTAAAGTTAAGTTGGTATCAAAGAAAAACAAGATTGTTATAGATTTAAGATGTTAGATTTAAGCCCCACGGTAAACACAAAGAAAGTATCAGAGAATATGACCATAGAGATGAAAAGTAGAGTATGGGTTACAAGAAATTGGGGAACGGGCAATGGGGAGTTAAGAAATGAGAGTAGGGTTTCTGTTTGGGCTGAAGGGAAACTTCTAGAAATGGATGGTTGCAACAACATTCTAAACGTGATTAATCCCACAAATGGAATGCTAGGGAGGGGGTGGAATGGGAAGGTTTAGGCTATATATATGTTTCCACAATTAAAAAAAAAAAGTCTAAATAGATGACAATTAAATGCCAAGGATGATCCTGGATGGGATCTGAGGATGGAGAAGAGGAGGTTCAAAGGGACACAGATTGGACACAAGGAAAAAAAAAAGGAAATATAGAATGTAAGCTTTATATCAATGTTGAATTTCTTGAACTTCTTAGCTGCGCTTAATGAGATTGCATAAAAGAATGTTCTTGTGCATGGGAAAGGTATATGTGAATTATAGTGTTTGTTCAAAGATATATGCAGCTTGCTCTCATATGTTCAGAGGACAGAGCAATAGATGATGGATGGTAGATAGGGAGGGAGGGAGGGAGAGAGGGAGGGAAAGAAAGAAACAGTGGTGTGACAGGATGTTAAAGGTGGTGGATCGGGGTATCGGGGGAGGGGGGTTGGGGTATGCTGGAATTCTATGTATGGGGTTTGTACTGTTTTTGCAAATGTTCCTGTAAGATTGAATTTATTTCAAAATACAATTGATTAAATTAAAAAAAAATCAGATAGTGGTTCTTCTCACTTTATCCTTCTTTTTCAAAATTATTTTAGCTACTCTAGTTCCAATGCCTTTACATATAAATTTTAGAATAATCTTGTTTACATGTACAAAAAATATAGCTGAGATTTTAATAGGAATTGTGCCGGTTTGAATGAATTATATCCCCCAGAAAAAGCCATATTCTTTGATGCAGTCTTGTGGGGCAGACCTTTTGGTGCTGATTAGATTTGCATGGAAATGCGCCCCACCCAACTGTAGGTGATAACTGATGAGATATTTCCATGGAGGCATGGCCCTAGCCATTCAGGGTGGGCCTTGATCAGTGGAGCCATATAAATGAGCTGACAGGCAGAGGGAACTCAGTGCAGCTGTGAGGAACATTTTGAAGAGGAGCTACAGCCAAGAGGGATACTTTTAAGAAAGCACAGGAGCTGCAGATGAGAGACAGTTTGAAGATGGCTGTTGAAAGCAGACTCTTGCTCCGGAGAAGCTAAGAGAGGACAAATACCCCAAGTGCAACTAAGAGAGTGACATTTTTGAGGAACTGCAGCCTAGAGAGGAACATCCTGAGAGAAAGCCATTTTGAAATCAGAACTTTTGAGCAGACGCCAGCCACGTGCCTTTCCAGCTAACAGAGGTTTTCCGGACATCGTTGGCCATCCTCCACTGAAGGTCCCTGATTGTTGATGTGTTACCTTGGATACTTTATGGCCTTAAGACTGTAACTGTGTAACCAAATAAACCCCCTTTATAAAAGCCAATCCATTTCTGGTGTTTTGCATTCCAGCAGCATTAGCAAACTAGAACAGGAATCATGTTAAACCTGTATGTCACTTTGGAGAGAATTTATATCTTTGTAATATTGAGTCTTCCAAGCCATGAACACAGTATGATTACTTATTTAAACCTTCTTTGATTTCTTTGTCACCATTTTATAATTTTCAGCATCAAGTTCCATACATATTTTGTTAGATTTACAACTGAGTATTTCTTTTGAGTGAGTAAATTTTGTAAATTTTGAGATACTGTAAAAAAACAAAATTTTAAAACTGGGATTTCCATTTGTTTGTTGCTGGTTGTTTTAATCTGCTAAGCTGCTTAAAGCTGATACCATGATATAGTTTTAGTTTAAACAATGGAAATTTATTAGCTTAGAAGCTTACAGTTTTGAGGCTTTGAAAATGTCCAAATCAAGCCATCATCAAGGCAATGCTTTCTTCCCCAAGACCAGCTGCTGGTGATCCTCGGCTGCTCTGCCATGTGGCAAGGCACATGGCGGTATCTGCTGGTCTCTCCCTTCTCTTCCAGGTTAGATTGCTTTCAGCTTCTTGCCTCTATGGCGCTCGCTCTCTCTCTCTCTCTCTCTCTCTCCCTCTCCCTCTCCCTCTCCCTCTCCCTCTCTCTCTCTCTCTCTCTCTCTCTCTCTCTCTGTGTATGTATTCATCCTATTTACAAAGGACTCCAGTAAGTGGATTAAGACACATCCTGATTTAGGTGGTTCACAACGTAACTGAAGTAAACACATCAAAAGGCCCTACTTGAAATGGGTTTATACCCACATGTTTTCCTGGGGTACATACAGCTTCAAACTACCACACTAGTATGTAAAAAGAGGATTGATTTTTAATGTTCATTTTTTATTCTACAATCTTGCTAAACTCACTTATTAGTTCTAGGAGATTTTGTTGTTTTTGTTTTTGTTTTTTGTTTTTGTAGATTCCTTGGGATTTTCTACAGACCATCATGTAATCTGCAAGTAGGGACAGTTATTAACTCTTCCTTGCTTTTCTGTTTGCCTTTTATTTCCTTTTCTTGCCTTATTACACTGGCTAGAACTTTGATACTATATTGATTAGCAATGGTGAGGGTGGACATCTGTGCCTTGTTCCCAATTTTGGGAGAAGGGGAAGTATTCCATCTTTCATCAAATATAATGTTAGCTATAGGGTTTTTGTAGATGCTCTTTATCAAGTTAAGGAAGATCCTCTCTATTATTCTGGTTTTCTAAGTTATTATTATTATTATCATGAATGGGTATTGAATTTTGTCATATGCTTTTGTTCCATCAATTAATATGATGAGGTGATTGTTCCTCTCTAGTCTGTTAGTATGATGGATTACATTTTCAAATATTAAACCAGCCTTGAATCCCTGAAATAAACCCCACTCTGTCATGATGTTCAATTATATTTATATATTGCTAAATTGTTTGCTCATATTTTGTTAAGGATTTTTGCATCTATTTTCATGGAGGATATTGGTATGTAGTTTTCTTTGCTTGTAATGTCTGCCTGGTTTTGGCACAAGGATATTACTGGCTTCATAAAATGAACTAGGAAATGTTACCTCTTCTTCTATTTTTTGGATAAGGTTGTGTAGAATGGTGTTAATTATTTAAACATTTGGTAGAATTCTCCACTAAAAACCATCTGGTACATCCTAAAGTAATTTGGGAAGAGAATAAAAATATGTTTGCAGGGCTGCTCTGAGAAACTGGGGGAAATGCGTAAATGTTGGACTTCCCCACCTGGGTTATTACTGATATTCTCACAAACATTGAGAACTAACAATTTATTAGGTCGAGCCTTTGATCTTGGGGCTTGCACTTATGAAGCTTGTTACTGCAAAGGACTGGCTAACCCTACTTATAATTGTGCCTAAGAGTCTCCTCCAGAGAACCTCTTTGTTGCTCAGATGTGGCTTCTCTCTCTTTAAGCCCACTCGGCAGGTGAACTCACTGCCCTCCCCCCTGCATGGGACACGACTCCCAGGGGTGTAAATCTCTCTGGCAACATGGGAAATGACTCCTGGGGATGACCCTGGACCTGGTATCATGGGCTTGAGAAAATCTTCTTGACAAAAAGGGGCAAAATAAAGTTTCAGTGGCTGAGAGATTTCAAATGGAGCCAAGAGGTCACTCTGGAGGGCATTCTTATGGGCTGTATAGCCTTGATTCTTGAAGACAATTGCATAACTATGTGACTTACATGGTGTGGCTGTGTGATTGTGAAAACTTTGGGGCTCACACTCCCTTTATCCAGTATATGGATGGATGAGTAGAAAAATGGGGACAAAAACTAAATGAAAAATAGGGTGAGATGGGGGGCGTACCAGTTTGAATGTATTATGTTCCCCAAAATGCCATTATCTTTGATGCAGTCTTGTGTGGGCAGATGTATTAGTATTGATTAGATTGTAATTCTTTGATTGAGTGTTTCCATGAAGATGCAACCTACCCAAATGTAGGTGATAACTCTGATAGATAATTTCCATGGAGATGTGGCCCTGCCCACTCAGCTTGGGCCTTGATTAGTTTACTAGAGCACCATATAAGCTCAGAGAGAAGAAGCAAGCTAGCTACAGTGAAGAGGGACACTTTGAAGAATGCACAGGAGCTGAGAGGAGCTACAGCTTACAGAGACATTTTGCTTCGAAAACAGTCTTTTGCTCCTGAGAAGCTAAGAGAGGACAAATGCCTCAAGAGCAACTAAGAGTGACACTTTTGAGGAGCTGCAGCCTAGAGAGGAACATCCTGGGAGAAAGCCATTTTGAAACCAGAACTTTGGAGCAGACGCCAGCCACATGCCTTCCCAGCTAATAAAGGTTTTCCAGATGCCATTGGCCATCCTCCAATGAAGGTACTGGATTGTTGATGACTTACCTTGGACACTTTATGGCCTTAAGACTGTAACTTTGTAACCAAATAAACCCCTGTTATAAAAGCCGTTCCATTTCTGGTGTTTTGTGAAAAGGCAGCATTAGCAAACCCTAACGGGGGGAATGGAATGCTTTGGGTGTTCTTTTTTAATTGTATTTTTATTCTTTTTGGAGTAAGGAAAATGTTCAAAAATTGACTGGGAGATGATGAATGAATATGATGGTACTGTGAACAGTTGATTGTACACTGTGGATGATTGTATGGTATGTGAATATATCTCAATAAAACTGAATTTTAAAAAACCACCCGGGCCTGTAAATTTCTTTTTCTGGAGTTTTTAAGTTACAAATTCAATTTTCTTAATAATTGTGTGGCTATTCAAATGATACCTTTCATATTGGATGAATTGTGGTAGTTTGTGCTTTTTAAGGGATTGGTCCATGTCATCCATGTTGTCAAATGTATGCATGTGGAGTTGTTCAGAGTTTCCCATTATTTTCATTTTGATGTCAACAGAGTCTGTGGTTTATACACCCTGATTCATTCCTGATATTCATAACTTACATCTTCCCTCTTTTTGTTGTTGTCAGTTTACCTAAAGGCTTGTCAATTTTATTGATGTCTTCAAAGAGCTAGCTTTTTGTTTCATTGATTTTTCTCTATTGGTTTTGTTCTCAATTTCATTGATTTTGGCTCTTTATTTCCTTTCTTCTGTTACTTTGGGTCTGTTTTGCTCTTCCTTTTCTAGTTTCATGAGGTGGGAGCTCAGATTTTTGATTTGAGAACTTTCCTCTTTTCTAACATAAACATTTAGTACTATAAATTTTCTTCTCATTGCTGCTTAGCTACATCCTACAAATTTTGATATGTTGTATTTTCATTTTCCTTCAGTTCAATGCATTTTAAAATTTTCCATTGAGACTTTGTCCTTGACCTAGGGATTATTTAGAAGTGGATTGTTTATTTTCTATGTGTTTCTAGATTTTCCTGTTATATTTCTGTATTGATATCTAGTTTGATTCCCATATGATCAGTGAAAACTCAATAGGATATCGTTTCTTTTACGTATGCTGAGGTTTGTTTTATGGTGCAGGATATGGTCGATCTTGGTATAAGTTCCGTGGCTGTGTGAAAAGAATGTGTATTCTGGGCAGAGTATTCTATAAAAGTTGATTGGATCCTGTTGGTTGAAGGTGTTGTTGGATATTTTCTATTTCCTTGCTGATTTTGTCTAGTCCTATCAATTGTTAAGAGAGGATGCTGAAGTCTCCAACTATAATTGTGGACTTGTCTATTTCATCTTTCAATTCTGTCAGTTTTTGACTGACACATTTTGCAGCTCTGGTGTTTGCTAAATATGCCTTTAGGATCACAATGTCTTCTAAATGGACTGACCCTTGTTTCCCATTATGTAAGGTCCCTCTTATTTTCTTGGTAATTTCTTTGCTCTGAAGTCTAATAATATATCTGGTATTAATATAGCCACTCCTAATTCTTTTAGTTAATTTTGCATGGTATATATTTTTCCATCCTTTTACTTTCAACCCACCTATAGTATTATATTTGAAGTGAGTTTCTTGTAGGCCGAAGTTAGATCATGTTTTTCATCCACTTGGCCAATCTCTTTTAATTGGTATATTTAGCCATTATAGTTAATGTAATTGATATGTTAGGGCCTAAGTCTGCTATTTTTTGTTTGTTTGTTTTCTGCTATTTTGTTTTGTTCATTTTTTCATTTTTGTTTTCATTTGTTTGTTTTTCTGCTTTCCTATGGGCTACTTGAAGATTTTTTAGAATTCGATTGTGGTTTATCTATAGTGGTTTGGGGTGTATTTTTTTATTTTTATTTTTTAGTGATTGCTCTAACACAATGTACTGTTATCCACATTTTACAATTTGAGTGTGGTGTGGAAACCTTACTTCTCTTTACATCCCTTTACCCTCCCCCATTTATAAAATAATCTTAAATATTTCCTCTGTACATCGAGAACCACATCACAGTGTTACAATTTTTGCTTCAACCACCAAACTTAATTTTGAAAACTAAAGAGGAGAATAAAACATTATTGTATTTACCCATAATTTTACTGTTTCCTTCCTAATATTACAAATTTCCTTCTTTTATCACTTTCTTTCAGTTTAGAGAACATCTTTTATCCGTTTTTTTAGCGTAGGTCTGCTGTCAACAAATTCTGTTTTCCTTCATTGGACATTGTCTAAATTGCCTCTTTATTCAAAAGTTTTCAGTTGCTTTTATCTCCCTAGGAGGTAAGTAAACCAAACAGACACAGAGATTTTGTGCTTCAGAGATAGTGTTGAGGCCTGATGATAAGGCAGGTCTTACAGCTGGACTCTCCAGAAACAGATTTCTCTGTATCCAAAGGCTGTTTTTCTTTCAGCTACCAGATTGGGCTGTGATAAAAATAGTTCTCCACCTTTTGTTTTCCACTCAAGACCTCAAGACAAGAAATGACAAGAAATCACAAGTCAGTTCTTGATAATCTGTGCTGTAGATTTCTACTCCATGTCTCCAACTCTTTTGGTGTTCAAGGAAAACTCCGTTTTTCACAGATTCTTTGAGATGCTGACAGGTCAGCCTCAGCATGGCTGAGGTAGTCTGTAAACAGGACAAACACTACAAAAAAAGAGCTTTCTTTAAAATTTCTTTTTATTTTGAGCACACTGGGGTTAACTATATTGCTGGAAAAACATCAAAAATGATATATTTCTTTTGAGGCTGTTATTGTTTTGATTTTTTGTTTATTTCTTCCATTTGGATTAACATATGCTACTACAAAAAAATGAGATATCACTTCTACCATGTCAAAAGAAACTAATAGCCAATGTCTGTCAATGTCCCCAAACTATTTCTCATCAAGTCAGGATTAACACTGATACTGAGTGAGGAAACTGCTCCATTTCCAAAGAGATCTATTCGACAAGCCACATGTAAAAAGACATTTAGGGGCCACCATCCAAATAGTTCCATTTGTAAATGCTCCATGATTTATGAGAAGTTTGAGAACTACTGCCTGATGTACTAAGAATTCTGTATTCTGTGAAAACTGTTTCATTCCAAACCTGTTAACTTTTTCCAAACATCCAGAGAATGGTTTCACTGTTGAAGGTGCATGTGACAGAGTCTGTTTCCATCTGCACCTATCTTCTGTTATCATCCCTGGACATTGACAAAATTTTAAACCAGCCACCAGAATTCTTTTCAAGTTTAACCATTTTCTCAGTTTCTGTGAATTCATTTTCTGTCTTGTCTAACTGAACTGCTACAAATAGTTTGAAGACTTCCAACATCTAACTTCACATCAGAAAGAAGTGTTGCTTTTCACCACTGGAATTTACTAGTGTTTAGAGTTTAGGTTCCCAACTGCCACAGGGAATAAAAGGATATTAGCATGTAGTTTTTAACTACATCATGCTGTGTAGATGCTATCGTCCAGATGAACTTGATATACAGGCTGATGGGTTGACTGACACCTAGTATAATACAGACTGCAGAGGTTTTTCATGCTGATGTCAAAGTTTTATTACATTCTGGGTATGAATGGCATTTGATAATTTTTTTTTACATTATGAGTTTATTTATCTAAATATGGGTTGATTGAGCAACTAGTTGATTGGGGTTACCCTTTGTTCTAGTTTGCTAATGCTGCCGGAATGCAAAACACCAGAAATGGATTGGCTTTTATAAAAGGGAGTTTATTTGGTTGCAGAGTTACAGTCTTAAGGCCATAAAGTATCCATCAACAAATGGTACCTTCACTGGAGGATGGCCAATGGTGTTCAGGAAATCTCTGTTAGCTGGGAAGGCACATGGCTGGCATCTGCTCCAGAGTTCTGGTTTCAAAATGGCTTTCTCCTAGGCTGCAGTTCCTCAAAAATGTCACTCTTAGTTGCTCTTGAGGTGCTTGTCCTCCTTAGCTTCTCTGGAGCAAGAGTCTGCTTTCAACAGCCGTCTTCAAAATGTCTCTCATCTGCAACTACTCTGTTTCTGTGCATTCTCCAAAGTGTCCCTCTTGGCTGTAGCTTCTCTTCAAAATGTCACTCTCAGCTGCACTGAGTTCCTTCAGTTGGTCAGCTCATTTATATGGCTCCAGTGATTTAATTTAGACCCAGCCTGAATGGGTGGGGTAACATCTCTATGGAAATCACCCAGTCAGAGTCATCACCCACAGTTGGGTGGGGCGCATCTCCATGGAAACACTCACAATCTAATCAACACTAATACATCTGCCCATCAAAGATAATGGCATTTTGGGGGACATAATACATTCAAACTGGCACACCCTTAAAAAAAAATTTAAGTTTTCTCGATGTGAACCTTAAAGGTTCAGGGAAGTAAGTTCATTTATTAAATTCTCTGTTGGGAGAACAAAACTTCTATCCCTAACACTTTGTTACCTTTGATTTTTCAAAGGGCCTTCATCAGTGGTTGTGCCTCAACTAGAATTTATAGGACTTTGGGTTGCTATATACTTGGCATTTATAAAATCAGAAGTGTCATAAATAAATTTATTTATTTAATTATACTGCCAGTCTTTTTTACTGGTCTGATTATTTGGTGCAGTCATTAAAGCTGGATTGTATGAGAATAAAGCAAGGACAAGAGCTGATCTAGTTTGCTGCATCTAAGCAAACAATTTTGATGGCTGATGAGCCTTTCCATTAGGGTTATATGAAGTGATAAGAACTTTATTAGTTGTTTTCTTTATGAAAATAAAGAAACCAGTTCTTCCAAGGAAGTTGAAAAGGCTTGCTATAGATGTTCGTGTCAGGTAGTTCTGACAAACCTCCCAGTGCTGTAGCCCATAATGAGGTGTCCCAGGGACAAATGCAGATGGACAGGGCCCTCCCTTATCTCTTGTGGATCTCTCATTTGGAGAAAGAAAACCTAGAGCAAGAGAATGTAGGTGTGCCATTTACAGGAAAGGGCTCAATTTGGATCCCTTGATAGCTGATTTGAAATTTCTTTCAGTTTCATACCATCCAACTTTTATTATTATTGTTATTAACCATCTTGGTCTTCCCCATTTTTTGCTGTTCTCCTTATAGACCAATTGATAGGTTCAGTAGCCAACAGTAAATTACTTGTTTGTACAGTCAGAACCAGGAGATCAGAAGGAATTTTCTATTCCTGTTCCCTCTTAAAGAAAGTTATTCTCCCTCAGTGATTGTCTTATATAGTCAATCTTTCCTTTGTGGATCTCCTTAGTAACCACTCAAAACTTTCCACTTCACTAATATTAAAAAAAACAAACAAACAAACATGGCAACAAAAGGGACAGAAAATTCCAAAAGGCATATTTCTGAGATGTTGTCTTACGTGTACTGATGACCTTGCCTTAGTAAAGCTGTTTAATCAATCTGTTACTCAAATTCAAGCCGAGATATCCAAGTGCTTTAGTTCATCCATCCTGGCAATCTCCACATTCTTTATATTATTATTAATGATGCTGAAGGACTCCCACTATACTGTTCCCCCTTTTATCAAAATTTGCTTTTACAGAGAATGCCTTTTTCCATCCAGCCCAGTACTCGCATCAAGCACAGGAGTAAAACTCTGAGAATGGTGACAAATGAGAGGAGACATCATGAGGGCAGCTTTTGTAGATGAAACCAGATAATATTTACTTTATTCTTTTCTTTTTTTTTTTTTTTTTTTTTTTTTAATCATCATTTCATTGAGATATATTCACATACCACGCAGTCATACAAAACAAATTGTACTTTCGATTGTTTACAGTACCATTACATAGTTGTACATTCATCACCTAAATCAATCCCTGACACCTTCATTAGCACACACACAAAAATAACAAGAATAATAATTAGAGTGAAAAAGAGCAATTGAAGTAAAAAAGAACACTAGGTACCTTTGTCTGTTTGTTTGCTTCCCCTACTTTTCTACACATCGATCCATAAACTAGACAAAGTGGAGTTTGGTCCTTATGGCATTCCCAATCCCACTGTCACCCCTCATAAGCTACATTTTTATACAACTGTCTTCGAGATTCATGGGTTCTGGGTTGTAGTTTAACAGTTTCAGGCATCCACCACCAGCTACCCCAATTCTTTAGAACCTAAAAAAGGTTGTCTAAAGTGTGCGTAAGAGTGCCCACCAGAGTGATCTCTCGGCTCGTTTTGGAATCTCTCTGCCACTGAAGCTTATTTCATTTCCTTTCACATCCCCCTTTTGGTCAAGAAGATGTTCTCCATCCCACGATGCCGGGTCTACATTCCTCCCCGGGAGTCATATTCCACGTTGCCAGGGAGATTCACTTCCCTGGGTGTCTGATCCCACGTAGGGGGGAGGGCAGTGATTTCACCTTTCAAGTTGGCTTAGCCAGAAAGAGAGGGCCACATCTGAGCAACAAAGAGGCATTCAGGAGGAGACTCTTAGGCACAAATACAGGGAGGCCTAGCCTCTCCTTTGCAGCAACCGTCTTCCCAAGGGTGAAACTTATGGTAGAGGGCTCAACCCATCAAACCACCAGTCCCCTATGTCTGTGGTCATGTTAGCAACCATGGAGGTGGGGCAGGCGAATACCCCTGCATTCTCCACAGGCTCCTCAAGGGGGCACTACATCGTTTTTTTTTTTTTTTTTTTTTTTTTTTTTTTCCTTGTTTGTCTTTTTTCTTTTCTTTTTTTTTTTAACTTTCCCTTCTTTTTTCAAATCAACTGTATGAAAAAAAAAGTTAAAAAGAAAACAAACATACAATAAAAGAACATTTCAAAGAGACCATAGCAAGGGAGTAAGAAAAAGACAACTAACCTAAGATAACTGCTTAACTTCCAACATGTTCCTACTTTACCCCAAGAAAGTTACATACTATAGCAACATTTCAGTGAACTTGTTCCTACTACATCCATCAGAAATTAACAGACCATAGTCATTTCTGGGCATCCCCAGAACGTTAAATAGCTTATCTGTTCTTCTTGGATTATTGTTCCCCCTTCCTTAATTGCTCTCTACTGCTAGATCCCCTACATTCTACATTATAAACCATTTGTTTTACATTTTTCAAAGTTCACATTAGTGGTAGCATATAATATTTCTCTTTTTGTGCCTGGCTTATTTCGCTCAGCATTATGTCTTCAAGGTTCATCCATGTTGTCATATGTTTCACCAGATCGTTCCTTCTTACTGCCGCGTAGTATTCCATCGTGTGTATATACCACATTTTATTTATCCACTCATCTGTTGATGGACATTTGGGTTGTTTCCATCTCTTGGCAATTGTGAATAATGCTGCTATGAACATTGGCGTGCAGATATCTGTTCGTGTCACTGCTTTCCGATCTTCCGGGTATATCCCGAGAAGTGCAATCGCTGGATCGAATGGTAGCTCTATCTCTAGTTTTCTAAGGAACTGCCAGACTGACTTCCAGAGTGGCTGAACCATTATACAGTCCCACCAACAATGAATAAGAGTTCCAATTTCTCCACATCCCCTCCAGCATTTGTAGTTTCCTGTTTGTTTAATGGCAGCCATTCTAACCGGTGTTAGATGGTATCTCATTGTGGTCTTAATTTGCATCTCTCTAATAGCTAGTGAAGCTGAACATTTTTTCATGTGTTTCTTGGCCATTTGTATTTCCTCTTCAGAGAACTGTCTTTTCATATCTTTTGCCCATTTTATAATTGGGCTGTCTGTACTATTGTCATTGAGTTGTAGGATTTCTTTGTATATGCAAGATATCAGTCTTTTGTCAGATACATGGTTTCCAAAAATTTTTTCCCATTGAGTTGGCTGCCTCTTTACCTTTTTGAGAAATTCCTTTGAGGTGCAGAAACTTCTAAGCTTGAGGAGTTCCCATTTATCTATTTTCTCTTTTGTTGCTTGTGCTTTGGGTGTAAAGTCTAGGAAGTGGCCTCCTAATACAAGGTCTTGAAGATGTTTTCCTACATTATCTTCTAGGAGTTTAATGGTACTTTCTTTTATATTGAGATCTTTGGTCCATTTTGAGTTAATTTTTGTGTAGGGGGTGAGGTAGGGGTCCTCTTTCATTCTTTTGGATATGGATATCCAACTCTCCCAGCCCCATTTGTTGAAAAGACCATTATGGCTCAGTTCGGTGACTTTGGGGGCCTTATCAAAGATCAGTCGGCCATAGATCTGAGGGTCTATCTCTGAATTCTCAATTCGATTCCATTGATCTATATGTCTATCTTTGTGCCAGTACCATGCTGTTTTGGCAACTGTGGCTTTATAATAAGCTTCAAAGTCAGGGAGTGTAAGTCCTCCCACTTCGTTTTTCTTTTTTAAAGTGTCTTTAGCAATTCGAGGCATCTTCCCTTTCCAAATAAATTTGATAACTAGCTTTTCCAAGTCTGCAAAGTAGGTTGTTGGAATTTTGATTGGGATTGCATTGAATCTGTAGATGAGTTTGGGTAGAATTGACATCTTAATGACATTTAGCCTTCCTATCCATGAACATGGAATATTTTTCCATCTTTTAAGGTCCCCTTCTATTTCTTTTAGTAGAGTTATGTAGTTTTCTTTGTATAGGTCTTTTACATCTTTGGTTAAGTTGATTCCTAGGTACTTGATTTTTTTAGTTGCTATTGAAAATGGTATCTTTTTCTTGAGTGTCTCTTCAGTTTGTTCATTTCTAGCATATAGAAACATTACTGACTTATGTGCATTAATCTTGTATCCCGCTACTTTGCTAAATTTGTTTATTAGCTCTAGTAGGTGTATCGTTGATTTCTCAGGGTTTTCTAGATATAAGATCATATCATCTGCAAACAATGACAGTTTTACTTCTTCTTTTCCAATTTGGATGCCTTTTATTTCTTTGTCTTGCCGGATTGCCCTGGCTAGCACTTCCAGCACAATGTTGAATAACAGTGGTGACAGTGGGCATCCTTGTCTTGTTCCTGATCTTAGAGGGAAGGCTTTCAGTCTCTCACCATTGAGTACTATGCTGGCTGTGGGTTTTTTCATATATGCTCTTTATCATGTTGAGGAAGTTTCCTTCAATTCCTACCTTTTGAAGTGTTTTTATCAAAAACGGATGTTGGATTTTGTCAAATGCTTTTTCAGCATCTATTGAGATGATCAATTGATTTTTCCCTTTCGAGTTTTTAATGTGTTGTAATACATTGATTGTTTTTCTTATGTTGAACCATCCTTGCATGCCTGGAATGAACCCCACTTGGTCATGGTGTATGATTTTTTTAATGTGTCTTTGGATTCGATTTGCAAGTATTTTGTTGAGGATTTTTGCATCTATATTCATTAGGGAGATTGGCCGGTAGTTTTCCTTTTTTTGTAGCATCTTTGCCTGGTTTTGGTATTAGATTGATGTTAGCCTCATAAAATGAATTAGGTAGTGTTCCATTTTTTTCAATGTTTTGAAAGAGTTTGAGTAAGATTGGTGTCAGTTCTTTCTGGAAAGTTTGGTAGAATTCCCCTGTGAAGCCATCTGGCCCTGGGCATTTATTTGTGGGAAGATTTTTGATGACTGATTGGATCTCTTTGCTTGTGATGGGTTGGTTGAGGTCTTCTATTTCTTCTCTGGTCAGTCTAGGTTGTTCATATGTTTCCAGGAAATTGTCCATTTCTTCTACATTATCCAGTTTGTTGCCATACAGTTGTTCATAATATCCTCTTATAATTTTTTTAATTTCTTCAGGATCTGCAGTTATGTCACCTTTTTCATTCATTATTTTGTTTATATGGGTCTTCTCTCTTTTTGATTTTGTCAGTCTAGCTAGGGGCTTGTCAATCTTGTTGATCTTCTCAAAGAACCAACTTTTGGTGATATTTATCCTTTCTATTGTTTTTTTGTTCTCTATGTCATTTATTTCTGCTTTAATCCTTGTTATTTCTTTTCTTGTACTTGGTTTAGGATTGGTTTGCTGTTCATTTTCTAGCTTCTTCAGTTGATCCATTAGTTCTTTGATTTTGGCTCTTTCTTCCTTTTTAATATATGCGTTTAGTGCTATAAATTTCCCCCTTAGCACTGCTTTTGCTGCATCCCATAGGTTTTGGTATGTTGTGTTCTCATTTTCATTCGTTTCTATATATTTAGCAATTTCTCTTGCTATTTCTTCTTTAACCCACTGATTGTTTAGGAGTGTGTTGTTTAACCTCCAGGTATTTGTGAATTTTCTAAGTCTCTGATGGTTATTGACTTCTAATTGTATTCCATTGTGGTCAGAGAATGTGCTTTGAATAATTTCAATCTTTTTAAATTTATTGAGGCTTGTTTTATGTCCCAGCATATGATCTATTCTGGAGAAAGTTCCGTGAGCACTAGAAAAGTATGTGTATCCTGTTGATTTGGGATGTAATGTCCTGTAGATGTCTGTTAAATCTAATTCATTTATCAGATTGTTTAGGTTTTCAATTTCCTTATTGGTCTTCTGTCTGGTTGATCTATCTATAGGAGAGAGTGATGTGTTGAAGTCTCCCACAATTATTGTGGAAACATCAATTGCTTCCTTTAGTTTTGCCAAAGTTTCTCTCATGTATTTTGTGGCACCTTGATTGGGTGCATAGACATTTACGATTGTTATTTCTTCTTGCTGAATTGCCCCTTTTATTAGTATGTAGTGGCCTTCTTTGTCTCTCAAAACATCCCTGCATTTGAAGTCTATTTTATCTGAGATTAATATTGCTACACCTGCTTTCTTTTGGCTGTAGCTTGCGTGAAATATTTTTTCCATCCTTTCACTTTCAGTTTCTTTGTGTCCCTGTGTCTAAGATGAGTCTCTTGTATGCAACATATTGATGGTTCATTTTTTTTGATCCATTCTGCGAATCTATATCTTTTAATTGGGGAGTTTAATCCATTTACATTCAACGTTAAAACCGTGAAGGCATTTCTTGAATCGGCCATCTTATCCTTTGGTTTATGTTTGCCATATTTTTCCCTCTCTCTATTAATATCCTTTATTGTACCCATACCGAATCTCTTTAGTACTGAACCTTTCTCCAAGTCTCTCTGTCCTGTCTTTGTTTGTCTGTCTGTAGGGCTCCCTTTAGTATCTCCAGTAGGGCAGGTCTCTTGTTAGCAAATTCTCTCAGCATTTCTTTGTCTGTGAAAAATTTAAGCTCTCCCTCAAATTTGAAGGAGAGCTTTGCTGGATAAAGTATTCTTGGCTGGAAATTCCTCTCACTCAGAATTTTAAATATATCGTGCCACTGCCTTCTCGCCTCCATGGTGGCTGCTGAGTAGTCACTACTTAGTCTTATGCTGTTTCCTTTGTATGTGGTGAATTGCTTTTCTCTTGCTGCTTTCAGAACTTGCTCCTTCTCTTCTATGTTTGACAGTGTGATCAGTATATGTCTCGGAGTGGGTTTTTTTGGATTTATTCTATTTGGAGTTCGCTGAGCATTTATGATTTGTGTATTTATGTTGTTTAGAAGATTTGGGAAGTTTTCCCCAACAATTTCTTTGAATACTCTTCCTAGACCTTTACCCTTTTCTTCCCCTTCTGGGACACCAATGAGTCTTATATTCGGACGTTTCATATTATCTATCATATCCCTGAGGTCCATTTCGATTTTTTCAATTTTTTTCCCCATTCTTTCTTTTATGCTTTCATTTTCCATTCTGTCATCTTCCAGGTCACTGATTCGTTGTTCAACTTCCTCTAGTCTTGTACTATGAGTGTCCAGAATCTTTTTAATTTGGTCAACAGTTTCTTTAATTTCCATAAGATCATCCATTTTTTTATTTAGTCTTGCAATGTCTTCTTTATGCTCTTCTAGGGTCTTCTGATTTCCTTCATATCCCGTACTAGGGTCTCATTGTTCATCTTTAGTTCTTTGAGTAGCTGCTCTAGGTGTGTCTCTTCTGGTCTTTTGATTGGGTGCTTGGGCTTGGGTTATCCATATCGTCTGGTTTTTTTCATATGCTTTGTAATTTTCTGTTGTTTTTGGCCTCGTGGCATTTGCTGACCTTGATAGGGTTCTTTTAGGGTTTGTAGACCAGTTGAAGTCCTTATCTCTAATTTATCAGATCTACAGCTTCGTGGAGTACACTTTCTCTAAGTAACCAGCAGGTGGCGTCCACGAGCCACCTGTTCTCCACAAGCCAGATCTCCCCTGTTTAGCCTTTTTGGTGAGTGGGGGAGTGAGTCTTGTGGGGCCCAATTGGTGTCCCAAGCTTGCGTGTGTAGTTGGTGTTGCCTGCCCTGTATGTGGGGCGTGTTTCTGGGCAGTCGGGTAGGGGGGGTGGCCCTAACAATCAAATCTCCCTGATGATCCTAGAGTTTTAAAGCTACTGCAATAGTCTAATCCTTCAGTTCAGTCCTGCCACAGTTTGTCTCTGCCACTGACCCACAAGTCTTTGGTATTGGCGTATGGCTCCTGAGACTTGCAAGTGGGCCCCTCTTCCAGGCTGTGCACCCCGGGTCCTCTGTTGAGGGATGACTGTGCTATGTCGCAGGTGAGTGCCGTCCCCCCAGGGCAGTTCTGGGCTGCTGGGCTGTGTTGGGAGGCTCCCAGTCTGCTCAAATGATGGCTGAATGGGGCTCTGTTAATTCACACTGCTCCCCCTTCCCAGCTCTGGGACATTCAGCTGAGGTTGCAGGGAAGGCTAATGTCCACGTCCAGTTTTGTGGTGTGTGTCTGTTATTTGAAGCACTTCCGTCACACTGGGTTGTCTGGGGCAGCTCTGGGCTATGGGGCTGGCGATGGGCAGGAGTGTTTCCTGTCCACCAGGATGGTGGCTGTGAGCGGACACCCCCCTTTTCTTGGGAAGTTGTGTTGTTTAGTGAATTTTCTCAGCCACTGGATTATTGCCTTTTGTCTCAGAGCTCTCTTAGTTCTGCTCTTGACTTGACGTGCCCAAATTTCAATTCTTTGAAGCTTTCTGTATTGAGCTTCTTAGAGTAATTGTTTTAGAAAAAGCAAAAAGGATTTAAAAAAAAAACAAAAAAAAAAAACAAAAAAAAAAAAACAGCCCTCCTCAGAGATCTAATGGGTTATTGAAATGCTAATAGACAAAGCAACCAGGGCCATTAAGGAAAAGTGCCCAGGGCAGAGAGATCAGCCTTGCTTCGGGATTTGCATATGCGCCTCAAGGCCTGATCTCCGCCCTTCCCCTTTCTGTGTTCACCAGAACTCCAAAAATCCTCTGCTTTTATTTTGGAGTTTTTCGTGTTGTTTTTTTTCTATGCCTGTCTCCTCTCTGCTGGGCTGGCTGCTCTCAGAGTCTCTGGTGTCTGGCCTCAGTCTATCTATGGTTGGAGTTTGAATCAGTAGAATGAGTTTCCGGTAAGAGCAGCCACTGCAATTCTCCCTTCTCCTTCCTGGAGCTGACAGCCCCTCCTCCCCCGGGACTGAGCCTGGCAGGGAGGGGCGCGGGTCCCCTGGCCGCAAAAACTTACAGATTTCGCTGATCTCAGCAGTTCCACGTTTTCATGAGTGTTGTATGAAGTATGCCCAAAGACAGATTGCTCTGTGGTGTCCAGTCCACGCAGTTCCTGGCTTTTTACCTACTTTCCTGGAGGAGTAACTAAAACATACAGCTCACCAGTCTGCCATCTTGCCCCGCCTCCTACTTTATTCTTTTCTATTGGATGCTAAATCCATCTGATCTGAATAGAAAAATGTATTTATTGAGCATTTTGATATAAATCAATTAATGATTTTTAGCCTCTAGGAAACTGAGGCAAGTTGGACTTGAAATTCCCACCATTAACTCAACCTGATGAAAATGGCTTTAAAGAACTGGGCTAGATTTTTTGGTTTCTAATACCTCATGTTTGATCTTTAGCCAGATATGATTTTTGGGGACTGATTGAGTTTTCTAATTTGAGATATTAAGCTGTTGGGGATAAATGGCCATGTCTGGTGTTAAATTGAATTTTGTGACAAATATAACTAAAGAACAAATGGGTTCCACTACTCAAAAAATTACAATGACTGTGCTCCAGTCTCCTTTTGGTAGAGGGGTTTATCCTGGTCTCAAAAAGATGCAGAGCTTTTCATAAAGTCATCTTGTTATTCCTTCATAGACCTGCATACCTTTAGGACTTATAGGGGAGAATAAAATGAGAAGGGAACAATTGAATTTTAAGGATGTGAATATTAAGAATAGGAAGTGGAGAAAGAACTAAGCCATATCCAGAGGGGTCTTTATCATTTTGTTTATATTTAAAATCTCACTTTGGTATAAGTATTTGCATCCATTTCCATCCAGTTAACTCTTAGGGAGGAAAATCAATTCCAATCACACTTTACCATAATGGAGTATGGTTCCTCATGAAAAATGCCAATACAGATTTTTTAAAAAATCTGTTCTTTACCAAATACACTAATTTTTTGCTTTTAAAATGGTTTCTTGGAGAGGTGGGGCAAGATGGTGGCATAGAGAGTTGTGGAATTTAGTTAGGCCCCTAGAATAACTAGTAAATAGCCAGGAATAACTAGAAAATAGTCTGGAACAAAATGTTTGCGGGACATCTGTGACTGGACACACATTGTACACCAGTCAGGAATGGGTGGAATGGCTGAAATTGCAGCATAGAACTGTAAGTAAAGGTTCCCCAAACAGTGGAGCTTGCACTCCACCCCCACAGGCATGGCAGGCTGAGTTGGAACACTTCCCTATGGGAAAAAGAAGTGATATATGCTGGGAGCAAGGGAAGGTAGCTCAACAAAGCTACAATCACAGTTCTAATTAACTTGGACTCTGAATACAAGCTACGGGCACAAATAAACCCAGAGCAAGCAGGAAAGGAACCCTGAAGTCTCTCCCAGCAGAGGTAGGGAGAGGAGGTGGGGCTGATGGAAAAATTAATAATAAATAAATAAAAACAGAGGCTTCTGGAGTAGGCTGAGCACAGAATTCTGGAAAAGGACTTTGTCCCAAGAAAATGGGCACATAGAACTGGGTAACAACTATGGTCAACTGGCGAAACTGGGGAGCTGGGGATTGGCTCTGAAAAGGGGATTTATTTCTTTTTTCTTTAATTTTTTCTCTCATTCTAAGTAGCTCATTAGAGAAAGCCTCAGGCATTTACAGTTGCCAGTGCTGACCCAGGCAAGGGTGGAGTTAAGATAGAGAGATAAATGAAGAAGTCAAGTGAAGGAGATAATTTCCTAAAGGGCTTATCTTCCCTAAGAAAAGGATGGTGGGGCCCAGCTCAAGTGGCTGCTCTCCCTCTGAGACTTCAGAACCTGGGCACTGGGATAAAATTAACAAAACAAAACAAAACAGAAACAGAAACAGCTTAAGCTTGGCTTCTTATTCACCCTCAGCCCCTGGCAGGGACAGGATCTCCTGAGAATCAAAGGCACCACAACTCTTTACACCAGTGGGTAACTGTGGGCTGAGAAGCACCACCTGCTGGCAGAATAGGAAAAGCATAGAGCCTAGAGATGTCACAGGAAAGTCTGACAATCTGCTGGGTCTTATCCTCAGGGAAACTTGATACTGATTACACCCTCCTCCTGAGACCTGGGCCCCTCTGGTCTGGGAAAATCTGATTGGGGTAATCAAGGAAACCAGATGCCTAGACAACAAAAAATTACAATTTACACAAGGAAAAATGAAGATATGGCCCAAAGGAACAAACATACACTTCAAGTGAGATACAGGAGTTGATACAACTAATTAAAGATGTTCAAACAAATCTTCTAAACCAAATCAACGAGCTGAAGGAAAATGTGGCAAAAGAGATGAATGATATAAAGAAGACACTGGGTGACCATAAAGAAGAATTCATAAGCTTGAAAAAACAAATGGCTGAACTTATGGGAATGAAAGGCAAACCAGAAGAGAAGATCACAATGGAGACATGTAACAGGAGACTTGAAGAGGCAGAAGAAAGAAATAATGCACTAAAGGACAGGACATTGGAAATCCTACACACAAAAGAACAGATAGGGAAAAGAATGTAAAATATGAGCAGGGACTCAGGAATTGAAGGACAACATGAAGCACACAATTATATGTATCATGGGTGTCCCAGAAGGATAAAAGAAGGGAGAGGGGACAGAAAGAATAATGGAGGAAATAATCACTAAAATCTTCCCATCTCTTATGAAAGACATAAAATTACAGATCCAAGAAGCTCAGCATACCCCAAACAGAATAGATCCAAATAGAACTACTCCAAGGCATTTAATCAGATTATCAAACGTCAGAGACAAAGAGATAATTCTGAAAGCAGCAAGTAAAAGCAATCCGCCACAAGGGAAGCTCAATAAGACTATGTGCAGATTTCTAAGTAGAAACCATGGAGGTGAGAAGGTAGTGATATGATACATTTAAGATACTGGAAGAAAAAACTACCAACCAAGAATTCTATATCCAGCAAAACTGTCCTTCAAAAATGAGAGAGTTTAAAATATTTCAGGCAGACACTGAGAGAGTTTGTGAACAAGATACTTGCTCTACAAGAAATACTAAAAGGAGCACTGCATGCAGATAGGAAAAGCAAGGAGAGAGAAGTTTGGAGAAGAGTGTAGAAATGAAGACTATCAGTAAGGGTAAAAAGAGAGAGAGGAAAAGAAAAATAAAATAAGACATAAAATCCAAAAGACAAAATGGTAGACAGTAGACATTACATTGAGTGAAATTAGCCAGAAACAAAAGGATAAATAGTATATAGTCTTGCTAATACGAACTGACATTGATGAGTGAACTTTGAGAGTTAAAGTTGAGAACATAGGTATCAGGAGATAGAAAGAGGTTAGAGACAGGGCAGTTGATGCTGGAGGAGTACAGATGGTTCAGGAGGATTCAATGTATAGATCCAGAAATGGATAGCACATTACTGTGTGATGGTAGCACAATATTGTAAGTACTCTGAACAAAGATGAGTGTGAGTAACATTGAAAGAGGAAGGCTAGGGGCATGTATGACACCAGAAGGAAAGAAAGAAGATAAAGACTGGGATGGTATAACTTAGCGAAACCTAGAATGGTCAATGATAATGATTAAATGTACAGAAATGAGCATGGTTTTACATGCGGAACAACAAATGAATGTCAACATTGCAAGGTGTTGAAAATTGGATGGTGTAGGGGAAAAATACAATCAATGCAAACTAGTCTATAGATAACAGTAACATTGTAAGATGCTTCCATTAATTGTAACAAAGGCAATATATCAAAGCTAAATGTCTATAAGAAGGAGATATGTGGTATGGGATTCTTGGTATTGTCTGATCTTTACACTGTATGTTATTTTTATTTTTCTTCTATCTTTTATTCTTTTTTCTTCCTCCTCTTCCTCTTTCTTTACAGAAGAAATGGAAACATCTTCACATAGACTGTGGTGGTGAATGCATAATTATGTGACCATACTGGGAATCACTGATTATTTATTTAGGATGGATTGTATGGTGTGTGAATAAAATTGTTTAAAAAATAAACAGCAGCATACAAATGCTGGAGAAAATGTGAAGAGACGTATGTACCTATTTCCTGTTGGTGGAGAAGAAGAATAGTACAGCCCATCTGGAAGGCAGTGTGGTGGTTCCACAGCAAGCTAAGACTGGTGTTGCCATATGATCCTGCAACC
Source organism: Choloepus didactylus (assembly GCF_015220235.1). Classification (NCBI taxonomy): domain Eukaryota; kingdom Metazoa; phylum Chordata; class Mammalia; order Pilosa; family Megalonychidae; genus Choloepus; species Choloepus didactylus. Next base: position 10,229,548 of record NC_051314.1, on the reverse strand, counting down.
CTGTTATTGGGTATATACTTGGAAGAACTAAGAGTAGGGGCATGAATGGACATTTGCACACTAGTGTTTATGGCGGCGGTTTTTACAATTTTCAATGGATAGAGGTGGCCTAAGGGTATACTGACTGATAAACAGAATGGTGAACTGTGGTGTATACATACAATAGAATATTGAGTGGCAGCAAGAAGGAATGAAGTTGTGAGATATGCAAATAGGTGAATGGACCTTGAAGACAGTATGTTGAGTTAAATAAGCAGAATCGAAAAGACAAACATTGTAATGCCTCACTAATATGGACTAACTACAATGTGCAAACTCTGAGAACTGAATCTGAAAGCACAGGTAATCAGGGGAAGGCTTATTGTAAAGGTTCCTAGACTGCGATAGCAGTCACATCTATTCATGAGTTGTAATGGTTATTTCTAAATTCTGAAATGCTCAGCTGTTTGTGTATGACCTGGTCAGTCCCTGGAGTTTTGGGGTCTGTGTGGCACCTGGGACTTAGAGCCAGAGTCTGGCAGCTGTGAGTGTTGGCATTGCCCAATGCAGCAACTGTTAAAGAGGCTGAAAAGGAGATCAGACTTTGACTGGAGATACAAACAAAATGGATTTGGTTGAGACTGGGGTAAATCAGACTAAAGAGTAGAGGATATTAATTGTGTTTTAAAACTTCAGCTTCTATTTGAGACCAAAGAAAGAGATGTTTATTTGGTTCAAAATCTATATTTTCTGTAGCACACTATATGATTTAACTTGTATGATCGGTTTATTCAAACACCATAATTATATGGAACCTTGAATAGGAGGCAAGATCTGGTTGGTTTGTACATGTTAGCATGATGTCCCAATACATCCCAGAGTAATTTGGGCAGAGAATAAAAAGTATTTGCAAACCCCCCTTGAGGGACTGGGGGAAAATGTGGTAATACTGGGGAATTCCTGACATTCTCACAAGCATTGGGGACTACCAGTTTAGGAGGCTGAGCCCTTGATCTTGGGGCTTACCCTTATGAAGTTTGTTACTGCAGAGAAGAGGCTAAGCCTACTTGTAATTGTGCCTAAGGATCACCACCAGAGACCCTCTTTTGTTGTTCAGATGGGGCCTCTGTCTCTAAGCCAACTCTGCAGGTAAACTCACTGCCCTCTCCCCATACGTGGGATGATTCCCAGGGGTGTAAATCTCCCTGGCAACATGGGACATGAGCCCAGACCTGGTATCATAGGATTGAAAGACTTCTGGATCAAAAGGGGGAAGAAAAATGAAATAAAGTTTCAGGGGCTATGGAGAATATCTTTTTGACCAAAAGGGGGATGTGAAAGGAAATGAAATAAGCTTCAGTGGCAGAGAGATTCCAAAAGGAGCCGAGAGATCACTCTGGTGGGCACTCTTACACACAATTTAGACAACCCTTTTTAGGTTCTAAAGAATTGGGGTAGCTGGTGGTAGATACCTGAAACTATCAAACTACAACCCAGAACCCATGAATCTCAAAGACAATTGTATAAAAATGTAGCTTATGAGGGGTGACGATGGGATTGGGAAAGCCATAAGGACCACACTCCCCTTTGTGTAGTTTATGGATGGATGAGTAGAAAAATAAGGGAAGAAAACAAACAAACAGACAAAGGGACCCAGTGTTCTTTTTTACTTTAATTGCTCTTTTCACTTTAATTATTATTCTGGTTATTTTTGTGTGTGTGCTAATGAAGGTGTCAGGGACTGATTAAGGTGATGAATGTACAACTATGTAATGGTACTGTGAACAATCAAATGTACGATTTGTTTTGTATGACTGCATGGTATGTGAATATATCTCAATAAAATGAAGATTAGAAAAACAGTTTCAGTGGCTGAGAGATTTCAAATGGAGTCAAGAGGTCATTCTGAAGGTTACTCTTATGCATTACATAGATACCCATTTTTACTTTTTAGTGTATTAGAATAGCTAGAAGGAAATACCTGAAACTGTGGAAATGCAACCCAGTAGCCTTGATTCTTGAAGATAATCATATAACTACATAGCTTACATGGTGTGACCATGACTGTGAAAATCTTGTGGCTCACACTGCCTTTATTCAGTGTATGGACAGAGAGGTAGAAAAATGGGGACAAAAAGTAAAAGAATAGTTGGGGGGAGTGTGTGACATGTTTGGGGTGTTCTTGTTTACTTTTATTTTTTATTATTTTAATTTTTATTGTTTGGAGTAATGAAAATGTTTCCAAAATGACTGTGAAATGAATGCACAACTATATGATACTATGATCAACTGATTGTACATTTCAGATGATTGTAGTGGTATGTGAATATAACAATAAAATTGCATTTTAAAAAAAACAAAAAAAATGGTTTCTTGGAACCAATTTTATTGTATTTGTGCTGTTTTTGTTTTCATCTAATGTGCATTTTCTGATTGTACAGAAGTAGCTTTGTTAAGTAATTTAATAATAAATTAGAACTCTAAAAAAATTTTTTTTAGATTGGCTACAGAATTCTTGGTTGATGGTTCTTTTCTTCCACTACTTGAAAAATGTGCCACTTCCTTCTGTCTCGTTGCATGTGATGAAAAGTCATTCTAATTGTATACAGGGTGTTTTTCTCTTTGCCACTTTTTTTTTTTTTTTTTTTTTTTTTTTGTCTTTAGTCATCAGAAGTTTGACAATGATGTGTTTTAGTGTGGATTTCTTGGGGTTTATCCAGTTTGGGGTTCTCTGGGCTTATTTAATCAGCACTTGTGGTTTTTGTTTTTCTCCCCCAAATTTAGGCAGTTTCAGTCATTATTTCTTCAAATATTTTTTCAGCCCCACCCTCCTTCACTCCATCTGGGACTCCAATGATATACTTTTTGGTGTGGGTTTTGTTATTGTTGTTGTTTTGGTATAATACCCTAGGTTCCTGAGGCTGGGTCATTGTTGTTTTGGTCTATTTTCTGTGTTCAGATTGAGTAACTGGTCTATCTTCAAGTCAGTTGGCCGAGTCTTTCCTGTTTTTCCTACATTGTGTTTTTTATTTTGATTATTGTATTTCTCAGTTAAATTTTTATTTGTTCTTTATATCTTCTTTTTTGCTGAACATAATTTTTCATTTTTTTCATGCACTTTCACAATTGCTTGTTGAAGCATTTTTGTGATGGCTGCTTCAAAATCCTTGTCAGTTAATTCTAATATCTCTGGCATCTCAATGTTGATGTCTATTGTGTGTTATTCAAGATGAGATTTTTCCTGGTTCTTGGTATGAGTAATTTTTTATTGAAACATGGACATTTTAGTGTCATCTTGTGAGACTCTGGATATTACTTAAATCTTATCATCGCAGGCATCCTTTGACGCACCTCTGGCAGGGAATGGGAGGGATCGCTTCATAACTTCCAGATGGGGGTGGAAAGTCATGACCTCCGTTGACCCTCAGGTTGTGAGGGGCTCCTTGTAATTGCTAGGAGTAAACTTGCAATTTACAGTTATTAGGCTGTGAAAATGTCCAACTCAAGGCATCAATAGGATAATACCTGGACTCCAAAGCCAGGCTGCTGGCATCCGGGACACCTGTCACACAGGAAGGCACATAGCATCTGGTGGTCTTTCACTCCCAAGTTTCCTTGCTTTCAGCTTCTGGTTACAGAGGCTTCCTCTCTGAGCTTCTGTGGATCGTCTCAGTTTTTCCAGGGCTCTTCTCTATGAGCTTCTTTCAATTTCATCTCTCCCAGCTTCTCTGGGTTTTGTGTGTCCTTTGTCCTCTTACAAAGGACTTCATGAGAGGATTAAGACCCACTCTCAATTAGGCAGGCCACATCTCAATTGAATTAACCTAATCTGAAGGTCCCACCTACAGCAGGTCTGCACTCATAGAAATGGATTAAAATAACATGGCTGTTCCTGGAGTGCACAACAGCTTCCAAACCTCTACAGTAAGACCCCTCTTAGAGGGGATGGAATGTCTCCTTCCTTGTCATGTAGCTTAAAGTTCCAGCTCCTTACTCAGCCTTCTCTGATACCACCCAGTGGGGACCTTGGGGTAACCCAGCGCAGCCCTGGAAGGGCAGGAGTTTAGTTTTCTGACTGCCCTTTGCTAGAGGGTGGGACTGCATTTTTTCCCTGTGGTGTTTGAATGTGATTTTCAGTCTTGCTTTCCTATTCTTTTGGCTAAATAGAGCAGGCTTTTCTTAGGGCTAATTTTATTTGCATCCATTGACATTTCTAGGTTGCCAGATTCCCCAGCACAGCAAAAGAAAATTCAGGAAACTCTGTACCAGTCATTGATGGACACACTCTCTTAGCTGCAAAGACTGAGATTCAGTGAGTCCTGTGAGTAACTGGTCTGAGGTCAGAGATGGGGAGTAGCAAACAAAGCAAAGAAGCAAATTCCTGTCTTCTGGTGCCAAGTCCCACCTGGCCACTCAGCAGAATCTTTTAAGAAATGACAGCTCAAAAGTAGGAATAACAAATTTTATTCAGAAATGGATAATAGATAATCTTCTCCATCACTTAATGCTTCTTCCTCTCCTTTTGAACAAAAGAGACAGATGGGTAATGTACAGGAGTGGGAGGTCAAGAAGGGAGAGGGAAACAAGACTGGCCCACTACCTTCTCTTCCCTTTTTTACCAAGGTGACATACAGTAGAGGTGGCAAACATATTCCACCACCCCATCCCACCCCCACCACCTTCCAAAGCACAGGGCGCAACAGGGGGCTGCAGCTGAGCTCAATGAAAACTGCAATAAACGAAGTACTTCTGGCATGGGTAAAGGAGGGGAAGGTAAAGCCATTCCGGTGGTATATGTACCATCCCTACTCTAAGTAGACTCCAAGCAATGATCCAACTGTTTTCAGCACCTGAAAAACCAGGTCCTACTGCCTTCTGGATGCTCTGTTGGGTCAGACGGTTGAAGTGTGGGAGGAATGTCTTCCAGCTGCTGAAGAGACCTAAGTCTGTACCCATTCAAAAGGGGACAAGGGAAGAAAAGCAGCATTCTTGGGTGTGTGTGTGGCGGGGAGGGGGGGGGACAAGACATGGAAGTGGAGTATCTTCCTTGTTCCTTGCACTTTCTAGGTCCGGCCAACCTCAGAGATGGAGGATTAAAGCTGCTCCCCTCTGCTTGCCTGATTTATCAGCTCTGTGGAAACATGAATCTCCAGGTTTTTCTTCACTGGGTTAAACCCAAGCAGGTCCTGAGAGGTTCTTAGTGCTTCAGGTCCTGGGGTTTACTTTCTGGTCTTGTGCCTGTCACAGCACTTGATACTGACTTTATACAGGTTCCAGGATCCTGCTGCCCAACCTGCTCCAGCTCTGGCAGCATGGACTCCCCACGGTTCCAACAAACCTACAGAAGACAGCCCATAGCCCCGACAAAGCAGCAGAAGACTAAGAATGATAGCAGAGCAATGCTGCCCAGGGTGGGGGAAGCACGCCCAACTGCCTGGGACCATCCTGGGGGAACTACCCACTGGTTTGCTTAGAAGTTTGGTCTGTTCCCTCAATTACCAACCACCCCCCCCACACACACACACACACACACACTCTGCCAAGGCAAGAAAATACTCCTCTGGTAATAGATGGGTGGGTGACCCAGAGGGTTAGAGGAGTACCCCTTGGTGACAGCTGGATATGTTCCTATTAGCTTCCTTGACTACTGTCCTACAGACATTTGAGCCCAGAGAAAAAGAACCAGAGGCTGGTTGCAGTTAACATCGCCCTTTAAAACACTCCCTAAACCCACAGGGGTCACAGAACTGGGAGGCCAAGCATTTGAAGGTCCAACCAGTAGAGTGCTGACCCAGGTGGCATTTGCACCAAACCAAGGAAGTGATGACTGCCACGCCAGATGAAACTGGGACAGCTGCCAGCGTAAGCCCCTCCCAGCAGTGACAACCCCAATGTCCAAAAGAGCTGGGGCGGAGCATTCACTACAACTCAAAGAAAAAGGGAAATGTAGACTCTGAGAATTTATTCCAGGTTGCCTGAGACATCAAGGACCCTCCAAGCCAAGAGCTGGGGGTGCAGCCCTCACAGCAGAGCAGCAGCCTCATCCTGCCCTTGCCACACAGCCCTCTCCAGAGTCCAGACTGGTCTGAAGCTAATAGTGGTAAGAGGACCTGATCCCCACCTAGGCTATCCCCACTGACTGGGAGCATGAGTGTCACAGAGACCTGGCTCCCATCGTGACAGTGGGGGTTTCCACTTCCTCCTTTGTTTGAAAGGTTTAAAGAGAAGGAGGAAGGTGCCTCTCACACCCTGGAGAAAGCAGTCTTCTTCAAACAGCCCCTACCGTGTGTTCTGTGGGGCCACAAGAGGGCCACTGAGAGTATTTAGTGCTCCATATCCAGTAAGAATTCAGTTTGGGGCTGAGGTTGGGGGAAGGACATGCTGAGAAACACAAGCCTACCTTGGTGATGAGGTGAAGGGGAGAAAAAACATACAAGAGGAAACATGAACATACAGAAGAGTGCAGTGAAGAACACAACACAGAAAGGTGGGTCCCATCCAGTAAGGAAGAGCGCAGCCCCTGGTGAACCTTCCCATTCACGGAGGCCTCCAGTCCCATGGCCCATTGGTCACAAGCTTGGCTTTGGGAAACAGAGCCACCCTCCTCTGCCCCCACTTCTGGCTGTCTTCCTCCCCTGCTCAAAGTTTGATTTTGAATTCTGTGGGCTGTGTGGTCACAGAGGCCCCGGAGGACTTGAAGAGTGCCTTCAGGATGGTGTCAGGGTCCACTTCGGCAGGAGGGTTGGATGAGGAGGCAGAATTCACCCTGCGAGGCAGTTCACTCTCCTTTTTCACTGAGGGGCTGTCACTCAGCCGTCTGTGGAGAGTGAAGAGTCAAAACCCCTGTCATTTTTCCCTTGAGGAGGGGACCCAGCGTCTACTGAGCATCTATTATGAGCTAGACACTGGGTGTAACGCTTTCCATACCCCTTCATCTCATTCACCTTGTAGCAAACCTATCCTCTTTTTTCTTATTTACCAATGAGAAAACTGAGATGCAGTCTGCTCTGTTCTTAGGGTCGTAAGTTTAGGAAACACTGCATGTCCCTCCCAGATGGGCACACAACATTAGGAGACTGTACATTCTGAGAAGTCTCTTTTTAGCCCAATGTTTTGAATACTTATTAGTCACAAAACCCTAATACTTTCTGGAACACAACTTATTCCCAGAACACAGGTTAAGAAACGTGTCCAAATCACACAATTCATTACTAGGGGTTCAAACTTTGGTCTTTCTAAATTTCAAAGCCTATGTCACCCTGCACCCCTTTTGCCCTCTCATCTCCAGCACAGGTGCCCACTCATTTCCTTCCAGGCTTACCACAAGTTATAACCATCTATAGTCACTGACCAGGGTGAGAACTCACTAAGGGCGGCACCATGACTGAGCCCTTGCCACCAGGAGAGAGGAAATGGAACAGGTGAAGGACAGGAGGAGAGTCATCCCTCAGAGTGAGGAAAGATGACCGTGCAGAGTGAGCGAGCAGAAAAGCCCTGCCCGGTCCCCAGCACTCCTGTCTCTGGAACTTACAGCAGGATGGGTTGGTCTGAGGTGATAACATTCCCATTCATGTGAAGGTTGCACTTCATTGGTTGCCCTGAAAAAAACAAAAAAGAAAAGGCCCTGCTGTGAGACCTTAGCTCCTCACACTGAAGGACAAGGGAGGCCACCGCCCTCACCAAGGGCCTAAGCATCCTCCACTGGCATTTCTGGCTCCATAGTATGGGGCTGCAGGATTTCAGCCAAGCCCAGAGACTAAGAAAATACCAGGTTGTGAGGCCCATGAAACTTGGGAACAACAGCACCAAGTGGCCAAGTGGCAACAAATTTTGCTCCACGTGGGAGAGGAAAGTGGAAGTAAGAGAGAAACCGTACTCTGTGCAGAGCCATTCAAAATCAGTGGCGAAGCAAGGATTAAGGGAAAATGTGTATGCTGTGAAATTAAGGAAGAGGATCCCAAAGTCTTAGGTACAGACCTCCGCTTCTCCCATGAAGCTACAAGGACTGCACTCCTTTAAACAAACAAAAAACCAAGCAAATAATAAGAAATTGTTTTCAGACACTGGACAACAGGCAGTACAGGACCGTGATCATTGGAAGAAAGGAAACATGAGATGAACCCTAGTTTGCCCCAGCTCACCACCTGGCAGTAATCTCCAGGCCACGGCACAATACGGGAAACCCACACAGAGCCAAGTCATCCTGAAATGTAGAAGATACACAGCTAGAGTTTCAGGGAAGCTGAGGCAGCTAGAATTTGTGCAACAGGACTCTAAAGAGGGAGCTTCATGGAGCAAGAGTTCTAGCAATCTGCAGAGGTCTCCGTGGATCTGTGGCTGAATACCCATCTGCAGACACTTAACGGTGAAACCCCATGAGGCTGGGAAAGCAGAACTTCCAAGCAAAGGGCACTTACTGGGCAACTGCAGGAAGAAAAATTCCTAGAGAGCACACTTGGCCATGAATCACTGAAGTTCCCTCCAGCCAGAGTAGGGAAATCTCACTGAATACATGAAGCATTCAGCATGTCATGCCTTAGAAGTGTGGCTAAATTAGCCCCAAAATAAAGTCTACTCTAGATGCATCCTAAGAGAGCTTTCCAAGACTTGAAAGGATCAAGCTAATCTCCAAATAATTGAACTACTAGCAAGCAATACACCCTTTAAATGAATTCACCAAAATCTAGCACTCAATAACACAAAAATCCATGTCCAGCAGCTAAGCAATAATTACCAGACATGTACAGGAGGAGGAAAATGTCCATAATCAGGAGGAAAGTCAGTGAAGAAACAGACCTAGAAATGACAGATATAATGAAATTAACAGACAGTAACAGTAAAACAGCTATTATAAATATGTTGGATATATTCAAGGAGGTAAAGGAAACCATAAATGCAATGAGGAAAGAAATGAAAAATAGAGAACAGTTCCAAACTGAATTTCTGTAAAGGAAAAATACAGTATCTGAAATGAAAAAAAAATCACTGAACAGAATTTAGATTGACAATGCTGAACAAAAGACCAGCGAACATGAAGACATAACGAGGAACTATCTAAAAGGAAACAAAACAATGAACAGAGCTCCATTAGCCTGTGGGATAATATCAAGTGGTCTAACATATATGTAGCTGGCGTTTGATAAGGAAAAGAGGGGAATACTTGAAGAAATAATGGCTTAAAATTTTGCAAATTTGCTGAAAACTGTAAACTCACAGACCTAAGTAGATCAACAAACCCTAAGCAGAATAATCTTAAAGAAAACCACATCAAAGCACACTGTAAACTGCTGAAAAGCCAATGATAAAGAGAAAAACTTAAAAAGCAGTGAGACCAAAAAGACATTTTTACAGAAAAACAAAGGTTAAAATAACAATATAATTTTTGTTAGAAATTATGCAGCCAGAAGGCAATGAAACATGTTTAAAGTACCTAAAGAAAAACTCCCAAGCCCAGAATGTGATACCCAGTGAAAATCTCTTTCAAAAATCAAAGTGAAATAAAGGCCTTTTTCAGAAAAACAAACCCGAGAGAATTCATTGCCAGCAGACATGCACTATAAGAAATGACAGAGGCAGCTCTTCAGGTAGAAAGAAATATACCAGATGGAAATTTAGAACTACACAAAGTAGTGGGTAAATATAAAAGATGTATTTTTGTCTCATTTTTAATCTCTATAAAAGATAAGTGAAGAGAACAAATTCCAAAATGGTGAAGTAGGAGTTCTGTGGACTCTCTCTCTCTTCAATGAAATAACTGTTGAAAACTATAAAAAAAACAAAAAGTCCCCGCCCCCTCCCAAAAAAAAGAAAAAAAAAAAAAATCTCTGGAAAGTGTTCTAAAGCACACAGTAAGAGAAGAAACATTTATTCAAGAAAATTTATTAAATCTCAGTAACAACTTGGTGATATTCTGTAGAATTTAAGCCATGCCCACTCTTTCCATGCCCCAAGGTCTCACAACCAAGTTTCAAGCTGGGTGGGTGCAGCCAAGAACACAGGCCACCTACTCCACCGAATTCCCAGGACAGGGAGGAAGCCAGCATTTCTAATTCCTCCCAACTCTGTGGCTCCTAAACCCAGTGTTAACTCGCAGGGTGGAAGCTCTCCTAAAGGGTGGCAGTCTGAGAATACGAGGGCCCTGCTTGCCCTAACCCCAGCTCGCTAACAGAGTGGAGGTTCAGGTTCAACACTAGGAATGGCAGTCTGAGACGACTACTGTCCCTTCCCAGAGCCCCCCCCTGTAAAGCACTGATGTCAAAGAAAAGTGGGCCATTATCCCCAGTTCTGAAACACTGGCTCAGAGGGGCTTTGCCCAGAGGGAAAGGCAGGCCGTAAGAACGGAGAGTTCCAAAGGTCTCCAAGGGCAGTGAATTTATGTGGAACAGAGTGTGAGGAAGTTCAAGCCTATGGGCACTGTCAGAAACAATGGAGATTCTGGAGGCAGCAATTAAGAGGAAGCTGGTAGCTTGAGAGCAACAGGCTAAACCCTAGAACATCTCAAGTTTAATAGAAAAAGGCAGGAAAACAGATGGTTAAGAAAAGCCCTCAAGCAAGCAGCCCCAGAAGGGGGATGGGATCAGCATCCAGAGTTGCTACAATATATCATATAAAATGTCCAGTTTCAACAAAAAATTGAGAATGCAAAAAACCAGAAAGAAAAACATGACCCAAACAGTGGGAAGAAAGCAGGTGACAGAAACTGCCTCTAAGATGGCCCAGATGTTGGATTTAATGAAGACTTCAAAGCAACCATTAAATATACATTCAAAAACTAAAGGAAACCATCCTTAGAAAAGTAAAGGAAGGTGTGATTGCAGTACCTCAACAATAAAGATACAGAATTATAAATAGAAACAAATGGAAATATTGGAGTTGAAAATTAAAATAATCAAAAAGAAAAATTTTCTGAAGGTGCTCAAAAATAGATGAGCTTAATAGTCAGCGAACTAGAAGACAGATCAACAGAGATGATGCAATCCAAAGAACAGCGAGATGAAATGGAGCAAAATGAATGGAGCCTCAGAGAAATGTGGGATAACATTAAGCATAACGTATGAGTAATGGGAGTACCAGAAAGAAGAGTGACAGAGAAAAGAAGCATAAAAAGATTTGAAGAAATAACAGCAAATCCCAAATTTGATAAAAAATTAATGTACACATCCATTAGGCTCAATGAACTCCAAGTAAAATAAATACAAAGAGATCCAAACAGAAGACACATTAAGAGTAAACATACTGAAAACCAACTACAAAGAGAAAATCATGAAAGCAGCAAGAGAAAACAATGTGTCCTGTACAAGGGAACTACAATAAGATTAAAAGCTAATTTATTATCAACAATGGATTTTTAAACAAAAAGTTATTAAAGTGACATTTTATAATGATAAAAGGATCAAAACATCAGGAAGATATAACATATATGCAACTAACAACAGAGCCCCAAAATATATGAAGCAAAAAATGACAGAAGCGAAGGGAGAAACAGACGACAACAGTAATTAAGATTTCAATACCTCACTTTCATTAATGGATAAAACCACCAGGCAGAAGATCAACAAGTAAATACAATCGGTGAACAACAGTATACACCAAATAGACCTAAAAGACATCTCAGAACACTCCACCCAACTGCAGAATTCACATTCTCTTCAAGTGCACATGGAACATTCTCCACGACAGACCATATGCATGCTATAAAATAAGTCTCAATAAACTTAAACGACTGAAATCATTCAAAATATGTTTTCTGACCACAATGGAATGAAATTAGAAATCAGCAGCAGAAATGTGGGAAATTCACAAATACAGAGAAATTAAACATACTCCTAAATAACCAATGGGTTAAAGAAGAAATCATAAAGGATATTAGAAAATACTTTGAGGTGAATGAGATTAAAGACACAACATACCAAAACTTATAGGATATAGCTAAAGCGGTGCTTAGAGAGAAATATATCACTGTAAATGCATATGCTAAAAAAGAAGCATGAAAAGACAACCCACAGAACAGGAGAAAATATTTGCAAATCATTTATCTGACAGGGACTTGTATTCAGTATAAAGAACTTACACACATATATAATGAAGAAAAATAACCCAAGTAAAAGATGGGCAAAAGTTCTGAACAGGCATTTCTCCAAAGATGACATACTAAGGGCCAATAAGGACATGAAAAAAAGGCTTAACCTCACTAGCCTTCCGGGAAATGTAAATCAAAACCACAGTGACATATTTACCACCTTTATCACCCACTGGGATGGCAATAATGAAAAAGACAGATCTAAGTGTTGGAAAGGATGTAGAGAAACTGGAATCCTCATACTCAGATTGTAATATGGTACAACTGCTTTGGAAAACAGTCTGGCAGTTTCTCAAAAAGTTAATCATAGACCACATGACCCAGCAACTCCACTCCTAGGTATGTTCCCAAGACAAATGAAAAAATGTTATGTCCATGCAAAAACTTGTACACAAATGTTCATAGCAGCAAAATTCATAAAAGCCAAAAAAGAAACAGAAACAAACCGTATGTCCATCAATGATGAATGGATAAACAAAATGTGGTGTGTCCATACAATGGAATATTATTCAGCCATAAAAAGGAACGAAGGCTGGTGCATATTACCTCATGGATGAACCTTAAAAACATCATGCTAAGTGAAAGAAGCCAGTCATAAAATCATATATACGTATGATTTCATTTATGTAAGATGTCCAAAATAGGCAAATCCATATGAATGACAGGAAGTAGATCAGTGATTGCTTAGAGCTGGGAGGGTGGGGGTGGGAATGGAAAACAACTGCTAATAGGTATGTCCCTGAGAGGAGTAAGGTGAATCTGAATTCACCAGAATCAGCAGTTCACTCACTAGGGCAGAGCTCATCCAGGTACCAACATCTGAAGCAGGCTCCCGGCCTTTGAGGCCCTAACCTGTGAGGCAGCAATAAGGAGACCAACACATGGGAGGGGGAGGCTGTAGCTCTTGGCTTCTCAGGGAAGACCCCTTGAGAGTCAACCATGGAGAAATAGTGTATCCCTCTCAGCCGTCTTAAGTGCTAGGGCTACGTGAAACTCCAGGGTGGGCTGCAGCATGACGTCCTCCTGCCCCCTCAGAGACTGCCTGACAGTCTGCGGAGTGAGAAGCGGTGGGGGAGGGGGCTGTTTTCTCCCGACTTACCATCCAGGCACCGATTGTTGTACTTCTTATAGGCAGTGATGGCGTCGTCCTTCTTCACAAAGACCACCTCTGCTACACCAGGGTGGACCAGCCGAGCCCGTTTGAGGGCTCCACACACACAGAAAAGCTCCTGGAACAAGAAGGGTTGGGGAGGGGGGTAGAATTTCAGGCAGCCATCCTGACTGCCCACCATCCACACACTCTGAGGGCTCCGGGTTGGCTGGCAGCTGTGCTATAGCTGCATAAAGTCCAGCACCCAAGATTTCAGGGAGGTTCCATTTTAGGTGGTGTCCTGGGAGCACCCACAGGCATCACAGCACAGGACCAGGTGAAGGGATGATCTGTGCTGGCAGTGGAAACTGACCTCGGTTTATAAGGCCCGGAGCACCTGACCTTTGGCAAGTTACCATCAAAGTACTTCTGCCTCAAAACCCATTCCCTCAACAGAGATAATAGCTAAGGACTTTTGCTCACAGAGCTCTGTCTTGAGAATGAAAGTGGAGGTGCATCAAAGAGGACAGTGGCTAATACACTGCCTGGGAATTTATTGGAAATACAAATTCTGTAGCCCAGCCATCCTCGTTCTCCTGCACTGAGGGGTTTCCCAGGACATGGGACTTGCAGTGCTAACACTGGGACAGATGTGCCCTGGTTAGCCAGAATGGTTGGTCACCCTGCATCACACAGACCCAGGACTGATCCCTGTCAGCCTTCCATCAGCTCTTAGTTAACTTCTCTGAGGCCGAGTTTTCTTTTCTGAATACAGGCAGAAAAGGACTGGCCTAGCCTCCCTCCCAGCACTGCTGTAAAGCTCAACTGAAGTTAATTCATAAGGCTCTGTACACAGTGTCACTGTCATTACTCACTCAAATCCCCTCCTCATTTTTAAGACAAGAAGTTGGAGGCCAGGGAAGGAACACATGTGGGGAGGACACAGGCCAACTGGCACCCAGGCCATTTCTCCTCCTTTAACAAACTTTCACAGGGTTGCTAGGTGAAGACCACAACAGAAGACTTGGGGGGGGGACGAGTGTTTGAAAGAATTTGTTTTTCATGATAAAAGGGAAAATGTTAAACATCAAAACTAGGATATGGAACCGAATACTAGGAGTGATCCTGATCTTGTTGTTTTACTATTACATATTTGTGTAGAAAAGAAATGAGGGTGATTATCATTGGCAATCTTCTCTAAGTGATGACCACTAAAGATGCTAAGTGTGATGGCTCACATGCTAGTGTGGCTAGGGTATGATGCACAGTAGTTTGGTTAAGGAAGCACTGGCCTACTGTGTGTAAATTTTGTGGATTTATACCATTAGTCAGTAGATTGCATTGATGGCAGATTACATCTGCAGTCAACAAAGGAAACTGCATTCAGCAATGACAGAAGTCTCATCCAATCGGTTGAAAGCCTTTAAGGGAGAAAGAAAGAATTTCTGTCTCTACTTCAGCCAGCCAGTTTCTCCTAGGGAAGTTCCCAACTTATGACCTGCCCTACAGGATTCAGATTTGCCAATGCCAACGGCTGCACAAGACAATTCCTGTAACAAACCACATGACTGTCTCTCCTGTCAAGTTCTGTTTCCCTGGAAAACCCTGACCAATACAATCAACATTCCACTGTTCTGTATGTTCAAAGATTTGGCACAGAAAGTGCTGGCACCCAATAAGTGCTCAGTGAATGGCAGTTGTTATTACTTTAATAATAACAAAAAAATTTTAATTCCTTATGAATTGCCAAGTATTGCACAAGGGAAACGACACCGTCCCTACTTGTGTCCACTGTTCACTGCATGCTTGCTAAGGAGAGAATGACTCCTCTGCCGAGCCTGCTTAATTCTAAAATCCTACAGCACTCGTGCTTCACAAGTAAAACCCTGAACAAATGTGGTAGCCAGTGTGGATGACAGAAAAGCTGGGACTCAGCTGCAGGGAGAGGCCACAGTCTCCTGTTGCCTTCACTTTGTGACTGGACAGTTTGTAGTTAAATCCAGTTTGCCTGCATTTCTAAACTCCTGGAGGGTTTTTTGGTGGCTGAGTGACAATGAGGTTGAAAAGGAAATCCTGGCTGCATTTGGGCCTCTCCTCACCAGGTCTTACCTTTGACTACCACAAGTGGGACAGGGTCCAATGACCAGATTAATACCAATCCATCCCAGTCCTTTTACTCAGTAATTATCATGTAAACCTCCAAAGGAGACAGGAGGTTCTGAAGGCTTGCGGGAAAATCTCAACCATGGGTGTTGCACAGTAAGACCAAAGGATCCCATTTTCAACCCATTACTGCACCTGATCAGGTCAGGTGTCTGGCTCTGGTTTGGAAATGGCAGAAAAGAGTGTACATCACAGGCCTAACTGCTACCCTTTGAAAGCCCTGCTCACAAGACTGGCCCTTGGCTGCGTCTGGGAACTTGGATTTCGGAGGGTTCCCACCACCTGAATTGATGTGAGCGTCTCACTGAGCCTCAACTATTTGTGCTAACGTATGATTTATGCTGAACACCCGCTTTCCTTCTGGGGTCTGGAATTTTGGTACATGTCAGGCAAAGGATGCCCCTGTGTTCAGCCCCCAATAAAACCCTGGGAATGAGTTTCCATGAGCTCTCCTGGTGGACATTTCATACATGGTGTCACAACTTGTTGCTGGGGGAATTAGGCATTTCCCATGTGACTCCACCACGAGAAGCTCTGGAAGGACTTCACCCCCTGTGCCTTTTCCCTTTGCTGATTTTGCTTTGTATCCTTTTGCCTGAAAAAAAAAAATCTTAGCCAAGAGAATGACTACATTCCTCCTAGAGAATCATCAAACCTGGGGGTGGTCTTGGGGACCCCTGACACAGAAGTGGTTTGCCATGTAAAATTCTGGCAGGCCACAGTACTCACAACGATGTCCTCCTCCGTGACTCGAGGGTGCAGATTGTTCACAGTCATCTTGGTGCCTTCCAGGGGGCTGAGGACAGGCTGCCACACAGACAAGAGCAATGCCAAGGTCAGACCAGAGGTGAGCACTCACAAGCAGAGCTTACTCCAGGCAAGGAGGCCCAGAGGGAGAATCCCCTCTGCCCCCGGAAGGGAACAGATGCCCCCATCATTTCCCGACTGCGTGGTTTGGAGTTAAGTACCCCAGAAAAACATGTTCTTAAATTCAATCCACTCCTGGTATGTGAAACCATTTTAAGTAGAACCTTTTGATGAGGTTACTTCAGTTAAGGTGAGGCCCAACCCAGTCAGGATGGGTCTTAATCCTATTACTGGAGTCCTTTATAAGCAGAAAGAAATTCAGGTGGAGAGAGAGAAAGCCACAGGAAACAAGAGCTAAAGGTCAAAAGAACATGGAAGAGAGAGAACCTAAGATGGCGACTAGGAGAGACAGGGCAAAAAAACACCTCCATGAAAAATACTAGATAAAAGCCAGAAAGTGACCCAGAACACCAGTTCCAGCGATGCACCAGCTGGACAAGGTCTGCTAAATCCACAGGTACTACAAACTTGGTGAAACCGGGAGTCTGTGTTCTGAAACGAGTGAGTACACCGCTGAATATCCAGCAGCTACGCTGCGGTGTGGGGAAACCGTGCATTGGCATTTGGAGGCGATTAGTTCTTTTTTTTAAAAAACCCAAAAGCAGCTGCAGATACAGCAGCGAGAACCACACAGTGAAGCATGGCAGGAACGGGCTGTGCGAACACCTCAATATCTGGCGTGGAAGATAGCCTTTCGTGTACCTGCTGCTAATTGTCTCGGAGCAAGGCAGGCAGAGTTAGCCAAAAGGGGAAAAAAACCACGCCCCTTGCAGCCATCTCCCCAGCGGGCTGGGAACACTCCTGCCCGGCACCGGGGCCACAGCCCAGAGCCGCGCCAAGAAACCCAGTGCGACAGGGGGTGTTTCCAGCAGCACGCGCACACGCCACAGTGTCGAGCGTGGACAATAGCCTTTCGCGTAGCCACAGCTAATTGTCCCGAAGCTGGGAAGGCAGAGCTGTGCAAAAAGGGGGAAATTAACATGCCCCATTCAGCCATCTTTACAGCAGGCTGGGAACGTCCCTGAACGGCCCGGTGGCCCAGGGCTTCCCTTGAGGGACGGGATGCACTTGTGATGTAGCACAGCCTTCCCTCAGCAGAGGCCCTAGAAGTACACAGCTGGGAAGAGGAACCCACCCAGAAATTCCAGGGACCCTACGCCAATACCAAGGACTTGTGGGTCAGTGGCAGAGACAATCTGCGGCGAGACTGAAATGAAGGTTTAAACTCTTCCAACAGCCTTAAATCTCCAGGAACACCTGGGAAGTTTGATTATTAAAGCTGCCCTGCCTCCCTAACTGCTCAGACACATGCCCCACACTCAGAGTGGACAGCACCAACAATACACCCAAACCTGGTGCACCAATTGAACCCTGCAAGAACCAGACCCCCACACACCACAAAGACAAAGCTGGGGAGAACTGACTTTAGGGGAATAGTTGACTCACAGACACCATCTGCTGGTTAGAGAAAGTGTACGCCACTAAGCTGTAGATCTGAGAAATTAGAGACTGGAGTCTGAATAATTCTTCATCTCCTAAAAGAACACTATCAAGTAATGCCAAGAGCCCAAAAACAACAGAAAATTTTAAGGCATATGAAAAAAACAGACGATATGGATGACCCAAACACCCAAATCAAAAGATCAGAGGATACACAGTACTTGGAGCAATTAATCAAAGAACTAAAGACAAACAACGAGAGCATGGCACAGGATATAAAGGATATGAAGAAGACCCTAGAAGAGCATGTGCCGGTTTGAGTGTATTGTGTCCCCCAAATGCCATTATCTTTGTGGTTTTGTGTGGGGCAGGCGTTTTGGTGCTGGTTGGATTTGCTTGGAGTGTGCCCCACCCAGCTGTCGGTGATAATTTTGATGAGATGTTCTCATGGAGGCGTGGCCCCACCCATTCGGGGTGGGCCTTGATCGGTGGAGCTATATAAATGAGCTGACTCAAAGAGAGAAAAGAGAGTGCAGCTGGGAGTGATGTTTTGAAGAGAAGCAAGCTTGCTGGAGAGGAACGTCCTGGGAGAAAGCCGTTTTGAGGCCGGAGCTTTGGAGCAGATGCCAGCTGCCTTCCTAGCTAACAGAGGTTTTCCGGAGGCCATTGGCCATCCTCCGGTGAGGGTACCCGATTGCTGATGTGTTGCCTTGGACGCTTTGTGGCCTTAAGACTGTAACTGTGTAACAAAATAAATCCCTGTTTTATAAAGGCCAATCCATCTCTGGTGTTTTGCATTCTGCAGCATTAGCAAACTAAGACAGATTTTGGTACCAGGAGTGGGGTGCTTTTGCTGCTGAGTCTGCAAATACCAAACATGTTGGAACGGCTTTTTAAGTGGATAAGGGGAAGATTCTGGAAAAATTGTGAGGAGCGTGATAGAAAAGGCCAAAACTGCTTTAAAGAGACTGTTTGTGGAAATATGGACTCTAAAGATACTTCTGATGAGGACTTGAGCAGAAATGATGAATGTGTTGTTGCAAACTGGAAGAAAGGTGATCCTTGTTTTAAAGTGGCACAAAATTTGGCAAAAGTGAGTCCTGGTGTCAGATGGAAGGAAGAATTTAAAAGTGACAACCTGGAATACTTAGCTGAGGAGATCTCCAGACTATCTGTGGAGGATATACCCTGGCTTCTCCTTGCAGCTTATAGTAAAATGCGAGCAGAGAGAGATAAACTTAGAACTGAACTCTTGGGTTCAAAGAAACCAGAAGTTGATGGCTTGGAAAATTACAGGCTTCCAGGGGGTGGAATCCCAGAAGCTGCAGCCCAACCTGAGGACAAGCCAAGATTGGATAAGGAGTTAAGCAGAAAGGATTTGTGGAAACTCCTATTGTCTGATGGCTTTGACCCCTGCATGCTTCATGCAAAGCCAACAGAATTTTTGCGAGATCTTTATAGACGGAGCCATTGCCGGTCTGGACTGGAGGAGACAGACAAGGAAAAAATTAAAGGAAAAATCTCTTCAAAGACAGAGCCATGGAGGTTGAGGTCTGGAGTCAAGAGGTTTGGGGCTGGGAGAGCGGAGCAGCCCACATGCATGGAAAGGGTGAGTTTGCCCTGGAGGTCAAGGGCGGGCTTTCTGCCTCGATGCTCTGGAAGAGTTTTGCCACCTCAGGTCCCAAAGAGGGTGGAGCACATTTCCAGGGAATTGGGGAGAGCCTGGCTGCCACCACACTGTTCTGAAGGGGTTGAGCGTGTGACCCGGAGATGGAAGGGAATCCGGGAGCTGCCCCGATGTTTGAGGAGGGTGGGGCCGAGAAGGTGGTCTCCCCAATGTGTGGAAATGTTGGAGCACTCACCTAAGTGTTTGGAGAGGAACGGGCTGCCGAAAAGGCCCTTGGGAAGGGTTAGGCTCCCGCTCTCTCAAGCCCCAAGGATGCAACGTTGTTTTGTTAGTGACTCTCGGACTTTGAAATCTAATGGACTTTATCCTGTGGGTTTTAGGAACTGTTTTGCTCCTGTTAACCCTGTTTTCCTTACTGTTTCTCCTTATGGCAATGGAAATGTTTATCCTATGAATGTCTCTCCTTTGTATATTGGAAGCACATAACTTGTTCTAGGTTCACAGATCCACAGCTAGAGGGGAATTATGCCTTAGAACTGACCAAGCCTAAACTGATTTTGATGGATTTTGTACTTAACTTTTGTTACTGAAATGATTTAAGTTTTTGTGATATTGTGATGGAATGAATATATTTTGTATTTGGAAAGATAATGTCATTTTGGGGTTCAGGGAGTGGATTGTGCCGGTTTGAGTGTATTGTGTCCCCCAAATGCCATTATCTTTGTGGTTTTGTGTGGGGCAGGCGTTTTGGTGCTGGTTGGATTTGCTTGGAGTGTGCCCCACCCAGCTGTCGGTGATAATTTTGATGAGATGTTCTCATGGAGGCGTGGCCCCACCCATTCGGGGTGGGCCTTGATCGGTGGAGCTATATAAATGAGCTGACTCAAAGAGAGAAAAGAGAGTGCAGCTGGGAGTGATGTTTTGAAGAGAAGCAAGCTTGCTGGAGAGGAACGTCCTGGGAGAAAGCCGTTTTGAGGCCGGAGCTTTGGAGCAGATGCCAGCTGCCTTCCTAGCTAACAGAGGTTTTCCGGAGGCCATTGGCCATCCTCCGGTGAGGGTACCCGATTGCTGATGTGTTGCCTTGGACGCTTTGTGGCCTTAAGACTGTAACTGTGTAACAAAATAAATCCCTGTTTTATAAAGGCCAATCCATCTCTGGTGTTTTGCATTCTGCAGCATTAGCAAACTAAGACAGAGCATAAAGAAACTGCAAGAGTAAATAAAAAAATAGATGATCTTATGGAAATAAAAGAAACTGCTGACCAAATTAAAAAGATTCTGGATACTCATAGTACAAGACTAGAGGAAGCTGAACAATGACTCGGAGACCTCGAGAACCACAAAATGGAAAAGGAAAGAATAAAAAAAAGAATGGGGAAAAAAATCGAAAAAATCAAAATAGATCTCAGGGATATGATAGATAAAATAGAACGCCCAAACATAAGACTCATTGGTGTCCCAGAAGAGGAAGAGAAGGGTAAAGGTCTAGAAACAGTATTCAAAGAAATTGTTGGGGAAAACTTCCCAAACCTTCTACACAATATAAATACACAAAGCATAAATGCCCAGGAAACTCCAAATAGAATAAATCCAAATAAACCCAACCTGAGACATATTCTGATCAGACTGTCAGATACTGAAGAGAAGGAGCAAGCTCTGAAAGCAGCAAGAGAAAAGCAATTCACCACATACAAAGGAAACAACATAAGACTAAGTAGTGACTACTCAGCAGCCACCATGGAGCCAAGAAGGCAGTGGCATGACATATTTAAAATTCTGAGAGAGACATTATGGGGTATGTCATTTGAAGATCTGAGAGCAAAGACATGAATGAACATTTGCAAACTGGTGTTCATGGAGGCAGTAATCATGATTTGCAAAGGGTGCAGATGACCTAAGGGTACACTGACTGAAGAATGGAATGGTGTACTGTGGTGTACACATACAGTGGAACATTGAGCAACTACAAGAAGGAGTGAAGCTGTGAGACACACAATGAGGTGAATGGATCCTGTACACAGTATTTGAGCGAAGTACACCAGAAATAAAGGCAAACACTTTAATGCCTCACCAATATAGACTAACTACAATGTGTAAACTCATAACTGAATCTTAGAATACAGCCTAATGTGGACATAATAATTGTAATAGTCCCTAGATTGTAAGCTCTTACAGCAGTTAACTCTATCCCTGAACTGTAATGCCTATCTCTAAACTTTGAGATGCTGATCCCCTAGCATATAACCTGACTGGTCTCTGGAACAATGCATATCTCTGAGACACCTGAAACTCAGAGCTAGAGCTCGGCAGATATGAATGTCAGTATTAGTGCATACAGCCACTGTCAAAAAAAAAAAAAAAAAAAAAAAAAAAAGCTGAAAAAGAGCCCAGACTTCAATTAGTGATATGAATGAAGCAGGTCTGGTTAAGATCAGGGCAAGCCAGGCCAAAGGGTAAAGGTTGAAACTGATTGTGTTTTAAAACTTCAACTTCCATATGAGACCAAGGGAAGAGGTATCTATTTGGTACAGGATCTAAATTTTCTAAACAGTACAACTCTACAGTCGATTTGTTCAAACACCACAATTGCATGGAACTTTGAATAGGAAGTGAGATACGGTAGGTTAGTATAGGCTGGAGTGAAATAGTGACACATCCCACAGTAATTTGGGCAGATAATAAAAAATACATTTACAGCCTCCCCCTCCCCAGCCCCGAGGATCTGGGGGAAGGTGCGGATGTGTTGGACATCCTCACCTGGACTGGTGTTGATGTTGTCACAAACATTGGGACTGGCAGTTTGATGTGCTGAGCCCTCGATGATGGGACTTGCCCTTATGAAGCTCGTTACTGCAAAGAAGAGTCTAAACTTGCATACAATTGTGCCTAAGAGTCTCCCCCTGAGTACCTCTTTGTTGCTCAGATGTGGCCCTCTCTCTCTCTAACTGAGCCATCTTGACAGGTGAACTCGCTGCCCTCCCCCCTACGTGGGACCTGACTCCCAGGGTTGTAAATCTCCCTGGCAATGCAGAATATGACTCCCAGGGATGAATGTGGACCCGGAATCGTGGGACTGAGAGTATCTTCTTGACCAAAGGGGGATGCAAAATGAGACGAAATAGTTTCAGTGGCTGAGAGATTTCAAATGGAGTCGAGAGGTCACTCTGGTGGACATTCTTACGCACTATATAGATAACACCTCTTAGGTTTTAATGTATTGGAATAGCTAGAAGTAAATACCTGAAACTATCAAACTCCAACCCAGCAGTCTGGACTCCTGAAGACAATTATATAATAATGTAGATTACAAGGGGTGACAGTGTGATTGTGAAGACCTTGTGGATCACACCCCCTTTATCTAGTGCATGGATGAGTAGAAGAATGGGGATAAAAACTAAAGGACAAATGGGTTGGGATGGGGGGATGATTTGGGTGTTCTTTTTTCACTTTTATTTTTTATTCTTGTTCTGGTTCTTTCTGATGTAAGGAAAACGTTCAGAGATAGATTGTGGTGATGAATGCATAACTATGTTATCATACTGTGGACAGTGGATTGTATACCATGGATGATTGTATGGTGTGTGAATGTATTTCAATAAAACTGAATTTAATTAAAAAAAAAAAAAAATTCTGAGAGAGAAAAATTTCCAACCAAGAATACTTTATCCAGCAAAGCTCTCCTTCAAATTTGAGGGAGAGCTTAAATTTTTCACAGACAGACAAATGCTGAGAGATTTTGCTAATAAAAGACCTGCCCTACTTCAGATACTAAAGGGAGCCCAGCAGATAGAGAAACAAAGAAAATTTCTCTATTTCTCTCTCTCCTTAACAGACATATATAGAACATTACATCCCAAATCACCAGGATACACATTATTCTCTAGTGATCATGGAACTTTCTCCAGAATAGACCATAGGATGGGACATAAAACAAGCCTCAATAAATTTAAAAAAAAAAACTGAAATTATTCAAAGCACATTCTCTGACCACAATGGAATAGAAATAGAAGTCAATAACCATCAGAGACTTAGAAAACTCACAAACACCTGGACGTTAAAAATGAGGGGGAGATGAAAACATTCCTGGATAATCAAAAGCTGAGGGACTTCACTAGTAGATCAGTCCTATAAGAAATGCTAAAGAGAATTGTGCAGGCTGAAAGGAAGGGACACTAAACAACTGACTGAAACCACACGAAGAAATAAAGATTTCCAGTAAAGATCACATGGTAAATATAAATACCAATACTACTGTATTTTTGATTTGTAACTCTAGTATTTACTTTCTACAGGATCTAAAATACATAAAGTGTAATGGCACATCAGTGGTTTTGAACTCAATGTAAAATATGTAATTTTTGAGAAGAACTACATAAAGGTGGGGGAATGGAGAAGTATAGGAACATAGTTTATGTGTCCTATTGAAGTTAAGTTGGTACCAAAGAAAACAAGATTGTTATAGACCTAAGATGTTAAACTTAAGCCCCACGGTAAACACAAAGAAAGTATCAGAGAATATGATCATAGAGATGAAAAGCAGAGTATGGGTTATGAGAAGTGGGAGAAGGGGCAATGGGGAGTTAACAAGAAATGAGTGTAGAGTTTCTGTTTGGGGTGAAGGGAAATTTCTAGTAATGGATGGTGGGAAGGTGATGGCATTGCAACATTGTGAATGTGATTAATCCCACTAAATGGAATGCTTGGAAGGGGTTGGAATGGGAAGATTTATGCTGTATATATGTTTCCACAATTGAAAAAAAAAGTCTAAGTAGATAATGACAATTAAATGCCATAGATGATCCTGGATGAGATCTAAGAATAGAGGAGAAAAGGCTCAAAAGGACACAATTGGGACATAAGAAAAAAATGAAATATAAAATGTAAGCTTTGTATCAATGTTAAATTTCTTAAACTTCTTAACTACACTTAATGTGATTACAGAAAGGAATATTCTTATTCATGGGAAATGTATATGTGAATTATATTATTTGTTCAAATGTGTGCAACTTGCTCTCATATGTTCACAAGACCAAGCAACAGATGATAGATGATAAACAGGGAGGGAGGGAGGAAAAGAAAGAAAAGGTAAAGTGACAAAATATTGAAGTTGGTAGATTGGGGTATTGGTGGAGGGGGGTTGGGGTATGCTGGAGTTCTGTGTATGGGGTTTGTATTATTTTTGCAACTGTTACTGTAAGTTTGAATCTATTTCAAAATTAAAAATTAAAAAAAAAAGAACATGGAAGAAAAGAGAGAGACCAGGAGAGGCCGCCATGTGCACTGCCATGTGGCAGAGGAGCCCAGGACCAAGGATCACTGGCAGCCAGCCCCAGAATGCCACAGTCTTCAGGGAGAAAGCATCACCTTGATGATGCCTTGATTTGAACTTCTCCTAGCCTTATATGAGCCAATAAATTCCCACTGTGAAGTCAAACCATTACACTAGTATTTGCTTTAGTGACGAGGAAACAATATCAACTATGCTGGGCCCTTTCAGGCCTCTAAGCCTCTGCTTGGAATATTACTTACGTTTCAAAACCCAACCAGCTCAAATGGCACTTTTTCCTTGAAGCCTTCCAAGATTTCCTAAGAGGAATTATATGTTCTTTCTTTAATGCTCCCAACAGCTCTCTTTAGAGTAGATCTTTGTTTTATCACTAGACACAGTGATCTCTCTGCTAGCCTGTCTTGGTTCGCTCATGTGTAAAATGGGGATGGCAAGGTCTACCCCACAGAAGGGTAGTAAGGATCCAGTGAGGTACTCTTTAGAGCACAGCACATTCCCACCCAGCATGTGCTGACTCAACTGGAGTGGTCATTTCCTCGTCTTTACCCTCAACTCACCTCAGTGGGTGGCAGCTCTTTGGGGGGTTCCTCCTTATTCACCAGTGTCCGTGACATGTTGGTCAAGGCTTTTGTTCGAACAGAGGAGGGGAGAGCAGGGGCTGTGTATGCATCATTCTGGACCACTTTGGTGAGAGGCAGGGCCTTGGACATGGAAAGCTTGGAACTGCTCAGCCCAGCCTAAACCAAGAGGCAGAAAAGAGTCTGAGAAGCTGGAGATCTGGACTCCTCTGAAGAAGCCCCAAAGGGGTGACAATCAGACCTCAAGGCTTCCCAGTTCCTGAATTCCATCAAACGCCTGGATCCAAAAAAGGCTGCTACTGACATCCCACAGGAAGGGGAGAAAAACACCCAGCTTCCCACATGCTCACAGAAGCAGCTTCCATTGTTTTGGAAGCTCTTGGCAAGAAGCTTCCATACAATCCTGACCTGGAAAAAGTCACCCAGAAACCATAGGCTCACCCATTGCATCTGGACTTTATGAAAACTATAATTTGGGGCTGGTCAAAAGGCCAAAAGTTTGGGGTCAAGTTCATTCCCAGATATGCTTCTCTCATAAATAGCTGACCACCACTTGTAGGATGACTAAGCACAGGAATCCATCCTGAAGAGGGCCCAGAACCCCCAGCTTTTTGGTTCCTGCTCTGGCCATACAGAGGCACCCATGCTGCAGGGCCCTGCCTGGTCTGCTCCCAGCCTGTCAAGGCCGGGCCTGCACAGCGGCACTGGTGGACCACCCAAACAGCCTTCTTCCCCCAACTTGGGATGTTAACCCAATAAACTCCCTCGTATAAATATGCCTGAGGAAAAGGGTGGACGCAGCAGAAGTGGCAGGTGGCTACGCCCATTTGGGGCAGGGTTTACCAGGCACTGGTCTGGGGAGAAAGAAGGAATGCAGCAGCCAGAGAGGCTGGCCAGAGCATAGGGCAGGCGTGATTTACTGGGCTTCTCCCAGGCTGGATTCCACACTCCCCAAGCTGCTCTCTGAGTGTCAAGAGACAATACAGTGTGCTGGTTAAACACATGGACCTGGGAGCAGACCGTTCAGGCTCAAATCCTGAACCTACTCCTGACAAGCTGGGTGATGTGGGCAGGTTTACTTAATCTATGCCTGATTTCTCACCGATAAAAAGGGGATAATAAAGGTGCCCATGAGTTAATAAATATAAAGCATTCAGAACTTTAAAATCTCAATAGTTTTAGCCAATAACTAAGCCAGCTGATAAACCCAAGCAGTCTAATTATTGGAAAGGCCTAGCCCCTTTGTAAAGAAACAAACTGGCATCATGCAGCTTCCCATGCCATTTTAAGAGCTTATTAGTGCCAGGTGATTGATCCACACATTCAGGGCTGTGACCAAAATGGAGTCTTTGGACCTCTAAAGGCAAAGTAAGAGGATGAGCCCACCACACAGACCTGG
Source organism: Choloepus didactylus (assembly GCF_015220235.1). Lineage (NCBI taxonomy): Eukaryota > Metazoa > Chordata > Mammalia > Pilosa > Megalonychidae > Choloepus > Choloepus didactylus. Next base: position 10,203,039 of record NC_051314.1, on the reverse strand, counting down.
CTGGGCAGCCCACTGGCTTCCCCATCTCTACTTTGGCTACATCCACTGAGTTGAGCAGTGGAGACCTCTGATACAACCAAGACCTCTGATACAACCAGATATTTGTCACTTTCTTGCTTTCTTTCCTTCTTGGCATGATATCCAGCCAGCACCCTGGCCTGTCATGCTTTCCCTGTATGTAGGCTGCAACTAATGGAGCCCACAGGTAAGGTTTGGTTTATTCTTGCTAACCTCCAACCATGGGAATTTTGAATCCAAAAACAGGACCAGAGCTGCTGACCACGGAGGACCAGGGAACATGTCCTGCCATAAGGAAAGAAAATGGGATTCCCTCATGTGGCATTACTCACATTGCCCGTCATGTCTCAAGCACAGCAACTAGATGCTGCAGAACCTGGAGTAAGTCCCTGGGCACCCAGTGTCAGCTTTTATAAGCCAGAGGGTTAGCCTAGTTCCAGCTCTCAAATTCTTATGACCCAAACCAAGACACATTTCTGAATTGAAAGCCCTTACTCCCATAACCTCTCCCATCCACCTGATCAGACACACACAGTGCGTGTAGGAAAAACATAAAACGCCATACCACGTGGTGGAGGAAGCTGTCTGAATCTGCAAATTTCATCTGTTTACTTGGAATGGGAGTTATAACATCATCATCTTCGTCCAGATCGTATAAATTCTGAGAATAAAGAAATATAAGCTAACATGCATCTTTGTCCAGGAGAGCTCAGAGTATTCACTGCAACCTACACCCAGGCCTGTGCTCTGAGCAGGTCCTTGGCAGACAAGAGGAACAAGCACAGCAGGGTCATAACGGCCACAAAGAGCGGGGGGCCAGGTGAGACGGGGGCAGGGCAGAGGAGCCTGGGAGGCTGGGCTCCCGGGCTCTAACGCCCCAAGACTCCCACCCTGACAAGCTGACTCCCTGCCTGCTGAGGCCTGAGCGAAGTCCTGCCACTTCCAGGCGTGGGGGAAGTATCTTTTACAAGTGGGCAATACCTATCAAGTGTCTCCAAAATGCTTTCTTACATCCTTTGGCTTGGAAAATTTACCCCAGGGAATCTAGCTCACAGAAAGGAATCCACAACCTAGAAAGAACTTTATCCACAGACATATTCATAGCAGAAGGATTTCTAATCATGCAAAATTATAGAAAAATGGTTTAAATAGACTGCAACATCAACTTAATGGATTATGCAGTTATTAAAAACATTATTTACAGTAAATGTGAAACACCACAGAAAAATGTCTGAGTCACAAAAGTGAAAAAAGAATGAAACAAAATTGGGTTAAGAACACAATTACAAATATGCATTAAATAAACGACCAAAAAAAAAACAAAAAACAAAAAGCAAGAAAGGAGTTATTGCAAAATGTCAACACTGGTTGGCCTTGGAGAGTAGGAACGTAAGTGATTTTTTTCTTTTTCTTAACCTTTCTCTGTTTTGCAAATTTTCTGTATTAAGCACATTCTGCTTTTATAATGAAAAATTAATGAAGCATTTCAATCTGCCTTTCTACCCTTACTGCTCCCTTCCATTAAGTTTTTTCTTACAACTCATAAACTGCAAAAAGTCAAATGTAACCCCTTCTCCTACACTTCCAGCTAGGAACCTTGGACCAGGCCTGTCAATCCACTCTACAGGCCCTAGCACGCACGCACACGCGCGCACACACACACACACATTTACACCCTACCTGCTTGGCCTGGTGGTTATTGACAACGTTGATCCTCATTCCAGCAGGATGGGCATGAAGTGGCACCACGGCCTTTTGCTGTGGAACCTGGAAACACCAATGGTCATAATTCATCCCACTGGGGCCAACTGTGTTCTCTATGAGCAGAACATTGAACTTGAAATAACGGCAAGACCTCTCTCTGACTGGCTGTGTTTACTCAGGGCACAACATTTAACATCTCTGAAATTCAGAAGCTTTTTTTGTAAAACCAGGGTGATAATCCTAGAATTGCAGGAAGGATAAAGAAGATACTACGTGCAGAGTGCCTGCCGACAGCACATGCTCACAGATGTTTGGCCCCTTCCCCTCTTCCCACCACCACCAATCTCACTGGGAAGGTCCCTTAATTCCTCTGGACCTCCAATTTTTTTTTACTGAGACAAAACTGAGATGACAACTGGCTTTCCTCATACGGAGGGCCTTTGTAAGCAACCAAATGCTATACAAACACTTGGGGAAACTGTCTTTTTGCCCAAACACTCCTGACCCCTGCTCCCTGCCTAAATGTACCCCGTCATTAGCCTTCTGGCAATTTATGACAAGAGCCACAACCTACCTGGATGGTTTTGGTGAGCTTCAGAGCAGGGGTCACCGTCCCGACGGGCGGGCTCACGAAGGCAGCAGGAGAGTTTCGCTTCAAGCTGATCTTCTCCCGGGCATCCGCCACCTGGCGGGGCTTCTGGGGCGCTGTGCTCTGCTGCTTGCGGGAGTTCAGCATCTCTCTGGCATCCTGCACTTTCCCTTTGATCCGGAACCGGGCATCTTTCTGCAAAAGCTTCTCCCGGGCATCCTTGACTCCCAGCTTGAGCCGGGCATCCGAGAGGCCAATCTTCTGCCGGGCATCAAACCTCCGCTGGAAGGTGGCTGTGCGGGCTGGTTGGCTAAGAAGAGTTGGCTGGATCCCAACACGAGAGCGCACACCTCCAACTCCTGGTCTGGCATTGAGCCTGCAAGTAAAAATTGCAGCATTAAGTAATCTGGCAATCAACTGTTGCCCATGGAAGTGGAGGTACAGTAGTGCATGGAAAAGAGGAGGTCCTGGAGAAACCAGAAAGCTGCTCCCTGCTTGAGTAAACAAGTAAGGGCTTTTTAATTTTGTAAACTAAATTTGGAAGGAGGGCCTGGTGATTTCTATCCCTAGGTAAGACTGTTTTGCTTCCTAGACCAAGTGTGTTGAGACACGATTCTGGACAATAACCTCCAACCCATGCCAGCTATATCAAATAATCATATTCCCAAATATGCTGTCCCATCTGAACAGAAATGTCACCCTTCCCAAAGCTCTTCCATATACATTCTCTCAACAAGCCCTCTCTCTGTCTTGTGGGGCGAGCATTCTTAGGCGCATTTTGTAGTGGGAGACACAAGCTTGGAGAGGTTAAGTCATCAATAAAGGGTGCCCAGCCAGCCTTGGGCAGCCTCAGCCTCCTGTAGGCGGACACCTCAGAATGGGGCTCAAACCAACAAGGCCAACGTGAGCATCTGCCTACGACTTACAGGACTCACGCACTGAAGTATAAAGACTTGGTGGAAAAGAAAATAAATTCACCCTGCAACAACAGCAGCCCAAAGTCAGAAACCATTAAAATTGGAAATGCAGTAAATGAAATACCATTGAACAGGCCCTGTTCTCTCTTTCTAGGGTTCCTCTGTTGGTTTGAGAATAAACAGAAGACTCTTTCAAGTACAGTCCTACAGGCCCCTCCTCGGGTCTACTGGCTTCTCCTGCCTCATCCCCTGCGCCCCACCAGGCTGCTCCACTCCAGCCACCATAAACCTCCAACCTCCACTCCGGGGGCAGGCAACCTGCCTGGGAAGTTCTGCTCCTGGGGCTCCAAACGCTCTTCAGGAGGCCCCCAGGGAGGTAAGGACAGGGAGAAGCGGCAGCTTTCTTGGAAAGGCTGCTCAGAGAGATGACAGCCTCTGTGGAGCCATCACCCCACCCAGGCTCTGCTGGGATCCTGGCTCCAATCACCCTTCCCAGCTAAGAGAGGGCACCCACACAGCCAGGGCAAAGACCCCACCCTGGCCCGGACCCTCAGAGTGGGACCCACAAGGATCTCACTGCGGGAAGATGAGAGCCTCACCTCCTGGAGGAGCACCAGGAAAGGCCTCCTGGCAGGGAGAGCAGCTGGTCTCCGGCCAAGAGAGGACATGACAAATGGAACCAGGCTGCGTAAACCACAACAACAAACTGGAAGGCTTTACTGAGTGCCATGTCCATCACATAGTGGCAGTCACACATGTCCCAATCCAAACCCGATACAAATCCAAAACTTTCCCAAAGATTTCCTGTCTTCTTCTGTCTTTTCCAAATTCCACCTCCCCCCATCACTAGGGCACCCCTCATTACCAAATGAGTCCTCAGATTTATCACTGAGGGGGTGGAACAATCACATCAGGTGATTCTCCATGATTCCACAATACCACAGAATTGGGCAAAAGACCCCACAGCATCAATTATGCCTTCAAGTCAGGTTACCTAATCTTACTATTAAAGCATCAAACATTATAGCCAAGGAAAAAAGTGGGGGGACAAGATGATAATCATTTGAAAGTGATTATTTAGAATAACTAAAGGAACAATGAGATGCTTGAAAATAACTGCCATATCCCTGAACAGAGACCACAGAAAGGGGTGGATGCAAAAGTTTTCTGACACACTCCAATTCTGTATGATCATTAACTTTCATGTAAGGAGTGGGTATCAGGCTCTGCACTCTTTAATTTATTCATATCTCTCAGCAGTTTCACATCTCTGCTCTGATAATCAGCAATGGTTAGTGTGGAACTGAGAATTCTGAAGAAATCCCAGAGTCCCCAGGAGAGTGCTATGCTTGACAAGCAATGTCTGCCATGGCCACAAAAGAGGCAATCAGCCATTAGGGATTCTGAAAGACTTGATAAAGAGGGTGAGCGCTCACTAAAGTTCAATGAACCTCATTTAAACCTCACAAAAACCCTGCTTGAGGTTATAACCTGCATTTTATAAATGAAGAAACTGAGGTTCAAGGAGGTTACCACAAGACCTCAGAGCTACAAAGGTGCAGGTTAGATTTAAACTTGAGCATCTCTAGCTAAAGCACCAATAAACTAAGCACAGGCTAGAACCAGAAGAGTTAAAGAAGGGCGAGTCCCCTCCCTCCTCCCCGCCCTTCAGGGTGAAGAAACCACAGGACTCCAGTCACAGTCAAGGACACAGAGTGACCTTCCAGAGACTGGGGGGCAAGCCCTCACGCCAAGGCTGGCCAACAGTGCACTCGCCTGGGGACCAGGATGCCCTGTGCCGGCGTTTTTACCTGTTTGAACAGGATAAAAGGCCCGTTTGGGGGAAGCTGGTGACGCAGTGGTGGGCAGAGGAGCGAGGGTAAGCAGCTCCCCTCAGCTCCATGATCCAGTTCCCCTGGTAACGCCAGTTCTTTCCACTCCTCTCCTGAGGCTTTAGGGGGCTTCAGTGGGAAGGCCTGGGATAATCACTGCGTCTCTCCCTGCATGAAAAGACAGCTTTTCATCCCAGCAGGCAGTAGTACTGCTTATAAGGCAGACATTAGTCATCAGGAATTTTTCAAATAAATACTCCTGCTGGGGGTAGGGCTCTGAAACACAGAGTCGACTATGCTGCCCTCCTGCCCGAGGAACTGTGCAAAGCTCCCATGCAAAGCTCCTGACAAAACCCAGCCCCTCTGAGCGGCCTCCCTTCGGACCCCAACTAATGCCTCCGGCCTCACCTGCCCACGGCAGGACTACCTGATGCTCCACACACACACTCTGCACTTCTGGCCTCTGTACACGTTTGGGGGGGGGGGGGCAGGTTTGAGCTAGTCTCCCAACCGTACCACCTCCATCACACCTCAACTGTGCAACTCTGTAACTGCTTCCAGGCCTTCCTCAGTGACTCCCTGGGGGCCTGGGAAGAGCGCTGCCTGCCCTGACGCTCAGTGCTGTGGGTGGGAAAGGGGCAAACACCTTTGGGACCCTGAGCCCTCCGGCGCAGGCCCCCGCCTGGAGCCTGGTGCACATGTGATGCCCAGGGAGAGTCTGTCAGGGGCAAGGAATGCATCCCCCTCTTGGCTCTGCGTGCGCAGACAGGGCAACAGCCAGCTCTGGACGATGTCCAGCACAAAGGATTTGGGCCCCTGGGAATTAAAATCTACTTTAGGATAATCCAGGGCCCCTCTCCCCGGAATGTATCAGGGTGGTGTATGTGTGCATTGTGGCTATTTTTATAAGGAGAAAACACAGTTTCGTTCAAACTATTAATGAGTCTACTCTGAATTAGACACTTTAGGTGCGAAGGACACAAAGGAAAACAAGACACTATTCCCTTAAGAGTCTTGGGCAGATGTTTCATTTTAAAACCTAATTCTTCCCCTGCAAGTTATATAATGCAACTCATTTTCCACTGTTTCCTTTATCTTATGTCAACAAAGAAACAAGCAGTGAGTACCAGGACCAGAGCCCTGGCCTGAACTGAAAAGTATAACCTCCCCCACAACACTCCCCTCCAGGCTGCAGAGACTCCCCAGACAGGGCATCGGCTCAAAGCTGCTCAACTCCAGCCCACCAAAGACCGGTGGCAGGCAACCCAACCTTCCCACTAAGGCTGCCACCTGAATCTATCCAGGCGGAGGCAGTCAACAGCCTGCTGCCCTCTGAGCTGAAGTAATCAAATCAACACTTAATGAGGGGGTGCCTCAACTAAATCAGCAATGCTCTCATCCAAAGGAAGAATCGACAAGGGGGTGCAGGCCCACAATGCAGTTGGCACCCACTGCTGTCCAAGGGAGACCCAGCCAGGGGTCACAAGCAACAGAAGGCCCAGGAGAGACGAGCTGTGCATGAGGAAAGTCCCACAGTGGCCCCTCCCTTCCTCTAATCTCACATTAATCAAAGAATCTTTGGCTGATTAATTGGGCACCCAGGTAATAATAATAATGATGATGATGACAATAATGAGTTGTGATGAGCACAGTTCAGAATGGCTGCCCTGGAGAACAGGCACATTCCAAGACCTCCACATCTCAAAACACCTGGTGGGAAAGACGTCATCTGCATTTCTACGGCCCTGCCTGGGAGAAGAGGACAGAAGCTTTTTGAGATATTCAGAGGTTCTTCCAAAGCTTGAGATATGGAAAATTCTTCCAGGAAGCATGTAAAATAAAACATATTTACTACAGGAAATGAAATCTGTTTACTTCGATTAAACTGATCTCTGTTAATGAGACTGTTGGGGACAATCTTCTATGGGCCTTTCGCAAACCAGGCTGACTGCCCTTTGTTCTGGACCATCTTTACCAAGTATGTTTGTCAAGCGAACAGCTGGACAGACAGAGCATCTCCCTGTGAAGCAAAGGGCAGGTCTGCTTACAGGCATGCTGCTGTCCATTGCAAAGATCTGGGTTCCCTAAGCTCAGGTTCCTCTAACATGACCCACTGAGTATGCAGGTGTCATCTGGCCCTTTCCGTGTTGTCCTGTGGGAATAGAATTCAGGAACTGGTGCAAAAACGCTAATACTCTGGCGACAGAGCTAATACTCTGGCGACAGCTACTATTGTGAGTAAAAAACTGTCCTTTGTCTCTGACCCAGGAATCCCGGGTCTTCTACCAGCATCCATGAAACCATGACAAGCTAGCTTGTTACCTTGCAAGTAGAGTAAAATCTCAGACCTTTCACAGTTTTTGGCAGGGATCCCAGATCTAGTTCTCCTCTTGGTGGCTGTGCAAGTGAAATAAAAATGGAGTTTCCAGCAAAGTTAAACTCAAACACAGCTAACAGTCCAGTTTTTTTCCACACTAGTCTCTCAGCTTGTACTCTACTTCCCAATCCAATATTAACGTAGTAGCAAGGCACTAGTCTCACACTGAAAATTGGATCATGTTATTTCTTTATTCAAAAGCCTTCAATGATGATAGAAAGTCTTCAATAATGATGACAATGAAAGCTAACATCTACTGAGCACTTAGTATCTCTCAGGTACTTCTCTAAGCACTTTAGATATAATAATTCACATACTCCTGACAATAATTCAAGGAAATATATATTACTCACATTTTAGAGATAAGAGACACAGAATGGTAAAGTAACTTCTGTGAGATTACAAGGAAAGTGAGGAAAGTAGAGAAATTGAACCTTGGCGCCTGACTCTAGAGCCCCAACACTTCTTGCTCCTACATCCCCTGCCTCCTGTTTGTTGCACAAATAACCAGGAAACATGTCCTTTAATCCCTTTAGGGAAAGGTCCATGACTCCCGGTAACTGTCATCATTTGCTTAACACTTACTCTGTGGTTGGGTATTACACAATACAAACTTTAAAGCATACATTCTCACATTTAATCTTCTCAACAACTTACCAGGAACCACCATTACAAATGAGAAAACTGCCCATCTCAGAAATCACCTGGCCAGAGGCAAACAATGGTGTCTGTCCAGGACCCCATCTGCCTGCACAACCCATTTTTTCCATGGACCCAAACATCCCCCCTTCCCTGCAGACTCACCCCCGTCCAAGACAAGACTGTAGACACTAACAGCAAAAAAGTACAAACCGAAGAGAAAGGTGACTGCCTGTGGTGGGGAACTCAAGGGACCAATAGCAACTGCTGAACCAGCCCAGAAAACCTGGACAGATTTAGAAGTGGCGAGAGCTCCCAGCCCCAATTCCACATCAGTTAACAGAAGGGAGACCTAGGAGAGAATTACTCACAGATAATGGGTGAAGAAACTAAATCTTATAGCACACCTACTATGAACTGGAGGCCAAGTGAAGGGCTGGCTGGTGTATGATGTGATGGGTGGCAGTTGCAGTGGATATTATGTGCGTGCGGGGGTGGAGAGAGGAGACATTTCAGATGTCAAGAGAGAGAACATATAATCTATTTTCCAGTCACAGGCCCGCTGGAGATATAAACACCTGCTGAGTGAACGAATGCCCAAGGAAACAATATCCCACAATTTCAAAGCCTGCAGGTTTAGAGAGACCTCTCAACTTTATTAATGTGGGTTGGAAAACTACTGGAGGAGTTCCCACTTCTTGAAGCAGGTGAAAGCTCAAAAAGGTTGGAAATGACTAATAATTTTGAAGGATCTAGAAGTTTGAGCACCTAACTGCAAATCATCTCCATGGCTCCTCACCGAGTTCCAGAATGGCTGGAACTACACCCATCAGGACACAGCCAGCCTCCGGGTCGTCCCACCTGTTTCTCTACCAGGGCCTGAGGATACCTCAGCCAGCCCTTAAGGTTCACCGAGCACAGCTTCCCAGCACTCGGTGGCTCAATTCCTCCTCGGTACAACAGGGATAAAGTGAACAGCAACTAGCCGGTAGAATGGTGAAAAGAGCAAAAGAGACGGTGTATGCCCACGCGCTTAGGAAACTTAAAACGTCGTACAAAGGGAGGTGAGTCTTAACAGAAGCAGCTGGGAGACATGAAACGGGCCCAGGAGTTGGAGTGTAAAGTTCCGGGTTTGAGTGTCGGCGTAGACAATAACCGAATTGGCCGAGTCGAAGCCAGTCTCTCCCCGCTAAACTTGAGTGGCCTTAAGTATAAGCTGGGAAAAGCCCACGGCCCACCCAGAGCAGCTGAGATAATGGAGGAGCGGTGCCCAAATGCCAGTCTCCTCAGGGGAGGGAACTGCACCGGGGAGACCCACAGGAGCCCGGAACACGGGCCCGGGGCGCCAAGGGCCGGCGTCGCCCCTCCTGGCGGCCCCGGGACACTCCCCGGAGCCCGGCACCCCGCCCCCCACTCCGGCCGCGGCCCCACCAGCACCCCCCAACCCCCGGGTCCCTCCGGAGTGACGGCGCCTCAAGCCAGTGGGCGGGCGGGTCCGCGGCGGCGGCGCCGGCGAGCCAATGAGGAGCGCGGCTGAGGCAGGGGGCGGGCGCACACTGCCCTCCGCGTCGCGCCCGGGCCGCTCCCGCCTCCGCCCGGAGCCCCGCTACACCGCGGACCCTGAACCCCGAAGGGAGAATAGGCCGCTCACCGCCCCTTCGCCGCCGCCCCGCGCTTCCGGATGAGCTCGTCAAGGGATATGTCCGCCATCTTGCAGCGCCGAGCGAGGTGAGAAATCGCTCACACTCCCTCCTCCCTCGAACCCGCCCCCTTCGGCAGCTACGGAACGACTAGCTGCTTCCGGCGTCCTACCGACAAACTCTCGCGACAGCTCAAACCAGGCAAGGACCGGAAGGGGAGGGGACTGCTCCCCGTGAGCCTCAGCGATGCCGGTTACTTATCTGCGTACGGTTGATCCGAGCATTACCGTTCCTTATTCTCTCAGAACAAGCAAATCAAATGAAAAATACATTAAAAAAAAATTAACTGCTAAATAAGACAGAGTTCAAAAGGGTGACGCTGTCTGTTCAGGGAGCCACTTTGATACTCAACGTAGGGTTAATGAGAATGGAATTCATTACCCAGGAAGCAAGCAGAAAAATCTTTTATGCCTTAAACTTATGAGTAAGGAAAATAACGATTCGGGGTGACGCCCGAATCCTCACTGCTAATGTGAGACGAATTTTTGAGCGGGTAAAGGTTGCCCCTAAGGTGACCCGCCTACTTTGCGGGATGCCTGGGTGTTGCGATCTGCCCGACACTGTTCTATGCTGAAGAACAGACGGGTTGGGGGGTGAGAGGTATCTGTTGTTAGCCGTAAGTTTTCTATATTGTTTTGGGTTTTGTGGTGGTTTTCGAGGGCGGCAGATATTCGGAAAGTTGCTTTGCTTTCTGCCGATGTCTGTTGTACCTATGATCCGTAAAACCTTGTTTTATTTGAAGGTGCGAGACTCTAAACTACGTCTCTCAATTTCTCCACTTGTGAGGTAATGCTACCCGCCTGTTTGTGGCTGAAAATCAGAAGTACATGTGTGGCGCTGTTGATGAAATGCGTTCGTTCGCTTTGTGGCATTACGCTTTGGTGCTCGGGTCCTACGGACCACACTTCTCAGCGGTGTGACCTTCCCACGCCAATCCCTTCACTTCTTATGCCTTTCTGATCTGTAAGATGGGGCAAATAACTGCCAACCACACTGGTTATTGGGGGGATTCAACAGGTTCATTCATTAAAGGGACCCATACCTGCAGTGTTTTGCTTTTTTTTTTTTAAATCGATGCAACCCCACCCTCCACTCCAGCACAGATAATATTTGTTGAAACAAACAAACAAACAAAAAAAAGCCTTTAGGACAGTGGCTGGCATGGACTAAGAGTGCTCCATGAGTTATTTTCTAAGGCCAACAATTCACATAGTTACGTGAACTCTTGACAGAACATCCCACAACAATTAAACACCTGGCATCAGAAGCCTCCTGGAGAAACTGGGCAGCAGACAGTAAAAGATTTGGGATCGGGTCCCAGACGAGGAGGGCAAATCCAGGTCCCACCCTGGGCGGCCGTGATTCCGGTCCTGGCCCTTCACCTCCCTGGGCTTCATTTTTTCACCTGTAAAATGGGACCATTAACCCGGGGCAGCTAGGAGGAATGGGGAGGGGGAGCCGATATGGGTAAACTGGGAGGACGGCAGGAGTTAAGTCCCTGTGATGGGAAAGTCTGGGTCGTGGATGTGAAATACTCCTGTTTTCTTCTAACAGTTCTATAGTCTTGCATTTATGTCTCTGATCCATCTTGAATTAGTTTTTGTCTATGATTTGAAGTAGGGGTCCACCCACATTCTTTTGCATGCAAATGTTCAGTTGTCCCAGCACCCTTTGTTGAAAAGACTGTCCTTTCCTCTTCCGATTGTCTTGGGACCCTTGTCAAAAATCAACTGAAAAGAAAAATCGACTGACTGAAGTGTTGGTGATGGATGGTGACAGCACAAGTGTGGATGTCATTAGCACCTCTGAATTGTATACTTGAAATAGGTCAAAACAGAAAATTTCATGTGTATATTAGCAATAAAAATTTTTAAAAAGGCAGCAATGGATGGTGACAGCACAACAGTGTGGATATCATTAGTACCTCTGAATTGTATACTTGAAATAGGTAAAAACAGAAAATTTCATGTGTATATTAACAATAAAAATTTTAAAAAAGGCGGCAGGTGCCAGAGGGCAGAGGCTCGCTGACCTCGTCCACCCCATTCTTTCAGAGAAGGAAACTGGAACCAGGAACAGACAAGCAGCAGAGAAGGGGGGCCCTGGCCTGAAGGCTGGGCTCCCGGCCTTGTTCCCCCGTCCTCTCCCAGCCCCACTGGCCTGCAGCCTGCTCCTTGGGCCGTCCCGAGTCCCTGCTCAGGCCCCTGCTGGCAGACCACATCCTCAGGGGCACCCGTGCCCCCCTGCAGCCTCATCTGCACGGGCCCCTTCCACCACCTGCCTTCTTTGATCACCTCCAGAACAGTTTATTCCTCAAAGCTGGTCCAAACTCGGGGCCTCTGCACTTGCTGTTCTCAGGGGCAGCTGCTCCCTTTATGCCCGGCACAAACTTCCTCTCCTCAGAGGGGGCTTTCCTGCGCCCAGCTGAAGAGCAGCCCTCACTCCCGTGGAGCATCAGCCTTGGATTTAGCGTCCTATGAAGGGCATCATCCTGCTCCTTGCCCAGCGGCCTCCTCACCAGAACCCAGCACCGCGCAGCCAGGAAGGGCCGTCAGGGCTCCCCCAGCCAGGGAACAGGTGCATCCCTCCCCCTAGGGGCTCCCACAGGCCCTCTCCGACCCGGAAGCACCCATTGCCCAAGCCTAGGGCACCCGTTAGTGCAGCCGAGATAAGACTGGCATGAGGGGAGGATTAAAAATCAAATTCCCGGCATCCATACCCCTGGGCCAGGCCTTCTGTTTGCAGGAATCCATTCCAGAAGAAATGGTTTGGGAGGTGGGTGAAGGCAGAAGGTCTTCCCACTATTTAGAGTCCACAAATGGGAAAAGGGGGTTCACCAAGTCATAAATCATAATCTCTCTGGGTTTATGATGAGTGTCCAGAAAAGTTCATCTCAGCTCAGGGGAAAGCGGTGTGGCACCGCTGGAGAGCAAGGTTTCAACAGAACGTGAGCAGTTTGCCTAGGATGGCAGGTGGTTTTTTTTTTCTTGCATCTACTTTTCTGCACTTCCCAATTGTCTACAGTGAACACAAGCACAGCATCAGAACTAAGTGCTGAGCCCCCCGGAGCCTATTCCTGTCCAGGCCCCCAACCCCCAAATGGCTCAGGTCACAGAGCCTCCAGGAGCTCAAGCATTAAGATAAGCAAAGTTTTACTTCAATTTTTTTTCTGCTCATAAATGACTCTGAAAAAGCTGATACGCAAGAAGCTAATACAACTGTTGTCTAGAGACAAGGCCACGTCGAGACCACCGAGCACTTGTACTTCTCAGACCAGAGGCACTGTTCAAAACCTGCCCCCGCTGGGAGAGGGCAGGAGGGGTGGGCCTGGGACAAAAGCACAGATTAACCATCCCCTTCACTCCACGAGGTGGCAGCTGGAGCTCCCAGGGCAGCCCTGGGTGTGGGTGTGTCAAGGGGACAGGCCCAGCCTTGGGTTTCAGAAGGGCCCACGTGCCGGCCCAGGGAGGCCCTGCCCAGCACCCACTCCCACTCCAGCCTCAAGGAGAGCCAGACGGGACCCACCTGGGCCCTGGGGTGGGATGGGGTGGGGACAGCCTCTCAGCCCCCGTGAACCCCCTCTCCAAGAGGGCATCTCATGTAGTGTCAGAGCTGAGGCCCCACCGAGGTCCGGTGTGGCCGGGGTCCCCGGGGCCCTAAGGCTGGCAGTAAGGGGCAGCAGAAAAGGTCAGCAGGAAGTGGCTGGGGCAGCCCATACGTTGATGTTTGTCTCCAGATACTGCCCGGTTGCTGGGGCCTTGAGGGGTTGTGCGGTGCTGGCAGCCTCAGTCCTGTGGTGTGGGGACGGGAACGGTCACAAGGACAGGGGAACCATCTCTGGTAAGGGCCAGATCGGAACCTGCCCTAAAGGGGGCCCGTGACCCACCTACCCCAGATCCCTGCTGCCAGTGGGGCCCTGTGGGGCACCACCACTGAGGGCACACACAGCCCAGGCTGCTCCAGGGCCCGGTGTGCAGCGCAGGCACATCAGGGCAGGGTGTTATGGAACATGAAGGGGTGGGTGAGGAGGGGGGCGGGTGGGTGGCCAGTGCCTGGCCCTCAGAAGGCAAAGCAGCGCTCCTTGGGGTGGCCCACGCGCTCCAGGTTTGGCACGCAGGCGAACTGGATCATGGGTGGGGGGCCGCACATCAGCACCAGCGGCTCCTCCTCCGGCGGTGGCAGGTGGTCCCGGATCATCTCCTCGTTCACGAAGCCCTGGCTGTAGTCCCAGGCTGCGGGCGAGAGGCCAGGTTAGCAGCTGTGGCCAGTGCCTGCCGGCCGCTCCCCAGGCTCGCTGAGCACATGTGCCTGCAAATTCCTCCCTTTCAACAAATATGCATTTGCAGAAGGAAAAAAGCCTGAGCCAAGCAAGCCCTTGCCCTGACCACGCACCCCCAGCCGCAGCCAGCATCGGGAAATCAGACTGTAAGGCCTTCGCTTTCCCCTCACTGCACTTTACAGTTTGCAAAGCCTTTTGCTTCCATTTGGCCTCCCCTGTGGCCCTCAGATCAGTCTGTGGGTGGACAGGGCAGGGGTTACTGATTCCATCTTACCGTTGAGGAAACTGAGGCCCAAGCCAGTGCCTCCCCCACACGAGTCAGATGACACTCCACCCACCAGCTGCTGCCCCCAATCAGCAGGCCCACTATCTGACTCCTCTCCCCACCAGGACGCTGCCCCAAGTCCACAGCTGGGTTTCTGGTGCCTGGCACAAAAATGATGCAGGCATGTGCCCCAAACAATTAATGACGCACCCCAAGTAACTGATGAGCCTGAGAGCAGCAAGGCTGGGCCAGGCTGAGCTCCAGACCACAGGAGCCCACATGTGCACGTGCACACTGCACCTCCAGGATTCACCAAGATCCTGAGCCTTCTTTTATTCCCCAAATAACTGACAAGGGCTGTGAGAACCACAGGGGGCTGCCAGAATGGGGCTCGATGATTGGGGGGTGGGTGGGGGGTGAGACGAGGAGACACCCAACTGCGGGGAAACCGGCACCCCACAGGCCTCAGTCTCCACGTGTGCTCACGGTTCCCGCCCCGCCTTCCTCGTGGGTCAGGTCCAGGTGAGAGGAGCTGTCCCTGCCTTCTCTCAAATGTGTTGCTAAATAATTTGACTCTTCTCTGGGAGGCCGGTCTGGGCCTGCTAGGTGACAGGCCCCTCCGCCACTTCACGCCAGAGAAAGGCCCAGCCCCTCGCCCGAGTCCGAGAGCTCACGCTCTGGGTGCCGCTCCAGCGCTGGGCAGTTGGTGACAGAGCCGTCCATGGGCGTGGGCTTGGGTGGCCCGAGGACCCTCAGAGAGCAGCGCAGCTCAGGACCCGACTGGCCACCCGGCGGGCGATTCCGCAGGCCTGACTCATGGCACCAAGGGATCTCAAGGCGCGGTGTGTGTGTGGGGGGGGTTGTTCATTTCTGGCCACAGAGGATTTGCCTCAGTTTTCTGGGCAAAATGGACATCTGCCAGGGGGGCCTCGTCTTAGGCTCACTGTCTTCACAGCTGGTTCTGTGATGCTCAGATGGGAGAAATGATACTGGGGGGTGGGGGAGCCTCAGGACACAGGCCCAGCCAGGCAGCCCCCCTCAAGTCACTCCCGCAGGGAGAGGCTCAGTAGGAGCCCAGCCCCGCAAAGACAGACAGACAGACACTACTGCCTCCTCCCTCCCCTCTGAGGAGCCACCCCCACTACCTCCTCCTGGTCCCACTGTGGGACCCTGACCCAGGCCAGCCTGAGCTCTGCTCAATGGACGGGGATGGCCAGTCCGCACAGACCCTTGAGCTCGGCTCCGGAGGTGCCGTGGGGGTGGCCATAGAGAGGCAGAGGCCCAGAGGACAGAGGCAGGAGGGCAGACCGAGGGACACTGGCTGCCAGTGCCTGCCCGAGAGGGCTGCTGGCAGCCACCCAGGGGCTCCACCAGGCAAGGCTGAGGCCAGGGACGGTATCCTGTCCCCGAGTCCCTCCGGCCGTAAGTTCCCACAATCCTCTGACTTGCCTCTGTTCCGTGCAGTCTGTAGGCACCTCCCTAAAGCCCTCAATGCTAACAGAGACACTGCTGCAGAAGCCCAAGGTGCAGAGGACCTCGGTTGGGAGTGAACAAGGCTCACTGCCTCACACTGTGTCCCCTCTGGGAGGCTCGGGAGCAGGTGGGGCCAGGGCAGAACCCCGCTGACCGCGGGACCAGGAAGAGTCAGCTGTGTTGAGCAATGGGGTCTGCTCTACCTCGGGGGCACCATGAGTGAGACAACTGACCACATCTCCCTTTTCACCTTGGCTGCTGGGAAGCTCAAAACAACTTAAGTGGCCCAACCCTGGCAAGTGTACGTCATGGTCTACATTTTTGTCACAACCTCATTCCTAATTCCATTTCTGGCCCTGCCCTTGTTTTTTGTTCATTCCCATTTTCTATTTACATTACTCTGACTCACCATGTGAGTCTTTGTAAGCCACCTAAAGTCCCTTCTGGAACAAGGTGGGGCACAGCTGTGCTGGCCCATTACCATTTTCTGCCCCAACTTCTAGAATTTCAGTTTATACTACAATTACAGCAATGCTTCAACCACTCTTCAATTGTGTGTCAGGTGGTAATGAATTTAACTGTGAAGTGCTCGACTACCCAGCAGCACCTCTGCTTATTGTGGTACTTCGGTCTCTGCGTTGCCACCACCAGGGTCAGACTGGCCCTTCCTGCTCATCCGGGCCTTCAGGCAACAAGGGAAGGGACACTGGGACCCCACCAGGACGTTCTCATTGTGAATTCATGTCACCTTTCCAAGGAGGCTGTCCTGACCACACTACTAAAACTGCAGTCAGAGAGGGCGAAACTTTCTTTCATTTCCCCCTTTTGACTGAGACACGGGGACCAGGCAATGTTCCTTTCTCGACGAGAAGAACAAGAGCAGTTGTCAGAACCAGTGCCGCACAGCCCTACCTCCCAACCAGGCTCGACTCTCCCCAGTCACTAACTGCCTGCTCCCAAGCCCTATAATTTACTAATAAACCAGTTTCCTGTTTGTCTGCCCCAAGGGGCCAGAGCCCTGGGACAGGCGGAGGTGGAGTCGGCAAACCCGCCCCGGCCCAGGCCTGGCTGTCGGCCCGGGAGGCTCCAAAACCCGATGTGGCTGCTGGCAGGATGGGCACTGAGGCCCAGCTCCCAGGATAGGGTCGGCCCCCAGAGCCCGCTGCTCACTTTTTGGGTGGGTGTCCGAGTGAGTCGATGGTGTCGGGGGCTGGGGGTCACGGGGGAGCGAGAGGCAAAGCAGGGGCAGGAGAGGCCACATGTGACCTGCAGATTGCAGGCTGGCGTCGTGGGCTCCCAGGGTGCGTCAAAAACTTCCAGTTCCCCACCTTGAGAACTTTCCCATGAAAACCCAGGTTCCCGGCTCCTCTTGGAAAGAGGAAAGGCCTGGCCACGGGGGTCTACAGCCGAGTGGGGGCTGCATTCTGGGCGGGCAGATGCTCTCTAATTCCCCACACACCCCCAGCTCTTGGAGTCTCCCCCCACTGAGGCCTGTGTGGCCTCATCATCCACTGGGAACCCTGAGCGGCTGCTTCTCCTCAGTAAAGAGGAAATTAGGATCTTTCCTGAGCCCACACTAATTCCAGAGAGCAGCCTCATTTCAGATTCGGGGTCCATAACCCTCATTCACTGCCTCCTGGGTGGTTTTGGCCCCTCCACAAACAGGTAGAGGGAGGGGAAAAGGCAGTCTGCCCAGCCCTGGCTGCCCTGCCAGAGCTGACGACGGAGAGCAAACGGATGGAAAGTGCCTGATGGGGTACAAGCTGCAAAGGGGGTGCAGTGCTGGCACCCCCACCCCAAGACCCAGACCCAGAGAGGACGCTGGGCCTTCTGTGCCCAGTGGGCCGGTGCAGCAGGCTGGGGAAGGACACAGGCTCTAGAGGCAGGGACCCGAGTTCAAGGCCCAGCTCCGGCACTTTGTAGCAGTGTGATGTGGATCCTCATCTGTGAGGTGGGCTAAGACCACCCCCCCTCTCCCAGGGCCCCTGTGAGCACCAGATGAGACTGTGCGAGCAAAAGGCTCAGCACAGCGAGGGGCTCGGCACAGTGGGCAGGGGCCAGCGCCTGCCACCCCACCCCGCCCGGGGCTCCCCACGCACCGTCAGGGGCCTTGTCCACCGTGTACCAGAGCTTGAAGCGGGCGGAATGCTCGTTCCTCAGTTCCTCCAGCTCAGGCCGCAGCAGAATGTCCTCCTCGGTCTGGGGGGAGGGAGGGGGGCAGAGCCAAGTGGTCAGGGAGGGACAGCCGGGGGGCTGCCTTGGAGACCCCCCTTGGCAACACTTCCAGGGAGGCCGCCCAGCACAGCCCACCCAGAGCCCTGAAAACACTCAGGCTCCTGCCCCCGTCTCACCCAGGGAGCCGAGCCACGCTCAGTCGAAGACGTTCATCACGGCATTTTTACAATGGCCCAAAATGGGAAACAGCCTACATGTCCCACATGGAGGTTACGATGTGGTGTCCAGTGACAACACAAGCGTTACAAATGGCTTTTAATAACACGGGGCAGTGTGCCCAAGGCAGCAAAGAGGAGAAATGCAAAAAACAAAACCAAAGATGGGAGAGTTAACTACGGAACGCAGAGAGACAAGACAGGAAGGAAATACGCTACAACATTCTTCCTGGTCATCCTCGGGGTGGTTAAAGTACTTGAAATTACGAGAGGTTCAGCAAAAGGATGGGGTTTGCCACGAGGATCCATGGGAGTGTGGACAGGTCTTTAGGTTTTCGCGTCTCTTCTGTAAGGTGGGAACTAGCCTCACTCCCCTGGTCACACCTGCTCCCCCGACAGCCCTGCCTAGGCCACTGCTCTGCTTGGCCCACAGCCCCAGCCCTTCTTCACCCGGCCAGCTCCATGTGGCCCTGCAGAGTTCAGCCTGGTGTCCACTCCTCCAGGAAGCCCTCCAGACCCCCCAGTTGGTGTCAGGGATCTCCACTCGGATCCCCCACCCAGCTTGGCCCCCTCTGTCCACTTCTAACCACAGCCGCTAGCCCACGTGTACCCCATGTGTCTGCCCCATGCGTCTGCTGGTCATTCACAGATGGGGGCCCCCAGGCCAGGGTGTGGCTGTGACAGATCCCACAGGGCTCTCAGGAAGCTAGGGGAGGGCTGACCCACTAACCAAATGCTACGGAGCCCCGGGCAGGGGGCAGACCCTCCCCAGGAGGCAAAGGAAGATGCACCTTCTCTGCTTGCCAGTGCCACTGAGCAGCACCCAACCGGCCATGCACCCAAAGGCACCTCCACACACGCAGCAGGAGTGAGGGCCAGGCCCGACCACATGGGAAAGGAGGGCAGGGAAAGAGACTCTGAAGCCACAACAGCCACTGTTTACCCAGTACCTGCTGCCCTGTCCTACCCCTTGGTCTCCCAGGCCACCACACACACACACACACACACACACACACACACACACACACACACAGTGACTACCACACACACACACACACACAGTGACTACCACACACACACACACACACACACACACACAGTGACTACCACACACACACACACACGCAGTGACTACCACACACACACACACACACACACACACACACACACAGTGACTAGCTGCCGGGCGCCGGGGTGGCTACAGTTGAGAGCAGGGGACCCTCCTTACCACCATCATCCCCAACAGAAAACTCAGGCCAGATGCTGACTGTCCCCACTCCCCAGGCCTGACCCCAGCCCTCCCCAGGGACCCACACTAAATAACAGGCAGGACCTGGCAGAAGCAAGCACTCCTCTGCTCCGAGTACTGGCTGAGAGCCAGAGCCGCGGCTCCGCCTAGCCACGCTGGCCCCAGGAGCAGTGATGTGCAGCAGGGAAGGCAGAGCCTGGCAGCCCCTCCACTGCCCACCCCCCATGGGGAACCCTGACACTCGGCAGGGCCCCAGGAGCATGGCTGGGTTCCAGGGCCTTCCAGAGCAGGCTGCACACGCAGAAGCCCCCTCCCCCAGAGCCTGGCGGGGGGTCCAGGGCCCTTCCCAGGCCTCTCTTCCCTCCCCCATGCCTGCCTGCCCAGCCCTGGCGCAAGAGGGGCAGCCCCAAGATTTGAGCTCATCCGCACGAGGAGGTCCATCCCTGTGCACTAGGGCTCCTGTGGGGTGACCAATAGGCCACTTGCTCCCCCAGCCCACGCAGGACACAGCCGGTCAGATGATGGGCAGGAGCCCCCGGCAGGCATCCGAGCCCTGGCTCGAGTCCTGGCTCCAGCACTTCCTGGGAGCCGTGCACGGTCACAGCCCCCTCTGCACCTCAGAGCCCACGGCTAGAAAAGAGGGCAGCCCCACCGCCCAGCTAACAGGCTACGGCGAACGGGCCCCGTGCAGCCAACAGAGGTCCTGGGGGCCTTAGAGGCTCAAACCGGGCACCACCAAGTCCAACTGCTGCCCGCCCAAGCCAGCAAAGAATTTCTGCCTCCCCCCACCCTTAGGCCGGGTGAAGATAACCTTGACTGATCTCAGGGCAGCTTCCTGCAGCTGCGGGGGGGGCGAGAGGGAGGGGAGGGGTCTCCATGGTCACAGGCTGCCCCCGCCCCACCCTCCCCGGAGCTTTCTCCAGAAGGGCCTCCTGATCCAAGGCCCCCAGACAAGGCCACACCCTCTGGGATCGGTTTCTTCCCAGGTGGCCCCGGGGATGAGCTCACCCAAACCGTATCTGAGGCACAGGGGTTCTGGGCATGGTCCCCACTCCACTGGGGGGTGTTTCACCTTGACCTCCCCCCAAAAAGGGTGTCACTTTACCAAACCCTCATATTCAGAGCCACGAAACACAGACTATGGGAAGACCCAGGGGACAATTTCACCTGATCAGCTCACCCTACAGATGAGAGAGCCAGGCCCAGAGAGGGAAGTGACTTTCCCAGGGCCACACAGTGGCCGGGCAGGAAGGGGTGCAGGGACACGAACCTGGGAGTCAGTGGCAGGGTCCAAATGCTGTCCCAGGCCCCAAACACCCACCAGCTCAGGACCCTTGGCCCCTCCGTCCCTGGCGCCCCAGCCAGGGCACCCATCTCCCCGCTTCACTGGAGGTGTGGAGGAAGCACCCACGGGGAAATCTCAGGGAAGGGACGGGTCATGGCTCCAGCTGCCCCCCTACCCCAAGCACCCTCTGCAGCCAGATTTGGAATTCAGGAGGGACCGCAAGGCCCAGCCCCCAGGGCTGCAGAGGCTGCCTGTGCAGAGCCTGCCCGGCGCCCACCGCCCGGCCACCCCGAGGCCTGGCAGGGCCGTGGACCCTCCGCACAGCGCCTCACTGGCCCCAGGCACCTGTCGGCTGAACTGATGAACCGCAGCGGGCACCGCCCACTGACCTGGTTGGCGAAGAGTAGGTAGCACATGGTGTGGTCGTCTGGGTCCTTCAGGATGGCGCGGATCACCTGCAGCATCGGGGTGATGCCTGCAAAGCAGCCCGGCCCCCCAACGTGCTGAGCAGGCGCCTGCTGAGCACACACAGGCCTGGTGCCAGGTGCCCGGGGAGGGGGCCAGGAGGGCTGGGCCCGGCCCCTGACCTCGGGCAGCTCACGGCCACTTGTCAGCTGAGCCCCATCCCACGCCCAACCCCAGCCTGCAGCGCCCACCCGCTGGGCCCTGGGGGAAGGGCTGGGGGCCCCACGTACCCGTTCCTCCCGCGATCATGCCGACGCTCTTAACTGTTCTGATGACGGGACTGGACTTCTTGTCTGGACGGATCGCAAACTTCCCTGGGAGAGAGGAGGGGGTGAGAGCCCACTTTCCCACATGCCACGCTTGGGGTCAGACAGGCTGGAGAAACTGCCCGCATTTCAAGGGTCCACTCCAGCTGTGGACACCAGGACCCCACCTTGGGGACTGGGCTGGATCGGGTGCAGCGGCCAAGGGCCTCAAAATCAAATGCCAGAAAGGAACCTAACAATGAGTTCCTTACTGCACACAGCAGTACGGACTAGCAGACGTAGGAACCGGAGGCTTCCACTGCAGCTTTTCGCTTGTTTGTTTTCAGATGCTGAATAAGCTGAACAAAGTTGGGCTGTGGGCCAGATTTGGCTGCCAAGTACAGGCAGCCAGCAATCCCCACACTGGCCAATCTACCCAACAGCCAGGGAGACTGAGGCCCCAGAGAGAAAAATGGCCTGGCTGACGAGTGTTGCCCCTCCAGGCAGCAGCAGGCAGGACTCGAACCCAGGACTCCCTGAGCGCTCGCACCCACCACACCTGGGGTCCCAACCCCACTCACCTTTGCCCAGGTAGACCAGCAGCCCGTTCGGGCCCCGGAACTCAACGGTGTCTCCAATATTCAGGCTTTCCAGGTACTGCGACATCTTCCCTCCGGCAGGAAACTTAGGATGGGTGTCTTTAAAGTAAACCTGCAAGACACACCTTCCGCACTCAGGCCCCAGGTCAGGTCCAGTGGGAAGGAAGCCCCTGACCGATGCCCCATGCCCCCAGCAGCCTGCCCACCTGACAGCCCCTCGAAAAGCAGGGGTCAGCCTGGTGTACACACCACCCCACCGGAGGATCTAGGTGCTAACATCCACCCAGAACTCAGCGGCTGCCCCCTCGCGCCAGGAAATTCCAACATTCCTCAGCGCAGCGAAGGCTCTGGGAAGCCCACTCAGCCAGGACCCTCTCAGGGGACTTTCAGTTCTTTTCGTTTTGTGCGTTTTTGTGCCCCAAGAAGCTCTTGGACAACTTCCTTCCCTGGACCCTCCTGGATTACAGCCTTGGGAACAGGGAAGTGCTGAAACCACGTAGGAGAGATGGAGAGAGAGGAGGAGCTGCT
This sequence comes from Choloepus didactylus, assembly GCF_015220235.1. NCBI lineage: Eukaryota > Metazoa > Chordata > Mammalia > Pilosa > Megalonychidae > Choloepus > Choloepus didactylus. The sequence continues at coordinate 10,180,485 of NC_051314.1, read as the reverse complement.
CACTCCACCTGGGGTTGGAGGAGGCCCGTGGAGGAGCCCTTGTGCTGGGCCTTGACATACGAGTAGGACTCTGAAGGGCAAGGAAGGGGAAAAGGCAGCCGGATGGAGGGCACGGTGTGTGCAAAGGCAAGGAGGCCTAAAGGGCAGGAAGAGTTTGTGGCCCCAGTGCAGGGACAGGGTGTGTCTGTGTGGGGGGCAGAGAGTGGAGGGGACGGGGCTGTGCCCCATGTGCCAGGCGGGGAACGCCAACGTGTCCAGGGCCAGGGAGCCAGCAAAGCGAGCAGGGGCCTGGCCTTTGTGAGTTTTCCATCCTCCCCATGAATCTGACGACACCTTGTCCACATCCAGCCAGAGTGATGTCAACATGGACACGAGCTCAAACACTCACCACCTCCCCTTTGCCGCAGACAGAGCTCCAGAGCACGGGGAGGCCTCCAAGGCAGGGCCTGACCCCGCTGCCCCTCGCCCCTCACTGCCTGCCCTTCAGCCACTTCAGTCCTTGAGCCTCCTTCTGACCTCAGGGCCTTTGCCCTTGGAAAATCCTTTTCTTCCTTCCTCCTCAGCCGTTTACCGTTCTAACATTTCACCACTGCCTGCTCAGGGAAGCAGCTCTCTCTGTCCTGCCCCCCAGCTCTGGGGCCGTTTCAAGGGCTTGGGTACTTCCCTCCCTAGGACACTGACCCACAAGCGTGTCCCTTCTGGTGATTACTTGTTTGGTGGCTGCTCTCCAACCTCAGGTAGGCTCCCGAGGGCAGGGCAAGGCTGGTTCAGGCACCATGAACCCCGACCCCCCAGCAGCATCTAAGTGAAACCAATCTCACCGTGGGTCTCCAAACGTCCCCATCTAAGAGGGACACCAGGCCAGGGCAGGGACAGCGGCGACAGGCCCAGCTCCCATCCTGCCCTGACCACCCCTCGGCCCTCCCAGGACCTGCCGAGGCTCAGGGCTGCAGCCCGCAGGGGTCTCTGGCTCTGTCCCTCCACCAGAGAAGGGCCTGGCGAGGGGCTCCGGGGCCCTGCACAGCAGGAAGGACGGGGGCCTTGTCCCTGGGGGCTTGGATCATGGGCGGCAAGGGTAGCCAAGACCGCAGGCCAGCCAGGGCTGGTTCTCCTGTGGTGGACACATCAGAGGACGTGGTTGCTGCTATCAAGCTTGTACTCCCAAGTTATACAAAAATACACCATGTCACATTTGTCTTCGTTTTACTTTTCCACTCAGCCCAACATTTTTTAAGTTCCTTGCCAGTTACTGTGTCCCTCTGGTCTGCTGCTTCTGATGGCCGCATCCACACATTTTACCCACCCCCACCCCCACCCCCGGGACGGGGAGGCCCTGCCCAGAGAAACGCCCAGGAGAGGACCTGCTGGGTCAGACAGCCCGTGACACCGTGGGTGTGATGGAGGGGGCTGGCCTGGCTCCAGGGCGCCCCGGCCCCACCAGCACCTGACACCCCCAGACTTGGCTGGGCCCTGCTGGTCAAACCGCAGTAATGTGTTCCTGAGGAGTGCAGCATCTCAGCGCGTAGAGCTGGCCTGTCCTTGTTTGAAGATGCGAGGGCTGAATCTCAGTCCCTGCCCTCAGAGACCCCCAGTCTGTCTTTGGCTGAGACTCACGATTTGCTACACTCGGGAACCAGGCACGGAGGACGGCTGGGCCCTGGGAGCCCAGGATGGGGAGGGACGTGGGCCCCCACCCTCCAGGGCCGTGGCCCGGAGACCTCACCTTGATGACCAGGTCCACGAAGCCCTTGTCGTCATCGCTGGAGACGGGCGTGTAGGGTCGGATGACCAGGTTGCCATCGATTCGAGCCGAGAGGTAGATGTGCTGGCCTGTGGCAGGAAGGGCCGGGGGATGCTGGGCCAGGGACGACCCCTGCCACCATCGACTGGGTCTGGTCACCCCACTGCCCCTGGCCCTGGGCCCTGCCCAACACTGAGGGCCTGGCCTGAGCTCCTGGTGACCACACCCCACAGGGACTCCCACCCACATCCTAGACACCACCAGGGACGCTGGAGCCCCTCCCACTCAGTCTGAGGAACTCACCCTCAAAGGCCCAGAGCAGCGGTCACCTCCTCCCTGCAGCCCTCCCTGCTCTCCCTAGCTGAGTGCAAGGCTCCCACCTCTGACCCAGGACCCAGCTGCCCGCACAGGCCCAGTGTGGCTGGGACGGGGCAGGACTCACCAATAGGGAGGCCCAGGATGTGCTGGGGTGAAGGCAGGGCGAAGCGAAACCGCCGGGTGTTGTGGCTGACGACCTGCGGAGAGGCCCCAAAGTCACTGGACGGTGCCCAGGGACAGGTGGGCACCGGACCTCAGAGCCCCCCACTCCTCCCCAGCTCCCGAGAGCCCTCGTGAGAAGGAACACTGACAGCGCACACCTGCACACACAGGCACACGCGGGGGGTGTTCCTGCTCTCGCGGGCTCAGAGAGGGGCAGTGACCCGCCCAAGGCCACACAGCAAGGCGGCTGGAGGTGGGGGTGAACCCAGGGATATGGCCAGACAGCCCAGAAAATTCCAGAAGGGGAGGGAGGAACCACCTCTGCCACCAGCCTGAGGAGCGGCCTAAGGAACTCGGGGACTGTTCTGAGCTGAGACGAGGCCCCCCGTCCCTGGGCCTCAAGGGAGGGGTCTAGAAACCACTGTGCCCAAAGCCCTCCTGAGAAGTGGGGCAGCCTGGGCTGAGCTGGACGTGTCAGGAAGCGCCTGGGGAAGTCCCTGGCGGCTGGAGCCCGGAGCCCGGAGCCAGGCCTCCACCCAGCACAGGGCGGGCTCCAGGCCCAGGGAGTGGGTGGGAGGCTGGCGGCCATTTCCCTTCAGGCAGAGGGCAGGGAGACTGGTTAACGCCAGGCTGGGCCAGCAAGGAGCAGAGACTAAAGCCCCCAGAACCCCCCATTAAGTGGTCTTAAGCAAGGCCAGGGGAGGTGAGTGAGCTGCTCCAGGTCACAGAGGCCAGAGCTGGGACATGAGTCCGGTGCCCTGACTCCTGCCTGGGGCTCCTGCAGTCTCCCCTGCACGCAGGTGTGGCCCGGAGGGTGGACAAGGAAGGGCCGGGCAGAAGTCAGGCAGCTGGCGTGCACGTGTTCACACCCACACTCATGGCGAGGTCCAGAGATGATCAGTGTTATCACTCAGAGGGGGGAAAACAGACTTCTCCAGAGGGACAGAGCACCGCCTCGGGGGAGAGCAGCCCACCACGCAGCGTGCAAGCAGGCGGCTGGACCCCGGGAAGGACGGCTCCCGGCCATCGCTGCCCTCAGGACTTGTTGGTGGCCCACAGGCCCGCGCCCCCAGCACCCCAGGCCCCAAAGCTGGCTCCTCCAGGGAGCCTTTGCACTCTGGCCAAACAGGGCCCCCAGGCCTGCTGGGAGCAGATTCTGGGATTATCGACTGGTCCTGAGGTTCAAGGTCAGAAACTCACAGTCAGACAGTTTTTGAAGGAAGAACAGAAGTGAGGGAAAGACACTGCCAATGACTGAACGGGGCGGCCTCTAGCAGGGCAGCTGGCAGAGCCCAGGAAAGGGATCCAGAGGCAGCCCACACGCTGACCCCACAGAGCCACCCCGGGGCTGTAAGGGCGGAGGGGACTGCTGGGACGACTGCCACGGAGCTCGAGACTCTGGAATGACCCACGAGCTCAAAGGGGAGGGTCTGCTGTGCAACATTCCTATGGCGAAACACTGGAAGGATGTCGCAAATGAAGGAAAAGCCCTGGGTTACGTGTCAGACAACACTGTAGGGGCAGGTAAAAAAAAAATAACACTATTAAAAAAAGGAACTACGTGTACACACATCTGTACCCCACAGATCAGTTATGTATGGATGCAACACCCAGAGAAGGGTCTGGCAGGAACACACCGACCCATGAACGGGCTGTGGGATAAAGCAAGGCGGGGAGTGGGTGGGGACGGTCACACTTCGCAAACAGAATTTTCATAGCAAGCACCTACAGATCATACGTCATTTTTGGAATTTAAAAAAAAGAAAAAAATGATTTTTAAAAACAGGTTTCAAATCATACCGATTTCATTTCAGCAAGAAAGGCGTGTGCACACACATGCACATGTAAAGAAAACGTACTGAAACGTTAAGTGAGGTCTCATCTGGGAGGTGGCGATTTTTTTTCCTCCTCTCTGGTTGTTGATTTTTCTGTGAACTCCTGGTGTCATTACAGACACACATCCCATCACAGAAGCCCCAAGCTCTGCACTGAGACCTGGGACTCAGCTGGAGCCGGGGTTCAGAAAGCCAAGACCTGCCCTGGGTGGGCCTAGGGTCCGGGGCCTTGAGCGTGTGACCTCTGGGGCTCCGTGACTCGGTTTCCCCTGCTGCACCCCTCCTGAGGCAGCTGCAGGTGGCCAGAAGTAGAGCGAGGGAGGGGCCCTGATGGGGGAGAGGGCAAGGGAAGCAGCCCTTCGGGGCAACATGGTAAATCATAACTGAGGTTTGCAGGGGCAGGTGCAGCCCCTCCACTGAGACTCCCTGGGCACACCACATGGCAGGCCGTGGGGAGATGACGCCGGGGTCAGGGCAGAGTGGGAGGCCGGAGGGGGTGAGGCCTGGTCTTCAGGGACCCGGGCACTCGGACGCCTGCATCTAAGCCCCGATTCTAGCCAACTCACAGTAACCTCAGGAGACCCCACTCCTCTCCAACCCTGTTTCTCCATCTACTCAGTGGGGGCTGGAACCCCAAAGTCCCAAAGGTTCCTCCCACTCTGACCTTCTGTGGCATAGTGAGTATGAGCTCTGTGGTCGGAGAGGCCCAGGTTCGAATCCCACCTCTGCCACTCACCGGTGGCCTTGGCAAGGGACACTGCCTTCCTTTCCCCATCTGTAGCATGGGCAGCTCATAGGAGCCACCCCAGCGGGGACCAGGCTGGAGCACACAGGTGCTGGAGAAGTGCTGGGATGCTGACAAAGAGGCCAAGGCGCCTGGGGGCTTCTCCACGCACACCCCCAACCCTCATGGGGCTGTACCCACCTCCTTGTCGATCAGCCGCAACGCGTACTTGATGTCCGGGCTCTCGAGGGTGATGGCCGGGGTGGGGCGCTGGAACAGCCTCATGAGCAGGCTGTAGAGGAACCAGACTGGGGAGAGCACCACGCGGCCCAACTGAAAAGACAGGACAGCTCCAGGGTAAGCGCGGGACGGGGGGACCTGCCGCCCGACCCTCCCCAGACGTACCAGCTCACACACCCCCTCTACCCTCACCCAGGGAACTCCAGCACCCATTCTGGGGCCTGCTGGGAACTGAATCGTGTCCCCCACAAAAGCATGTTCACGTCCCAACGCCAGGTCCTGGGGCGTGAGCCCATGTGTGAAGAGACCTTAGAAAACGTTACTGGTTAAGGTGCCCAAACCCAAGGAGGGTGGGCCTTCAACCAACGTGGACAAAGCAAAGGAAACTGGACACAGAAAGAGAAGCCACGGCAGGCAGCCAGAAGCTGGAAGTCAGCGGAGCCTGAGAAGGAGAGGGGAGGACGCTGCCGTGTGCACTGCCATGTGACGGAAAAAACAAGAACCAAGGATGGCCGGCAGCCAGCCCCAGAGCACCACGGTCTGCAGGGAGAAAAGCACCGCCTCACTGACATCTTGGTTTTGGACTTCCCCTAACCTCAAAACGGTGAGCCAATAAATCCCCATTGTTTAAGCCAACCCACTGCATGGTATTTGTTTTAGCAGCCAGGAAACTAAGACAGTGCCCCTGGGAGAAGTTACAAAAACAGCCTCATGAAACCTATCACTGCATTTCATTTCTCTGGACACTGACGACTCAGAATCTTGAGTGCTCAGCCCCAGGAGAAATAGTTCTTTTAGGGCTGAGGGTCTGGAGAAGCTCCATTTCCCCTGAGGAACATTAACAAAGAAAGGCACATAACTGAGAAGGTATCCTTTTTCACTTTGGCTGCCAGGAAGCTCAGAGTAAAGCTCACAAGAAACAGTACATCTATGCTCCCTCCCTCCCTTCCTTTAATCAATTTCCTTGGTCCTATTGGGTGATGTCAAATCCTGGTTTAGGTAAACAGACAAACAAATAACAATCTCAACTCAGAATCCACCTGAGAGGCCTTCCCTCACCAACTGGTGCTAATGTGACTTTGAACACAGTCCCTGGGATCTCTGGGGTTGGTGCTCTCTTCTCACTCTCCCAGAGCCACAAAAAAAGAACAAGCCAGTGAGGTGTGGGTAAATCAGGTCACCCTCCAGGGATGCTGCCCGTGAGCCTCTCTGAGCCCTGGGTTCTGGCCTTTGGGTGCCAAGGGCAGCTGAGGTGCTGAGCTGGACACTGGGCTCTGCCCCTTGCCGGCTGTATGAACCTGGGCAAGTCCCCGCCCCGATCTGAACTGGCTGGAGCAGGTGACCCACAAGGACCCCGAGGCGGAGGACCTCACACTGCATCATCACGGCCAGCAGCCTCCTGGGTGCCAGCACTGGACCGAGCACCACGCGGCTGCCTATGACACGCCCACCCCATGAAGCGGGTCCTGCTGTCATTGCCACTGGACAGAGGAGGAGACTGAGCACAGAGAGAAGTGACTCATCCACGGCCCTGCAGTCGGCAGGTGGGTACGGTGATTCGAACCCAAGTCCACCTGCCTCCCAAATCACACTCTTAAAACTCAGGCCCATGCTGACCGGGCTGCATGGCTCCGAGGGGCTTCTTCTCGCCAGCCCCACTCACATCTCAGCCTCACAAAGATCCGAAGGCCAGAGAGCTCACTGCTAAGGGTGTACCTGGAGGGACCCCTTGCAAAGAGACAAGCAGACCAGACACCTTCACTAGCTGCTTCTGTCCGTGGGCAGATCACTTAGCTTCTCTGAACTCAGTTTCTCCATCTGAGAAATGGGAAACAAAAGCCACACTCCCTGGGGCTGTGGGGTCAGGCCTCGGGCTGGCTAGCACATGCCATGCAGGAGCCGCCCCACCGTCAGGGAGCCGGGTCCTGGGCAGCTGCACACACCTGGACCACAGGTTAAGACACCGGAAGAAGCTGAGAATGGCCTCAAGACATCTTAGACCAATGCCACAGAGCGCCTGGCAGCCAACGCCATCGCCAGCGAGCCTGCAAGGGACAGGCCACATCCTCCGCCTCCCGACATGTGGAGCCTAGCTCTGTAGTCTTCCCGCACAGGCGCGGGCCGGACGCAACCACAAGGAATCCACCGGACGTCCTCTAGAATTGTTGGCCTCGACGCTTCAAAACCATCAGTGCCGTGGAAAACAAAGGCAGGCCGATTCAAGGGGGCTGGGGGGTGCTGGAGGAGGGACCCCCCCCAAAGATAAGGCCTTCGGAACCTGGGAATGTGGCCTTATTTAGAACAAGGTAATCACGTAAGGATCTTGAGATGAGATCATCCTGGATCAATCCGGGTGGCCCCAAATCCAGTGACAAGTGTCCCCTAAGAAGAGGACACAGGTACAGAGGCAGCCAGGCAGAGATGGAGGCAGGGAGGGGGTGGCGGCCACCGGGGCCATGAACGCTGGAAGAGGCAGGGAAAGGTCTTGATTTCGAACTCTGGCCTCGGGAACTGTGGGGGACTGAACTTCTGCTGTTTTAAGCCACCAAGTCTGTAGTAATTCGCTACAGCAGCCCCAGGCAACTAATACACAGGTCAAAAAGACAGGAGAGCCAAATGCAATGTATGGTCTTGGATGAGATCCTGAGCCAAGAGAAAACAGTCATAAAGGACAACAGTGGCACAACTGTGAGATTTGAGTAAGGTCACAGATTAGAAGGAACTATTAGATCAATGTTCCTTTCTGATACGCTGTTCGGTGGTTATGTAAGAGACTGTCCTTGCCCTTAAGAGAGACACGCTGAAGTATTTAGGGGTAAAGGGTCACTGCCTCTGCAACTTACTCTCAAATGGCTCAAAAAATATCACACCCACACGCCAAATATATAACATATATTCATATATAAATATATATATGTATTTACAGAGAAAAATAAAGCAAATATGGCAAATGCTAACAATTGGTCCATCTGGGTGAAAGGTATCAGGAGCTCTTTAAATATTCTTGCACCTTTTCTGTAAGTCTGAAATTATTCCAAAATAAAAGGGGGGCAGGCAGAGTCCAAATTGATGGTTCAAAGAACAGGAGGTTAAGAACCAAAAGTTCACATAAAACCCTGGCTCTCAAGAAAGCCACTTTCACAACTTATTCACTCATCCTTCCCTAGAGTATACTCCTTGAATTTGGGTTCTCTCTGAAAATGACCATGTATGTTCTCTTCTTATCATAATCCTAACAAGTTCCCCCTTTCGCCCTGGCTGCCAGGAAGCTCGGAGCTAAGTTCCTTGTTTACCAGGTAGGCCTCTCTGCTTCTTTCACGGGACCCAGCTGTGAGCATCTTGAAGTTCTACAAAGCACTGACCTGGAAGTGGCCCCTGCTCTATTCAGGACTAAGTAAGATGCTTCTCACCCCTTAAGGCCCAGTCCCACTGCTTCGCATTCCTGGAAGCCCTGCCAGGCCTTCCCACCCTCCACCCACCTGGGAAGCACTTGGGGCCCGAGGCCTAAGCTACTTGGCTGCATCTCCACTTTCCCTGACCCGTAAATTGGGGACAAGCCAGGGTCTGATCCCTCCCTGCCCATTGACCCTGTGAGGCCCAGGATGAACCTGGCACATGGTGGGCACACAGTGCCTGTAAGCCCCTGCAAAACCCCCTGACCCCCTACCTTGCAAGTGGGATTTGAGGAAAACTGAGGGGTCCCATTGCCCAGCTGAGGGGCCTTGGGCACAGCGCGCCCTTCTCTGGGCCTCGGTGTCCTCATCTGTAGAAGACCCCCCAGGGGTGAGGATGGGATGGGGACCCGGGTCACAGACGGGTCTATAACCCAGGAAGAGTGAGCCCCACGCAACAACTTTTTCCTGCCACTCCCACCTGGGAGACGGGATACCTGAGCAAAGGGCAGAGGCCGCTAAGATTCCTCACCAGGCCTGGCCCCACCCCCAAACCCCCAAACCGGCCTGGCAGCTTCCAGCCTGCCCGCTGCTGTTACTGACCCTCTGTGGGGCTCAGAACCTCTCTCCCAGGTAGGGCCTCCACTCTGGCTGCAGCCGAGCCCTCGCCTCCTGGGGCCCCTGCTGTGTGCTGCTGGGTCTCAAGAGAAGGCCTGGGTGCCCGGCCCAGCCCTGACCACAGCCCAGGGCCACACAGCCAGGCTCTGGCTTTTGCCCATTCAGCCAGCACCTTCCACATCCCGGCCACCTTGCGGGCATCTCCACCATCCTGGGTCTCCGTTAAGGCCCCGGGGAACAGCCCTGGCATCTGGACTACAGAGACCAGTGTTCACGTCCCAGCGCTCTCAGACAGGTCACTTCCCTCCCCAGCCGCCATACTCATGTGCACTCTGAGGATGGTCCCACCGAGGACTGGGGGCAGGAGGGGAGATGAGGTTGGAAGGGCTGCTTCCGGAGCAAAACAAGAACCCGGTGGCTGCCAGCCCAAGCGTGGGGCCTGAGTTACCCAGGATAACTCTCTATCAACCCCAGGTTGCAGGGGCCGCAATTACCACCAAGTTACAGATGAGGAAACCGAGGACCAAAAAGGAAAAGTAACTCACCCTAAGTCACTCCAAAGCCAACCCTCGGACCACCGCACACAGCAACACCACCTGGAACCGTCATCCCTGTTTCTGGATGCTGACAGGTGGAGAGACTTGCCTAAGGTCAAGCAACCAGTCAGGAGTGGAGCCAGGATTTGAGGCCAGGCCAAAGCCCTGCTCTTCCTGAGCCCCCTTCTTCTGGGGGCCCAGTCACAGAGCCCACCCCCAAACCTACTGCTGTGCTACAGTGTGACATCCCACCTCCTACAGGAAGGCTGGAGCACCTGCTTCTAGCCCCAGTTACCCAAACCAACAGGCCACGCCACCTCCTTCTCAAACACCCTCATGGCACCCAAATGCCCACACTCAAAAGGCCTTACAGTATGGCCCCAAATCCAGACTCACCTCCTGGCTCTCTGCTCCTTCAACATCATGCACTTTTGCCTCAGGCCTTTGCACATATTCTCTCATCTATCCTGAGTGCCCTTCCTCTACTCTCCTACAACCAGCAAGCTCCTATTCATCCCTCAGAGCCCAGTTCAAATGTCACCCCCCTGTGAAGCCTTCCCTGACTGCCCCCTGCCTACCAAATCAGGCCTTTCCAGGACTTCCCTACCCCTTGGCCCCTTCTCTTATCTCCCCAGGAGGGAAGGTCATTCTGATAATTCTCTCTGCTACAGGCCTCTGCCAAGTCCATCAGGAATATCCTTTAAGAAAGAAGTAAAATGAAATCACATTCTTAGGAAATCACCACTGTTGGGAGCCCAGGAAATCACATTAAGAGCCACTTGTTTGGCACTCATTGGAATTTTATTTTCTTCAGCACAGCCATTTAAGCACACAGCTAAGTTTAATACTGCAAGACCCCACCACATGCAGCTCACTCCAGTCTGCAAAGCCCCACCCCCTGCATTTTCTCAAGGCCCCCCCCACAGTCGTGGGAGGCAGAACAACCACATTCCCGAGGCCCAAGGTGGAGCGGCTGGGTTCGGGATTTTCTGCTGCTCGCCCTGCATCTCTCCCCTGCCCCAAGCCCACAAATGTGGCTCTGTGTTAAGTGCTGAGCAGTGAAAAAGACACTCGAGTTCCAGCTTCCTGTGCCTGGATGCCAGCCCTGAACTCACAACGGCGGGGTGAGCTCCCCACGAGGGCACACAGTCAACATGTAAGCATAGAGCCTTGAGTGGAGGCCCCAAAAAAAGCGGGGCTTTCTGTCCGTCCCATCCCACCATATCCCCAGGACTCAGAGCAGGAAGCATCCGTAAGTATTTGTGGAATGAGTCAGTGAAGGGACAGCAAGCCCCACCCCCCAGACTGTTTATTTAGTCTGAAGATTCAGGAACCAGGGCAAGAGCCCAGAACCCTCTGGGTGAGGATGGGCCATGGCCCATCTTCTTTGTCTTAAAACGCCACTGCCCGCTGAGAGATTTCAAATGGAGTAGAGAGGTCTCTCTGGTGGACATTCTTATGCACTATATAGATAACACGTCTTAGATTTTAATGTACTGGAATAGCTAAAAGTAAATACCTGAAACTACCAAACTCCAACCCAGCAGTCTGGACTCCTAAAGACAATTATATAAGAATGTAGATTACAAGGAGTGACAGTGTGATTGTGAAGACCTTGTGGATCACACCCCCTTTAGCTAGTGTATGGATGAGTAGAAAAATGGGGATAAAAACTAAAGGACAAATGGGGTGGGATGGGGGGATGATTTGGGTGTTCTTTTTTTACTTTTATTTTTTATTCTTGTTCTGGTTCTTTCTGATGTAAGGAAAATGTTCAGAGATAGATTGTGGCGATGAACGCATAACTACGTTATCACACTGTGGACAGTGGATTGTATACCATGGATGATTGTATGGTGCGTGAACGTATTTCAATAAAACTGAATTTAATTAAAAAAAAAAAAAACCACTGCCCTCCAAGATCCCAGGCCTGGGGGCTGGTGCCAGGGAGGATCCTGACTCCCCAATTCGGAGCATCTGTCAGCTGGCTGAGCAGATGCACCTGGCCCTGGAGGTGTGTGCTGGAAGGAGCTGCCCTGGGGGGTGGGGGGGATGGGGGGGCAGTTGATAAATGTCAGTTGTCTTCTTCCCAGCCTCCATACCCAACAACCAACAACAGGGGCCGCGCAGGGCAGAACACAGCCTGGAGTGCTGACACCACCAATGGACCCCAAGCCCTTGCAGCCATCCGGACAGTGTGCCTTGTCAGACTATCTCAAGCCTGGGTAGAAGGTGCACTATCGCCTCCATTTCAGGTGAGGAAACCAAGGCTCAGGCAGCAGACCTGGTCCAAGGCCTGAGTCCGTGCCCGGAGCCAGAGTGCCACGCAGCCCCTCTCTGCCAGGGACAAACCCAGCCACGAAAGGGCAGGGGTGGCCTCTTTTATAGGTAACCATTCGTACCTGGGAAGGTAGCTGCAGACAAAGACCACTGTCATCCGGTCCATAAACCCCTGTGGGCACCACTCATGTGCAGGGACCCATGCCTGATGCGGGGACCCAGGCCAGGGAGACCCTACCCGAGGCTGAAGCCAACGGGGATGCGGACCCGGGCAGGGAAAAGGGTGCCACCCTGGCCAGGAGCAGTGGAGGGGTGCAGCCGTCACCTCAGGAAAGCTGGGGGCCTCACCACACTCACCGGGGTGGGATGTGTTCTGTTCCCACCGACATGGGGGTACAGTGGGCTCCCGGCCCACAGCACCCCCCCCCCCCCAAGCATCAGCAGGCAGAGTAAACAGGAGGTGGACAGCTGAGGCCCCGCCCGGCTCCTCAGCTATGCTGCACACACACATACAGAGAAACGCATGCATGAGCACACACATGCACACACACAGCTGTCTGGGGGTTCTGGGTGGCAGCTGTCTCCCAAGTCCTGACCTGGTGCCCCCCAGGCCAGTGCCCTGCCCCTCCAGGGGACCCACCACCTGCCTCTGCTTGTCTCTGATAACACGGGATGGGGAGAGGGGAGATGGGACAGAGCCCCAGCATGCCTCGATGGTGCCCCTAAAGCTGAGGGCCCACCCCCATTGCCACCTTGCACTGCTGCACACCATCTGGAATTCCTAACTGGGACCCTGGTGGCAACCCTGCCCAGGCCAGGTCTGGGGACAGGCAAACAGACCTGCTAAACCTTCCACCCTTCCAGGAGCCAGCTCCCTGCCCAGGGGGGTGGACAAGCCAGTCGGCCAACCTGCTTACCTGACTGCCACTCACCAGGTGCCCCACCAGGATCTGAGTGTCCAGCTCCCCCTTGGTCCCCTTCTCAGGAAGTGGAAGGAAGTGGGAGGGAGTGGAGGAAGTTCTGCAGTGGGGGGCTCCTGGCCCAAGACCGTGGGGGGAGGGAGCCCAGGAAAAGAAACAGGCAGACAGCAGAGTCGCTTCGTCTGCCCACTCTGGAGCTGGTTGGCTAGACAGGGATCGCCTCCACAAAGGAGACACAGTCCTGCTTCCCTGGGGGTGGGGGTCTGGACGGCAGGAGAGGCACGGAGTCACAAGGGGCAGTGGGGAGGCCTTGGGGACTCTACCTGCAGTGGTCGGTGCGAGGCCACACTCCGGGACCCACGGCCAAGACCCTGATGTCCCGCCAAATGGCTGGCAGATTCAAGTGTCAACCCCTCTGCTGGGCCCCCTGCGTCTGGGAGGAGGCTCCCTCCCAGCCTGCACATCCCAGATAAGATGCCCAGTGCACTGAACGCCCAGCCAGCCCCCCAGACCTCATGGAGCCCCTGTGGAAGACGGCCTGGCTCAGGCTGCTGTGCACGCTTTTAGCAGAAATGGAGACCCTTTAGGGAAGCAGGAACCCAGCAGGGCCTGCACAGAGCCTGGGGGACGATCCCCATCCACTCCTTGGAAAGATGAAGCAGGGAGTTGGCGTGGGCCTCCTGGCTCCTAGAAGGGACTCTGCACCCTTGCAGGGGAGTGCCAAGGGGCTGCCTGTCTGCCCAACAGCACAGGCTGGGGAAACCATCCACACGGCTGGCAGGTGAGACACTGTGGGAAAGGGAGGAGGGAATGGGTCGGGGAGGGGGCAGTGAGAGCTCTGAGCTGAGGGGACAGAGAAGGGGAGGGGGTTGACCTGCGGCGATTACTGGGAACATGGTCAGGGTGTCACAAAGAGGCTGGGGCAGTGCCCACAGGTTTGCCCTGGGCAAGGCTGCCTTGGTTGGGACACCCCCCCCGAGTCCCGAGCTGGGCATGCTTTTATGAGCAAAGGCCCAGGCCAAGAGGCCTCTGGCCACACAGATCGGGAGGAAGGGGCAGGAGTCCCTCCAAGTCCAGGCGCCATCTGGGGCCCTAATCCTCCCAGGTGCCAGGTGCGAGGCCCCCCCAGGCTCCCCAGACCAACGGCACCCTGGGGCCTGATGCCTGCCCCAGGCTTGGCCCGAGTGGGGAGGCCAAGGGAAAGCCCCCCATTACTGCTTCCAGGAGAGTAGAGAGGAACTGTGCCTGACCAGCAACCAAACACACTCACACACACTCACTCTCACATCCACGTGTACACACTCACCCGCATACACTCAAGCACTGACACATTCACACTGCCACTGTCCTGCTCACACACAGGCTCACACCCCGGTCCATATAAACTCACATCTTACACCCACCCAGCTGCACACATTCACACACCCCCTCACATTCACACCCACACAATTACACTCACACACTCTTACACATTCACACACACACATGAACTCATGCACACACACCGAGGCTTCCCTTCAGTGGCTGAGGCCGCGTGCAGGCCGGGAGGGGGAAGGGGGCGGGGAGCAGCGGACCTGAGCGGGGGCCGTGGTAAGGGGAGAGGAGACGGGGCGCGCCGCCAGCCAGCCGGGCCGCCCCGGGCACGCGCGCACACGCCCCTCGGGCAGGGCGGGGTGGGGGGTGGGGCGGCTCCCGGCCACACAGTCCGAGCATGAATCACCGTCCCCGCGGGGCGCGGCCCGGCCGCCTCCCGGCAGGGAGGAGCGGGGAGGGGGTGCAGGGCGGAGCGGGGAGAGGGTCCCGCGCCCGCAGCGCCCCCCACCCCCACCGCCCGCAGGCCGCCCCGCCCCCACGGCCGCCTCGCCCTCAGCAGCAGCCCGAGGCCGAGGGCCTGGGCCGGCGGAGAACAGGGGACCCCCGCGTCGGAGTCCCCGCGCCCCGTTCCCGCCGCGCCCGGCGCCCCCTCCTGCCTACCGTGCTCAGCTGGGCCCCCATGGTGGCGCCGCGCAGCTCGCTCCGCCGCTCGCTCCGCCGCCGCCGCCGCCCAGACCGTCGGGCCGCCGCGCCAGGCCCCGCCCCCGCCGCGTCACCTCGGGGGAGGGCGGGGCCTAGCGGGCCGGGGCGGGGCCTAGCGGGCCGGGGCGGGGGCGGCTCGGGGTCCCGCCCGCCTCCCTTCCGCCGGGCCCGGGGGCTGGGACCAGCTCACCCAGGCGCGCCCCGCGCAACTGTGGCGGGCCCGGAGGCTGCCTCTGCCCGCTGTGCAGCCGCGGCTGGGGCGCTGGCCTTCTCTGGGCCTCATTTGCCGCCATAAAGGGAGAGAGATGGTGCCCCACCCCCACCTCGGTGAGATCTAAACTAAAATCCTGAAGTTCCGCGCGGCCTCAGGGGCCTGCCTGGCCTGACCTCAGATCCCGCCACTGAGCCGCTGGCTCACGTTGTCCGGCCACCCAGGCCTTCTTGTTCCTGAAACCACTCAGCTCAGTCCCACTCAGGGCCTTGACATGCCGTTCCCTCGCTCTGGAGCACTATCCCCAGCTCTCAGGTCCAGCTGCTGCTTATTGTTCAGATCCCAGGGCAAAGGTCGCCTCCTGGGTCCTGGCCCTCCTCTCTCCAGCAGCCCCTCTGCTCTCTCCACCAAATACCGTGGGGTGGTCGGTCAGTAGCACTTAGCAATCGGCTGAAGTCATCCTGTGTGTGGACCGGGGACTTTCAAGGGCAGTGCCCTCTCTGTTTTGAAGTGGCCTGCATGCCCAGAGCCGAGCGCAGCATCTGGCACATAGTAAGTGCTCATAAATCCTTGTTGAATAAGTGAATTCCCCAGAGGGCGGGCCCTTCTCTGTGAAGCTGGCCCACTGGGATCCTGGTGGCTCTCCCACCTTGCCCACCTGGAAAGGGTCTTGATCCAGGTGTGAGCTCCTGGGGCCCTAATGGGCCAGCCCAGGTGGGCTCTGTGTCCCTGCAGTGAGATGTTGGCCGGACAGAGAAGGGAAAGCGGTCTTCCCAGCGGGAACCCCGTGCACAGCAGCCTGGAGGCAGGAACCAGCTGGACAGATGCAAGGTCAGCCTGGCCAGAGCTGGGAGCACCGTGGCCCAATGTGAGGTCAGGGTGGACCACAGAACCCGGGTGGAAGGAACTGGGCTTTCAGGGGGAGTGGGAGCCCTAGAGGATTTAGGTAGGGGGTAGCCCTCCGGATTTAAAAAGGAAACTGAGAACAGTGTGGAGGGAGGGACAGGGGAAGATCTACTATCATAGAATACAAGGACAAATCTGACATCAGGTAAGCTATTCTGTACATTTTAATGATGACTATCACAAAAGAAGTGATCAAATCATAAAGCTTGACCTCAGCACGTGGGACCAGTAAGTTCTCAATCCCTTGGGGGGCTTCCCAGGCCACCCGCTGCCCATGTGCCAGGAGGGAAGGCCACCCCTGGCCCCTCGTTTCCCTCCAATCCCTTCTGTTTTCTTCCTTTTTTATTGTGGGGTTGACGATGGTGATGGTTGGTGTGAACAAGTGGGACTTTTTTCTTGTGGAATGAGGAGGTGACCCAGCAGGCTTTCCCATTTTCATCATCCTCATGGGCTGTGAAGAATTCCCACATGGACTTTTCCTTGAAAGGCTCCTCGTCTAAATGGCATTAAGTAAACAACACTTGAATACCTTACAGAAAGGGTTATTTAGGTTAAGTCTCCAAATGCCAGACCAGCAAGCAATCCTAGAAAATTAGAATTAGGATGGAACCTATCCATCCTATTTTGTGTCATCACTTAGCTTATTGTACACATTTATAGACTCAAGAAGAAAATAGTTTTCTTCCTAAAGTTATGCTATTACTGCCTCCCAAGAGAGTATTAATTGCCAATCTCTTTCCCTGTTCATCTATTCAAACGCCCTTCATAATTGTTTCTGTACGTGAAATTACATTGTTCACAGGCAATTTAAGTTACCAAAGCATTTCACTTCAATTTTTCAGTTTGAAATTTACACAGCTTCAATGTGTAAAGCATCAAAAGGAGATTTCACTCCTGGTTAAATCTAGAAGCTTCTCTAGAAAGTGACCCACGTACCAGGCCTGGCCATGCAGTGGCCTTGGCTGTGTCCCTGACTACACGTGAGCTCCAGAGGCCAGATCTGCTGCAGAAGTGGACAAGGACAAGGGCTGAAGATGAAGCCAAAACTGTGGGGTGGGGTGGGGGGATTTTGTCCACTTGGGGCACCCACACTGTCAGGACAATTGCTTATGACCTCTGGGCTGTGGGTACTCCTGCCTCACCAGAGACCCCTTGCCACCCACGTGCTCTAGCCGGCTTGGTCCCAGGCCCAGAGATCCTGTCCTCAGGCCACCCCCAGCTCCCGCAAGGGACTGGCCCAGGGGTGTTCATTTCCCCAGTTACTGTTCTGGGCCTCAACTCCCAACAGATTTCCTTCCTGAGGCTGTTCACCGCCCACAGGTCTCTGACTTTGGAGCAGCCTCAGGGGGTACAACGCTGTGAGGCTGGTAGGGAGGGACAGGAGGACCCAGGAGTAACAGTGATTAGGCCATCCCACCCTGTTCTTGGGATTCGGGGCTGGGGCCGTGTGTTCACGGCCAGTGGCAGGTCCGGCCTGCTCTGCTGCCACTTGGCTGAGTCCTTCCCTTACTCAGGGTCCTCATCCAAGAAAGGGAAGTCAGGCTGCAGGGTCTCAAAGGCCCCTTCGACTTTTGGCATTTTATTCTGTGGCCTGTGCTCCCACCTGGACTTTTTATTTGCAAAAATGTTCAATGTATAGAGAAGTTGCAAGTATAGTACAACGAACCACCAGATTCACCAGCTGTTAACATTTCGCCACTCTCTCTTCCTCTCTCTCTCTGCTTTGCTGGACCATGTGATGGTGGTTTAGATGCGTGATCTTTTACCCCTAAACACTTCCCCATGCACCCCCTAAGAAAAGGGACCAGGTTCTCCTCCATACCACTGTGCAGTGATCAAAGTCAGGAATTTTAGCTTTGATACAAAACTACTATCTGCTTCACAGTCCATTTGCCAATATCCCCAATGGCCACGTAACATCCTCTATAGCTGTCTTTTATTCCCAGTCCAGGATCAAATCCCAGCTCCAGTGTGGCATTTGCCCAGCAGGTCTCTTTAATCTCCTTTAACCTGGCACACGTGGCATCAGGCTTGCCCACTGTTGGGGTGCTAGCCTGGGTTTCAAAGGGCACCTGCCACGTCTCCATCATAAAGGTATCTTTACTTTGATGCCGTGAGAAGGTCCTAAACCCCAGCAAACTTTCATCCAGTGGTTTTAGCATCTGTTGATGATGCTCGCCTGAATCAGTCATCCCTGAGGTGTGGTTTAACTGGTTTACAAACTGCTTTGGAGTGGGGGGGGGGAGCGGGCTCTCATCCTAACCCCTCAAGGTCCTGCTGTGAGCAAAGGACAGAAACACCCCACAAACACATTTGCCCTCAGACAGGCCGGGCTGGTTTGGGTAAGAATCCCTGACCTGTTTTGAACCCTGGTACAGGCTGGGAGGTGGGCAGGTCAGAGAAGCCATTAGTTCCATTTTACGGTGGGGGAAGTGGAGGCCCAGACAGGGAGAGAAGGGGTCAGCGGTGGAGCTGATCTATCCAGGAGTCTTGGGCACCCAGCCCCTTCCAGGGTCTGGAGAGGCATTTTGGAAAGGGGGTATCAGGCAGACTGCAGAGATCCAGCACCCAGGTGGAGGCTGCCCCACCCTTGGCCACCCTCCCAGTCCCCATTACCTGCACAGGAGCTGAGATTGCCAGATTTAGCAAATAAAAATACAGGACGCCCAGTTAAATTGGAATTTCAGATAAACAACAAATAATTGTTTGGTTTAAGTATGTCCCAAATATTGCATGGAACTCACTTATACTAAAAAATGATACTAAAACTTCACCATGTCTGGGGTGCTTGGGCTGGTACTAGACTTGCCAGATAAAATATAGGATGCCCAGTTAAATCTGAATTTCAGATAAACAACAAATGATTTTTTTCACCCCAGTGTGGTAAGTTAAAACATGTGTGGCAGGTGATAGCGGATGTAGGAAACGAATGGCTGTGGGTTGGCTGGGCCTTGAATGCTGGGCCGAGCTCCCCTCTGGGAGCAGCTGGCAGCCCTGGAGGAAGAGACAAGCTTGGAGGGCCACTGCCTGGCTACTGGGGTGGGGGAAGGGGGCAAGACTGAAGGTCAGGGATCGGTCTGGGGGCAGCACAGTCGACAATGACACGTGAAGAGGCTCAGGCCAGTGGTCAGGAGATGAGAAGGCATCCAGGAGGCAGGACCCATAGGGCTCGAAGCCCACTGGCTGGGGAGGGCGGGCGGGGGCTTCTGGCCAGAAAATGGTGCCCATTAATGGCCTAGAAGGGTGCAGGTTTAAGGGGTAGTGTGGGACAGGGCGGTGAAAGCCTGCGAGGCAGTGGAGTCCAGAGTCTCGAGTTCTGCAGGGGCTGGCCCAAGGACAGGAGGGTGGTCCTGGGGTGGGGAAGGAGGGGCTGACCAGAGAAAGGCTGCAGAGGTTGTTGGTGGCCGGGGTGGGGAGGGGAGTGTTGTGTGTGCGGTGATCTGGAAAGGAGATGTTTCTGCCCAAATTACCCTCTCTCCCCATTTCTGCATAGGAGGAGCCAGCTGAACCGCAGGGCTCTGGGCGGGGCTGGGGCAGGCAGCGCGTGCACCCCTGGGATGGGGGTGGGGGGCAGCCAGAATAGCCAGACCACTGCCCCCCCACCCCCACTCCCCTCACACCCCCACCCCCCCACCCGGCACACTTAGCTGGACTCAGAGCAGCCTGGGAAGTGGTTTGTCAGAAGTCAGGCTTTGATCCCCTTGGGCATTTGCATTTTGAAGAGTGGCTTGTTGGATATATGTGGAGAAGGGACTGGGAGAGCCTGTTAGCCAGAGATGGTGGAATCTGGGCACCTGCCCAGTCTGTGACGGCGCTTCGGCAGGGAGGGGCCCTGGACACGGAGGTTTGTCCCTGTGACACCGAGGCTGTCCCAGGGCCTCTTTGAAGCACACAGTCTGCTCTGGTGCAATCTCGGTGGGAGCAGAGCTGGGGCGGGACAGAACGGCATGGAAATCGGCGCCTTGCATGCACTCTCGCGTGTAATCGCATCAAGACCTATCGTGGGAGGTATCAGAAGCCCAGCCCCAGCCTGGAGGATCCGCGTCTCGTCTAGGGAGCAAGTGGAATCCAGCCCCTTCCCTGGGGTGGGGGAAGGAGCGCTGGGCCAGGCGGACTCACCACCAACACTGACATTTTTTTCTCCCTCTGGAGAAGCCAAGGCTCAGAGAGGTCAGAGCCTGGCCCAGGGTCACTCAGGGTTGGAGCTGGGCTTTGAACCAGCTCTGTTTGCCTCTGAAACGTGACTCGCCCCACTGCCCACCTGCCCCTGGAACGAAGCAGCTGTTTTTCCTTTTTGTTGTTTGCACAGCAGGGGTGACTCTGTCCCTCTCCCCCAAATCCTGCCTTCTCCAGGTCAGAGAGTTTCAGATCTTGGCTCCTGTTGTGTGACTTTGGACTAATTGTTCCTGATCTAGAATCTAGATAGAGTCAAGATAGAGCAAAGGCTGCAAATCACTGGCCAAAGGACAGCATCCAAACCAGGGAGGAATGCGTTCTGGCCACGCTGGGCTTGGTTTTTGGCTTCATTTCAATCAGTTGCCAAGTTAGGATTTCTGGCTTCTTGTGGCGAATCTGAGGCTCTTGCTGCACCAGCCTCAGCTGCCCCAGCAGACAGGTAAACCTTGTGAGCTTGCTGCCACCGCCCCTGCGTGCCAGGGAAGCCCCACTCTCTGCCTGGACCCTACAAGCACTGGACTTGCAACCCCTGATCGAGCTGATTTCTATGAGCCGTGCTAGAATCTGACATTCTCACTGCTCCACTCCCTGGGAAGCAGAAGACTGGGATTCTGTGCGTGGCTCTGCCCTTGGGCCAGCCACCATCCCTCTCCAGCCTTGGTTTCCTCATCTGTGAACTGGGGGTGCTTACACCCAGCTGGTGAGGATCATCTGAGATGCCAAATGCAAACATGCTTCATAAAGTCAGCTCTGCAGATAGATGGCAATTAGACGAAGGAGCACCATCATCTGCGACCCATCATCTGAGGTGTGCTGAGGAATCAGAGCTGCCTGTGGCTGAGTCCCCAGAGACACACGCAAACACCCAGCTGAAGATGGGGGGAAGAAGCCCGGAGGAGGCAGCAAGCCCTTCACTCACAGATGAAATCAAGGGAGACCTCACAAAGGAGGTGACATTTGAGTTGCCACCATTCATTCATCCATCCCACATATCTTTACTGAGCACCTACTATGTGCTAGGCACCGCTCTGGGTGCTGGGGGTGCAGCACTGAGCAAAACAGACAGATGCCCTTATCCTTGAAAAATAACATTCTAGTGGGGGGTGGGGGGACAGAATAAACAAACAATAAAAAAAAAATGTGATGTCTGGTGGAGCAGGGAAAAAAGGGTAAAGGGGATGCAGGTGGTAGTGGTGGTTGTGATTTTATACAGGGGGCCTGAGAGCCCTTCCTGACGAGGCCTGGGATAACTGGGGGAAGAGCGTTGAGGCAGCAGGAGCAGCAGGTGCAAAGGCCCCAAGGTGGGAGGATGCTGGGTTTCTTTAAGAAGCAGCAGTTAAGCCAACTTGAAAGGTGAAATCACTGCCCTCCCCCCTACGTGGGATCAGACACACAGGGGAGTGAATCTCCCTGGCAACGTGGAATATGACTCCCGGGGAGGAATGTAGACCTGGCATCATGGGACGGAGAACATCTTCTTGACCAAAAGGGGGATGTGAAAGGAAATGAAATAAGCTTCAGTGGCAGAGAGATTCCAAAAGGAGCTGAGAGGTCACTCTGGTGGGCACTCTTATGCACACTTTAGACAACCCTTTTTAGGTTCTAAAGAATTGGGGTAGCTGGTGGTGGATACCTGAAACTATCAAACTACAACCCAGAACCCATGAATCTCGAAGACAGTTGTATAAAAATGTAGCTTATGAGGGGTGACAATGGGATTGGGAAAGCCATAAGGACCACACTCCACTTTGTCTAGTTTATGGATGGATGAGTAGAAAAATAGGGGAAGGAAACAAACAGACAAAGGTACCCAGTGTTCTTTTTTACTTCAATTGCTCTTTTTCACTCTAATTATTATTCTTGTTATTTTTGTGTGTGTGCTAATGAAGGTGTCAGGGATTGATTTGGGTGATGAATGTACCACTATGTAATGGTACTGTAAACAATCGAAAGTACGATTTGTTTTGTATGACTGCGTGGTATGTGAATATATCTCAATAAAATGAAGATTAAAAAAAAAAAAAAGCAGCGGTGAGATCAGGGGGGTAGCAGGGGCCAGGCAGTGTAGGGCCTCGTGGGCCTTGGCTTTTCCTCTCTGTGACCTGGGAGCCACAGGAGGGTTTGGAGCAGAGGACTGGCCCTATCTGACTTAGATTTAACAGCATCACCCTGATGTTATATGGAGAACAGGCTAAGGGGGAGCCAAGCTAGAGGCAGGGAGCTCCGTGAGGATGGTGAAGGCTGAGGCTGGATAAGGCACGCTAGGTGAAGGAAAAAGGAAAGGCCAGGATACAGAGGCCTGGGAGAGGGGTTTAATGTCCCTGCTGCTAAAGCAAATACCTTACAATGGGTTGGCTTAACAACAGTTCACTGGCCCACGGTTTCAGAGGCTAGGAGGCATGCTTCCTCCCGGAATCAGTATCTTCTGGCTGACCGGTAGTCTTTGGTGTCCCTTGGCTTTTCCATCACATGGCGGCATCTCCTTTCTCCTCTGGGTTCTGTTGACCTCCAGCTTCCGGCTTCTGTCTGTGGCCTTCTCTGTAGGGCCTCCAGCAGTAGGGTTAGGACCCATCCAGGTTCACTTGGGCCACACCTTATCTAAAGTCACCTCATCAAAAAGTTCTATTAACAATGGGTTCACAGCTACAGGAGTGGATCGAGGTTAAGAACGGGTTTTTGTGGGGTGCATGTCTCTAAGCTAACGGAGAGGGCATGGCCCAAATGAGAACACCCAGTGCTGGCAAAGCTGCGGTGAGATAAGTACTCTCCCCTTCGGCCGGCTGGGGAACCGACAGGCATGCTCTGGCTGCCGTATCCAGGACCCCAGGAGAGGGCAGAACCTAATCTCCAGAATCTCCCCTCTGGACTCAGAGCTAAGGAATGAGAGTAAATATTGATCATGATAAGGGTGATGGTTTAAAAATATCTGCACATTCTTTGCACCCCCCCCCCTTAGGGGAATGGAGCGTGTTCCCCTACCCTTGAGTGTGGGCTGTACATAGTGACTGATTTGTAATGAGTAGAATGTGGCAGAGGGACAGTGTTACCCTCTGAAGGAAGGTCATAAAAGTACTGTGGCCGCCTCCTTGCTCTGTCTCTTGGATCACCTGCTCTGGCAAAAGCCAGCTGCCGTGTCGGGAAGACACCCAAGCTGCCCTATGGAGAGATCCATGTGGCGATTAACGAGGCCTCCCACCACCAACCAGCACCGACCTGCCTGGCATGTGGGTGGCAGTGGATCCTCCCACCCCAGTCGGGCCTCAGACGGAGGTGGCTCCAGCCAATCCCGAGACCACACGTGCCAAGCCTCCCCCAAATTCCTGACCCACAGGAACTGTGAGATGGTAAATGTTTGTTGTTTTAAGTCAAAGTTTTGGGGGTAATTTTTATGCAGCAATGCAATGGATAACTAATACAAACACTTGGCACTCCTTTAAGTACTTTAAACATATTATTTCATTTCATCCTCATATCCAAACTGTGAAATAGATACTACTATTATTTGAGAAAAGTAAAAAATTTGGACAATGGTCAAGAGGCAAAACCGTCACAGAAACATTTATATTAGTGAAAAATGGAAGCAGCCCACGGTTCTAATAATAGGAGATAGGCTATGTATGATAGGCTTTATGCCTCCAATTAAATGATGTAAAAAAATTTACTGATACCTAAAAAGCCCAGGATAAAATGTTAAGTGATAAAAGCAGGCTACAAAACTATAAATACAGTGTGGAGTCAATGAAAAAAATCAATAAATCATTTTCTATAAATACATATATGTGCCTGCTATGTGCCAGGCACTGGGCTAAATGCTTTTTGTGCATTTAAATATTTTTTCATTAATTTTTTTCCATTTTATTATTTTTAAAAAATTATTAACTTTTTATTTTGAAAACTTTCAAACCCACAGGAAAGTTGAAAGAATAGTACTGTGAATACTCAGACACCCTCCACCCTTCCATGTAGATTCACCAATTGGGAACGTTTGATGCGCCTCTCTCTCTCTCTCTTTCTCTCTCTATAAACATTTTTACATGCTTTATTATTATTTATTTTGCTGAGCCATGTAAGAATTAACTCCAGACATGGGACACTTCATCTCTGAATACTAAAGCTGCATCTCTGAAGAACAAAGTCCTTCTATACAACCAGAATACCATGATAAAAATCAGGAAATTTAACATTGATAGAATGTTATTATATGATAACATTAATGTTATATATGATATGCAGTCCATACCGACAGACCTAATTGCCTCAGGTCTTTCGTAGCTGTTATTTTCCCCTGCTCCAGCGTCCAATCAAGGTCTAGCAATGCAGTTAGCTGTCTTGCCTCTTTAGTCTTAACGTAAAACAGCTGCCTCCTCCCACCCAACCCCTTTGTCTTACTTGGCTTTGATGGTTGTAAAGAGTCCAGGCCTGTTGTTTTGCAGGATATCCCTCATTTTGGATTTGTCTAACGTTTCCTCGTCATTAGAGTCAGGTCGTTGAGTTTGGGCAGGAAGACTGCAGAGGCTCTGTGTGTCCTGTTTGGGGCATCACATCAGGATGCTCGTGATGTTCATTTGCCTCATTGGGGGGTTTAGTTTTGATCCCTTGGCTAGGCCAGGTTTCTCTCTATAAAAGCCACTAAGCTGCAGGTGACCGGAGACAGCAGCCCATTTCTTTGGCAAACCACACAGAGGCTACTCTGATGGACAGCCTGGCAGACCACGGGCACCACACAAGGAGGCACCAAGGTTCCCAGAGGGTGTCAGAGCCAACGTGCTGGCATTTATTGCAGGCCTCCTGCATGCCAGATGCAGTTATAATTCATTCAATCCCCACGGCAACACAAGGTGGGTCACAGCTGGGGACATCAACACACTGAGATGTTTAGTAACATGCCCAAGGCCACACAGCTCATGAGAGGTGGAGGGGACTCAAACCCAGGCTAGTTGGCTCCAGAGCCTGCGTTCTTGCCACCTGGACAGAAAACTTTCAAACTAGCTAAGCAGGAAGGAATTTACTTGAAGGCCCCTGGGGTAGCTCATCAAATCAAAGGAAGAGCCTTGGGAAAGGCTGGGATGAACAGAGGCAGGGCTGTGACAACGCGGGCCCCACCTCCCTCCCCTCTGCCTCTCTCTGCCAGCAGCTTCCTGGCTGCTGCCCCATGGGCATCTTCTCACCTGGGTGCTGGTGATTTTTAGGCTCAGGCCCACCCAACCTTGCCACCTCCATGGTTTCAGGTAGAAAAATCCCAGGGAAGGACTCAGATTGGTCCATTTTGTCACTTGCCCATCTTTGGACCAATCAGTGCCACCAAGGGTCTGGTGCTCTCCAATTGGCCCAGTTTGGGTCAGGTGCCCACCCCTTAGCCAATCACCTGGGTGCAGGAGGCTGAGTCACTGGGGTGGGGTAACTCCCATGGGAGCCCAGGGCCGGGTGGGGGCAGCAGTCCCCTGGGGCAGGGCCCGCAAACCCATGGCCACAGGGCAGTTGAAGTGAGCTGGTTGCCACCCCAGTGGGGGCACCACAGGGTCCTCGGCGGGTTGTGGGGCTCCGTCCCTGACTTGCCTTGTGACCCTGGGCAACGGAGAGGATGGGAGGGTGCTCTGAGAACCTAAAAATAATGCAGGATTTTAAGCAAAGGGAGGAAGGGGAACCACTCTGAGCTGAGCCGCTCCACCTTTGCAGGAGTGTGTGGGCAGATAGGATCAGAGATTTTCATCTGGACTCTGCTTTCCCTCTGTTTTCCCCTGTACTTCCCTCTTCCCTTTCCCTTTGCTGAGGGGCTGCTCTGTGCTCCCTGGCCAGGGGCAGGGCATGGCAGTGCAGGGACACCAGCCTGGAGTGTGTGCGCAAGGAGGTTCTGAGCACGGACAGGGGTCCTGGGAGACACAAGGAGGAAGATCCAGGTCTGGAGAGTGGGAAGGGGCTAAGGAAGGTGGGGGTCTGTGGATCCTGGGGCCAAGGACCTGCCCCCAGTACTATTGCTGGCCCTTAGATGACTTTTGCTGCCACCTCCCCCTCCCTCCCGGGGCCCAGGACTTGGCTCCACTCCCCACCCTTACTGGTCCTTGCACAATGGCGCACAGTGGCTCTGACTGCATCTGCTTCCTGGGGGGTCACACTGCCAGGGAGGGCAGCCAGACCCCAGAGCGCAGGGGCCTTCGGGGTGCATGTGGGCCATAGGGACCCTGGCGGTGTCGCTAGAAAAGCCACTGGGACCCTACAGGGGTGGGGAGCAGCAGGTTGCTGCTTAGTTTCAGAGCTGACAGCTCTGATTTGTGCAGATGGGCCTCCCTATCAGAAAACTGTGAGGACCCCAGATGGAGGACCCACCCCAGCCCATTCCTCACCTGGAACTCAGAAGACTCTAGAACTGAGGTCATGTTTCCTACCCGCCTGGCCGAGCAGGGGCTTAGAGACTGAGGCTGCATTTTAGAAAGTAGAAAACAGGATGTTTCAAGCACACGTGAGTGCACAAGGTGAGATTCATATCCAGACACACCCGTGTCCTCATTTCATTCAGAAGAGCCCACCCCCATCTTATAGATGAGGAAAGCAACAGGCTCAGAGCAGTCAAGGAACCTGCCTGGAGTCACACAGCAGTAGAGCCAGGTAACACCCAAGCCTTGGACTCCATCTTTCTCTTCCCTTCTGTCCTCTCCTCTCTGTTCCTTCCATCATTCACTCATTTGACAGTTTTATTAACTGCCATTTATACCTCTCACACCCTGCTAGACCATCAGGCATTCAGGGAGGAAAACGCCAGATAGGGAACAGAATAGGATTAGCCTCGAGGAGCCAAAAAGTTCCCCATCTACAAGCCATGTGTCCGATTGCAATGTGCTTGGCCTTTCTGGGGCTCAATTGCTCATCCGTAAAATGGGGATAATAATGCTTCCTACCTAATGGAGAGGATCCAGCCAGATAATCTGTCTAAAAGCCTGGCACCATGTGTGGCCAGTGGCAAGAACAAAGCACCAGTAGCTATTCCAACTCGAGGGTCTGCGGGAGTCCCCGTGGCTGCTGTGACAAGTTGCTGTGCCTCAGTTTAAAATTATGATATATTGTTCATCACATTTTTTGTGTGTTAATATTGATTTTTTTAAAATATTGCATTAAAAATTTTGTTGTTTTATTGAACTATAATTTACATGCTGTGATGGTTTGAAGCTGTATGTACCCCAGAAAAGATCATGTTTTTAAAGCTAATCTTTCCCTGTGGGTGTGGACCCATTGTAAGTAGGATCGTTAGGTGAATAGGCTCTTTTTTTTTTCCATATGCAATAAACCTGATTTATTCCCATTCTTCCTGTTCTCCAGTATTTCCAGAAAACCCTAATAATAGTTGGCATTTGAAAAGCCTACCATCAGTCAGGAAAAAATAATTCTTACATACAAGAAGACACACTATTACATTTGGAATGATGTTGGAAATAAAAATTACATGAATTGATTGGTGCTGCAAAGAGACATAAATAGGTTGTTTATGGTGCCTTTCTTCCTTCAGCACTCCCAGGTTCCTTTTTTTCTTCCATGTCTATGGGTCAAGAGTTTGGGCACAGACTAGCTGGGCCCTCTGCCCAGTCTCCTGAGACCAGCACAAAGCTGAGGAATGGAGCTGCAAGCTCATCTGAGACTTGGGTCGTCTTCCAAGCTCGCTGGCTGTCCGCAGGGTTTGGTTTCTTATAGCTGCAGAGCTGAGGCCCTCAGATCCCAGAGGCTGCCTGCCAGTCTCTGCCATGTGGCCGTCTCCATAAAACGGCATTTTGCTTCCTCTAGGCAAGCCGGAGTTTCTGCTGTTGTTTCAACTCTCTTTTAAGGGCTCACTAGTCTGGTGAATAGGCTCTTACCTTGAAATGTGACCCACCTCATTCAGGGTGGGTCTTAATCCCCTTACTGGAGTCCTTTATAAGAGGATAAAAGACAAAGAGAAGACAGGGGGCAAAAAATAAAAAGCACCAGAGAAGCTGAGAGAGAAAAGCCAGATGCTGAAATCAATGAAACCAGAAGAGAAGGACCGGCAGACACCGGGTGGCAGACGAGCTAAGGATCCCCAGTAGCCTGTCTTCAGGGAGAAAGTATCACCTTTTTTTTTTTTTTTTAAATTCAGTTTTATTGAAATATATTCACATACCATACAGTCATCCACAGTGTACAATTGTTCACAGCACCAGCATATAGTTGTGCATTCATCGCCACAATCAATTTTTTGAACATTTTCATTACTCCAAGAAATAAAGATGAAAGTAAGAATAAGAATAAAAATAAAAGTATGAAAGAACACACAAAACATCTCATACCCCGCCTCCCCATTATTCATTTACTTTTTGTCCCCCTTTTATCTACTCATCTGTTATACACTGGACAAAGGGTGTGTGAGCCACAGTGTTTTCACAATCACACAGTCACACTGTGTAAACTACATAGTTACATAATCGTCTTCAAGAATCAAGGCTACTGAACTGCAGTTCAACAGCTTCAGATATTTCCTGCTAGCTATTCCAGTACACTAAAATCTAAAAAGGGATATCTATATAATGCATAAGAATAACCTCCAGAATGACCTTTCGACCCCAATTGAAATCTCTCAGTCACTGATACTTTATTTTGCCACCTTTCTCTTTCCCCTTGTGGTCAACAAGTCTTTCTCGATCCCATGATGCTAGGTCCAGACTCATCCCTGGGAGTCATGTCCCACATTAGTAGGGAGGGCAGTGAGTTCACCTGCCAAGTTGGCTTAGAGAGAGAGGCCACATCTGAGCAACAAAGAGGATCCCTGGGGGAGACTCTTAGGTACAATTATAAGTAGGCTTAGCCTCTCCTTCAGCATCACCTTTTGATGCCTTAATTTATACATTTTCATGGCCTTAGAACTCCAAGCTTATAAGTTAATAAATCCCATTGTAAAAGCCAATTCATTTCTGGTATAGTGCATTTTGTCAGCTTTGGCAAACGAAAACACATGCCATAAAACTCACACATTTACAGTATACAGCTCAGTGGTTTCAAGTGTATTCACAGAGTTGGGCAACCATTATGAATTAGTTGTGCAATCTAATTTTAAAACATTTCCATCACCCCAAGTGAAACCCCCTATCCATTAGCAGTCACTCCCCTTTTTTTTCCCCATCCCCTTTTCCCACCAGCCCTAGGCAACCATTAATTTACTTCTGTCTACAGATTTGCCTATTCTGGAAATTTCATATAAATGCAATCAGACAGTACGTGGTCTTTTGTGACTGGCTTCTTTCGAGAGCATAATGGTTCTCAAGCTTCATCCAAGTTTTAGCATGCATCAAACTTCATTTTATTTTTTTTAAATGAACTTTTTAAAAACTTTCTATTTTAGAACAATTTAGACCTGTGAAGTTGGTAGAGAGCGTTCCCATTTACCCTGCATCCAGCTTTTCCTATTATATAATACAACTCACATTGGTATAGTATATTGGTTCCAATGAATGAACCAATACTGATACATTATCTTTATTGAGTCAGATTTCCTTAGTTTACCCCTAATATCCTTTTTCTATCCCAGGATCCCATATTACATTTAGTCATCAGGTCTTCTCAGACTCCTCTGGGTGCAACAGTTTCCCAGACTTCCCGTTTTTGATGACCTTGGCAATTTTGAGGAGTTCTGGTGAGGTGTTTTGCAAAATAGTCCTTTATTGGGATTTGATTGATGTTATTACACCAGGTGTTCTAGTTTGCTAATGCTGCCGGAATGCAAAACACCAGAGATGGATTGGCTTTTATAAAAGAGGGTTTATTTGGTTACACAACAGTCTTAAGGCCATAAAATGTCCAAGGTAACACATCAGCAATTGGGTACCTTCACTGGAGGATGGCCAATGGTGTCCGGAAAACCTCTGTTAGCTGGGAAGGCACTTGGCTGGCGTCTGCTCCAAAGTTCTGTTTCAAAATGGCTTTCTCCCAGGACATTCCTCTCTAGGCTGCAGTTCCTCAAAAATGTCATTCTTAGTTGCACTTGGAATATTTGTCTTCTCTCAGCTTCTCTGGAGCAAGAGTCTGCTTTCAATGGCCGTCTTCAAACTGTCTCTCATCTGCAGCTCCTGTGCTTTCTTCAAAGTGTCCCTCTTGGCTGTAGCAAGCTTGCTCCTTCTGTCTGAGCTTATATAGTGCTCCAGTAATCAAGACCAAAGCTGAATGGGTGGGGCCACGCCTCCATGGAAATTATCTCATCAGAGTTATCACCTACAGTTGGGTGGGTCACATCTCCATGGAAACATTCAAAGGATTCCAATCCAATCAGCACCAAAACGTCTCCCCCACAAGATTGCATCAAAGAATATGGCCTTTTCTGGGGGGCACAATACATTCAAACTGGTACACCAGGGTTACATGTTTGGGGAGTGCATTTGTTTCCTAGGAGTACCACAATAATTGCCACAAACTGGGTGGCTTGCAACAGACATGGATTCTCTCACAGTTCTGGAAGCCAGAAGTCTGAGATCAGGCTGTTGGCTGGGTGAGTTCTTTCTGAAACCTGAGGGAGAACCCATCCCCCCCTTCCTGGCTCCTGGTGGTCGTCGGGCGTTGGCGTCCTTTGCTGGTGGCTGCGTCGCTCCAGCCCTGCCTCTGTCTTCACTGGCCTTTTCCTCTGTGCATCTCTCCTCTGGGCCTCTTAGAAGGACCCTCTCATTGGATTAGGGCTCACCCCAATTCAGGATGAGCTCATCTCCATCCTTACCTTCATTTCATCTGCAAAGATCCTTGTTCCAAATAAGGTCACATGGCAAGGTTCCAGGTGAATGTGAATTTTGGGGGGACATTATTTAGCCCAGTGCAGAGAGGACAACCCTAGAAGGCAAGTGACCCTAGAGGGCATGGCTTATGGCTGCTGATGTTGGCCTTGATCACCTAACTGGGGGAGGGTTTCAGGTTTCTTCCCGGTAAAGTTGCTCTTCCCCCTCCCCCTTTCCACACTGTCCTCTTCCGGGGGAAGTTACTGTGCAAGGCTCAAGTTCTGACCCACCTTCCTGAGGCAGGGGTATCTACCTAAGTTATTTGGAATTCTTCTGCATGGGAGATTAGTCTATTCTCCCTGTTGATTTATTTTTTCAGTCATTTATTTATACCAGTATGGATTCATGGATATTTATTTTATATTTTATATTATAATCCTCCCTCCCCCAATTGTTCTAGCTTTAGCCATTGGGAGCTCTTTCAGTTGGCTCATCGGGACATGACTCCCAGGGATGAGTCTGAACCTGGATGTCCCCATCCTTGTAGGGTTTTTTTTAAATACTTAGTTTCTGGCACTGCAAGATGCTCCAGGCTCATTTTTTATATTTCCTGCGCCCATCCTACAATCAGCCATTTCTCCAAGGAAGCCTGGTTCCTTTTACTGGAGAATGGCATTAGAAGCCAAGATCTGGCCAAACAATATTCCATCATATGCATGTACCAAAATTTGCTCATCTTTTCATCGGTTGATGGAAATTTTGGTTGTTTCCACATTTGGGCTCTTATGAATGATGCTGCTATGAACATTAATATACAAGCATTTGTGTGGGCATATGTTTTCCTTTCTCTTGGGGTATAAAAATAGGAGTGGAATTTCTAGGTCATATGGTAACTCTGTGTTTAACCTTTTGTGGAACTGCCAAACTGTTTTGCACAGCAGCTGCACCATTTTCCATGCCTGCCAGCAGTGTATGAGGCTTCCAATCCTCCACACCCTCACCAACACTTGTTATTTTCCCTTTTTTTAGTGACAGCCATCCTAGTGGGTGTGAAGTGGCAGCTCTTGTGTCTTTTTTTTTTTTTCATTTTGGCTTTGATTTGTGTTTTTCTAATAGCCAATGATATTGAGCATCTTTTCATGTGCTTGTTGACCAAGTATATATCTTTTTTGGTGAAGTGTCTAGTCAAGTCTTTCACCTGTTGTTAGTTGGGTTATCATCTTGATTACTGATTTGGGATACCCCTTCAGTTTTGCACCTGGGGTGAGCACCTCTGTCACTTCAGCCTGAACCGGACCCTAATCTGAAGGAAAAGAAGAAAGGTTTCTGCTGCTCAGATGTGGGTTGAGAATGGGGCGACAAGGATGGGGGCCCTAACTCTGGGTGGGTGGGTGTGCTGGTTTGTATATATTATACCCCCCAGAAAAAGCCATGTTTTTTGATACAACCTTGCGGGGGCAGATTGATTAATCTCTTTGATTAGGGTGTGAACTTTTGATTGGATGTTTCCATGGAGATATGACCCACCGAACTGTGGGTAATACCTTTGATTGGATTATTTCCATGGAGGTGTGCCCCCGTCCCCCCTTGTTCAGGGTGGGTCTTGATTAGCTAAACTGGAGTCCTATAAAAAGAGCTCGCAAACAGAAAGACCTCAGAGCATCTGTGATTGAGAGGGGAGCTGGAACATAACCTGGGATCAGCAGACACCAGCCATGAGTCTTCCCAGCTAACAGAGGTTTTCCAGACGCCATTGGCCTTCCTTTGGTGAAGGTATACTTGTGTTGATGCCTTAATTTGGACATTTTCATGGTCTTCAGACTGTAGTTTTGTAAACTAATAAACCCCCTTTATAAAAGCCAATCCATTTCTGGTGTTTTGCATAATGGCAGCGTTAGCGAACTGGAACAGTAGGTGTCCTAGTGTGAGGAAGGGACAGGGCTGAGGGCCTGCCATTGTCTGACAGTTGCTAGGAGTGAGGCAGCCCTGGGGGTCCCGGGGAGGGACTGAGGGCGTGTTCCCAGGCTGGCCACCAGGGGGTGCAGAGTTCCTGCAACCCACACCAAACAGAGGCCAGCTCTGCTCTCTTAACTGACACCCCCATCCCTCCCTGTCTCTCCAGGCTGCCCCTCACCCCAGCCACGTGCTCCCCAGGATCCAGAGTGTTTGTCCCCAAACTGGTTTGGGTCTTTGAGTCCTTGCTGTTGTTAATCGCAATGGAATTAAATGTTATATAAGCTGCTGAAACACAAAGGCAAATAGAAAAAGCATGGGGGGTTCTGTGAAAATAAATTTAAGCCCTGTGGAAAAGCTCGACATAGGCTGTGGCTCAAAAGTGAGTCCTTCCTAACTCCCAAGGGTATAAATCTCCCTGGCAATGCAGGATATGACTCCTGGGGATGAATCTGGATCCAGCATCATGGGATTGAGAATATCTTCTTGACCAAAAGGGGGATGCAAAATGAAACGAAATAAAGCTTCAGTGGCTGAGAGATTTCAAATGGAGTTGAGAGGTCACTCTGGTGGACATTATTACACACTATATAGATAACACTTCTTAAGTTTTAATGTATTGGAATAGCTAGAAGTAAATACCTGAAACTACCAAACTCCAACCCAGTTACCTTGACTCTTGAAGATGATTGTATAACAAGGTAGCTTACAAGGGGTGACAGTGTCATTGTGAAAACCTTGTGGATCGTGCTCCCTTTATCCAGTGTATGGATGGATGAGTAGAAAAATGGGACAAAACCTAAATGAAAAATCAGGTGGATGGGGTGGTGGTGGTTTGGGTGTTCTTTTTTTATTTTTATTTTTTATTCTTATCCTGATTCTTTCTGGTGTAAGGAAAATGTTCAAAAATAGATTGGGGTGAGGAATGTAGACCCGGCATCGTGGGATGGAGAACATCTTCTTGACCAAAAGGGGGATGTGAAAGGAAATGAAATAAGCTTCAGTGGCAGAGAGATTCCAAAACGAGCCGAGAGATCACTCTGGTGGGCACTCTTACGCACACTTTAGACAACCTTTTTTAGGTTCTAAAGAATTGGGGTAGCTGGTGGTGGATACCTGAAACTATTAAACTACAACCCAGAACCCATGAATCTCGAAGACAGTTGTATAAAAATGTAGCTTATGAGGGGTGACAGTGGGATTGGGAATGCCATAAGGACCAAACTCCACTTTGTCTAGTTTATGGATGGATGTGTAGAAAAGTAGGGGAAGCAAACAAACAGACAAAGGTACCCAGTGTTCTTTTTTACTTCAATTGCTCTTTTTCACTCTAATTATTATTCTTGTTATTTTTGTGTGTGTGCTAATGAAGGTGTCAGGGATTGATTTAGGTGATGAATGTACAACTATGTAATGGTACTGTAAACAATCGAAAGTACAATTTGTTTTGTATGACTGCGTGGTATGTGAATATATCTCAATAAAATGATGATTAAAAAAAATAGATTGGGGTGATAAATGCACAACTATAAGATGTTACTGTGAACAGTTGATTGTATACCATGGATGACTGTACGGTATGTGAATATATCTCAATAAAACTGAATTTAAAAAAAAAGTGAGTCCTTGCCTGATGCACACCAGAGTCAATTAAGGGACACCGGGATTTTGAGAAAAGAAAACATTTATTCAGCAAAAGCTAGCCCCGTGACAACAGTGGGCAGTCCTCAAATCTGTCTCCCCGAATCGGAAGTGCTTAGGATTTGTATGGGATTACACAAAAGGGAGGTGGGCTGCGACGGAGTTTGGTTGGTGTATTTTGATGAGTTGTTTCTGAACCCTCTGAGGGGAAAAGCACAGTGCAATGTGGGGGAGCACGGCAGATGGTCATCATGCTGACTAGGCTAGACTAGAAAGTGGCGTCTTCAGCAGGTGGAGTTTTATCAGAGCAGGCCTCATTAGGTTACAGGGAGGCTTATGGGGGTGTGTGTGAAGGGACTAGCTGGTCTTAGGAATTGGGGTGATCAGTCCTGGGCTGACTCACATAATCACTGGGGGGCTATGTGCAAGGGCATCTGATTTCAGGGTTGCAAAACAAGACAAGGGGGTACAAGCAGGTCCAGTTATGAGTTGTCTTGTTACTGTTTGGTTACAGGGTAAAGGTTATGCTGTTACAAAACACAGCATCAGCATCAAAGAAACAAAGCATCTGGCTTACAGTTAACTGAATTACAACAGTTACGAATAGTTGCTTCTGGCTATGTCATAATATATCATGAAGTTAGAAAGCATTTAGATAATGATTAGGTAATTATAATTGTATCTGTTAGCTCTCAGTTACACATAGGCTTTAAAAGTTCCTTTAAAGCAACTTTAAAAGTTGCTTTAAAAACTTCCCTCAAATTAGGTGAGTGATTAATATTGGGAGGAAACCAGCAAAATCTGGAAGGGCTCTTTGTGTGGTCGGCTTCTGAAGGGTTCCAGCTCAGCCTTGGGAGTGAAACTGGACATGGTGGGTGCTGCCTTCTGGGGGTGGGTTGGGCAAGGAGCACAAGGCGCTCCCCAGTCGGCAGCTCCAGCCTCCCAGGAAAGGTCTGGGGTCCTCATCAACAGATTGTTAAAGCAAACTGTTTTAAGGCTTGTATGTGCCAGTCTCAAAACTAAAGCTCTGTAAATCAACAAACCTTTCCCATAACCAACCATCTACAGGTGCCAATTGTGTAGGATGAAGGAGCTCTACCATGTGTGTTCTGCAGCCAGGTCACGGGACACGCAGTGTGCCAGGTGCTGTGTGGGAGGAGGAGAGATGAATGGGAGGAGAGGAGCATGGGAAGGGCCAGGCTTCAGGGCAGAGGGCTGAGGATTCAGTCTGAGCTTGTCCACATCTCCCTGACTCCACACAGAAGCCCTGCAAGGGCTACAGGCGGGACGAACAGCCCCAGCTCCCAGAAGCTGCAATCAAGGCTCAGAGAGGGGCGTCAGCAGCCCCCCAGCTGCCTGATGGACTGGCAGTGCAGTGCATTTCCCATGATCTGGCTGCAGAACCAACAAGAAGCATCACGGGAAGAAACATGGCAAAACGCAATGTGTCCCAAGAGAGACCTGGGGTGGGTCCCCTAGGAATCAGCCTCCAGGATTCAGACCCTCAATACAGCTGGAAGTGGAGGCAAAGGAAAGAACACAGCTTCTGGGAGCAGATGGGTCTAGGTTTGAGACCCAGCTCCTCCACCCACCAGCTGTGTGACCTTGGGGGTGCCACTTGACCAGAGTCTCTGTTTCCCCATCTGCGGCATGGAGACGATGATACCCAAGTGTTAGGGGTTGAAGGGTGGCCCTAACCTCCAAGCCTGTGAATGTCATCTTACTTGGGAACAGCTTCTGTGAGGATGTAATCAAGTTAAGACAAGATCCTCCCGAATTAGCCCGGGCCCTGATCCAGCATGATGGGTGTCTTTACAAGGAGAGAAGAATCAGCCATGGGCACGGTGGGGAAAAAGAAGGCCGTGGGAAGGGGGTGGCAGAGACCGGATGATGCACCCACATGCCAAGGAGCACCAAGGATTGCTGGGAGCTCTAGAAGCTGGAAGAGGCAAGGAAAGTGTCTCCCCTAGAGCCTTCGGAGGACACCTGGATTTTAGACTTCCAGCCTCCAGAACTGGGAGAGAAGAAATTTCTATTTTTGAAGCCACCAAGTTTGTGGTGCTTTGTTAAAGCAGCACCAGGACATGTCACCTCTCTGGGCCTTGGCCCCTCGGCCGGTGGCGGGTGCTTTGGAGAATAAGTGCTGCTCAGGACCCTGACCTCAAAGCCTTTGTCCTTCCAGGCTGGTCCCAGTCAAGGGGCTTCTCCTCCCAGGGCCTCAGTTTCCTCATCTGTGCCAGGAGCCAATATCCCAGCCGTGGGCGCCCACGGAGTAGCTGGGAGGGTGAGAAGGGCTCGTCTTCTTTCCCAAACTCCAGCCACTCCCAGGCATTCCACAAGGCTTGTTCCATCCAAGTCCCCCCTTCTATTAAGTCCTTAATATTTGTCCTTATCTTGATTCACTTTTTTCCTTAAAAAAGGAAACATTACATCATCACACGTAGAAAACAAGTATCACTTGCCAGAAATAGAAGGTAGCCATAAAGATAAGCACAAAAGAAAGAATGTAATTAAATTCCAGCCGATCTCCATCGCCAGTCAGAGCCCTGAGCTGGGGCTTGCTCCCCTGGATAAAAGGGTGCTCAGTGTTGTCCCGGAGGCGGTCAAGGCTTCCTAGCATCGGCTGAGGCTTCCTCCTCAGCCTCATCAGAAGGCCGGAAAGAGACTTGCAAAGGCCATGCCTGTCTCACCTGGGGGTCCAGGTGAGCTAACGCCATGTCCGCATCGCACAGAAATGACTCAAGGACCCACCAGGGGATGCACCTACACCGAGTGCAGTGGGGAAAGGCTTGCCCACGAACCCAAAAGTGCCTCGCGAAATAGTGTTGGGCTTACAGCCTAAGGCCTCCTGTTGCCCTCAGCAGCTCACCTGAGCAGGTCACACCTCAGAGGTGTCCCTTTGTGTAAATTAGGACTGTGCCCCAGGGGAGTGAATCTCCCTGGCAACGTGGAATATGACTCCCAGAGAGGAATCTAGAGCTGGCATCATGGGACGGAGAACATCTTCTTGACCAAAAGGGGGATGTGAAAGGAAATGAAATAAGCTTCAGTGGCAGAGAGATTCCAAAAGGAGCCGAGAGGTCACTCTGGTGGGCACTCTTACGCACACTTTAGACAACCCTTTTTAGGTTCTAAAGAATTGGGGTAGCTGGTGGTGGATACCTGAAACTATCAAACTACAACCCAGAACCCATGAATCTCGAAGACAGTTGTATAAAAATGTAGCTTACGAGGGGTGACAATGGGATTGGGAAAGCCATAAGGACCACACTCCACTTTGTCTAGTTTATGGACGGATGAGTAGAAAAATAGGGGAAGGAAACAAACAAACAAACAAACAAACAAAGGCACCCAGTGTTCTTTTTTTACTTGAATTGCTTTTTTCCACTTTAATTATTATTCTTGTTATTTGTGTGTGTGTGGTAATGAGGGTGTCGGGGATTGATTTTGGTGATGAATGTACAACTATGTAATGGTACTGTGAACAATCGAATGTACGATTTGTTTTGTATGACTGCGTGGTATGTGAATATATCTCAATAAAATGAAGATTAAAAAAAAAATTAGGACTGTGCCACTCTGAGCACTTGGTCTGTCTCTAGAAGTCTGGAAAGTAGAAAGCCAAGTCCCATGGTCCACTTTGCTGGGGACACCGGGGGCAGAGGACCAACCACAGGCCCCACCATGTCCTGTCCCCCTTAAGGCCTGTGCTGTCTGGACACACCCCTCTGCAGCAAGGGGGCCTTGCCCTGATCTTTCACTCGACTCACGGGCATGGGGGTCTCCTGGGACCTGCCCTGGGGATCAGACTGGGCCCCGTCCTCTGCTCAGTGCCAGAGCTGGGCGGGGGGAGGGGGTGACAGAGATGGCATTGGGGGGTCTGCTGGGCTCCTGGGTAGGCCTGGAGGAGGAGCAGGTTGAGGGGGAGGCTGTGAGGGTGGCTTGAGCGGCAGGAGGAAACTGCAGGACCCCGAGGAGAGACGTCCCAGGCCAGGTCAGAGGTCCTGGAGCCTCGTTACGCGTCTCTGCCAAGCTCCCGTCACGGCCTCATTATCCGCTTCTAGCCACGGTCCCCTGGCTCCCAGAGCAGGCCCAGGCCACCAGCGCCCCCAAGTGGGTACCTTGAGAATGGCTGAAATGCTGATGGAGGACAAAGGCTGCCAGCCGCGCTCATTTCCCAGATGGGGACACGGAGGCCCAGATCGAGTGGTGGCCGGAGCAGGGTCAGACGGCCCCGCTCTGAACCTGGTCACCACCGCTTACCTTCTCTGGGTCCCTCGACTTCCCAGATTTTTCACACGTCATATGGGATTAAATCCCAGGAGGCCCTCGGCTAATTGGGGCCCCCACCCATCCCCTTGTTTTCACTGGTGCAGCAGCCAGCAGCTGACAAATCCACGTGGGCCTCTCAGAGCTTGGAAAGTCTACGGAGGGTGAAAATTCTAGCATTGCAGCCAAAGGCAGGACACCTGGCTTTGACTCTCACGCCTGCCAACAACCTGCTGAGAGACCCCCAGATAGGTCAACCCGCTCCTTGAGCCTCATCTCCTCCCTCATCTGTAAGGCGGGGTGAATGAGATGGCAGGTAAAGCACTCAAGGGGAAGACCCTGCCAGCCTCCAGGTGGGAGGACTCCGAGGAGCACATCCCAATGAAGTTCTGTAAATTAAATGACACAATGTCTGCACATGCATGGCTGGGGCAGACCCTCCTGGGTCCTGCTGGGGCCTGAGATGTCTCTGGGGTCATCTCTTCCGGACCGGGGCAGGGACTGGAACCCTTGGGGCCTAAGGGCCTGCCTCTCCTCTGCTGCCTCCCCCCTCTGCCACTAGGGAGGGGCTTTCTCCTGGGTCATCTCACAGTCCCAACCCAGACCCTCTCCAGGTCCCACAGCCAAGTGGAGGCTGGAACCTGGGGGGTGGGGTGGGAGGGCAGCCAGGTTGGACTTGAACCAAAGCCCCAGGCTTTTGTCTGAGCCCAGATGCCCTCTGAAAGCCTCCCTCCTTTCATGTCCTCTCCAAATCCCACCTCCTTGAAGGCACACCTGGGCTCTGAGGCGGCCACCTGCTCATCCCATTTGGTCACACCTGGTTTGGGGTGTCCTGAGTTCATAGCCTTGTCTCAGCAACACCTCCCTCCCCCTCTCTGCCCCCAGGAGCTTGGGGCAAGAGGGTCTTGCTTGGGCCTGGGTTGAGTTCCGAAGCCCTCTGCCCCACTAGTCCCGTGACTGTGGAGAGTGCCTTGGGCTCACTGAGACTCGGTTTTCTCATCTGTAAAATAGAGCCAAAGAGCCCTACTTTGCAGGGCTTTTGTGCAGAGTCATTAAAAATCTGGTAGTAGTAGTAGGTCTCAATAACCACTGCTAAGGGGGTATGAAGACCTGGCCCAGGGCCAGGCTTCCAAAAGGGCTTGGCCACAGCTCGACTTCCTTCTGCTTTCTGTGACACCCCTCCACACACACACACACAGATCTGTGTGTCCACGGCCTACAGGACGCTCTCCCCAGATGCCCCCCAGCCACCTCCAACTTCCCAGCCCAGCCCGCTCTGCTCATGTCAGTGAATGGAGCCCACCACCCAGGACAGGGACCCAGGGTCATCCCCAATTGCTCCCCAGGTCTAGCCCCAACAGTCACCAAGGTTTGCCAGTTTTACCTGGTCCTGATCCCCTATCGTGTCCCCTCCTCTCCCGCCCCTCGGCCCTGCCCTCTCTGGTCTTCCTCCACCAGCCTCCCCGGCCCCCACCCCACATTCTCCAGTTTGCACAGAGCCAGTAAACTAAAACACAGATTGCCCAGGGTCCACCCTCCCGAAGAAACTTCCCTGCTCCCCACGACTCTCAGGTTATACTGTTAAAGTCCTGACCCTGCCCGGGAGGCCCTACAGGACAGACCCCACTGCCCCCCCAGCCCCAGCCAGTGCAGGTGTCTGTTCCTGCTCCAACAGGCCCCACCCTCCCACTCTGTTCTCTTTACTTGAAACTTCCAAACAGGTCATGCAAATTTATTTTGGAATAATGTATTCATATGGTAGAAAAAAAGAAAAGAAAAGAAAAGAAACACAGCAGCACAGAGGGTCACACACTTTCTCTCCCTCTCCCTGGACAATTCAGCCCGAGGGCATTAGGAGGGGTGAGCGGGGAAGGCAGGCGTCCGCGTGATTGATGGCGGGCGTGTGCTGTCCTCTGAGGGAGGGGAGGGTCTGAGGGAGGGGAGGGGGTCGCTGCCGTGGCCCAGAGTGGGGTGTCTGATACCAAGTGAGGAGGAACGAGGTGAGTGCCGCAGGGCAGCCTGCAGCGGGCGCTGCAACGGAGGTGAGGAGGGATGTGCCGGGAGGGATGTGCCGGGAGGGGCGAGGCACCACCCCTTAACTATTCTAAGGGTGTGGGGACCAGGCTTCTCCCGTCAGAGGGAGCCCCGAGGCGTGGGATCAGAACCGGAGTCCCAGTGTGAACTCACCTTGATTGGGCTCCCCTTGGCCAGATCCGGGGCGATCTGAGCACCAGGGTAACTGTAATGCGTTATAACGCAGTGAATCAAACAGGAAGGAATGCACAGGACGAGGACTGAGGTGCTTATATAATAACCTCAAAGCACCTCCCCACAAAGAGGAAAAGAGGCACTTTGCCATGGAGACACCTTGACAGAGCGATTGGGGCCAACCTCACCGGTAACGGGATGGAATCACGGACATGCCCCCCACGGGATGCCGCGACGCAGCCTCGCTTCTGTAATATGACCTGAATCTAATCACCAGGAAACATCAGGCAAATCCCAATCCAGGCACGCTCTACAATGGGGGACTGCAAACTCGCTGTCAAGGATCAGAGAGGAAATAGTTGAGGGTTTGTGGGGCCACACGGTCTCTGTGGAAACTCCTCTGTCTTGTCGTCATAGGGTGAAAGCAGCCGCGGACAAAACGGAAACAAACGAGCAGGGCTGTGTTCCAAGAAAACTTCGCTGCAGCTGTAGTTTGTCTACCGTTGTTCTACAGAATAAGACTAAGTGAAAGAAAGAGGGAGGAACGGTTCCACAATGAAAGAAGCGAAACACACATGATGACCAAATGTAGCGGGTTTCCGATCTGGGATCTTTTGGTGTAAAGGGCGTTTTGGGGATTGTGTTGGTTTGGTTATATCATGTCCCCCAGAAAAGGCCATGTTCTTTAATGCAGTCTTGTGGGAGGCAGACTTATTAGTGTTGATTAGGTTGGAACCTTTGGATTAGGTTGTTTCCATGGAAATGT
Organism: Choloepus didactylus; assembly: GCF_015220235.1. Lineage (NCBI taxonomy): Eukaryota > Metazoa > Chordata > Mammalia > Pilosa > Megalonychidae > Choloepus > Choloepus didactylus. Next base: position 10,138,876 of record NC_051314.1, on the reverse strand, counting down.
GACCCAGGCAACTGTGAGTGACACCTTTGGTTACGGTGTGACCTCTGATTGAATGTTTCCATGGAGGTGTGGCCCTGCGCATTCAGCGTGGGCCTTGATTAGTTCACTGCAGTCTCACAAAGGGGCTCACAAACAGAAGGACCTCAGCGCAACTGCAGCTAAGAGAGGACAAAACACCCCAAGAGCAACATTTTGGAGAACGCCATTTTGAAATGCCACCTGGGAGCAAGCAGACGCCAGCCACGTGCCTTCCCAGCTGACAGAGGTTTTCCAGACACCAATGGCCATCCTTCAGTGAAGGTACCCGATTGTGGATGCTTTACCTTGGACACTTTATGGCAGCATTGGCAAACCAGAACAGGGACGATTAGAGAAACTGTCAATACTAACTTCCTGATTGTGGTTGTTTAAGAGAAAGTTATTGTCCATAGGAAATACACATTGAAATGTTCGGGGTATGTTTGGGTTGGCAACTTACTCACATATGGTTTCCAGAGGGGAAAGTTCTTTGGACTACATGAGATTCTTTGAACCGAAAAGTTACGTGATGAAAAGTGAGTTTCCCCAATTCCCCTCTCTAGGGGCACATGGGCCACTCCCACGGATGGCAGCGGGCCTGGTGCACCGTTCCACAGCCTGCTCCTACACTCACCAGTACACCCTGTCCATCCCTCTAGATCAGCAACACACGGTGCTGTCTTGTCTTTGTTTCAGCTGCCTGCTGTCCCATTTTGTGGTTAGATCTTCACTTATTTAAGTAGATTTGGTGGACATGCCCGCCATTTCCCGTGTGGCTTCTACAAGCAAAGATTCTATGAGAGGCCTTAAACACACCTGTGCAAACACAGTGCTCACCTGCCCTCCAGCCTGTTGCCCTGAGTCTTGCTTCTGCATGTCTCTTGCTCCAGGAAGCCTTCTGGGCAGCCCCCCAGGCTGGGCAGACCCCACCCACAACTCCCTGTCCTGACCCCATCACGATGCTCATCCTGCTTCCCATCGTCACGGAGAGCTGGGAGCACAGGGAGGCAAAGGCTGCATTTGTCTTGTTCCCTCTGTGTCCCGGACACCTCCTCTGCTGCCCGACAAGCAGTCTTGAGCAGGGGCCACTGAGTGTGGGGGAAGGGGGAGGAGGAGGAGGAGACGGCAGAAGATCGAAGACAAGACAGTGAGATGGAAAATGAGGAGGATCATGAGGCAGCTGGGGCCTTGCCCAGCAGGTGGCCTCGCCCAGCAGGTGGCCTCGAAGGAGAGCCCTCCGCGGACCCCCTACCCCACGGAGAGGGCAGTTCACACCCGGGCTGCACGAACCTGAGTGCCGCAGCCTCGAGAGCCACCTCCATCTTGCCATCTGTGAAACGGGACCATGTCGATCCTCTCAGGGCTGCCATGTGCATTAAACAAAAGAATACACATCAATCCCTCAGCGCCTGGCATGTGGCAAGGGGTCCATAAGTGGCAGCCATTATTGTTACAGAGGAGGAAACTGAGGATCAGGAACGTTAAATCTCTGGACCAACATCACACAGCCAGTGAGGGCAGAGGCAGGACTGGAGCCCAAGTCCTGCAGGAGACCAGCGAAAGTGCAGGGGAGGGGTCAATGGCTCAGAGGGCAGGCAGCTGCAGCCACCACGGGGTGAGGGGACAGTCCCAGAAACTGTCAAAGAGTGAGAGAGGGTCCAGAGCAGCATCTCAGCAGGCTGACAGAAGGGACTGAGAGGCCTCTGATTCTAGCTACCTGAAGGGAAGAGGCCAAAGGTGGGCATGGCTGGGGAGCCGCCCAGGGCAGGGGTCAGAGGTTCTGTGACCCCTGGGTCTTGCCCAGTGTGTCCTCCTAGTCCCAGGCCTGACTCCTGTGGCTTTAAACTGTGGTCATGGGTGAGACACAGATGGTCACTTGGCTGGGCTGGCTTCTCCTGCAGGAAGGTGGAAGTGTGGGGACCACAGGGATCCTGAGGACTGTGGGCAGGGCTGGGTGAGGCCTGGGGGACCGTGGCGGTAGGATGTCCCAGGAGCTGCAAGGCCTCAGGCATTTGGAGCAGGTAGGACTGGGGGCAGGGATAAAGAGCAGGGGCTCAAAGAAAGCATGCAACCCTAGCTCTACCGCCAGCTGTGTGTCCCTAGGCAAGTCACTTGACCTCTCTGAGTTTTGTTTCCTCATCCAGGAAATCCCACCTTTCACCAAATTTATTCATTACAGGAGAAATATCAGTTGATTATCTTGATAGATGCCAGGAGGTATTAGATAGAATTCAACATCCATTCCTAATTTTTAAAAAAGACTTTTTTGAAACAGGAATAGATTTTATGCTTTAATGTGATAAAAAAATTAAATATCTGACACCAAAAGCCAGGGATGGACTCAATGGTGAAACAGTAGATGTATTCTCACTAACTTCAGGAGCAAGGCCAGGATTTCCTCTGTAACCACTACTATTTAATGTGGCTCCAGGTGACTAGCCCACAAAATTAGGCAGGACAATTTAAAAGAGAGATGTGTTGGGCATGCAGAGGCAAAATTCCACTGTTACTAGATTAACACCTGCAAAGCTAAGAGAACCAATGAGAAAGGCTATTAGAAACTTTAAGAGAATTAGAAAATTGATCTTACAAAATTAATATTTAAAAATCAATTGCCCAGATATAAATACAGATATATATTAACTGATAAGAATAGGTCCCTGAAGAAAAGATCTCATTTATAATAGCATTCTCAGAGAAACATGGACTACAGTTAAAAGTACAATTAAAATAGTATTCTTTCATCAGTTGTAATAAAAGTACCACACTAATGCAAGGTGTTAACAATAGGGGGTATGAGAGCTCTGTATTTTCTGCAAGATTTTTCTGTAATCCTCCAACTTCTCTAATATTTATAAAGAAACCCAATATCATAAAAGTTTCTACTTTTTCTTAATTTAGGCAATTTAATGAAATCCCAACAGAATATTTAAGCACTCAATAAAAATGATTCATCTAGCAGCATAAAGGAAGAGTACTGAGGAAGGACAACCTCCATTACCTGTTCTAAGATGTAACTCTGAAGTTATTTATCATTATGTAAAAGTGACTGAGCACAAACTCCAGGCACTGCCCCAGGGCTTAATAAGAACCAAGTCATCTGATCTTCCTAACACTGGGAGGTCCTAGGTATTAGGGCTGGAGGGACTCAAGGCCTGCACACTCTATCCCCTGCACAAGTTCAAAATCATTGAGAGGGAGAGAAGGATGTTATGAAGGTAGAGACCAACATATCCTCTTTATTACTGATGGAGGCTGGATTAGAGGGTGTGTTTTAATTTCCTTGTTGCTAAAGCAAATACCATGCTGTTTCGGTTTGTTAATGCTGCCTTTTCGCAAAACACCAGAAATGGATCGGCTTTTATAAAGGGGGTTTACTTGGTTACAAAGTTACAATCTTAAGACCACAAAGTGCTCAAGGCAAGGTGTCAACAATCAGGTACTTTCACTGGAGGATGGCCAATGGTGTCCAGAAAACCTCTGTTAGCTGGCAAGGCACGTGGCTGGCATCTGCTCCAAAGTTCCGGTTTCAAATTGGCTTTCTCCCAGGACATTCCTCTCTAGGCTGCAGCTTCTCAAAAATCTTACTCTTAGTTACTCTTGGGGCTTTTGTCCTCTCTTAGCTTCTCAGGAGCAAAAGACTGCTTTCAAAGGCCATCTCCAAAATGTCTCTGTAAGCTGCTGCTCCTCTCAGCTCCTGTGCTTTCTTCAAAGTGTCCCTCTTGGCTGTAGCAAGCTTGCCCCTTCTGTCTGAGCTTATATAGTGCTCCAGTAAACTAATCAAGGCCCATGATGAATGGGCAGGGCCACACTCCATGGAAATTATCTAATCAGATTTATCACCTACAGTTGGGTGGATTGCATCTCCATGGAAACACTCAAAGAACTACAATCTAATCAACACTAGTACATCTGCCCACACAAGATGGCATCAAAGATAATGGCGTTTTGGGGGACATAATACATTCAAACTGGCACACATGCAATGGCTCAGCTTAAACAATGGGAATTTACTGGTTCACAGTTTTGAGGCTAGGAGAAGCCCAAATCAAAGAATCATCAAGGCGATGCTTTCTTCCCAAAGACTGGCTGCTGGCGATCCTTGGTCCTGGGCTCCTCTGTCACATGGCAATGCACACGGTGGCCTCTCCCTTCTCTTCCGGGTTCCAATGACTTTCAGCTTCTGGCTGCTCCCTCTGTGGCTTCCTCTTTCTCTGTCTGAATTACCTTTTGTTTATAAAGGACTCCAGTAATAGGATTAAGACCCATCCGATTGAGTTGGGCCACACTTCAACTAAAGTAACCTCATCAGAAGGTCCTACTTACAACGGGTTCACACCCCCAGGAATGGATTTACTTTAAGAACATATTTTTCTGGGGACCATTCAGCTCCAAACCACCACAGTGAGGTTTAGGTGGATGGAAACAATGGGTTTCTCCTTTAAGAACCTTGCTGCACCTGCCCCCAGGTAAGGGGCTGGCCCAATGGCCTGCTCCTAATTCCAATTTACAATCAGGCTAGCCTCTGCCCAGTCCTCTGAGGCTAGAGACCTAAGTGTTGAGGAAAATCCCTTCTGTCGAAGTTGGAGGGGAGGGTGTGTTCCCAACCCGAGGGAAAGTTCCATTGTTATCGCTGCATAAGGAAAATCAGTTCTTCCCAATGCAGAATAGACACCCATGGAACATTTGAGAGTCCAGAAATAGACCCAAGTAGAAAGGTCTCATTTCCAATTAGGGAGGCAGGGAGAAGAATAACTTAATAAATGGGCTTTTAAAGATAATAAAAACTACCTCACTCTTTGCCTCAAAATAAATTTCACATGAAGCAAAGATGTAAATGTACAAAATAGAGCCATAAGAGCTCTATAACAGAACCTGAATGAATGTGTTTATAATCCCCACCATCCTTTCCAAGTGTGTTACTGTAAGACAGGGTTAAGTTTAGCTTTCACATAAAGGCAACATGGAATAGGGAAAATGGAGACTCGGCGGCAGAACTGGCTTAAACTAGCTCCGTGGTAAAGGGAAGGAAAGAGAGACAGCCATGACATAAACCTAGAATCAGCACCAGCTCCTTATATGGGAAAAATAACCAAGGATACTGGAATGTAAAGGAATATGGGGTATAATCAAAGGTGGGAACTCTTGGCAGGAAATTTAAACTAGTTAACTCTCTCTGATAGGCTGTACAATTCAAAATCTCAAAAGCAGGCTAGTTAGCTCTCTCGGATAGGCTGTAACCTCTGGAGTACCCAGCCAATGGGGAAACAAAGGAGGGACCTGCATATTTGGGGTAGGATATAACTACTGCCATGTTTTTTTTCTGCAGAGCACCTGCTAGGTTTCTGGCTGTATGTCAGCTCTTGCAAAATTGTAAATAAATTCTTTCCTTCTCCACAACTGGCTGAGCATTTATTCTTTTTGCTTGTTTCTCACAGTTACAAAATCCACATACCATCAAGGAAAAAAAGGAAATTTGACTCCATAAAAATGTAAAGCTTTTGCATGTGGAAAGTATCATAAACTAAGTCAAAAGATGAGTTGATAGGCTGGGGAAAAATATAATAAAATCCATGACATTAAAAAGAGCTAATTTATCTAATATACAAAGAGCTTTTGCAAATCAATAGGCCAGATAACCCATAAGAACATGGATGAAGGCCCTGAATGGCAGTTTCCTGAAGCACAAATGCGAATAGCCAATACACAAGGAGGCCCTGCCTCACCTCACTCATCAAGGACGACATGTGAATAGAAGTCCAATAAGAGATATCTTACTTCCTATTTGTTAAATTCGTAATTTATAGGGTTGGTGTGAAGAGAAAAGGAATAAGACATCAGTGTAACTGAGAAGTTAGGATTTAAGGGATGATTATTGTTAGGTTTAAGTCCTGGGCCCTCGTCCCATCCCCACCCTTAGGAATTTTGCAGTAGAACCAGGGACGCTCCCTACCCTAGGAACCCTGCAGGTCTGCAACAAGCCACTGCCCTCACCCTTAGGACTGATGAACGTTTAAAATTTTAAACTTTCCTGCTTCCAAGCCCTCCCCACCCTGCTTTCAAACCAGCCAGTGGAAACTTGCCAGCTACCCTCTTTCCCCAAAGTAGCCACTGAGAAACTGCCATAGACCTGCCAGCCTCCCCTTTCCTGGACAAAGAATTTCCTGCCAACCAGCCTTTATTAGCCCTACTGCCCCTTGGCTCGAGGCTGTCGCTGTTTTCTTAGGCTTCAGCCTGCCTGCCCACGGCCAGACAATAAAACTCCTTTTGATCAAGTTTTCTTCTCTTCTCAATTGAAAAACCTAACAATTATGATTAACAGAGCAACTAACTTTCTGGTATATTACAGTAGAAAGAGGAAATACCTGAAATCTCTGAACTGTAATCCAGTTCCCTTGATCTATGATAAAGATTGTATAGCCTTTATCTTGTGCCCTTGTGATTGTAAAAAGCTGGTACCCACTTGATCTGGTTTTTCAACTTTGGAGTCTTGTGATCACAAAAGACAGTCCCTAATGTTTATTAATGAAGGGCCTTGGGTCAGCCCAGAACTATTCCACCCCAATTCCAAAACTATCTTACACATAGATGGAGCTGGATCTAACCAAAATGAGCCTGCCTGACATGCACAGTAGCTTAAACTCAGTCTAGTGGCTGAGAAAATTCACTAAACGCCACAACACCCCAAAAAAGGGGGAAGTCCCCTTATAGCCATCTTCCTGGAGGGCTGGGAACACTCCTGCCCAGCGCCAGCACCACAGCCCAGAGCTACCCCAAACAACCCAGTGTGACGGGAAGTGTTTCCAACAACACGCGCACACACCACAACATAGGGTGTGGACAATAGCCTTTCAGGCACCCACAGCTAATTGTCCCAGATCCTAGAAGGCAGAGCTCTGTGAAAAGGGGGAAATTAACACGCCCCATTCAGCCATCCTTTCAGCAGACTGGGATCACCCCTACACAGCCCTGCAGTGCAGAACCTCCCTTGGGGGATGGTGCTCACCTGTGACGTAGCACAGTCTTCTCTCAGCAGGGGATCTAGGAGGGCAAGGCTGGGAAGAGGGACCCACATGCAAGTCCCAGGGACCATATGGCAACACCAAGGACTTGTGGGTCAGCGGCAGAGGCAAACTGTGGCAAGACTGAACTGAAGGATTAGACTATTGCAACAGCTTTAAATCTACAGGAACACCTGGGAGATTTTATTATTAAAGCCGCCCTCCCTCCCTAACCGCTCAGACACATGCCCCACTTTCAGGGCAGGCAGCACCAACTACACACGCAAACTTGGTGCACTAATCGGACCCCACAAGACTCACACCCCAACCACCACAAAGACAAAGGTGGGGAGAACTGGCTTGAGGGGAATAAGTGGCTCGCAGACGCGACCTGATGGTTAGTTAGAGAAAGTGTACTCCACAAAGCTGTGATCTGACATATTGGAGATAAGTGTTTGAATCAGCCAACATATCCTAAAAGAACCCTATCAAGTTAAGAAAATGCCCAGAGGCCAAAAACAACAGAAAATTTTCAAGCATATGAAAAAACCAGGTGATATGGCTAACCCAAAGCCAAACACCCAAATCAAAAGATCAGAGGAGACAAAGTACTTGAAGCGATTAATCAAAGAACTAAAGACAAACAACGAGAGCATGGCACAGGATATAAAGGACATGAAGAAGACCCTAGAAGAGCATAAAGAAGAATTTGCAAGAGTAAATAAAAAAATTGACGATCTTATGGAAATAAAAGACACTGTCGACCAAAATTAAAAAGATTCTGGATACTCATAGTACAAGACTAGAAGAAGCTGAAGAGTGAATCAGTGACCTTGAGGATGACAGAATGGAAAATGAAAGAACAAAAGAAAGAATGGGGAAAAAAATCAAAAAAATAAAAAAGGACCTCAGGGATATGACAGATAATATAAAATGTCCAAATATAAGACTCATTGGTGTTCCAGAAGGGTAAGAGAAGGGTAAAGGTCTAGGAAGAGTATTCAAAGAAATTGTTGGGGAAAACTTCCCACATCTTCTAAACACCATAAATACACAAATCATAAATGCCCAGCAAACCCCAAATAGAATAAATCCAAATAAACCCACACCAAGACATATTCTGACCCCACTGTCAAATACGGAAGAGAAGGAGCAAATTTTGAAACCAGCAAGAGAAAAGCAATTCACCACTTACAAGGAAACAGCATAAGACTAAGTAGTGACTACTCAGTGGCCACCATGGAGGCAAGAAGGCAGTGGCATGACATATTTAAAATTCTGAGAGAGAAAAATTTCCAACCAAGAATTCTTTATCCAGGAAAGCTCTCCCTTCAAATTTGAGAGAGAGCTTAAATTTTTCACAGACAAACAAATGTTGAGACAATTTGCTAACAAGAGACCTGCCCTACTTGGGATACTAAAGGGAGCCCTACAGACAGAGAAACAAAGAAAAGAAAGAGAGAGATGGAGAAAGGTTCAGTACTAAAGAGATTCAGCATGGGTACATTAAAGGACATTAAGAGAGAAAGGGAAAGAATATATGTGACAAACATAAACCAAAGGATAGGATGGCTGATTCAAGAAATGCTTTTACAGTCATAACATTGAATGTAAATGGATTAAACTCCCCAATTAAAAGATATAGATTGGCAGAATGGATCAAAAAAAAAAAAATGAATCATCAATGTGTTGCATACAAGAGACTCATCTTAGACACAGGGACACAAAGCAATTGAAAGTGAAAGGATGGAAAAAATATTTCATGCAAGCTACAGCCAAAACAAAGTGGGAGTAGCAATATTAATCTCAGATAAAATAGACTTTAAATGCAAGGATGTCCCCTCCCCAGCCCTGAGGATCTGGGGGAAGGTGCAGATGTGTTGGACATCCTCACCAGGACTGGTGTTGATGTTGTCACAAACATTGGGACTGGTGGTTTGATGTGCTGAGCCCTCGAGCATGGGACTTGCCCTTATGAAGCTCATTACCACAAAGGAGAGTCTAAACTTGCAGGTAATGGTGCCTAAGAGTCTTCCCCTGAGTACCTCTTTGTTGCTCAGATGTGGCCCTCTCTCTCTCTAACTGAGCCATCTCGACAGGTGAACTCGCTGCCCTCCCCGCTACGTGGGACCCGACTCCCAGGGGTGTAAATCTCCCTGGCAACGCAGAGTATGACTCCCGGGGATGAATGTGGATCCGGCATTGTGGGACTGAGAGTATCTTCTTGACCAAAAGGGGGATGAAAAATGAGACGAAATAGTTTCAGTGGCTGAGAGATTTCAAATGGAGTCAAGAGGTCACTCTGGGGGACATTCTTATGCACTATATAGATAACACCTCTTAGGCTTTAATGTATTGGAATAGCTAGAAGTAAATACCTGAAACTACCAAACTCCAACCCAGCAGTCTGGACTCCTGAAGACAATTATATAATAATGTAGATTACAAGGGGTGACAGTGTGATTGTGAAGACCTTGTGGATCACACCCCCTTTATCTAGTGTATGGATGAGTGGAGGAATGGGGATAAAAACTAAAGGACAAATGGGGTGGGATGGGGGGATGATTTGGGTGTTCTTTTTTCACTTTTATTTTTTATTCTTGTTCTGGTTCTTTCTGATGTAAGGAAAATGTTCGGAGATGGATTGTGGTGGTGAACGCATAACTATGTTATCATACTGTGGACAGTGGATTGTATATCATGGATGATTGTATGGTGTGTGAATGTATTTCAATAAAACTGAATTTAATAATAAAAAAAAAATGCAAGGATGTTATGGGAGACAAAGAAGGCCCTACATACTATTAAAAGGGGCAATTTAACAAGAAGAAATAACAATCATAAATGTTTATGCACCCAATCAAGGTGCCACAAAATACATGAGAAAAACACTGGCAAAACTAAAGGAAGCAATTGATGTTTCCACAATAATTGTGGGAGACTTCAACACATCACTCTCTCCTATAGATAGATCAACCAGACAGAAGACCAATAAGGAAATTGAAAACCTAAACAATCTGATAAATGAATTGGATTTAACAGACATGTATAGAACACTACATCCCAAATCACCAGGATACACATTCTTCTCTAGTGCTCAAGGAACTTTCTCCAGAATAGATCATATGCTGGGACATAAAACAAACCTCAATAAATTTAAAAAAACTGAAATTATTCAAAGCACATTCTCTGACCACAATGGAATACAATTAGAAGTCAATAACCATCAGAGACTTAGAAAATTCACAAATACCTGGAGGTTAAACAACACGCTCCTAAACAATCGGTGGGTTAAAGAAGAAATAGCAAGAGAAATTGCTAAATATATAGAGATGAATGAAAATGAGAACACAACATATCAAAACCTATGGGATGCAGCAAAAGTGGTACTGAGGGGGAAATTTATAGCACTAAATGCATACATCAAAAAGGAAGAAAGGGCTAAAATCAAAGAACTAATGGAGTAACTGAAGAAGCTAGAAAATGAACAGCAAACCAATCCTAAACCAAGTAGAAGAAAAGAAATAAGAAGGATTAAAGCAGAAATAAATGACATAGAGAACAACAACAACAAAATAGAATAAATAACACCAAAAGTTGGTTCTTTGAGAAGATCAACAAGACTGACAAGCCCCTAGGTAGACTGATAATATCAAAAAAGAGAGAAGACCCATATAAACAAAATAATGAATGAGAAAGGTGACAATACTGTGGATCCTGAAGAAATTAAAAAAAATTATAAGAGAATACTATGAACAACTGTATGCCCACAAACTGGATAATGTAGAGGAAATGGACAATTTCCTGGAAACATATGAACAACTTAGACTGACCAGACAAGAAACAGAAGACCTCAAACAACCCATCACAAGCAAAGAGATCCAATCAGTCATCAAAAAGCTTCCCACAAATAAATGCCCAGGGCCAGATGGCTTCACAGGGGAATTCTACCAAACTTTCCAAAAAGAGCTGACACAATCTTACTTAAACTCTTTCAAAATATCGAAGAAAATGGAACACTACCTAACAAATTTTATGAAGCTAACATCAATCTAATACCAAAACCAGGCAAAAATGCTACAAAAAAGGAAAACTACAGGCCAATTGCCCTAATGAATATAGATGCAAAAATTCTCAACAAAATACTTGCAAATCGAATCCAAAGGCACATTAAAAAAGTCATACACCATGACCAAGTGGGGTTCATTCCAGGCATGCAAGGATGGTTCAACATAAGAAAATCAATCAATGTATTTCAGCACATTAACAAATCAAAAGAGAAAAATCAAAAGATCATCTCAATAGATGCTGAAAAAACATTTGACTAAATCCAACATACCTTTTTGATAAAAACACTTCAAAAGGTAGGCATTGAAGGAAACTTCCTCAACATGATAAAGAGCATCTATGAAAAACCCACAGCCAGCATCGTACTCAATGGTGAGAGACTGAAAGCCTTCCCTCTAAGATCAGGAACAAGACAAGGATGCCCGCTGTCACCACTGTTATTCAACATTGTGCTGGAAGTGCTAGCCAGGGCAATCCGGCAAGACAAAGAAATAAAAGGCATCCAAATTGGAAAAGAAGAAGTAAAACTGTCATTGTTTGCAGATGATATGATCTTATATCTAGAAAACCCTGAGAAATCAACGATACAGCTACTAGAGCTAATAAACAAATTTAGCAAAGTAGCGGGATACAAGATTAATGCACGTAAGTCAGTAATGTTTCTATATGCTAGAAATGAACAATGTGAAGAGACACTCAAGAAAAAGATACCATTTTCAATAGCAACTAAAAAAATCAAGTACCTAGGAATAAACTTAACCAAAGATGTAAAAGACCTATACAAAGAAAACTACATAACTCTACTAAAAGAAATAGAAGGGGACCTTAAAAGATGGAAAAATATTCCATGTTCATGGATAGGAAGGCTAAATGTCATTTAGATGTCAATTCTACCCAAACTCATCTACAGATTCAATGCAATCCCAATCAAAATTTCAACAACCTACTTTTCAGACTTGAAAAGGCTAGTTATCAAATTTATTTGGAAAGGGAAGATGCCTCGAATTGCTAAAACACTCTAAAAAAGAAAAGCAAAGTGGGAGGACTTACACTCTCTGACTTTGAAGCTTCCTATAAAGCCACAGCAGTCAAAACAGCATGGTACTGGCACGAAAATAGACATAGTGATCAATGGAATTGAATTGAGAATTTGGAGATAGACCCTCAAATCTATGGCTGACTGATCTCTGATAAGGCCCCCAAAGCCACTGAACTGGGACATAACAGACTTTTCAACAAATGAGGCTGGGAGAGTTGGATATTCATATCCAAAAGAATGAAAGAGGACCCCTATCTCACACCCTACACAAAAATTAACTCTAAATGGATCAAAGATCTCAATGTAAAAGACAGGAACATAAAACTCCTAGAAGATATAATACAGGGAAACATCTTCAAGACCTTATATTAGGTGGCCACTTCCTAGACCTTACACCCAAAGCACAAGCAACAAAAGAAAAAATAGATAAAAGGGAACTCTGCAAGCTTAGAAGTTTCTGTACCTCAAAGGAATTTGTTAAAAAAGGTGAAGAGGCAGCCAACTCAATGGGAAAAAATTTTTGGAAACTTGTGTCTGACAAAAGACTGGTATCTTGCATATGTAAAGAAATCCTACAACTCAATGACAATAGTACAGACAGCCCAATTATAAAATGGGCAAAAGATATGAAAAGACAATTCTCTGAAGAGGAAATACAAATGACCAAGGAACACATGAAAAAATGTTCAGCTTCACTAGCTCTTAGAGAGATGCAAATTAAGACCACAATGAGATACCCTCTCACACCAATTAGAGTGGCTGCCATTAAACAAACAGGAAACTACAAGTGCTGGAGAGGATGTGGAGAAATTGGAACTCTTATTCATTGTTGGTGGGACTGTATAATGGTTCAGCCACTCTGGAAGTCAGTCTGGCAGTTCCTTAGAAAACTAGATACAGAGTTACCCTTTGATCCAGGAATTGCACTTCTCGGTATATACCCGGAAGATCGGAAAGCAGTGACATGAACAGATATCTGCACGCCAGTGTTCATAGCAGCATTATTCACAATTGCCAAGAGATGGAAACAACCCACATGTCCTTCAACAGATGAGTGGATAAATAAAATGTGGTATATACACACAATGGAATTCTACGCAGTAGTAAAAGGGAACGATGTGAAACATGACAATATGTATGAACCCTGAAGACATAATGTTGAGCGAAATAAGCCAGGCACAAAAAGAGAAATATTATATGCTACTGCGGGATACTGATCACGTGCTTCGACTTGGCGGGCCTGGGCTGGGGGACCTGATCAGCCCCTGGGGAGGGTGGTGGGCACAGGCGACAGCGCCCTCCACAGCCCCCCAGGCCTGGGAAAGTGGAGCCGGAGGCAGGCCCCATTTCCTCACCCAAAATACCACCGTTGGGGGAGGCTTGCCGGAGGGAACCGCCTTTTCCCCACCCCCTTATCTTGCCCCTGACACTCCCCATTGCCAGAGCAACTCCCCCACCGTCAGTGCGCATGCGCAGTTACCAGAACAACTCCCGCCCCTTGTCTATCAACCTCTGCGTCCTCTCTGAACCAATCCAAGCCTTCGACCTCTACAGCTACCCCGCCCTCTAATCGCCCAATATAAGCTTGTGCTCTCGCCTAATAAAGCTCTCTCTCTTAGCTTTTTTCTAAGACCCAAAAAAGAACCGTGTCCTGCCTGTTCCTTCTCGCCGCCCTCCACACCTTGCACGCCCCCCCGCCAGGGACCTGGCCAAATCCCCCGCCTCGCCCTCGCCTCCGGGAAAGAGCCCCCGCCGCCGGTACCCTCAGAGCAAGCCTGGGAGCTTAGGATTCGGTAACCGGCCGCCACCACCCCCCCCAGACGAGTCAACTGCGACCGCATGCTACTACTAACGTGAACATTGAAAAATGTAAAATAAATGGTTTATAATGTAGAATGTAGGGAAACTAGCAATACGAGAGCAATTAATGGAGGGGGAATGATAACCCAATAAGAATAGACATGCTATCATGGGTAAATTTAATGTTCTGGGAATGCCCAGAAATGACTATGTGTTCTAGTTTACTAATGCTGCAGAATGCAAAACACCAGAGATGGATAGGCTTTTATAAAACGGGAGTTTATTTCGCTACACAGTTACAGTCTTAAGGCCACAAAGCATCCAAGGTAACACCTCAGCAATCGGGTACCTTCACCGGAGGATGGCCAGTGACGTCCGGAAAACCTCTGCTAGCTAGGAAGGCAGCTGGCATCTGCTCCAAAGCTCCGGCCTCAAAACGTCTTTCTCCCAGGACATTCCTCTCTAGCAAGCTTGCTCCTCTTCAAAACATCACTCCCAGCTGCACTCCGTTTCCTCTCCTTGAGCCAGCTCATTTATATGGCTCCACTGATCAAGGCCCACCCTGAATGGGCAGGGCCATGCCTCCATGGGAGTATCCCACCAGAGTCACCACCCACAGCTGGGTGGGGCACATTCCAAGCAAATCTAATCAGCACCAAAAGTCTGTCCCACAAGACTATATCAAAGATAATGGCGTTTGGGGGACAAAATGCATTCAAACTGGCACACTATGGTTTATTAATTTCTGATGGCTATGGTAGGAACAAGTTCACAGAAATGTTGCTATATTAGGTTATTTTCTTGGGGTAGAGTAGGAACATGTTGGAAGTAAAGTAGTTATTTTAGGTTAGTTGTCTTTTTTCTTACTCCCTTGTTATGTTATGGTTTGTTTGAAATGCTTTTTTAATGTATGTTTTTTTTTTTAATTTTTTTGACATATAACTCTTTTTTAAAAAAAAACTTAATTAAAAAAAAAAGGAAAAAAATATACAGAGCCCCCTTGAGGAGCTGGTGGAGAAAGCAGGGGTGTTGAGCTTCCCCACCTAGATGGTTGCTGATGTGCTCACAGACATTGGGGACTGGTGGTTTGATGGGCTGAGCCCTCTACCACAGGACTTGCCCTTGGGAAGACTGTTGCTGCAAAGGAGAGGCTAGGCCTCCCTATAATTGTGCCTAAGAGCCTCCTCCCGAATACCTCTGTGTTGCTCAGATGTGGCCTTCTCTCTCTAGCTAAGCCAACTTGGCAGGTGAAATCACTGCCCTCCCCCCTACGTGGGATCTGACACCCAGGGGAGTGAATCTTCCTGGCAACGTGGAATACGACTCCCGGGGAGGAATCTAGAGCTGGCATCATGGGATGGAGAACATCTTCTTGACCAAAAGGGGGATGTGAAAGGAAATGAAATAAGCTTCAGTGGCTGAGAGATTCCAAAAGGAGCCGAGAGGTCACTCTGGTGGGCACTCTTACGCACACTTTAGACAACCCTTTTTAGGTTCTAAAGAATTGGAATAGCTAGCAGTAAATACCTGAAACTATCAAACTACAACCCAGAACCCTTGGATCTTGAAGACAATTGTATAAAAATGTAGCTTCTGTGGGGTGACAATGTGATTGGGAAAGCCATATGGACCACACTCCCCTTTGTCCAGTGTACGGATGAATGAGTAGAAAAATGGGGGCAAAAAAAAAAGACAAAAAAACAATACCTAGTGTTCTTTTGTACTTTAATTGTTCTTTTACACTTTAATTTTTCTTCTTCTTATTTTTTTGTTTGTGGTAATGAAAATGTTCAAAAATTAATTTTGGTGATGAACGCACAACTATATAATGGTACTGTGAACAATTGAATGTATGCTTTGTTCTGTATGACTGCATGGTATGTGAAAATATCTCAATAAAAATGAATTAAAAATAAAAAAGTCTAAGCTACTGCATGAGTCAGGCCAGCCGATTGTGATTAGATCCACCTCCATCTAATAAAATAGTTTTGGAATCGGGGTGGATTAGTTCTGGGCTGACTGAAGGCCCTTCACTAGTAAACATTAGGGGCTGTCTTTAGTGATCATAAGACTCTAAAGTTGAAAAACAGGATAAGGAGTTAGAAGTGAGGGTCAGTTACAAGGTTTTTACAATCACAAGATAAAGGTGTTGTAATTATACAGTAATTATCAGAGATCAAGGCAGCTGGATTACAGTTCATAGATTTCAAGTATTTCCCTCTGTCTATTCTAATGTACTAGAAAATAAAAAGAAATATGTATATAATGATTCAGTAATCAGAATCATCCCCTAAATCCTAACTTCTCGGTGACAGGTGCAGTGAGGTCACATGGGTCAATGCTGGGGATGGGGCTGCTCTGGGTGTTTGTGGAAGTTCTTTCAGTGATGAGGGCAAACAGAGCCAGCCAGGTGAGAAGGCATGAAAGGGCAGCTTTGTTAGACCAAGGCCCTGGAGGGGAGTGGGGAGAATGAGGGCGGCAGAGGGGCCTGGGTTTGCTTAGCCTGGGTTCCCAAGAGGGTCCCTGGAGGGGGGAGGCAGGGCACATGTGGTCCCCCAACCCTTGCCTTTCTCAGGATGTGGGGCAGGGGGGTTGCTTTCCCGCCACCAGTGATGGGCAGTTCTAAACTACATGGCGCCAGAAGCATTAGCCACAGGGCTGTTCAGAGAAGCTGAGGGCCGCTCTTAGCATCCAATCCATAGGGAGAGATAGGCCTTGCTTGCTGCAGTTACCCCCTGTCAGGGCTGACTGGGGTGGTCACTCAACAGGGGAGCTTATGACTAGGCACCAAATTAATTTTCTTTATGCAATTACAAGGGCCCAGCTGAAAGCAGGTGCTCCATAAACCTGAGCTCTTCTTGTAGCACCTCCCTCCCCTCATAGGTGCCAGTCAATTCCCCCTCTAACTTTCACACTCTGGAACTTTCTTCCATCCCGTCCCACCTCCCTTTCTTCAAATCAGATCCTGTCTTCCTTCATTAAAAATCAAGACATATCCAGCCCCCCCTGCCCCTGTCTTCTACCTGACCGTGAAATGCTCTTAGTGGTGGCCCCACAGCAAAATTTCTATTTTCCAAGAAAGTTCTCAAACCCAAAGGAAGTGCTAATGGTAGAATTTCAAGCTGGGGACCTGGAGCCTGCTTTGGGAGCTACCAGGTGAGGGTGGGGTGCTGGGGGTCTACAGGTCCTCCCTCCTCCACCCCATCGCCTTCCATCCAGCTGGAAGCACAGGTGCTGAGCCCAGCAAGGTGGCAAGGGGTGCAAGCATGGACTCTGGCCCCACCTGTCACCCTGGGGCTGTGGTGACAAGGGCCTTTCCTGTCACCAGGGCCACCTGTGCTCTCTTTGAAACTCTGCCCTGTTAGTGGGAATTCCAAGGACAGGGGTTTCACTGAGGGCAGCGGTGATGCCTGGGGAGAGAGGGATGTGCCCAGCAGATCGGACGCGCCTTGGTTGGGCCAGGGTTTGGGGGGCAGCCACATCCCATCCTGTTCATTGAAGCAGATGAACGTGGCAGGTTTTTGCATTAGAACATGCAAAGGATGGCATTTGCCATTCATTTTTACCCCTGTCTGAGATCTCAGGACTTTGAGGGGTCCCCTGGGTAGTCAGTGGCACAGTCATTGGGGAAAAGCTTGGGACCCCCCTGGTGTGCTAGAAAGAGCTTTGGTATTTATCACCAGAGAGATCTGAGTTCAAATTCTGCCTGTGCTACTTCCTCGCTGTGTGACTACCTTTGTAAGCCTCACTCTTCACATCTCTAAAATGACAATGTTTACAGCAACTTAGTAAGGTGGTTACGGTAATTAAACAAGGAAACAGGTGAGAAAGCCTGGAAGGGGAGCTGGGACCAATGTAGCCTGAATCAAGCTGCCCATCTCCCATGTGACAATAGACAGTTTGGAGGAAGATGACGGCAACCAGCCCCCGAGCACTCGGCATCAGAGACCACCTGGCTCCTTTATATTTCTTCTTAATTCTACTTAAAACCTGAACAGTTCCCCTTTTTTTTTTTTTTTTTTTTAAGCTCTTCATACTCCTCCTGTATTTTATCAGGGGCAGCTAAAAGAAGATAGCTGGGGGAAAAAAAAGAAGAAAGTGAACTTTCCCACTCTCTTGCCTGGAAACCCCATTAGCCAGGAACAGGCTTTCACTCCACACCTTTTCTATCTCTCACAAAACCACAGGCAGCAGTTTTACTGTGTTCCCGTGTTATTTAAATTGGGTTATATAACTCCTGTTTTCTCCAGCATCCAATAAAAACTTCCTCACTGTCCTTTAAGCAGGAGGCTCTTCCCACTACCTGGTCCCAAAGCCAATGCCACATGTTTAAAGTTTTTGTTTCTGTAGCATCTTATGTCTATAGGTCAAACTGTTTTCTGGTCCCGTGTTGCTGTGTAACAAACGACTCCCAAATTTAATAACTTAAAGTGACAATCATTTCTTTGCTCTGGATACTGCAATTTGGGGAGGGCTGGGGGGACAGGGTCGTCTCTGCCCCCTGGGGCATCGGCTGGGATAGCTCTACTGGACTGGGTGATCCGCTTCGAGATGGCTCACTCACGGCTGGGGCGCAGCCGAGACTGTGGGCTGACGGGGGCTTCGTTCCTCCTGCTTGTGGGCCGAGCCCTGCAAGCTGCTTGGGCTTCCTCACAGCTTGGTGTTTGGGTTCCAAGCGGGAGGAAGTGGCAGCTGCCTGTCCTCTTAGAGGTCAGGCCCGGATTGGCACAACCCAGTAACCGCATCACTTCTGCTGCAGTTCTGTCCAGGTTCCCAGGGTCTGACGCAAGCTCTACATCTCAGTGGGAGAAGAGGAATGCGTGTACGGGGAGGGGCGGAATTGTGTGGAGCCATTTTTTGGAGACTAGCTACCCCACCCTTGATTTTACATATGGGGAAACTGAGTCTTAAGAGATTGGAATGGATTGGTTCAGGGGCAGAGTAAGACTAGGAATAAATTACAGTTTATCAAGGCTTTTCTAAGTGTCCAGCACTGTGCTGGGTGTCCCCACCTGCAATTTCACCACAATCATTATCCTCATTTTACAGATGGGGAAACCGAGGCGCAAGCAGCTAGGTAACCTGCCCACAGACACACAGCTTGGAGGAAGACCACCCAGAGTCAAGCCCACCTTTTGAACCAGCAGCAAAGTCCAAAAAACATTGCATTTTTGTCTTGGGACGTGGTTTTGGCAATAACATCGAAATGGAACTGTGCCCAAGATGTTAGCAAGTTCCAAATAAAACAAAATGTGATTTTCTTTGAGTTTCAGCACAGTGCATTTAGGAAATTGTGCCATGCTGTGACCTGCATTTTCCTACAGAAAGCCTCTTGTGCCGGCTTGAATGTATTATGTCTTCCAAAACTCCATTATCTTTGATGGACTCTTGTGTGGGCAGACGTTTCAGTGTTGATTAGATTGTAATTCTTTGAGTGTTTCCGTGGAGATGCAACCCACCCAACTGTGGGTGATGACTCTGATTGGATGATTTCCATGGAGGTGTTACCCCACCCATTCAGGGTGGGTCTAAATTAAATCACTGGAGCCATATAAATGAGCTGACAAACAGAAGGAACTCAGTGCAGCTGTGAGTGACATTTTGAAGAGCGACTGAGAGTGACATTTTGAAGAGGAGCTACAGCCAAGAGGGACACTTTGGAGAATTCACTGGAACTGAGAGGAGCTTCAGCTTACAGAGACATTTTGGAGATGGCCTTTGAAAGCAGACTTTTGCTTTGGAGAAGCTAAGAGAGGACAAATGCCCCAAGAGCAACTAAGAGTGATATGTTTGAGGAGCTGAAGCCTAGAGAGGAACATCCTGGGAGAAAGCCATTTTGAAACCAGAACTTGGAGCAGACTCTGGCCACGTGCCTTCCCAGCTAACAGAGGTTTTCTGGATGCCATTGGCCATCCTCCAGTGAAGGTACCCGATTTTTGATGTGTTACCTTGGACACTTTATGGCCTTAAGACTGTAACTGTGTAATCAAATAAACCCCCTTTTATAAAAGCCAATCTGTTTCTGGTGTTTTGCATTCCGGCAGCATTAGCAAACTAGAATACCTCTGTAGCAGACATCACTGGTTTCTCCCTGGGACCCATTCTTCTGCCTTATACACCAATTGACCTTTTAAATAGGCACCTGGCTCCCCACCTAATGACCGTTTTCTCCAGGTTCCCTTGTAAGTAAGGTAATTTAGTTCTAGCCAAAGGATAAGAGCAGAAGTGATGGGTGCAATCTCTGGATCTGGCCTGCTGGCTAAGGGCGGATGCAATGGCAGGAGCCAGAGCAGCCACTTTGTGCCACGAGATAAAAGCTGAGAGTTGAGGGACAGAGCAGGATGGGAGGAGTCTGAGGTCTTTGGATAACTTTGGGGAACAGAATAACCTTTGAACTCTCACAACCAACCTCTGGGATGTTATATGACAGAGGAAAAAAAAAATTCTATCTTCTTTAAGTCATTGCTAATTGTGGATGTTTGTTTCCACGTGTGAAACCATTGTAACTTACACACTATCTCAAAATGGGAGGGTGTGTGCTTGTCCAGAGATGTAGCAGCCGGACCAACAGATCTACTGTCCCTCCCAGTCCTGAAATCCTGTGGCTCTGTGATGAGACAGGGTGCAGGGCCTCTGGCAGTTTTCAGCTTTGAACTAAATGCTGATCTTTTTTCTCCTTTTTTTCTTCTTATAAACTCTTTTCCCTCAACCTTAGTTCTGACCTTCTGTAATTGAACTGAGGCTTTGACTACATTTAAAATCCAAATGGAAAGTAAGAAGCTGTTTGTGGATGACTTTTCCTTTCAGTCACTCTGGGAAGCTGGGAGAGTTTATGACTGTTTTGCACTGGCCAGAAATCTGTGTTGTGAAATACCTCTACCAAACATCACAGAGTCATTTTGGGGGGTGGTTTTTGGACTCTGATTTTTTTTTTTTTTTTTTTTTTTTTAAAGCTTGTTTTTCCAGCATAGCTGGGTGTGGAGTTTCCTGGTAAAGAAATATTTGTGCTTATTTGGCTGCTCTGAGGGCTGTGGGACAGGTGGGGACTTTGCTGGGACAGAGGACAGGATGGGGAGGCCCAGAGGCTGAGGGGAGTCACAAGCTGAACTGAGATGTGTGTGTGTTGGGGTCGGGGTGGGGGTGCAGGGGATGGGGCTCGAGATGGCCGTGGCAGCTCTCAGGAAGAGGCAGGAGCTGAGTTGCGGATGGAAGGGCAGCATGGGTCAAGGACTGCAGTGTGAGGGCCGGGATGCCAGGTGGCTGGTTCCAGGGCATAAGCCCCCATGGCAGGGCCTCTGTCTGATGGGACATTCCAGACCCTTGTCTGCAAGGAGAGTCAGACTGGCCAAGCACAGAAGACATGGAAATTGGCAAAGGGCCAACTGCAAACTGAAATTGAATGGTGACAGTAACACATAATGAATGCAATTACCAGCACTGAAATACACATCTGAATGATTAAAAAGGTATATATGGTATATTGTATATATGGTAACAGAACAAAAATTTTTTAAAATCCATGAAACTAACTACACAAACAGTGAACCCTAAATTAAACCAGGAACTTTAATTAATAGGACAGTCATAAAAATGTGCTGTCATCAATTGAAACAAAATTCCACACCAATGCACAGTGTTGCTGGTGGGGTAGTGTACGGGAATGCTGTATTTTCTGCACAATTGTTCTGTAAACCCACAACTTCTCTAATAAAGAAAAAGAAAAAAATGACATTGAATGAGTGAACTGTCCTGTTTTAGAAGGTGCTTCAAGCTCTTGTAAAGGGCACCTGTTCCTAAGGTGCGTATGAGGGTCAGATGAGCCAACACACATGGGAGTGAACAGAATTGTGCCTGGCTCAGAGTGAAGGCTCAAATATTGCAAGCCGCCGCCATCATCATCATCAGTCATCATCTGTATTCATTTCCTGGGGCTGGTGTAACAAAGTGCCACAAAGCAGGAGGGCTGAAAACAACAGAAATTTCTTTGCTCGCAGTTTCGGAGGCCCCAAGCCTGAAACCAGGCTATCGGCAGGGCCCTGCCCCCAGCGAAGGCTCTCGGGAAGGGCCCTCCTGGCCTCTGTTGGTGGCTGGTGTTAACTGGCCGCCCTTGACCCCTTGGCTGGTGGCCGCAGCACCACCACCCTCCGTCCTCATGGCCCTTAAGGTCACCGGTCATATTGGACCTAGGGCCCACCCTGATGCAGAGTGACCTCATCTGAATTCATCACATCTGCAGAGATCCTGTTTCCAAATAAGGTCTCATTCTGAGATTCCGGGTGGGCGCGAATTTTGGGGGGTTGCTCTTCAACCCAGAACAATTATCTTCATCATCGTCATTGTTTTCACGTTGAACATTATCTTGTGGGGTCTTAGGCATGCAAATTGTCCTCCACTGAGCACTTGCTATCATCAGTTCCCGTCATTTCCTCCCAGACTCGAGTGTATGTGTGTGTGTTGGGGGGGGGGCTGGATCACATCTCAGGACTTCAGACCAAGCTGAGGTCAAAGCCAAGGCTCCCCCAGCAGCACAGGGGAGCACAGTGGTGGGGCAGACGTCACTCTCAACCCAGTGGGGGACGGGGAGAGCTCCAAGGGCCCTGACGTGGCCCTCTCCCCAGGAGAACGGTGCGTGGCCACATCAGCCTGAAACATGGGGTCCCGCGTTACAGGGTGCAGGGCACGTGTTCAACCACAGACCAACATGTCCCCAAACAGAACCTGCAGCCGGGAACTGAAGGGTGGTAACGGGACTAGCTCTTTCCCAACTACACCTAGTAATCACTCCCAGAATGTGTTTCCTGTTCCTGAAACTTGGAGCTCTGCTGGATTGGGGTCCCTGTCCCCAGGGACTGTTCATTTCCTAGGGCTGTCTCAACAAATGACCACAAACCGGGCAGCTTAAAGTAACAGCTATTTATTCCCTCATGGCCTGGAGGCTGGAGGTCTGAAATGAAGGTGTGTGTGGGGGTGGGTGGGGTGGGCGTGCTCCCTCCGAAGGCTCTGGGGTAATGGCCTCTCCAGCCTTCTCCAGCTGCTGTGGCCCCACTGGTCTGGGCATTGGCTGAGTCCTGCCGTCTGCTCCAAGCTCACACGGACGTGTCTTCTCTTCTTTCCCTGGATCTGGAGCCCCCCTGGATGCACCAGGATGCTCTCATCTCAGGATCCTAATTACACCTGCAGAGACCCTCTCCTCCAAATAAAGTCACGTCACCTTCACAGGTTCTGGGGTTACGATGTGGACATGTCTTTTGAGGGGCCCCCCCTCAACCCGCTGCAGGGATCAAAGAAAAGGACCTCGGAGCCGGGAGCTGCGACGGCCACCCAGCCCTCTGAGGTTCCACAGGCCCCTGGACCAACAAGCAGAAAAAGGAGCCTCTCTACTGGCTGGAGCCATGGACCCCAACCACCGGGGGGGGTCCCCTGAGGGCTGCTGCCCAGTGGGGGCAGGGAGGGCACGGTCTGCAACCGGGGGACTCTCCGGGTGCCACTTGCTTCTTCCATGCTCAGCAGAAAAAAGTTAACAGAAAACTAGAGCAACAAGAAAAAGAGAGAGAGAGAAAGGGAGGGAGGAAGGAAGGAAGGGAGGGAAAGGAAGGGAGGGAAAGGAAGGAAAGAGGGAAGGAAGGAAGGAAAGGAGGAAGGAAGAAGGAAGGAAGGGAGGGAGGGAAAGGAAGAAAAGAGGGAAGGAAGGAAGGAAGGAAAGAGGGAAGGAAGAAGGAAGGAAGGAAGAGAGAGGAAGGAAAGGAGGAAGGAAGAAGAAAGGAAGGGAGGGAAAGGAAGGAAAGAGGGAAGGAAGGAGGAAAGGAAGGAAAGAGGGAAGGAAGGAAAGGAGGAAGGAAGAAGGAAGGAAGGGAGGGAAAGGAAGGAAAGAGGGAAGGAAGGAAGGAAAGAGGGAAGGAAGAAGGAAGGAAGGAAGAGAAAGGAAGGAAAGGAGGAAGGAAGAAGAAAGGAAGGGAGGGAAAGGAAGGAAAGAGGGAAGGAAGAAGGAAGGAAAGGAGGAAGGAAGAAGGAAGGAAGGGAGGGAGGGAAAGGAAGGAAAGAGGGAAGGAAGAAGGAAGGAAGGAAGAGAAAGGAAGGAAAGGAGGAAGGAAGAAGGAAGGAAGGGAGGGAAAGGAAGGAAAGAGGGAAGGAAGAAGGAAGGGAGGGAGGGAGGGAGGAAGGAAGGAAGAGATAGGAAGGGAGGGAGGAAAGGAAGGAAGGAAGGGAAAGGAAGGAAAGAGGGAAGGAAGAAGGAAGGAAGGAAGGGAAAGGAAGGAAAGAGGGAAGGAAGGAAGAGATGGAGGGAGGGAGGGAGGGAGGGAGAGAAAGAACCAGCACTGCTAAGTCTTGAGACCCTTCAGGAATGAAGCCCTCACCAGGTAAAGAACCCCAACCAGCTAAGATCCAAGCCGAGGGCAGAGGAGACGTTGTGGGGAGTGGAAGAAGGAAGTAAAATATTAACCACAGTCTTGTGATTAGTAGTCAGCCTGGTGACAAGAACTGTAAAACTTCTGCTTATTTTCTTCTTGGCCTATTTTTATATATTATATACAGTAGTCATAGATATACATTAAAATTGAGACACAATTCACATACCATAAAATCCACCATTCTAAAGTGTGCAGCTCGGGAGTCTTTTAGTATATTCACAGCTGTGCAGTTTTCATGACCAACTAATTTCCGAACATTCGTTGCTCCCGAATCCCTTAGCAGTCACTCCCCGCTCCTCCCTGCCCCCAGCC
The DNA here is from genome assembly GCF_015220235.1 of Choloepus didactylus. NCBI lineage: Eukaryota > Metazoa > Chordata > Mammalia > Pilosa > Megalonychidae > Choloepus > Choloepus didactylus. Next base: position 10,114,229 of record NC_051314.1, on the reverse strand, counting down.
CCAGGCAACCTCGGGTCTGCTTGTTGTCTCTATGGATTTGCCCCTCCTGGACTTTTCGTATACATGGAGTCATATGACATCTGTCCTTTTGTGGCTGGCTTATTGCCCTTAGCCTAATGTTTTCAAGGTTCAACATGTTGTAGCATGTATCTCTACTACTTCTTTCTCTGGTTTAATAATATCCCACTGTTTGGATAGACCACATCTTGTTCACCCATTCATCTGTTGAGGGACATTTGGGTGGTTTCTACCTTTTGACTGTTGTGAATAGTGCTGTCAGGAACATATGGTGTAAAAGTATCTGTGTTAGTTCCTGTTTTCAATTCTTTGGGATGATACCCAGGAGTGGATTTGCTGGGTCATTTGGTAACTCTTTGTTTAACTTTCTGAGGAACTGCCAAACTGGTTTTCCACAGCAGCTGCACCATTTTGCATTCCCATCAGCAAAGTATGAGGGTTTCAGTTTCTCCACATTCTGGTCAACACTGGCTATTTGTGTTTTTTTCCTCCAATGCATGTCTTTATTACTCATCTGTCCATACACTGGATATAGGGGTTATCAGTCACAAGGTTTTTACAATTGCAGGATCACAAGATAAAAGCTATATAATTATACAGTCTTATCAAAGATCAAGGCTACTGGGTTACAGTTCAACAGTTTCAGGTATTTCCTTCTGGCTGTTCTAATACACTGGAAACTAAAAAGAAATATCTATATAATGAGTAAGTAGTCATAATTATTTGTTAAATCCTAACTTCTCAGTTACACCTCCTCCCTGTCATTTGTTCATTCTCTCAATTTTCAGGGGTATCTGGGCAATGAGCATTCTAACTTCTTTGTGTTGAAAAGGGGCATCAACATTAGGGGGTAGAGGCATGCAACTGGTTGATGTTCTGGGAGAGACTGGTACCTCTGGATTTCAGGGCTTATCTGGCCTAGGAACAATCTGGAGGCTTTAAGTTTCTGGAAAAATAAACTTAATAGGTAAAACTTCTATAGAGTCTTAGATACAGCCCATAGTATTCTTTAGGGTTTTCAGAATATGCAATATGCTAATTGTCTTTTTAGATTATAGCTATCCTACTGAATGTGAAATTGTATTTCACTGTGGTTTTGATTTGTATTTCTCTGATGGCTAATGAGGTTGAGCATCTTTTCACGTGCTTATTGGCCATTTAGATCTCTTTTCTGGAAAAATGTTTATTCAAATTCTTTGCCTATTTCAAATTGGGTTATGTGTCTTTTTGTTGTTGAGTTGTAAGAGTTCTTTATCTTTTCTGGATACAAGTCCCTTGTCAGATGTATGATTTGCAAATATTTTCTCCCTTTCTCTGGGTTTTCTTTTCACTTTCTTGATTGGGTCCTCTGAAGCACAGAAGATTCTACTTTTGATGCTGTCCCATTAATTTAACTTTCTCTCTTGCTTTTGCTTTTGGTGTCATAGCTAAGAAATCATTGCCTAATCCAAGATCACAGAGATTGAGTCCTGTGTTTTCTTCTAACAATTTTACAGTTTTAGCTCTTACATTTAAGTCTATCATCCATCTTGAGTTAATTTTTTAATATGGTGTGAAGAAGGGGTCCAACTAACTTTATTTTGTGTGCAAATACCCAGTTCTTCTGGCACCATTTGTTGAAAAGACTCATCTTTTCCCTTTGAATGGTCTTGACATCCTTGTCAAAAACCAATTGACTATAGTTTTGGTAATGGATGGTGGCGATTGGTAGCACAACATTGTGAATGTAATTAAAACCTCTGAATTGTATATTTATGGTGGTTACAATGGGAAATTTTATGATGTATATTCATTACCACAATAACATAACATATATGTTAACACAATTAAGAACAACAATAATAAAAACCCTCCTAAAACCGTACAACACAAAGAGTGACCCCTAATGTAAACCATGGACTTTCCTTAACAATTTAATTCTAATAATATTGGCCCATCAGTTGTAACAAATGAACCACACTAACGTAAAATATTAATAATAGGGAAAACTATGGTATGAAAATTCTGTACTTTCTCCGTAAATTCTCTGTAAATCTACAATTGCTCTAAAAAGTAGTCTATTAAAGAAATCAATTGACTGTAAATGTGAGAATTTATTTCTGGACTCTCAATTCTGTTCCACTGATCTATTTATC